>NW_027507787.1:227824460-228493627 GCF_037356315.1 Lithobates pipiens
TCAGAGAACCTGAATTATTTAGCAATTAAACATAAGCACAGCAGCAGAACAATAGTGAAGCAAGCTACAGTTCAACTTAACTTTTTCACAATAATCTGCTGCTATTGTTGTGAACCTGATAGTGATACTAGTGTTACTGGTGTTGTAATAGCCTCAGAGGCTGCCCGTGTGGTGGGGGGTGGGATTTATTATTATTATAGATTATATATTATAGATTGAGATTCTATATAGATTCTATATACCCTATCTTGTTACCTGTCTGATCAGTGATCACTATCACCAGTCCATTTTCTGTTTGAACTATATACATTCAATATGAACGACAAAGATTCAACAAAGCAGCGAAAAACATACAAACGTCGAATCTTTGGTTTATGGTGTCTGTCGAAAGTTCTAAGAAGATTCGATGGAGCAGCTAAACTATACGGAGTCACACAGTTTAGCTGCTACTTCGAATCTTCTTTGAACATTTGACAGACACCATAAGCCTTCAATGACAGATTCGACCTTAATTCATTTGGATTTTCGGACCAATGCAATTTTAAACGAAAAACAAAATAAATAAAAAAACAAATTTCGGGAGTAACTAAATAAATGTATTTTTTGGACGAAAACTAAATTCCGAAACGAAATATTTCAGTGTGCACTGTCTACTATGCTTTATATATATTGAACATTTAAATAACATTGACCCAAAAACATTACAGTTTCCCTTTATTAATGGATATCTTAATTTGCAGATCAATTTAGATTTCTTCACTTTGCTTTATAGCTCAAAATATACTGTACACTATATTACCAAAAGTATTGGGACGCCTGTCTTTAGTCCCTAGGGTTCAACATTAAGTTGACCCACCCTTTGCAGCTATAACAGCTTCAACTCTTCTCTCCTCTGTGCAGGCCAACCAAGTTCCTCCACCCCAAACTCACTCTTCCATGCCTTTATGAACCTTGCTTTGTACACTGGTTGGACTTGGCACCTTAGTTCCAGTGAAGGGAACTCTTAAGGCATCAGCACACCAAGACATTTTAGACAATTGCATGCTCCCAACTTTGTGGAAACAGTTTGGGGACGGTCCCTTCCTGTTCCAACATGACCAGTGCACAGGTCCATAAAGACATGGGTGAGCGAGTTTGAGTTGGAGGAACTTGACTGGCTTGCACAAAGTCCTGACCTCAAGCTGATAGTACACCTTTGGGATGAATTAGAGCAGAGACTGCGAGCCAGGCCTTCTCATCCAACATCAGTGCCTGGCCTCACAAATGCGTTTCTGCGGTCAAACATTCCCATAGACACACTCCTAAACCTTGTGAACAGCCTTCCCAGAAGCTATTAAAGCTGCAAAGGGTGGGCCAACTCAATATTGAACCCTACGGACTAAGACTGGGATGCCATTAAAGTTCTTGTGCGTGTAAAGGTAGGCGTCCCAATAATGGCATAGTGTACAGTATCCCTAAATGTACTAAATGTTTAAATCCTAAATGTGAAGCAAAAGTTGAGCATCCATTCTGACAATACTTGAAAAGAGAAACCTAGGCTGACCTTTTCAACCTTTTATCCTAATGAGAGATGAAGCTAAACAAGAATGGTATAAGGGCCCCTTAAGCAGCAATGAAAGAATGTCCCCGTTGCAGATCTGATGGTCTTCACCGGCAGTCAGAGCTTATTAACTATATCCAATAAGGTGCAGTAACAAAGTGGTAGTATATCTTGTGCTGACTGCAGCTAAAGATGCCTATGTACAGTGTTCCAATAGAAGTGCAGTGAAGTGTTCCCAAAGTAAAGCTGTCTGTAGACAGTGTCTCAGTAAAACAACCAAGGAAAGACTTGCAAAGGTGGGCAATTGCCCTCTCACCAATGACCAAGCCAATCAAGCGCCTTCCACATAGCGACTCCCGAATAGACGTCCTGGCTGCGGACCCACTTGTGATGATCACCTGAATGCGGTGGGGGGGGGGGGGGGTGGGTTGCTGTATGGTAAGTTGGTGCTGGTCAAATGTCCAATGAACAGCAGGCAGCGCTGGACCCCTTCTTGGTCAGGCAGGAATGTTGTACACTGCGTAGTAGGTCGTGATCTCACTCTCCCTACACAGAGAGATCCCTCACACACGAGGCATTGGAAGAAGAGAGGCTGAGCGGGTCTTTTTTTTTATAGCCCTTCCCAGCAATCCTCCTGATGGTAGCAAAGATCCCTGGCATATGTAGTTGCGGTGTATAGCCGTGCAGGGGAATAGCCATCTGGTGGAACTACTAATCCCACAATCCCTTTGGTTGGGCTCACAATATGATGTCAGTTTAGTAACACCAGGCACTAGAGGGATAATATAATATACAGACAGTGCAGGAAATAACTGTTCGTTGCAATTGTAGTCCATATTGCTACATGTATAAATCAGAATACATTTACATACAACAAAGGTAAAAATTAGGCAAAGTGGAAAAAATAAAAAAACTTTTTTTTTTCTTTCATAAACGGTTTTAATCTGTCTAATAAAAGAACTTAAAGTGTTTAAAGTGGAGGTCCACCCTAAAGTGGACCTTCCGCTCATTGGAATCCTCCCCCCTCCGGCGCCTCAATTGGCACCTTTCAGGGGGGAGGGGGGTGCAGGTACCTGTACAGTACCGCAGAATCTAAGCCCCTTTCCGAAAGTCCCCCGCTGCCTGCTGGGAAACACACGGATCCCAGAGACAGTGGGGTCCATCCTTATTGCGCAGCGCGACTCGCGCATGCGCAGTAGGGAACCGGGAAATGAAGCCGAAAGGCTCCACTTCCTGATTCCCATACCCAAGATGGCGGCGGCAGCACCCGAGAGACGATCGAGAGATCAGCTTCGGGTGCCGTCATTGCGGGCGTGCTGGGCGGGTAAGTGTCACTATTTTAAGTCAGCAGCTGCAGTATTTGTAGCTGCTGGCTTTAAAAAAAGAAAAAAAACGGCGGACTCCCGCTTTAATATTATGTTTTGGAACATAAACCCTCTTTTGTATCTCTGCAACTGGAATGACATTATACATTGCGGGAATAATTATTAATATATTCATTAGTTTCAAGCACAATGTTAAACAAATATAAAACGACATTTAGATAAACAAGTTATATATTCAATCAAAAGCTTTCAATATACAGCGTCTTTAAAAAGTATTCATACCCCTTGACATTTTCCACATTTTATCATATTGCAACCAAAAACAAAAATTTAACAAAAGCCCAACATTGGGATTTTATGTGATAGACCAACACAAAGTGGCACATAATTGTGAAGTGGAAGGAAAATGATAAATGCTTTTCACATTTTTTTACAATTAAATATGTGAAAAGTGTGGGGGGTACATTTGTATGGCGCCCCCCGGAGTCAAAACTTTGTAGAACCCCTTTCACTGCAATTACAGCTGCGAGTCTTTTTTGGGATGTCTCTACCAGCTCTGCACATCTAGAGAGGGACCTTTTTGCCCATTCTTCATTGCAAAATATCTCAAGCTCTGTCAGATTGGATGGAGAGCGTCTGTGAACAGCAATTTTCAAGTCTTGCCACAGATTCTCAATTGGATTTAGGTCTGGACTGTGACTGGGCCATTCTATCTTTGATGTAAACCATTCCGTTGTAGCTCTGGCTGTATTTTTTGGGTCGTTGTCCTGCTGGAAGGTGAACCTCCACCCCGGTCTCAAGTCTTTTGCAGCCCTTGTACACACGGTCGGAAATTCCAACCACAAAATCCGTCGTTTTTTTTTAGACAGATTTTGTCTGAATCTGGTGTTGCATACACACGGTTGGACAAAGTTGTCGAAAAATCCGATCGTTCGGAACGTGATGACGTTCGTGCGTTCCGATGGGACTACGTTCAGCCTAGTAGCCAATAGCTTTGCTCTCATACTTTGATCTTAGCATGCGTGGCACTTTGTCCGATCTACAAGTGATCGGAAAAAGTCAGATCGGATTTTGCGTTCGGAAAACTTGAGATCCTGCTGTCAAATTTTTTCCGTCGGAATTACCAATGGAAAAAGTCCAATAGAGCCCACACACGATCTGCTTTTCTGACAATATAATCCGATCGGACCATTTCCGTCAGAATTTCTGACCGTGTGTACAAGGGCTAACAGGTTTTCTTCTAAGATTGTCCTGTATTTGGCTCCATCCATCTTCCCATCAACTCTGACCAGCTTCCTTCTCTCTGCTGAAGAAAAGTATCCCCACAACATGATGCTGCCACCACCATGTTTCATGATGGGGTGTTCAGGGTGATGTGCAGTGTTCGTTTTCCACCACACATAGCGTTTTGCTTTTAGACCAAAAAGTTCAATTTTGGTCCCATCTGACCAGATCACCTTCTTCCACATGCTGTGTCCCCCACGTGGCTTCTCACAAACTGTAAATGGGACTTCTTATGACTTTCTTTCACCAATGTCTTTCTTCTTGCCACTCTTCCATAAAGGGCAGATTTGTGGAGAGACGACTAATAGTTGTCCTGTGGACAGATTCTCCCCCCTGAGCTGTGGATCTCTGCAGCTCCTCCAGAGTTACCATGTGTCTCTTGACTGCTTCTCTAATTAATGCTCCCCTTGCCCGGCCGGCAATACTCTTTCCATTTTTGGATGATGGATTGAACAGTGCTCTCTGAGATGTTCAAAGCTTGGGATATTTTTTTTTTATAACCTTACCCCTGCTATAAACTTCTTCACAACATTATCCCTGACCTGTCTGGTGTGTTCCTTGGCCTTCATGATGCTGTTTGTTCACTAAGGTTCTCTAACAAACCTCTGAAGACTTCACAGAACAACTGTATTTATACTGGGATTAAATTACACACAGTTGAACTCTAGTTACCATTTAGGTGACTTCTGAAGGCAATTGGTTCCATTAGATTTTAGTTAGGGGTATCAGAGTAAAGGGGCTGAATACAAATGCACCCCACACTTTTCAGATATTTGCAAACAAAAATTGAAAACCATTTATCCTTTTCCTTCCACCTCACAATTATGCGCCACTTTGTGTTGGTCTATCACATAAATTCCCAATAAAATGCATTTACATCTTTGGTTGTAACTTGTGACAAAATGTGGAAAATTTCAAGAGGCATGAATACTTTTTCAAGGCACTGTATGTGTAAATAGCGCCAAAATCTGTGTTTATATTAGCTATCTGTAACCCCCTCTCAAGGCAGAATTGTGAGGCCATCAGTCTCATGTAGAGTGGTATCAGTCTAACACAAAATAAAGTGATTAAAAATCTTAAAAAAAAAAAAAAAATTGGGAATTTTTTTTTTTTTTACTCACCTCTAAATACCTGTTGCTAGGGGGTCCCTCGTAGTCTGCCTTCTTCCTTGCCCGGGCTGGTGACATCACTTCCCCTCGCGCCGCACAGTCATCTGGGACCTGTCACGTGTCCCAGATGACTGTGCGGCGTATCACGGCGCCATGTGCAGTAGGTGCCCGGCTGTGAAGCCACAGCCGGGTGCTCACAGTACGAATGACGGCGCTGTGAGCGGAGTGGGGAATGAGGGGGGCTTCGTTCCCCCACATCACTGGATCCTGGGACAAGTAAGTGTCCGATTATTGAAAGTCAGCAGCTGCAGTATTTGTAGCTGCTGACTTTTTTTTTTTAAGGGGCACCCCACTTTAAGGACCAGTCGCCGCAGTTGTACTGCAGCAGGCTGACTCCCCAGGGTGAATAACCCTCATTGTACGTCGGGTGCTTTAAGAGCTGTAGGGGGTGCGCCCATGTGCCCGCAGCTCATCTGACAGAGACAGAATGGAGATCAATGTAAATAGACAGATCTCTGTTCTGTCAGGAGAGGAAAGACAGATCTGCTGTCCCTTCAGATTAGGAACAGCGATCAGTCTCCTCCTCCAGGCAGTTCCCCCCCCCCCCCCCCCCAGTTAGAAACACAAATGTAACCCCTTGATCAGCCCCTAGTGTTAACCCCTTCCCTGTCAGTGTCATTTATACAGTAATCAGTGGCTATTTTGGGCTCTAATAATAAAATGCCATAAAACAATCCCTTATTTTGGTTTAACTTTTTAACTTTTTCGCAAACCAATTAATATACACTTAATGCCATTTTTTTTTTTTTTTATAAAAATATGTAGAAGAACACATATCAGCCTAAACTGATGAAAACATTTCATAGTTAGTAAGGTTGAATAAAGACACCAGTCCATCCAGTTCAACCTGAGTGAGTGTCTACAACTGTCCCCATCCCTGTACATTGCACACTCACACCAGTCCCTACCCTCAAGGAGCCCACAATCCTAGGTCCCCATTCATATACTAGGGCCAATTTTGGACAGAAGCCAATTAACCTACCTGCATGTCTTTGGAGTGTGGGAGGAAACCGGAGTACCCGGAGGAAACCCACGCAGGCACAGGGAGAACATGCAAACTCCAGGCAGGTAGTGTTGTGGTTGGGATTTGAACCAGCGACCCTTCTTACTGCTAGGTGAGAGTGCTAACCACTACACCACTGTGCTGCCCTATTTGTTTTAAAAAAACGGGGGATATGTATCATAGCAAAAAGTAAAAAATATTGTTTTTTTTTTTTAATTGTCTGTCCTTTTTTGTTTATAGTGCAAACAATAAAATCCGCAGAGGTGATCAAATACCACCAAAGGAAAGCTCTATTTGTTGGAAAAAAAAGAACGTAAATTTTATTTGGGTACAATGTCGCATGACGTGCAATTGTCAGTTAAAGTGGCACAGTGCCGTATCGCTAAAAATGGCCTGGTCATTAAGGGGGAAAATCCTTTCCGGTCTTTAATTGGTTAAGCAATGTGGTCTGGTCCCCACCCCACCTTAGGCTGTGATTGGACAATGGTTAAGCAAAAGTGTCCGTCATTGAAATACTTTGGGTATGTGTGGTATGCCTAATCAATAATAGCAAAAATGTAAACGTTGATTTGGTCCATAAGGGGTGTACAGATGTGAGCGCTGATGTGGTTACAATATAGTTTCAATTAAATAAATACACTGATGAGCCAAAACACTATGACCACTGACAAATGATCTGAATAAAATCAGTTATCTTATTACAATGGCATCTGAAAGTGGTTGGGATATATTAGGCAGGAAGTGAACATCTTGTCTCCGAAGTTGATGTGTTAAAAGCAGAAAGAAATTTGCAAATGTAAGGATTTGAGCAACTTTGACGAGGGCCAAATTGTAATGGCAAGATAACTGAGTCAGAGCAACTCCAAAACTGCAGCTCCTGTGAGATGTTTGGTCTGCAGTGGTCAGGACCAACCAACCGTGTTAATTTCGACGACTAAAACATTTTAGTCGACTAAATTAATACTATTTTAGTCGACTAAAACTAAAACAATTGAGATGACTAAAATACAACTAAAACTAAAATGGCATTTTAGTCAAAAGACTAATGCCCCGTACACACGGTCGGACTTTCCGACGTAAAATGTGCGATGGGAGCTTGTTGTCGGAAATTCCGACTGTGTGTAGGCTCCATCGGACAGTTTCCAAGGGAATTTCCGCTACACAAAATTTGAGATCTGGTTCTCAAATTTTCCAAAAACAAAATCTGTTTGCGCAGATTCCGATCGTGTGTACACATTTCCGACGCACAAAGTGGCACGCATGCCCGGAATCAAGCAGAAGAGCAGCACTGGCTATTTCGAGGCTCGGCTCGTCATACGCGTTGTAAGTCACCGCGTTCTTGACGTTCGGAATTTCCGACAAGCTTTGTGTGACCGTGTGTATGCAAGACAAATTTCAAGAGCCAACATCTGTCGGAAAAAAAAAACATGGATTTTGTTGTCAGAATGTCCGATCGTGTGTACGCAGCATAATACTAAGCCTAAATTGAAATTTGACTTCAAAATTAACACTGGTTTGTAGTGCATGTTCATACTTCAATACTAGGGATGAGCTGGGTGTTCTAGTCTAACGCATTTTCGACTCGAACACCGGCTGTTTTCCCGTTCGGCGAATTTCAAACGTTATGGGCCATTCGCGCCATATTCGAGTGGCGCTCACGTCCCATAATGCACTGCGGGATCGCAGTGCACTGCTGGCTGATCATTATCACTATACCTTCACTATACCTTCAGTCCTCTCTGAAACCTGCACTGAGAGGAATGAAGGTGTAGAATTAGGTGTGTCACAGCCAAGTACTTGCGGGCACTCTGCTAGCAGTACACCGACGTCCGATCGTAGCAGGCACATTTCCCTTCCCCAGCTGCTGGACAGTTGAAAGAAGTTCACATGCCCAGCGGTTGAATGGTAGCTTGGCTAAATTGCTAGCACTTCAACTGCTGCCTTTTCAGTTGGTAGACTCGGCCCCCTTCCATGAGTTTGTACAATGTGTGGTTCCTCAGTGTCAGGTTCCCAAACGCCACTTTTTCTCACTGAAGGCGATTCCAGCTCTCTATCGGCATGTCGAGGTCAATGTCCATGCCTCGCTGGACAGGGCAGTCAGCGGTGAGGTGCATGGTCAGACTCATGGTCCAGCAGGCATGGACAGGGACGTTACCTATATTTCACGGTGCATTGGGTAACTCTTCTGGCAGCTGGGAAGGATGCAGGACAAGGTGCAGTAGTGTTGGAGGTTGTGCCACCACCACGCTTCCAAAATGCTACTACTGGTTGTGACACACCTCTCTCCTCCACCCCCTTAAATAATAACATATTAGATTTTTCACTCCAGCAGTATATAATGAGTTTGTAAATTATAGAGAAATGTTAACTAATGCATTACAATTTCACTACACCCATTTTATTTTAGACAGTTAAAATTAGTTTTAGTCCACTAAAATGTACTGGAGATTTTAGTTGACTAAAAATGTAGGACATTTTAGTCGACTAAAATGTAATTGTAGATTTAGTCAACTAAATACGACTAAAACTAAAGCAATTGCAGAAGACTAAAATGGGACTTAAACTAAAATGCCATTTTAGTCCTAAGGCTAATGCCGTCTACACAGACTGGACTTTTTGACAGCAAAGGTCCAACGTAACGAATCCACCCGACAATTCGATTGTGTGTGGGCTTCATCGGACCTTTGCTGTCTAAAAATCAGACGGACTTTAGATTTAGAACATGTTTTGAATCTTTCCGAGGGACTCGAGTCCGGTCGGAAAATCCATTTGTCTGTTTGCTAGCCCGACGAATGAGAACCGACGCTAGGGCAGCTATTGGCTACTGGCTATAACCTTCCTTATTCTAGTCCGGTCGTACGTCATCACCTTCGAATCTATCGGACTTTGTTGTGATTGTGTGTGGCCAATTCTGTTCGTTCGGAAAGTCTGTCGGGAAGACCATCAGACCTAGTCTGCCGTAAAGTCCGGTCTTGTGTACATGGCATTAGATTAAAACGAAATTGAAATTTGCTGCCAAAATGTACACTGACAACCAAAATTGGTCCAAGGAAGGAAAACCAAGGACAAGATAATGGGCAGTGAAGGCTCATTGATACATGTGGGGAGCGAAGGCTGACCTGTGTAGTACAATGCAATAGAAGAGCTACTGTAGCTCAAATTGCTGAAAAATTTATATTGGTTCTGATAGAAAGGTGTCAAAACACACAGAGCATAGCAGTTTGCTGTGTATGGGGCTGTGTAACCGCAGACTGGTTAGGGTCTCCATGCTGACCCATGGCAAAAGCACCTACAATGAGGATGTGAGCATCAGAACTGGACTATGGAGCAAATGAAGAAGGTGGCCTAGTCTGATGAATCACTTTTGTTTTATTTTACATTCTGTAGATTGGCAGGTAAGTGCGTGTCACTTTCCTGGGGAAGAGATGGCACCAGGATGCAGTATGTGAAAAAGGCAAGCCGACGGAGGCAGTGTGATGCTTTGTCCAGTGGAGTCCATACCTCAATGGGTCAGAGCTGTTTTGGTGACCAAAGAGGGACCTACTGAATATTAGGTGGTTGGTCATAATGTTATGGCTGGTCAGTGTATGTAAGCTCCCATTGCTTGGCTAAGAAAGTTGAGCTTTGAATGACAAGGTTTTTTGCATATTCATTTATGCTGATTTTAAGATTGTTAAAGCAATGAAAACATTTTCTTATAGGGTGTGTGGTGTGTCCCGATGGCTGGTTGCGGCACAGAGAGATCTGTTATAACATTTCCTCTAGCAGAGTTTTAAGAACATGGAATGGGAGTCGGGAAGTGTGTGAAGGGATGGGAGCCGATCTACTGGTCATAGGAGACTGGGAGCAGCAGGTATGATTTAACATGGCGATAGATGTAAGATCGATAGACAGGGGATTTTGACTTTATTGAATCTATGGGCAAAGTAAACAGGCCTTTAAAGGCAAAGTAAAGGAGTAGGGGGGTTCATTTCACGATGGCTTGATAATGTACATCACAGAATTAGCAGCCGTGGTCATGCTTTCCCACGTCTCTTCTATCTGCAAACCTAAACACATATATAGTAAAGGTGCACCGCTTAATAGTCCCAAGAATTTGTTCAGGAACGAATGTTCAAATGATGGTTCAGTCTGCGGTAAGCAGAAGATAGGGAGACCCGTCACCAGCACCCGACAATACAGCCGCTTACCCTATTAAATGGACCCTCTTCACAAAGGGCACATTAGCACATATGAAGTATACTGGAAGCTCATCGATCTTTATACATCTATAGCAGCAGACTGGATATTGGATGCAGCAAATCTGGGTATAACTCTCCTTATTCAAGGTTCACCCCAGAAGCACTCTGGCGGTAATCACCACACAAAAAACATCCCATGTGGACAAAAGGAAAAATGCCATTTTGAGCAGTACATCAGGATAGTGTTTAATCGAGTAAAAACAAATAAAATTCACTCACATTGACTACAAACAAATGGAGCTCTGTTTGCATGTATGCAGCCTTTCCTCATCACAAACATGGCCGCCGTGTCCCAGCACGCAGTAGCGTCTCGTTGCCGACTCCTCCCTAAGCCGTTTCGTCAGAGAATGACATCGTCAGGGACATGGCTAGACGGACGCTCGGCTGGATTATATATGCAGGACACACTAATTGAAATGAGGAAGTAAGATGCGCTTCAAGCACCGGATGTGAAAAACAACGCTCATACACATATGGCATAGTTCCCAACTGTCCCTGATTTCAAGGGACTGTCCCTGATTTGGAGCAATGTCCCTCTGCCCCTCTTTCCTCCTCATTTGTCCCTCATTTTGGTCTGATCTGTATAATTGTATATAAAATGCACTTTTTATCTTTCAAAAAGTGTTTCCCAGTGCTAAACCTTTCATCCAAATTCTAAACAGCTGCATTTGTAGATTTTAAAAGCCAATATAAAAGAATAGTAGTGGTAACAAAAAAAAAGTCATTGTGAATTTAATTAACCTTTTTTGGGCTTAATTTTCCTTTAAGAGTTTGTGGCATTAGCTGTGTCCTATGCCTACATACATTTGTTAGTAGGTGTCCCTCATTCCTATCTCATAATATGGGCAGCCAAATCAACACCCTTTATTAGCCTTAGATCTACTCATTCAGTCAAAAAAGAGGGACCAAAAAGTTAAAACTTTATACTGTAACATAGTAAAAATCCAGTATAAAATGAATAACATTTGAAAAGAATGTTTTTAACAAACATTGTATTGCACTCGGACACAGCGCCATCTTCTGGTTTGAGGAAAAATTACAATCAACCATATACGGTATATGGCAGTGATGGTGAACCTTGGCACTCCAGATGTTTTGGAACTACATTTCCCATGATGCTCCACTACACTGCAGAGTGTATGAGCATCATGGGAAATGTAGTTCCAAAACATCTGGGGTGCCAAGGTTCGCCATCACTGGTATATGGTAAACTATACACACACAGAAACAGGGATAAAAATATCTAAAAAATGAAATTTATACAAAACATGATTAAAAAAGAAAAGAAAATAAAAAATAAAAAAATAAAAATACTCCTACCCCAGCAAACTATTCAATGCTAGTGGGATACTTTATTACTATTAATTAAACCTCCCATCATGCATTACTGATAAATGCGTTTATATCCCATTATACGTTTATACCGTGAGGATTGTAAGTTCTGGCCTTATAGATCCATTGGATCTGCAATTTGGACACCCTTATGGTCATGTGGCTACCCCTCCAGTTTCCTGTGAATTTATCCATGCACACAAATACTAAGCCCTTTAAGCTCCTATTGTGGTGGGTAGCATAATGATGGTATAGACTATGTTTCGTATATCCATTTTTAATATTGGTAACATGTTCTTTTAGCTGCACTTGGAGTTGTCGTATAGTCCAGCCTATGTATTCTAACCCGCACGGGCATCTGATAACACAGACTTGGCATGTGGCTCCCAAACTGGCCTATACAGTGTGTGTGTGTGTGTATATATATCTATATATCTATATATATATATATATATATATATATATATATATATATATATATATATATATATATATATATATAGTCAGGAACCCTGCTGTCCAGTAGAGTGCCCAGTGTCAGGCTACCCCCTACCTACAGAACCTCAGATACTGGTCACCACTGCTCCACACTCGAGTTGGTTGCTTGCCTTCTTGACACTTTCTACTTCATAACCTCAAGTGCAGTTGCCTACAAAGGGAGGGGGAGGGCAGGGGGGCGGTCCACCCCTGGTGCCGCACATTGGGGGGGCCAGCCTGGGGGTTGCAGTGTGGGATGATCCGGAGAGGAGATTGCAGTAGGGCCATCTTAATGAGCGAGTGCCCCTGCACTTTCCTAGCTTTGTAAACATCAGAAGTCCATTGGGATGGCAGGGTGCCCAGTGGTTATGGGGAGGGTGGCTTCCTGTCTCCCCAATCATCCAATCAGGCCGACTGTCTCTCTGGGATCTTCAATATCTCCTGAGTCCTGAGTCCGCTGGCGTTTGTAGGGGGAGCCAGTGGTGTGGCTGCCTCTGCTCTTCTCCACTCCTCCCAAAGACTCGTTCACTGGCTGATCCTGCAGCTGAAGGGGGATAAAGAGAAGAGCACACAGGAGCCAAGAGTGTCTGCATCTCCAGACATGCTGTAAGTGACTGAGCACATTGTCACTGTATATAGCCCTAACCCGCCACTATAATACCTTATACTACCCAGACCTGCCACTAGAATACCCTATACAGCCCTGCCACTATACTACCTGAACCTTCTTAATGGCACCCCAATTGTGGTGGGATAAATAGCGATGCAGTCGCAGCAAAACACAACATGCGACACTGTCACTCAAAAGAAGCTCCTTTTGAGCATCAAGCTCTGCACACTGTGATTTTGTTGGGGGGGGAAGATATAGGCTCCACCCCGGGTGCCAAATGCCCTAGGTACGCCCCTGCTCAAGGGTTTACACTAATATCTCAGGATGGTACTCTTCGTTCCCAAGTTCTTTAACCACTTGCAGACCGGACCATTTTGCTGGTCAAAGACCAGACCACTTTTTGCGATGCGGCACTGTGTCGCTTTAACTGACAATTGCACGGTCGTGCGACGTGGCTCCCAAACAAAATTGGCGTCCTTTTGTTCCCACAAATAGAGCTTTCTTTTGGTGGTATTTGATCACCCCTGCGGTTTTTATTTTTTGCGCTATAAACAAAAATAGAACGACAATTTTGAAAAAAACGCATTATTTTTTACTTTTTGTTATTATAAATATCCCCCAAAAATATATAAAAAAACATTTTTTTCCCTCAGTTTAGGCCGATACGTATTCTTCTACATATTTTTGGTAAAAAAAAATCGCAATAAGCGATTATTGATTGGTTTGCGCAAAAGTTATAGCGTTTACAAAATAGGGATAGTTTTATAGCATTTTTATTATTATTTTAATAATTTTTTATTATTTTTTTTTTTACTAGTAATGGCGGCGATCAGCGATTTTTATTGTGACTACGACATTGTGAGGGACCCATCGGACATTTTTGACACATTTTTGGGACCATTGTCATTTATACAGTAATCACTGCTATATAAATGCAGTGATTCCTGTGTAAATGACACTGGCAGTGAAGGGGTTAACCAGTGGGTGGCAGTGTAGGGGTTAAGTGTTCCTAGGGGTGTGTTACTAACTGTGGGGGGGTTGGGCTTTCATTTAGTGAACACTGATCTTTGCTCCAATCACATGGAGCAGAGATCAGCGTCACTAGTTGCTAGGCAGAATGGAGAAATGTTGTTTACACAGCATTTCCTCCATTTGGCCGCTCCGTAAGACGATCGCGGGGATGCCCGCGGCGATCGAGTCCGCGGGTCCCGTGACCGGACTCACGGGGGTCCCGACCAGCGCGGGAGTGCGCCGGCGGCGGCGCGCTCCCGATGGCAGGGCGGCATTGAATATTGGACGTACCTGTAAGCCAATATGCCTGCCCGTGCCATTCTGTCGACGTACATCGTCGTGCGCTGGTCGGGTTAAAGTGGTTAAAAGAGGAGTGTGGCAAAAGCCATATTTATTTTATGGGTCACAGGAGTGTCACAGAGCTGCTTAAGACTATGGAAGGACATGCCAGTCATGGGGTATCAGACTGGATGTCAGACCAATTCCTCATACTCATGGGACAGCACAAAGGACTAAAATACATATAAAGGATATATAAATAAAGAGACACAAACTATTTTATGTTTGGCAATAATGGGCACTGCATTTATTAAGGGGTTACCCAAGATAAACAATAATCACTCATAACAAAATCTTTAATCTTAAAATTCCATAACCATAAATAATTTAATTTATTAATATCACGTAGTCCATCCAGAACTGAACTGGATGACAAACCCCACTAAAAAATGCCATGACGGATTCAAAATGTAATATATTTAGGGAAGGAGGGTGGGAGCAGCACGGGGGGGGGGGGGGGGTCTGTCTTCAGCAGGGCTCCTCAGGCGGTGAACGGAGCGGGAAAGCTGCCGGCTTATATAGACACAGCCCGGCTCAATTCCACCTGATTCAGCCAATCGGGACCCGTTGCCATGCCACTGTACAGTCTGCCATCACTTGGGGCAACCTAAAAGAATAAACAAAAGGGGTGGGGAACAGCCTAACTATTGCCCTCTGTACTGTCCCATGGAGCCCCACATAAACGCTAGGGGCTCATTCATGGGACAGCACAAAGGACTAAAATATACTGTATATAAATAAAGAGACACAAACAATTTCATGTTTGGCAATAATGGCCACGACATTTATTAAGGGGTTACCTAAGATAAACAATAATCACTCATACAAAATCTTTAATCTTAAAATTCCATAACCATAAATAATTAAATTTATTAATATCACATAGTCCATCCTGAACTGAACTGGATGACAAACCCCAACAGCTGAAAGCCACTCAAAAACTGAGTGGCTGAAGCCCCCAAAACACCGTGGCCTGCTCAACCATGTTTTGTAAACCTAAAAGAAAAATATCTAAACTAACTTCAGAAAGGTGTACAAAATCAACTCTGTAAAGACTAGGCAGGAAACCCTCAAGATCTATATGGCGATAAGAAAAACCACCTTGTGAAACAACAAAATTGCGAATAGTTCTATTCACACGTTTCCTAATTTTGTCTAAATAGTGAAGATTACTTAAATCTGGGCAAAGAAGTCTTGGCACTGTTTCCGAAAAAAAACATAACTGTGGAAGGAAATAATAACTTAAAAGCAGATAAGTCTCTCTTCATTTCACAAATCAGATCCCAAGTTTTCACTTTGCCCAGGTCATTACCTCTCGGCATGAATAATAAGCACATCAGGAGGAGGCCACTAACTTCACAAGTAAATTAATTGATCCTTTCAATTTCTCCATCTCAGCCCCCTTATTACCCACCATAAAACCTGAAAACATCTCTCATCCAAACCAATATTGATTCTGCCATTCTTGATGGAAGCTCTCTGCTTGGCCCAAATTATAAAGGAATGTCCTATTATCCAATTTACACGCTTGGAGGAACCTAAAGCCCCATACACACTATCAGATTTTCTGCTGATTTTTGTCTTCAGATTTACCAAAATCATGTAGTGGAAGGGCCTGTCTGATTGCATACAAATTGAAACTCCTAAGGTTTGACCTCATATTATATGGTTTTGGTAAATCTGAAGGAACAAATCAGCAGAAAATCTAATAGTGTGTATGGGGGCTTAAGAATAATTAAACAATGATAAGATCAGGACAAACATACAATTTAAATCTATCACTATCCCAACGCCCCAATTGTTTTAAACCATTTTTAGAAAACTAGAGAAGGCAGGCTTCAGTAGCCACCCCAATCCTACAAGAATGTGAAGAAAATTGAAAACCGGAAAGGTTAAGTTGCTAAAGGCAAGAAGACAGGACAGAAGAAAACTGTAATCTTGTTAATGGAGATAAATTAACATGAATAAAAAATTATCCTCAAAAGTGGGGTCTTAAAGAAAGCTATTGGGAAACTCTAAAAACTGGACATATTATCTCAAAAGGGGCTCTATAAAGAGTTAACCAGCAACCCTTGCCTAATTGATCCATCTTAGATCTACGGAGAAAAATCTTAACCGAATCCCCAGAAACAGAGATGTCCGAAAAAACTAAAAAGGAAGAAGAAAATGTATTAGGTGCAGTGAATTCCCCTATCCTAGGAGCGCCAAGAAATGCAATGACAAATTCCGTTCTGAACAGCAAAGTCTCAAAAGAAGAAAAGCAAACTGATTCAAGGGTAGACATCAGTTTTACCAGTAAATCTGAAGAAATAGGGAGTCTACCGTCAACAGCTGGAGAGGATCTTCTAAATCCTTTCAACATTTGCTTAACTGGAAAAAAGGAATTTAGAGCGGGAAGTACGGATAATTTCAAAAAGAATGAGGCCCCTGCTAAAATTTTGCTAACTGAAGCAGGGCTAAGTTTAGATTGAATCAGAGAAGAAACAAAATATAAGGCCATATGCACACTAACTGTATCAACAGAAAAATTTGATTCTGCACAGAATTTACACCTTAACCAGGCTTGCGAGTATTCTTCCTAAGTTTTGGGAGCAATGGAATTTCTTGTATTTTCTTCAATTAAACCCAAATCAGGCCCCAGAGAAAATCTGGGCAAGGGAAACCT
Organism: Lithobates pipiens; assembly: GCF_037356315.1. Classification (NCBI taxonomy): domain Eukaryota; kingdom Metazoa; phylum Chordata; class Amphibia; order Anura; family Ranidae; genus Lithobates; species Lithobates pipiens. Next base: position 227,841,457 of record NW_027507787.1, read on the forward strand.
TCCTGATCCGCCTCCAGAGCGAGTTCCTGAAACCTCTAGAACTACGAACGAGATAATGAATCAGTGATCTCATTAGTAATACCTGGAACATGTTTTGCTTTCAGCCAAATGTTAAACGTCATACATTGCAAAACTAAAAAACTGAGTAATTTTATCACGAATTCAGACTTTGATGACAAACCGTTTACTGCAAAGAATACTCCTTTATTATCCGTATGCAGTATGACTAGTTTATTCCAAAAGAATTCTTTCCAAATAGAAATAGCCACTACTACAGGAAACAACTCTAATAATACTAAATTACGGATATCATCTGGAGACCTCCAAGAATCAGGCCATTCCTTAGCACACCAATGACCATCCAGGAAAGCACCAAAACCAACAGAACCGGATGCATCCGTAAACAAGCGAATATCAAAACCTTCAATGAATTCACTCTGCCATACCGCGCAGCCATTAAAGTTGATCAAAAATTGATCCCAAACTTTTAAGTCCTCCATAATGAGTCGAGTAATAGTGACATGTGAAAAAGGGTTTTTAAGACCCCTAGTGGCTAGAGCAAATAGACGAGAAACAATTCTGGCTACTGGGATTACTCTAGACGCAAACGCAAAGAGACCCAACAAGGACTGAACCTCACGCAACAGAACTTTTCTTTTTGACCAAATTTTTTTGATAATCTCATTTTGATCATTTTTTCTATTGGCAAGTGGAATTCCATGGCAACAGAATCAACTGTGATGCCCAGGAATAGGGATGGCCTTGCAGTTTGCACGGCGGTCGGTTAGCGGCAAATTTTGCTTGTTTGCAATTCGCCAAACCGGCGGACTTCTAGCGCTGTTCGCGTGGCGGACATATGCGTTTACATTGTGAAAGAACTTTGACCCATGATGACACATCCATCATGGGGTACAGGACAGCCAATTGAGACATTTCAGCACATGGACAATTGGACATTCCCCCTACCTTATAAATAGACCTGATCTGGCGGCCATTTTACATTCTGTCTTTTGTCAGTGTAGGGACAGGACGCTGTGTGGAGCAGGGACAGTCAGTTTAATCACTAGCTATTACTATTAGGTCCACAAAAGTCTTTTTAAGGACTGGTATAGGTGTACAGTATATAGGGTTCTACACGTATAATGTACTTTCTTTCAAATATAGAAAGCATATTATACTTAACTGCTGTGCTGCTGAGCTGATTGCTGCCCGATTCTGCAGCTGTCTTTTATCAGTGTAGGGACTGAGGGACAGTTTGGTGTTTGGAGCAGGGACAGTCTGCAAATCACTAGCTACTAGGTCCACAAAGGTCCTTTTATAGGTGTACAGTATATAGGGTTGTACATGTATAATATACTTTCTTTCAACTATAGAAAGCATATTATAGTGCACTGCTGTGCTGCTGACCAATTCTGCAGCTGTCGCTTCTCAGTGTAGGGAGGGACAGTTTGGTTTTTGGAGCAGGGACAGTCTGCAATTCACTAGCTACTAGCTAGCTACTATTAGGTCCACAAAGTTCCTTTTAAGGACTGGAATAGGTGTACTATTTGGTGTGCAGTATATAGGGGTGTAATACACGTATAAAATACTTGCACACATAGAAAGCATAGTATAGTGCATTTCCACTGTGCAGCATTGTGACTGCTGAGCGGTTCTGCAGAGATACTACAAAGAGTGACAAACGCAATTAAAAAAAAAGTATTATAACTGGTGTGATAGACCAGTGGCCCCCAAAAACGACAGATTGAAGCGGGGTGTTATATACCTTCTTCCACATACATACTTCACTTCTCTAGAGACTTTTGTCACAGGGTCATTAAAAAAAATGACAGGCAGAGGAAGAGGCAGGCCCTTCCGCAGTAGGTGGTAGGGGTAGGGCAGGAGCAACAGGCTTGAGCCAAAGTCGCAAATTGCAGAAGGTGCGTGCGATTATGTCAAAGAACGCACCAGACTTGGTTGAGTGGCTCACTCAGCCTTACTCTTCTGCTCCCTCCTTATCCTCTTGATCTGCACCCTCTTCACTCTCTGCTGTGTGCACCCCCAAAGACACTACCACCAACACCACCACCACCATATACCTTCCGCTTAGTCACAGGAATTATTTTCCGATCCATCACAAGACATTTCCGATGCGCAGCCATTCTTGGCATTGGATCAGGAAGAGGAGGTAGCAACAACCGCCACTCAGCAGTCTGACGACAGTACCCAAATCAGCCCAAGGAGGTTGGTCCCCACTGTTGCTGCCTACTCCGAGATCTCTAATTATAGCAGTGGGGAAGGTGACGTAGATGATGACGTGTCTAGTGATGTCACGTGGGTGCCCACAAGAGAGGAAGAGGAGGGGAGCTCAGAGGGAGATATGGACCAGCAGATAGGGAGGAGAAGCAGGCGGAACTTAGATTGCACAGGAGGGACAAAGCAGACTGCTAATGTATCAGGAGCGAGGCATCAACAATGTACGGTCACATCTGGCGCTCCCAGGACGCCGGCACATGGCTCCGCAATCTTTGCAGTCAACGCATAAGTCGTGGTAAGCCCAACACTCACCTAGGGACGACCGCCTTAAGAAGGCACATGAGCTGCCATCACCGAGCCCAGTGGGAGCAACGGAACCCACAAAGCCACACTCCAGGCTCTCAACATCCAGCCTTGTCTTCTACTTCTTCTCCTCTCTCCTCACAATTGTCCTCCACTCCACCTTCGATCATGCCATCCTCACGTTTTTCTGCAAAAAGGCAGGCTTTCGTGGGCAAAATGTTTGAGCGTAAAAAAATTATGACGCCGGATAACCCTCTTGCCCAACGGTTGACGGCTGAATTGTCAGAACTGATAGCCCGCCAACTACTGCCATATAAACTGGTGGACTCGGAGGCCTTTCGAAAATTTGTGGCCATTGGAACACGACAATGGAAGGTCCAGGAAGGAAGTATTTCTCACAGAAGGGCATCCCAGAGCCATGTTCAGAGGCAAGTGAATGTATCTCTGGCACACAGTGTTGGTGCCAAGATACATCTGACCACAGACACGTGGTCTAGCAAACACGGGCAGGGAAGGTATATAAATTTTACTGCCCACTGAATGAACCTTCTGACGTCCGTCAAGCATGTAACCTGTGGCACTCATGTAGATTTGGTTTTACCGCCACAGATTGCATGCAGACCTGCCTCTTCTTCTCCTCCTCCTACTCCATCCTTCTCCCTCTCCTCCTCAGCTGACTCCTCCTTTTCCGCTGCTAGCGTCTCTTCCGCTGCGCTGCCCAAGATCTCCAGAACCTATTCGACATGCCAGGTGAGACGTTGCCATGCTGTGCTGCGTCTGTTGTGCCTGGAAGCCAAGAGCCACACTGGCCCTGCACTCCTTTCAGCTTTGCATTCACAGGAAGATCAGCGGCTAACACCGCTCAATTTGACAGTTGGTAAAGTGGTGTGTGACAATGGTGCCAATCTGTTTAGCGCATTGAAACAGGGCAAAATTACACACGTGCCATGCATGGCACACATCTTAAACTTGGTCGTGCACCGATTCATTGTCAAATACCCTGGGGTCCAGGACATCTTGCGGCAGGCAAGGAAAATCTCGGCCCATTTCAGAAGATCTTACACGGTCATGGCTCGCCTTGCTGACATTCAGCAGCGAAACAATCTGCCGGTCAGACGTCTTATTTGCGATTGCCTGACGCAATGGAACTCAACCTTCTATATGCTTTATAGGCTGCTCCAGCAGAAACGTGCAGTTAACGACTACCTGTATGAACTCTGCTTCAGAACAGGGTCTGGGGAGCTTGTTATTTTTCACCGCGCCAGTGGCTGCTCATGCGCGACGCATGCAGACTTCTGCGGCCATTTGATGAGAGCACCATGAATACAATTTAAAATCAGCGCTCAGTGGAACTCAACATAAATACAATCAATTAATTAAAAATATCACATTTAATCAAAAGAGAAGCACAGAGGTAAAATCATTAATGTCCAGCACAACAGTGAGGGATGTACTTATTGCACAGTCAAGTAAAAATCCAAAAGTAGGAATAAAGCAAAAGTAATAGTACACTGTGCCGCCTTCCTTCAGGAAACAAGGGATTAACTCTCGGCTATAGATCTATTAACAGGTAGCAAAAGCATAGAGGACTCATAGTTCCATGTTGCAGTAACTTGGCAATTCACTTATCGCAGGCTGCTGTCCACTTAAAAAACATGTGCGCTGTTTTAATCTCAAGTTGAGATGACCAAGGATCAGACAGTTCTATTCTACCAGTCGATGATACTTTTTTTCCCAGATCTCCAAAGGGAGGACTATCACAGAAAGAAAAAAGAAAACTAGACGAGGTAGAAGAGGTGGCAGACGTTCTGAGATCAAACAAAAAAGAGAGAATAGACACGAGGGAGGTGAGAGTACTATAAAAATATTTAACCTGTCTTCACATAATTTAACAGCGGCAGAATTATGTTTATTGAAGAAGGGTTTAGGTTTCTGTCCTTCATCAGGCCCGAATAAATTTGGTCTGTTTAAGGTCCTTAAAGCGGGAGTCCACCGGGACTCCGCGTTTTTTTTTTTTTTTTTAAAAGCCAGCAGCTACAAATACTGCAGCTGCTGACTTTTAAATAGTGACACTTACCTGTCCAGCGCGCCCGCGATGTCGGCACCCGAAGCCGATCGCTCGCTCGGCTGCCGGGTCCCGCCGCCATCTTGGGTATGGGAATCAGGAAATGGAGCCTTTCGGCTTCATTTCCCGGTTCCCTACTGCGCATGCGCGAGCCGCGCGGCGCAATCCGGACGGTCCCCGCTGCCTCTGGGAGCTGTGTGTTTCCCAGCAGGCAGCGGGGCACTTGCTGAAGGGGGCGGGCGCTTGCGGAACGGGGGCGTAACGTATGCCCCGTTCCGCAGAGAGCTAGCCCGGAAGTGGGTGCAGTTACCTGGATTATCCAGGTAACTGCACCCCCCTCCCCCCTGAAAGGTGCCGATTGTGGCGCCGGAGGGGGGGGGGATTCCGATGAGCGGAGGTCCATTTTAGGGTGGACCTCCGCTTTAATAAATTTATTCGCTCTCTCTCACCCTGAAGAGACACTATGCTCAGCTCAGCTCGTCTAACAACCAAATCTCAGACGTTATGGGCAATGATGTTACCTCCTACTCTAAACAAGATATGCTATAGGTTTTGGAGGATCTTTGGGCAGAAAGCAATATTGAAAGTGAGACTCAATATCCCTTTCAAGATCCTGATATTCAACATACCAGTTTTAAACCTCCTTCTATATTTAACCCCACGAATTCCAAGGGTCCACATATTGAAACTTTTTATCAAGCAGTATACAAAGACTTTTTGAACTTATGTGACTCCCCACCCAAGACAAACAGTCAGAATTTGAGTAAGGATGAGCAGCAAGCACTCAAAGATCTCACTACCAATAGAAAGATTATTGTGAAGCAGGCGGATAAGTGTGGTAGCCTTGTAATCCAGGATAGACAGGATTAGCTGCGTGAAGCTTATCAATTACTTTCAGATACGAATACGTACCTGAAGCTTCCATTCGATCCTCTTCCTGGTTTCCAACGTGAACTAGTTCCACTTGTGGAGGCAGCTTACAAGGATGGAATTCTGAATATTAAAGAAAAATGCTTCCTGCTCCCCAAGGTTTGTAGCACTCCGTATTTTTATCATCTTCCAAAGGTGCACAAATCTCTCATTGATCCTCCTGGTAGACCCAGCGTTGCCAGTACGAACAGCTTTATTAGTGGCCTCTCCATCTATATTGATCATTGTTTACAACCGATGGTGGTCCAATTACCATCCTATATTAAAGACTCGTGTCACGGTACTACTTACAGCGAACCCACAGGCGAGCAGGTGACACGGGATCCCCCAGGGCGTAGAATCTAAGAGTCAGCCGGTGTTCCGCCAGTGACCCTCTCACGAAGGTTTGGACTTAGCTGCGTGCTGATCCCAGGTCATGACCCCCGGGTTCACCCTGCTTGCTAGGGAAGTACCAGAAGACACTGTAGACAAGGATGGATGGATGAAGCAAGGAAAGCCAGGTAGTGAGCCAAGGTCAGGGCGGGCTGCAGACAACGTAATCAGAACAAGCCGGGTCGGTACACAGAAGATCAGTTCACGAGAAGTCAGATAAAACAGGTTACACAGGGGAGCTTCAGAAACAAATGTTGCTCAAGCAATGGTAGCAAGTTAGGAAAGGATTTAAATAGAGAAGCACATGAGGGGCTGGACAGGAAGTAGCAGGAAGGAAACATATATCAGGCAACAGGTGAAGGGCGTCGACGCCCATAGCTGCAGAGTGCACAGAGCTGAACACCTGACAGTGGACAACAGATGCCAGCCGACCCACTGCAGTAAAGGTGAGACACAGATCAGCTCCGCAGCTGATCTGTGACAACTCGAGCCAGGTGATTGAGACACTGAAGGAGTATACATGGCAGGAGGATTATCTGTGGGCCTCCTTGGCTGTATCCTCTCTGTACACCTCGATACCCCATGAGGTGGGTATTGCAGCCGTACAGTTCTTTCTAAACAAAAATAATGATATGAATTCCAAACAATCTTCATTTTTGCTTTCTAGTATCGAGTTTTGTTTGCGTCATAATTACTTCACCTTTCTGGACCATTTCTATCTCCAGCATAAAGAGACTGCGATGGGGGCCAATTTTGCTCCCGGGTATGCTAACCTAACCATGGGGCATTGGGAGCATTTGAAAATTTTGGTCGAGAACCCCTTTTCACGATATATCGTCTTTCACGGACGTTATATCGATAATGTCTTGTTGATCTGGAGTGGTAGTAGAGATCTTTTTATCACATTTTTTCTCAATCTGGTCTTGTCACATGAGAACAATGTTATCATTACCAGTAATCATAATAAACCTACGGCTGGCAACTCCTACCTCCACTATGGTAGTTGTCATCATCCTATATGGAACAACAACATTCCCAGTGGACAATTTCATAGGCTACGTAGGAATTGTACCAAAATGGAGGAGTACAGAAAACAGGGTCAAGTGATGACCAAAAAGTTCGAAGAAAAGGGTTACCCCAGTGAACTAATAGCAGAGGCTTTTCGTTTAAATGAGATATGTCCCCCAAAAAAGAACAGGAGTGATCCAGTTGAAATGGGCCATGCAGTAAGGTTAATTTCCACATTTAATACTAAGTTCAGATCTATTTCTAAAATCATAAATAAACATTATGCCATTGTCAAACTTGATCATCTCCTGGCTCCAATACTTCCCTCGAGACCACAAGTGACATTCAGGCGTTCTTGCACAGTGAAGAATATTATTGCTCCCAGCAAGTTGACAAACTCTGTGAGGGGTCCCCTCTCCAATATTAGAACCTATTTTGATAACAGGGTTGGGATATTTCAGTGCCGTAAGAAGGGTTGTCTTACCTGTCAGTCCATTCCCCACGGATGTTCTGAGGTAACCACCAGTAAGGGCGAAACTTAAAAAATGAAACAATTCATTAACTGTTCAACTGAATTTGTCATTTACATCTTGCGATGTTCATGTGGCATGCTTTACGTGGGACGCACAATACATACCCTATGTACTAGGGTGGGTGAACACCGTAGACTGACAAAGAAAGGCTGCACTAAACATAGTGTCCCACGTCACTGTCACCAAGCTCACAATAAAGATTTTAACCAAATAGAGGTTCGGGCCATAGAGGCTATACCCAGGGATACCCTCACGGAGAACGAAAGGTTTTCCCTTCTGTGTTGAAGGGAAGCCTTCTGGATCTATCATCTGGGGTCCCTTGCCCTTGAGGGTATGAACGAAGACCTTGACGTCCTCAGTATAGTCTCAAGTTGAGCCCAGCCCCTGGGTCTGAATGTCAGTTAACACAATTTATATGCCTTTACATGTATGCGTATATCTGTACCCATGGGGATATATTCATTATTACCATCCTTTGAAAATAAGCTACCCACTATCCAGCTTATCTTATATGTAAAATATATATTTTTTTAAATTTAATGTATATTTATTTTTTAATTTATTTATTTTTTCTCTACAATATTTTTTTTTTTACCAATTAATTTAGCCTTTTAGATACAGATTGGTTTATATATGGTATATATATATATATATATATATATATATATATATATATATATATATATATATATATATATATATATATACACATTTTATACAATATGTTATATTATCTATATTTATATATATATATATATCTTTGTAGTAAGTGTCTAATAGTATTATCTCTTAGCCTTGCTATGCTATGTATATGAAGCATCCAACAAGGGGTTAAATCTAAGGTTACTTCAGACAGCTGATCGGTCCATCCCTCAGTGTCTGTTATGCTTTATATTCCACCCTGCCAGTGACTCCCGTGACTTTGACAAAGTGCAGGTGCGCGAAACATGTCAGTCATGGTCGTCACGGCAACTTATTGAGCTTCACTGACCGCCCTTTCCTTCCGAACGGAAGCTCCATTTTCCGAACGGTAGTGGTTGTCCTTTTCCGGTCTTTCCCGGCAACTCAGGCTTCTCCCCTCTGCACCACACGGTGGGCGTCATGGGATGCCAACCCGACGTCTCTCGGACATACACTATAGGACGCCGCTCATCGTGAATAGAGGTACTCTGTTGACTGTCTTGGCGCAGCGCTGTCTGATCCCTGGTCATCTCAACTTGAGATTAAAACAGCGCACATGTTTTTTAAGTGGACAGCAGCCTGCGATAAGTGAATTGCCAAGTTACTGCAACGTGGAGCTATGAGTCCTCTATGCTTTTGCTACCTGTTAATAGATCTATAGCTGAGAGTTAACCGCTTGTTTCCTGAAGGAAGGCGGCACAGTGTACTATTACTTTTGATTTAGTCCTACTTTTGGATTTTTACTTGACTGTGCAATAAGTACATCCCTCACTGTTGTGCTGGATATTAATGATTTTACCTCTGTGCTTCTCTTTTGATTAAATGTGATATTTTTAATTAATTGATTGTATTTATGTTGAGTTCCACTGAGCGCTGATTTTAAATTGTATTCATGTGAACCTCTCTCCGGAAGTTTTTTCAGCTGCACTGGATACCACTCGGAATCACTAGTTTTTAATCTGACTTTGATAGGTTGTCTCCAATAAAGCTTGCCATACACCATGCAATTTTCTTATTCAATTTCCTTTGGGTTTGCCTTCAGCTGTGTGGTATAAGGGCCTGTCTGATTGCACACACATTGAAGGTGTTTAGATTTGGCTTCATATTGTGTGGTTTTTGGTAGTTGTTGGAGATCCATAGAGGAGAATTGTATGGTGTATGGCCAGCATAAGACCAAAAAATCTTAGCGCTGGAGTTTCGTGTTTATTGATGAGATCACCAAACTGGTCAGTCGCACCCATGGCGCCATCAGTGACATGGTACCTTATGCCTTCTTTATGGAGTGTGCATTGTGTCATGTCATTGATCAAGCCGTGGAGGAGCAGGAAGATGAGGAAGTCCCAATGCTGGATGAATTCCCGGGGGGGGGGGGGGGGTACTCTATCTGAGACAAGTCAACAACAGGAGTCTGAAGAGGAGTCAGAGGAGGATGGTGCCGGGGCGGATGAGGAGGAGCAAGAAGAGCATGCTTTAAACTTTTCTGGGATCCCTGTTGTTGTATGTGGATGGGGAGAGGAGAACGAGGAGGACGACATTATCCTGGATGATGAGCAGGAGCCAGGCCACCACACATCTTCCACTTTAGTGCAAATGGGGGCCTTCATGCTCCAGTGTTTTAATAGGGACCCCCGTATAAAAAGCATAAGGGTCAAGGACCAGTACTGGATGGTAACGTAGTTAGACCCCCCGGTACAAACACAAAATGGCGGAAATGTTACCGCTGTCACAGAGGGCTGTCAGAATGGAGCACTTACAGGCCTTGCTTCAAGAAATGCTGCATTCTGCTTTTGCGTGCGCTGGCAGAGGAGGAATTCCCACTCCCAGAGAAAGAGTTGCGGGTACCAATCCAACAGCGCCTGCAAGAAGAGGCCGGTTTGAAGATGTGTTGGTGACTTCTGATATGAGGTCATTCTTTCAGCCGACCCATCGACAGGTGTCATCCGGATCCAGCATCAGGGAACGCCTAGACCGACAGGTGTCCGACTACATCAGGTTAACGGCCGATGTGGATGCTTTGAGAAGTGACGAACCCCTGGACTACTGAGTGGGCAGGCTTGACCTCTGGCCAATTTGCAATGGAACTGTTGGCTTGCCCCTCGTCCAGTGTCCTGGCCGAAAGGACGTTCAGCGCAGCAGGGGGGATCGTGACCGATAAGTGCACTCGCCTAGCTCACAACAGTGTTGACTACCTCACATTTATAAAAATGAATGAGGCATGGATCTCGGAGGAATTCAACACATGTGACCAGTAGACCATGTATATGCATAACTCTATAAACAATTTATTTAATCAAACACAGGGACCTTTTTTCTACCTTTGGCTCACTTCCTTGTACAAAAAAAGCACACCGTACTACATGCCCGTACTCTCCTGTTCGAAGAGGTTGAGCGGTGTCATATTTTTTGAGTCCCGCAGCGAGTTGCTGGTATCAGTGCTGGTGTCAGTGCTCTCTCTCTATCTCGGTGCTGGTGTGGTGTCAGTGCTCTCTATCTCTATCATGGTGCTGATGTCAGTGCTGATGTCAGTGAGGGAGATAGCAGTGGAGAAGCCAATCAGCAGGCAGTGCCAGCACCATGGCTGAGGATCAGCACTGGACTGGCACCTCCGGACCATCACAGTGGAGCCCTGCATAGGTGGGGGTAAGGGCCGGGCAGAGGGAGGGGCTCAAGCACAGGTTGGCACACTGGGACACTGGAACAGGACTGCGCTGCCCTGACTGTAGCACTGATCATCTCCTGCACCCCCCTTCATAGCCTGCCCAGGACCTTGCCTCTCCTCCATGGCCTTCATGCGCTCCTGAATTGTCAAAATTTCACAGATAAAAAAAGAATGCTTGTCGTTGTCGATCCCAGATTCACTTAATACTTTTGTTATGTCAGTGGCCATGTGGTGGGACTATGTGTGCCCAGCTAGTAAGTATTTTGTAGCTGAAAATATGACCTGGAGGTTTTTAAGGTTCGCCTGCCATTAAAGTCAATGGGGTCTGCCGCAAACTTTGCGGTTCGTGAACTTTTGGCCACGTTCGCGGTTCGGGCTCGCGAAACCTCCCGTCGGAAGTTCATCCATCACTACCCAGGAATTCAATCACCGTCACTGGACCCACTGTCTTTTCATGTGCTAAGGGAATGTCAAAAGATTTGCACATGTTGAAAAAACAATTCAACATTTCATAACAAACTTGAACTTTTGCAGGGCCTATAAATAAAAAATCATCGAAATAATGAATAGCGCCACCCTGAGGGAAATTTCGTGACAAAACCCACTGCAAAAAAGTTGGAAAGGCCTCAAAATAACGGCATGATTTTCAAAAACCCATTGGTAGGCATTTATCAAAGTAAAATTGATCTTCAAAATAAAAACCCAATGAATTAAAACCTATGGGATTGACTGGTAAAAGTCGAAATGCAGATTTTATATCTGCTTTAGCCATATAAGCTGCTTTGCCAAAATGCTTTAAAAGACAAAGAGCATCGTCAAATGAAGCATATGACACTGTTGATTCAAAATCTGCTATCTCATCCTTTAAAGAACTCCCATGCGGAAAAGATAAATGATGAATTAGCCGAAAGGAGCCTGTCTCCTTTTTTGGAACCAGGCCTAAAGGGGATAAATGAAAATTTAAAAAGGGGGGAGAAGAAAAAGGTCCAGCAATTCTGCCTTCTTGTATTTCTTTAGAAATTTTTTCTTTGACTATGTCCGGGTGCACCAGAACAGAGCGTACATTTTTAACTGAAAGAAAACCTTCACCAAGCAAGGCAGGGACTAAAAAACCAAACTTAAAGCCTTCATAAAGAAGGTCCGCCATCTTGCGGTCTGGATAACAATCTAGCCAGAACTGCATTTTTGACAACTTCACTGGCATGCCTTTTGCAGCATTGTCCCTTGATTGAGATGCATTAGCTGCTTTTTTGAAACAGCGGCCTGCTGGGTGGGTACCCGCACAAAATGAGCATTCATGTTTATATCTGCAGTTCGATAAGAATCTGCATTGTGAATCATTGTTTGCAAAGCACACTCCGTTACGAAAAGTCAATTGAACATTCGTTATTTGAGGTTTCTGTGTATATTGGGGTCTTTGCAGCAGAATCAAGTTTAGCCACAGACCCACATCCTTAACCCCCCCAGCGGAGGGATGGGTAAACTGAAAGTTTCTGTCTGAAGCTCTCATCATAGCTAAACCATGCAATGGCACCAAAGTGGTGGTATGCCTCCGCAACTATATCTAGGTGTTGAAAAAATTCTGAGCATTTGCCAGGAAAACGTTCACCCATAACAGAAGCAAAAATACAAAAGGTCTGGAGCCAGTTCTGAAAAGTCCGGGGAATTGCCCTCCTCCTATCTTCCTCAGACCTATCATACATTTTTTTTATCAGATTTTAACAAAAAATCCTTAGATTATGGGAGCAATGACAAAATGTCTATGAATTCTCCACGCAAAATTTTTTCTTTGACTGCTGTGAATAAATAAAGATATGGGAATAAGTGGGATATCTAAAACACTTCGTGGCTAGATAGTGGATATCACAGATGTATCGTTGTAAGGGGGTGCCATCATCCTTAATGAATAGAGATTTTTAAAAAGGGAAAAAATAAGGACTTTGGGATTTTAAAGGCACCAGATAAATTCGAAAGTGTAGAAAGTAATGGTTTTTTGTTTTATATAAATTTATTCAAAATATGAAAAAGACATATATAGTACAATAGTTAAAAGGTTTGACACAGAAAACTGTATCTACATATATAAGGAACTACTTCAGCATTACATCACAAATCAAATAATATCGTTCAAAATATATATATAGGAGGTCTTATCACAATCAAATAATATCGTTCAGAATATATATATATATAGGAGGTCTTATCACCCAGAGATATATATGGATTAGCATGTCTGACCGCTATAGTGATGAGCTGATGTAGCATCCACAAAACTTGCCCGACATGTTTCACGTTATTGGATAAACGCTTCTTCTGGGGCGCGAATAAAAACACTTAAAAGTTGCAAAAGAAAAACAGAATACGTAAATATATGATAAGTATAGATTTCAGAATTTTTACACAACATAAATTACTACATAATTTTGATCAAAATGTAAATAAACGGACAATAAACAAACAAGAAATACTTGTCAAAAGGGGATCACGTAGGTATATGGGCCATAAATGCCGGTCATCTATGGGGCACTGTGGGAGCATGCACACTATTGTAAATATTTGGTATTCATTGGAAAAGGTAATGCAATTTATATATGTATAAAATAATTAGATGTCCTACCCCAAAACTTTCTGTAGATGGCGTTGATGGTACACAGAAAAGGATTATATGTAATGTAGTAACTTGTTTTGTGTAAACTAGAAATAAAAATAACATTGATGTAGGCATAAGCATACCACAGGTGTGTAGCAAGATTGAAGCTATATACATATGATGTATAGAGTATTTATATAGGCACTCACCACGCTTGGGGATAGAATAGCCAAAGCTAACCAGAAAGGTGGGGGATATGCTGATGTCTTTATTTGTGCAGCGGGTAGAGCTGCACAGACCAGATCTCTAGGGATTCAATATATAGAACACTATAGTTATCCCAAAAGAGAAAGGAAGAAAGTAAGGACTAGCAGTGATGATTGTATAGTTAAGGAACATGCTTACCTTATACGTGTAGTGGCGTGGAATACCCGCCACATACACGTGTAGTCTGTAAGGAGTGTGGACATCTCAGAGAGACACTGATAATTGCGTCTTTCTAAGTAGGTGCATGCCCCGCCCACCGCCATGTGGTCGGGGGACCGCTAACCAATAGAATGCGGTGGGCCGGCCGATAATCCCCGGGCATACGTCATCCCACAGAGACCGCCCTTAACCCCCGCGCGCCTGCGCCATGCCCAGGCACGTATGGGGGCGGGACGTAGGGGTAGACGATGCCCGGGGGAGGAGTGAAACACGTCGGGTGTATTCGACCCGCGTGGAGACTCCTAATGCGCCAGACAGGAAATATCCTGTGGCGCTTACCGGCCGCACAGTGTCCAAGAGGCCGGCACAGCGCCATCTACCGCAAGGCCCCCAAATGACAAGATTATGATGAACATTGGAAAACATTTATAATGTAAACCTATATAACAGAGAGAAAATCCTAGTATACATGTATAAATGTACATATACTCCCAAAGGACAGAGAAAGAAATGAGTAAGTGTGGTGTGGGAATTAAAAAAAATATATTGGAGTGAAAACAGGGGGGGAAAAGGGGAGGGCGGGGGAATTTTTAATATGGACAAAAATGTTTAATATATGGCTCTGTTGTTGCCAACACATCTTTTCTACATAATGTCAAGGGGATATACATTGAACAAAATTATGTATCATCAGTTCTAAGGAAGGCAGGGGAAATATATAGAGGACAAAAAACATGGGACTATTTATAAAAAAGGTTTATAAGAATGCGATTCATTTATTCCTGGGGGAAAAGTTGCATTTAGTTTTTTGATCCACAGAGTCTCTTTTCTCAGTATGGACTTATTCCAATCGCCACCGCGGGGATTGGGAGGTATCACATCCAATGCGATAAATTATATTACTGATGTGTTAAATTTGTGGTAGAGATCAAGGTGTCTACTAATAGATGTCACCATTTTGCCACCTGATGAGAAGTAGACATGGTCCTTTATTCGTGCCCTGAATTGTCTATTGGTTTTACCTATGTAAAAAGCTGAACATTCGCACGTCATAAGGTATATGACGCCCCGTGTGTCACAATCCGTGAAAAATTTTGGGGTAAAAGTTTCTCCATTTGGCAGAATAAAGGATTGGCCAGTTCTGATCAGGGGGCAAAATGGGCATTTCCCACATCTAAAGATACCATAGGATGGACGACTCTGGGGGTTCTTACTAAAATGACTTGCAGTAAGGATATCCCGTAGGGATCTGGCTCTGCGAAAGGTAATTTGGGGTTTGTTCTCTATATATTTAGCTACAATGGGATCTTCTGTAAGGAGAGGCCAGAAAGTATTCAAGGTGTTTCGTAATGTTGCATGGTGATTAGAAAATTTGGTTATGAAACGCACCCTGGTAGTATGTTTCGACTTATTTTGTGATTTGTATAAAAGGGTAGCGCGGGCCTGACGTTTCGCCCTATTATATGCTTTTCGCAAAGTTGATTTTTTGTAACCCCTGGCTTTTAAACGTTGTTGAAGTAGTTTGGCCTGAATCTCAAAGTCAGAAGTATATGTGCAATTACGTCGTAGCCTGATATATTGGGCATAGGGAATGCTCCGCAGTAAGGGGTCTGGGTGTGCACTAGTGGCGTGCAAGAGGGTATTGCCGGCAGTCTCTTTTTGATAGAGACTGGAGGCCATATGACCACTCTCGTCTTTCTTAATGGTAAGGTCAAGGAAGGTGATATGAGAAAGATGACTTGAATAAATGCTGTGAATAAATGATATCCCAGAGGGTATAATTCACAAGGAAGGGCTTCTTTAAAGCAGGATCAGAAACCATAGTTTTAATAGGTATTTGAGGTAAAGAATTATAGATAGAAACAGGCATAGATGGAGTAATATTGTCCATAGATACATTTTTACTCAAAGGGGTAACACTCACTGCAGTTACCCTGTTAAAAAACAGCATTAACTGGTACATTTATTGCACTTGAGCCACCGCCACTCCATACATTGCCAATATTAATAGGCTCACCCATTCTTGCAAGTACATTGGCTAAAGAACCAACTACTTTACCCAATTCTAATAAATTCAAATCATTTCTTTCACCAGAATTATGGCCCAGAATTATGGCCCACGCTAACAGTCTGCCCAGATGTTGGTACCTCACTTGACATGCCCGCAGAAGCTAGCTGAGGGGATTCCATCATGGCTCTGTTAGATGAGAGTGACCTTGCCTGTTTCACCTTTTCTCTCATAGGGGAAGAGGGAGAATCTCCCTTCTCAACCTTTTTCCCCTGTTAACTCTCTTCTAGCCAGCAGGGGGAGCCTTGTGACTGACATTCTCCATTATTTCAATGGCCACATTCTGAGCATGCTCCATATCAACTGAAGCTGACACAGAAGGGACCGCGTCTTCCTCTAAGCACCTCCTCAACCACTCCACCCCTCCATAGCTCTCGGCTTTGTGAATAAGACGGCACAGCAAATCTTCCATCCCTCAGGTAACGCTGTCTGGAGCAGCGTGGGGGGTCCATCTTCGGCGGTGAACGGGTCTCATCAGGTGGTGAACGGAGCGGGAAAGCCACCGGCTTATATAGACACAGCCTGGCTCAATCCCGCCCGATTCAGCCAATCGGGACCCGTTGCCGTGCCGCTGTACAGTCTGCCATCACATGGGGCAACCTAAAAGAATAAACAAAAGGGGGGGCAGCCTAACTATCGCCCTCTGTACTGTCCCATGGAGCCCCGCATAAACGTTAGGGGCTCATTCAATCTATCCAAAACTGAGCTCAAAATATTTCCTACCACATGTGCCCCTTCCTCTGACTTCTCTGTCAAGATCAGTGGCACATCTATCTGTCCAACCTCACATGCAGGGGTGCTAGGGGTAACCGCGGCCTCTGAACTGTCCTTTCAGGCCCACATCCAATCCCTGTCCAAATCATGCCGCCTCAATCTCCACAGCATCTCCAGAATGCACACACTGACACCACAAAGCTACTAATTTCACTCCCTGGTCATCTCTTGCCTGCAACTCCCTCCTCATTGGATTACCTTTACATAGGCTATCCCCCTTCAGTCCATCATGCTGCAGCCAGACTCATTCACCTTACCAACCATTCAGTGTCTAGTACGCATCTCTGCCAATCCCTCCACTGGCTTCCACTTACCCAATGATTACAATTTTAAATACTAACAACTACTTACAAATTCATCCACAACTCTGCCCCCAGTTACATCACTAACCTGGTCTCATAATACCAACCAAATCGCTCACATGGATCCTTCCAAGACCTCCTGCTCTCTGGCTCTCTTGTCACCTCTAATACTTCTCCCATCCTATGGAACTCCCTACCCCAATCTGTCCAACCATCTCTAAATCCATCCATCTTTAGACGCTCCCTGAAAACCCTTCTTTTTAACCACTTGATATCCACGCTGTGGCCGAATGACGGCCACAGAGCGGATCTGTATTCCTGGGAGGCCGTCATATGACAGCCTCCCCTGTGCACGCTCCCTGTGCACAGGGCAGGCTGTGATCACTGAGCCACTGAGACTTGGGTGATCACCGATCTGAGTAACGGGCTGGTCTCGGCCCCTCACCATGTGATCAGCTGTCAGCCAATGACAGTTGATCATATGATCAAAACAAAAGCTTGGTGATCATTTTTTTTTCTCCTCACGCTGACAGCAGAGGAGAAAAAAAAGAAACAGCTCTTCTTAAAGGGACATCGGTCCCGAAAAGGAAGAGGCAATTATGCCTCATTTATGCCAGCTATCAATGCCCACAAGTGCCAACTATCAATGCCCACCAGTGGTGACAATCTGTGCCATCTAGAAGTGCTGCCTATCAGTGTAACCAATCAGTGCCCATCACTGCCACCCATCAGTGCCGCCTCATCAGCATACATCAATTAAGGATGAAAATTACCCATTTTAAAATTTTATAACAAAATACAAAATATATATATATATATATATATATATATATATATATATATATATATATATATATTTTTTTTTTTTTTTTTTTTATTCTGTCTTTTTACATTTAAAAAAAAAAAATCCACAGGTGATCAAATACCACCAAAAGAAAGCTTTATTTGGGGGAAAAAAATTGTAAAAATGTAATATGGGTACAGTGTTGTATGACCACGCAATTGTCATTCAAAGTGCATCAGCGCTGAAAGCTGAAAATTGGTCTGGATAGGAGGGGGGTTTAAGTGGCCAGTAAGCAAGTGGTTAAAGAAGCTTATCTTGCTTTTAACTAATACTGTGTTTTTTTTTTCTTTCTCCAATACCTTTTGTATCACTTGACTCTCCCTCTTAGGTTGTAAGCTTTAATGAGCAGGCCCTCTGATTCCATTGTACCAAATTGTATTGTTACTGTCCTGTTTGCCTTTATGTTGTAAAGCGCTGCGCA
Organism: Lithobates pipiens; assembly: GCF_037356315.1. NCBI lineage: Eukaryota > Metazoa > Chordata > Amphibia > Anura > Ranidae > Lithobates > Lithobates pipiens. Next base: position 227,859,668 of record NW_027507787.1, read on the forward strand.
AACTGTTGCCACTCTCTAAGACCCCTTTCACACTGAGGCGATTTGCAGGCGCTATACCGGTAAAAATAGCACCCGCAAAGCACTCTGAAAGTTTTCACACTAGAGTGGTGCGCTGGCAGGACACTAAAAAAAGTCCTGCTAGCATCATCTTTGGAGCGGTGTGTATACCGCTCTTGCCCATTGAAATGAATGTCCATTGAAATGATAACAGGAACAATGTAAAGCGAAGCTAGATTACCAATACGTTCACCTAGTAATATGTCAAATGGAGTACAGGAAAGACAATAAAAATGGAAGCTGATTATAATAAAATAGATGCAGTTAAGCTAAATATCCCTTCAACTATGACTACAACTAAATTGCAATTACTGAAATGTACTGGAGATTTTAGTTGACTAAAACGTAGGACATTTTAGTAGACTAAAATGTACTGGAGATTTAGTCGACTAAATACAACCAAAACTAAAACAATTGCAGAAACCTAAAATGGGACTAAAACTAAAATGCCATTTTAGTTGACCATCCCACGCTTGAGCTCCTGCAGAATGCATCCGTTGGCAGCATCACTCTATCGGACCATGCTCCGGTTGGAGTGACTATCATGCTACCGTCTAGCCCCCATAGGGCCTGGACATGGAGACTAAATGAAAATTTACTAGATGATTCTGCGGTGGTTACTAAGGTGTCAGAGGCCATCTCCCACTATTTCAGGGAAAACTCCTCAGAAGACCTAAGTGCGGGAATGATTTGGGAAGGCCACAAGGCGGTAATCAGGGGAGAATTAATATCTATGGGCCCCAAACTCAAGAAAATGCGCCAAGCGGATTTTACCAGGGTTCTGACCGCCTTACAAGCAGCAGAACTCTCCCATAAGCAAGGGGGGGGGCCCTGCGGCAAAACAGAAGCTTCTTGAGTTGCGTGAACTGTTTTCGCGCTTACTAGACTGTCATACACGTAAACAGGCCAGGCATCTTTCGCATAAATATTATGAGCATGGCAAAAAATGCAGTCGTATGCTTGCTAGGGCCCTCCGCAAGAAGCATGCTCAATCCTACGTACAGAAGCTCCGCTCCCCTTCTGGAGACATTTCGGTCCAGTCCAACAAAATTGCCTCAGGGTTTCAGGAATTTTACACCCAACTTTATAATCTATCCCCGGCCTCGTCCTCAGACGCCCAGCCTCCCAAGTCTTTTGCCATTCAGGAATATCTCATGTCGTTGGGAGTCCCTCCACTAAGCGCGGAACAATGCGTCGACCTGGAGCGGCCAATTTCCCTGGAGGAGATAGCGCTAACGGTGAAGTCCCTGCCCAAGGGCAAGAGTCCAGGACCAGATGGTTGCTCTGGTACCTACTACAAAACTTTCCTGCATCTCCTTAGCACCACACATGTGTACCTACTTTAACTCCGTAGCGGAGGGGAACACTATTCCAACCGAAGCGCTTATGGCGCACATTATGGTGCTGCCGAAGAAGGGCAAGGACCCTACCATCCCCCAAAGCTATCGCCCTATATCCTATATACCTCCTCAACGTTGATAGTAAAATCCTAGCAAAAATCCTGGCAAACAGACTTGGGAGTCTCATGCCCCATGTTATCCCCCCAGACCAAACAGGGTTTTTTCGAGGGAGGGAAGAGAGAGACAACTCCATCAGAGCTATCCAACTTATACACTGGGCTCGCACCAGCCCCAATCGTAAACCTTGCATCGTTCTTTCTACCGACGCTGAAAAGGCGTTTAACCGTGTCGACTGGACATATTTACGGGCGGTATTGGAAGCTCAGGGGCTCGAGACACATATGTTGTCCTCAATCATGGCCTTGTACTCTACTCCGTGTGCACAGGTAAAAGTGAATGGGGTGCTTTCCTCCCGCTTCCCGGTTCGAAATGGCACGAGACAGGGGTGTCCCCTCTCTCCCCTCCTTTTCGCCCTGGTACTAGAGCCGTTGCTCTGCACCGTGAGGGCGAACACGGACATTAAGGGCCTGATGGTAGGGAGGACGGAGCACAAACTGTTGGCATATGCAGACAATGTGCTCTTTTATCTTTCTGAACCCCTGATCTTGCTGCCAGTTCTGTTGAAGGAACTGAAGAACTTCGGAGAGTTACCCAATTTTAAGATAAACTTTTCCAAGTCGGAGATATTACCTATTCACCTGACCCCGTCTCTAACGACGAATTTACAATCGGCTTTCCCCTTCACCTGGGCCAAGTCTTCCATTAAATACCTAGGCATTCAGTTGACGAACCGCTTTGATACCTTATATGCTACCAATTTCCCCCCCTTACTTAACACAGTGAAAGCAGATCTATTGCAGTGGACCAAAACCGCTTTTACGTGGTTAGGTCGCATTAATATTATCAAAATGAATATCCTGCCCCGGGTACTCTTTTTTTTACAAATGATACCCATTTCCCTCCCCAAACAGTTTTTTACCCAACTGAATAGCATACTATCGGCATTTGTGTGGAACACAAAAAAACCGAGAATAGCCATGACATTGCTGAGGCGCTTGAAGCTGACAGGGGGCCTGGGGGTCCCAGACATCCAGAAGTACCACAGGGCTATTATCCTACAGAGGATACTTAACTGGAAGTTTCATACTCAGTCTAAAATGTGGGTCTCCTTAGAAAAATGGCTAGCTGGAAGAGACTTGGCTTACGCACCCTGGTTATACCGGGAACATAGGGGACTGTCGGAGGATGCCTCCCCACTAACTGTACAGGCTCTCTCAATATGGGATAAAATGAACCAGACCTTGCGTCAATCGCCTCCTGTGTCACCGCTTGCCTCGCTGGGGGGTTCCTGTGGTTCCCACCAGGGGAACAAAGGGCTTTCTTCGGCCCCTGGGTAGATGGCGGGTATGCCAGCTGTGGAAAGTTGTTGAGCGGAGGCAAGATGGTCAGCTACGAATCCCTGCAGGCCGGGCATGCAAACACCGCCATAAATTTTTGGCGGTACAGGCAATTACATAACTTTTTCGAAATCCACAGCCACTCAATAGGAGACGAAGCGTCCCTTACACCCTTTGAACGTCTCTTTGTAGAAGACGAACCCATTCCCCACATGATCTCGGAACTGCACCACCTGCTTGGCTCTGCTGCCGAGACCGCTAGACCAACATACATACGGTGTGAGAGAGAGACCTACAGCTTGACTTTTCCACGACTCAACTGTCCCACCTTTACAAACTCACTCACACAAGCTCCATGGAATCCAAAACCCAAGAAACTAATTATAAAGTCCTGTCCCGCTGGTACAGAGTGCCAGCAGACCTAGCACGTATTTACCCTTCATTATCGGACCGGTGCTGGAGGGACTGTGGCCAACAGGGCACCCTCCTCCATATTTGGTGGGATTGCCCACGAATAAAGCCATACTGGGCAGATATCCGATCCCACATAAAAGCAATTTTGAACTTAGATGTACCACTGTCTCCAACCAATTATCTTTTGCACATCCCTCCGGTCCCGATGGGTAGATACAAAAAGAGCCCCCTGCCACATCTAATGAATGCAGCTAGACGTCTTATACCAATCTACTGGAAGCAGACCAGAATCCCCACACGGGAAGACTGGGTCAAAAAAGTCAACGACATTAGAGAGGCCGAACATTGGGTAGCAACATGTAGAGGTACAAGGGCTAAGTTTGATATCACATGGCAGTCTTGGACAGCCTACATGTCCGAAACTATCTACGCATCCTCCAGCCTGGACTTGGCTCTTCTGGAGCTAGCAGAACCGTCCCTGAGATCCCGCACAGGAAATGGCACTATTGCCTAGTAACTATTTTTCACCTCCTTGCCCCCTGGCTGGAGAGGCAAACCCACTGCTAAGACTCGCCTTGCGCTGGACTGTTGCACTTCCTCCAGATGACAGGTAAGCTCCTTCTCCCTTCCCCACCCCCCCTCCCAGCCCCCCCTATATACCTATTCCCTCCCTTCCACCCCCATAAAGCCGCTTACACACGGGCGGATTGTATGGCCTACTTAGTCCGTCATACAATCCGACGGACAGTCCGTCATACTTTCGAATGAACGGACTTGACCACACACGGATGCACAAACAGTCCATCGAAAGCTTGGGCGATGACGTGTACAGCACGTACGACGGGACTAGAAATAGGAAGTCCAATACACAGCAATGCAACCTTCCGCCGTGTAAATCCTTTCTGAGCATGCGCCATTCTTAGTCCGTTGAACTAGCCTACTGACGAGCGGATTGTCCGCTGAAACCAAAGTACGACGGACAATATTACGGAAATTCCAAAATACGTACGCCAGACTGCACGCTGAAAAAGTCCGCTGAAGCCCACACACGAGCGGACTGTCCGCTGAAATGTGTTTCGACGGACTAAGTAGGCCATACAGTCCGCCCGTGTGTACGCGGCTTTAGGCTTCTTTTCCGTCCTTCTTCTCTCTATTCCACACTTCAGTAAGACGTTGCTCTCTAATGATCTCTGTGGCATTGAGATGTGGTCGAGCGTTAGGTTTCCTGCAGGCTAGCTGATCCTGCAGCCGCCCGCCTAGCTGGCGAAGGGGAATCCTTCTGTCCGGAGGGGCCCTAACAGACCCGCCCCTCCTGGGCGGTGGGATTGCTGTGGGCCCGCTTCACCCCCGGGGGAGGCCCGGGAGAGGTAGATGGAGGCAATTTGGCCCCCCTCTCCTGGGTAGCCGTCGGAGGGCGGCCCCATGCCTCCCCGACCCCACACATATCGGGGGAAAGGGGATTGGGCATCGGCCTGTCCCCTCCCTTGAAATTAGTGGCATTCTGGGGCAGGACCCTGGCTCAGGGAAACCAGATTAGATATGGGTATGCAAGAGACACTACAGGTGTTAGTTAGAAGTTGAGCACCAGATTTATGTGTCCGACTTAGACCACCAACTCTCTGCCACCCGGGAAAGGATCAACAGGTTTAATTGTTTCATACAGTCTATTTGACTTGTAATTGGTCCTGCCACACCTGTCTTATGTGTACTCAAGTGTATTCTTCTGTTAAAATGTTTCAAAAGAAAGATTTTACAAAAAAAAAAAAAATGCCATTTTAGTCCTAAGACTAAAATTAACACTGCCTTAGGGCTCTTTCAGATGGGCAGACTCCGCTGGTGGATCCGTCTGCTCGCTGAGTATGAAATGATGGGTCTGTGTCCACTCCGCTTATGCAGAGCAGACAAGGACACAGCCTGCCTTCATCTATTGACTGGGCTGTCATCCAATCTGCCAGGCGAAGGGAAACAGATCCCTAATCCATCTGTTTTTAGTGGATAGGATCAAACCGGATGTCGTCGGATGTAAACAGATGTGTCTGTTTGCATCCGCTGCTCCATAGAGGGCAATAGACGGTCTGATCAGGTCCACCTAAAAAACATGCGTACCCGATCGGTACACCCACCTGAAAGGGGCCTTAAGTTTAAAACAAGCCAGTTCCTCTGCTCTCTGTCTCCAGAAACCCTGAAAATTAACCTTCAGTATAGAAGAATCTGAGCTCCAACTTGATTTTGTTAGTGTCATAATCATTTACTTCTGAGAAGACTGCACAGAAGTAATAGTGCAAATGTTTTTCTTCATCAAGGTCTGCCTCAACATAAATGTTAATTACATACCTGTAGAATATAGGTAAACTTGAAAAACTTAAAGTGGAGGGCCACCCTAAAAAAAATAAAAAAATAAAAATAAATACATTAATATTCTCAAAAAAATATAAAAAAAAAATATGGAACAAAAAAAGTTTTTTTTTACTCACCAGAAACCCCTGTTGCTAGGCAGTCTTCCTAATCTGCCTCTTCCTATTCCGTGGCACTGTTTCTTCAATTCTTCCTCCTCTTCGGTGAGCGGCCCCGTTGTCTTCTGGGACATGTGTATGTCCCAGGAAACAATGGGGACATTCACAAAGGCACATGCGCAGTAGGAAACTGGCAGTGAAGCCGCAAGGCTCCACTGCCTGTTTCCCTTAGTTAGAATGGCGGCGGCGGCAACTGATCCGATGGGCAGATCACCCCCGGGGCGGCCGACATCGCGGGCTCGCTGGACAGGTAAGCGTCCTTATTAAAAGTCAGCAAATACAGTGTTTGTACTGACTTAAAAAAAAAAACGTCCGTAACGGCCCTTTGATGAAAGATATAGTAATAAACAGGAGAATTTAAAAGAAGAACCATAGCGATATGAAGATGTTCCACACATTTTTAGTACGTGGGCACTTTTAAATTGCCCTTTAGTCATCAACCGAAAGACACAGTACCTATGGATTCCAGCATAGGCTAAAGTTAGAGAGAGGTTTTGGGATCTCGCAGCAAAGTATTTTTCATAGGTATATTGTGATTTTACTCTGTATATTACCTCGGCGACATTAGGGGCCAGCGTGGATTTACACTTGGATGTGATAGTTAATCTGGCTGCAATGAGGATATGCGTTATCAAGGGTCTAAACTGTATGGCTACATTAAGTATACCAATTTTGAATAAAGCCAGTTTTGGAGATGGGTGGTATGAATACTTTTTCAAGGCACTGAAGGTGCTGGAACTCCCCCTTCTGAGTCACTTCTTGTTTCCGCCCCTACCCACCTCCGAGCACTATCTCTTGGTTACACCCCCTACCCACCTCCCGAGTACTGTCTCTTGGTTCCAACCCCTACCCACCTCCGAGCACTATCTCTTGGTTCCACCCCCTACCCACCTCCGAGCACTATCTCTTGGTTCCACCCCCTACCCACCTCCGGGCACTATCTCTTGGTTCCCTCCCCTACCCACCTTCGAGCACTATCTCTTGGTTCCACCCCCTACCCACCTCCGGGCACAATCTCTTGGTTCCCTCCCCTACCCACCTCCGGGAACTATCTCTTGGTTCCCTCCCCTACCCACCTCCGAGCACTATCTCTTGGTTCCACCCCCTACCCACCTCCCGAGTACTGTCTCTTGGTTCCAACCCCTACCCACCTCCGAGCACTATCTCTTGGTTCCACCCCCTACCCACCTCCGAGCACTATCTCTTGGTTCCACCCCCTACCCACCTCCGGGCACTATCTCTTGGTTCCCTCCCCTACCCACCTCCGAGCACTATCTCTTGGTTCCACCCCCTACCCACCTCCGGGCACTATCTCTTGGTTCCCTCCCCTACCCACCTCCGGGCACTATCTCTTGGTTCCCTCCCCTACCCACCTCCGGGCACTATCTCTTGGTTCCCTCCCCTACCCACCTCCGAGCACTATCTCTTGGTTTCACCCCCTACCGACCTCCCAGCACCGCCTCATTTAGAGAATACAGAGCCAAGTATCATTATGTTGTGGTAAGTCATTTTTATTGAATTTTGTAATGATAATCAGAAAAGCAGTAAAATAGACATGACAGAAGGAAAGGGAGAAAGAGAATCCCTTAAAGAAAGTAAGTATTTAGTGATCCCAGACGTTATGCGACTTTGTAAAAATATAATCTTTATTGGACTTGTTTAAAAATATTTGCACTTGTAATGTATCAAAAACCCTCCATCTGACACTTTCTTTGAGGAATTCTCTTTCTCCCTCTCCCCTTGCCATGTGCATTCTTTGGTATGTTGACCCAGGTCTATCAATGATGGAATGATAGATGCTTTAAAACTGTCCTCCCACCCTCCTAGGACCCCTGCAGCCAGCAGCAATAGACCCCCCAGCAACATAGGATCCCTGCAACAAAATATCACCTCAGCAACCACTGACCATCTTGCAGCAAGAACAGATCTCCCAGCAGCCAGCATCAATAGACTCTCCAGCAGCCAGGAACAATAGACCTTTCCCTTAACAGTAGATTCCTTCGAGCAACAATTGACCCCCCCCCCCCCCCGCAACATAAGCCCCCACGAACAACAATAGACCTCCCCAGCAACAATAGACAACCACACAAAAATAGATCCCCTCCAGCAAAAATAGATCCCCCAGCAGCCAGCATTAGTAGACCCTCCATTACACCCCAGAACCCCTTGCTATTACATACATGCAGTGCTGGAGGTGCCGGAACACCGTTCCTCTGTGTTCCCACTGAAAAAATGCCCTGCTGATAACAGTTGTCCACAATAGAGCTTTTGTACAAATAATCAAAGAGACAGTTTGTTACTTTGCTATTTAATGCGCATGTCCGATGTCTGTGGATGGATTATGTCAAATACTTTTCTGTTGTCTCAGGAGTTTATACAAAATTCCAGCAGAGAACAAACACATAATTGGTTCTGGATCGGTCTGTACAGAGATGGAGATGGATGGAGATGGGTGGACGGTCACCTCTATAATACCGGCCTGTAAGTGACTCTTCATCTACACTGAGACTATGAATGATGTTCATCCAGAAAACAATAAATACTCATAACTCCTCATTGTTATTTATTACACAGATTTGAGCAATCACAAGAATTCAAAGGAAATTGTATACTGAAGGTTGTTCCTGCTAATTATTATATGGAGAACTGTCAATCCAAACACAGCTGGATATGTCAAAAGAGAGCCTTGAAGATCTGACAGATATCTTGTAGCACAAGATGAAGCACAAATTGTTGACGTGGCACCACATCCAGTAAATATTGACTCACAAAGATGGCTTCTTCGGGAGATCTTAACATAGAAAATGAGAGGGGGGGGGGTCAGAGATGCTCAGTCAAAACAGAGGAGTCCAGGCTAACCAAAAATCAGGGGGGGGGGGGGGATACATTAGGGTCAAATACAGTTGTCAAGGAACCCCCAACACCTCTCCCACTTGCCTATAAAAGTGATCCTGCGGCGAATCTGCCACTGGGATCCACTTTTATCGAATGACCGTGGTTACCCTGAATGGTTGCCCAATGGGTATATTTTAAAAGAAAGTATATTCCAAGAGGTTAGGAATGTCAGTTATAGGGGAAAAAATAATAATCGGCAGACACAAACAGTACGTGCAAGTCTGCCTTCCCACTATGGACTGGGAATCAACAAGCTGCAAGAGAAGAGGGGAAGGATAGAGAGGCGCCAAGTAGGCATGGTATAGCACAGGGATCCTCAAACTATGGCCCTCCAGCTGTTGCGAAACTACACATCCCATGAGGCATTGTAAAACTCTGACATTCACAGACATGACTAGGCCTGATGGGAATTGTAGTTCCTGAACAACTGGAGGGCCATAGTTTGAAGACCCCTGGTATAGCACATTTTAGTAGAATATAAATATATGACTATCAATTGAACTCACATAGTGGAAAGGGCGACAGACTGAAGCCAGTGGTAGATGTTTCGGGACATTCACAGAGAGCTACTGTTACAGATCCGGGGGAGATATGTTGTTCGGCAAGCCTGGGAGAGCCAATGCTAAAGAGACAAGGGATCCCCGTTGTATTGTGTCCAGAGAAGGGATGAAGGCCCAGGTAGAATAACCCGTCCACTGGCTTCTACAGCTGGCTTCAATCTGTCACTCCCTACACTATGTCATAGATCCCAACTGTGCCTGATTTGGAGGGACTGTCCCTGATTTGGAGGGACTGTCCCTGATTTGGAACAAAGTCCCACTGTCCCTCTTTCCTCCTCATTGTCCCTCATTTTGGTCTGATCTGTATCATTGTATAGAAAATGCACTTTTTATCTTTCAGAAAGTGTTTCCCGGTGCTAAACCTTTCACCCAGTTTCTAAATTGTTGCATTTATAAATTCCAAAAGCCAATATAAAGGAATAGTAGTGGTAAAAAAAGCACTTGTGTTGTTTAACCAATAATTTTTTTTTGTACTATTCTCCTTTTAACCACTCGCAGACCAGCTCACACCGATATACGTCGGCAGAATGGCATGGCTGCGCAAAAGAACGCATGGGTATGTTGTTCCCTTTCAGAGCCGCCGGAGGCATGCAGGCCGGCAGCATGTCGGGGAACCTGATGCACATGGCCGGCGAGAGCCAGCTCTGCGATTTGTGTGTGTAAACACAAAAATCCATGTTCTGTCAGGAGAGAGGAGACATATCATGTGTTCCTACTAAGTAGATCAACAATATGTCTCCTCCCCCAGTCAGTCCCATCCCCCCACAGTTAGAATAACTAACTAGGGAACACATTTAATGTCGCAGTACTGCTACAAATTGCAGATTGTCACCATTACGTAATTTTTTTTTATATAAATACTAAAAAAAAGCAATAAAAAGGCCATAAATCTTTCCCATAGTTTGCAGACGCTATAACTTTTGTGCAAACCAATCAATATACGCTTATTGCGATTTTTTTATTTTTTACCAAAAATATGTAGAACAATATATATTGGCCTAAACTGATGAAGAAATTTGTTTTTTAAAAACATTTTTGGAAATATTTATTATAGCAAAAAGTAAAAAAAATATATATATTTTCTTAAATTGTTGCTATTTTTTTGTTTATAGCGCAAAAAATAAAAACCGCAGAGGTGATCAAATACCACCAAAAGAAAATCTCTATTTGTGGGGAAAAAAAATGTTGTTTGGGTGCAACATCGCACGACCGTGCAATTGTCAGTTAAAGCGTCACAGTGCCAAATTGTAAAAAGTGCTCTGGTCAGGAAGGGGGTAAAATCATCCGGGGCTGAAGCAGTTAAGGGGGTGTGTCCTATGCCTACATACGTTTGCTAATATGTGTCCCTCGTTCTTATCTCAGAAAGTTGAGAGGTATGTCTATGTGAGTACAATTACTGTTCTATTATTTATATTTTAATAAAATGTGCTACACCCTGCCTGCTTGGTGCCTCTCTGTCCTTCCCTTCTAAATAAACTTTGTATACTTATATATAGTAAACTCTAGTACTCATCTCCTTTATTTGAGGGTTATTGGTGGCAACCTACAAAGTCTTTTCTTTTTGATCTGACAGATTCCTTCCAACATACTGCACTGCTCAGACCACAGATCACCCCCAATACAGAGTGATATAGGAAGATTATAGCCAATATTCTATATCTATATCATAGCCATTCTAGATGTTATTAATCAATTTCTGAGACAAATATGCTGGAAACCAGAAAACAGGGCTGGTTACTTGCTTGGGAGAAAAATATCTGTTAAAGTAATTGTGACATTATGAAAGGCGAGGTGATTGATGGACGTTATGTTTCACCTGGCATGCATTCATATTCAGGAAACTAAGGCAAAATCCAGTCCAGGTTTTACAAGGTTCCAGGTTTTTTTTTTTCTATGCTCAGTTATTGTGCCAGGTTTTACAAGCCCCCTTGGCAGGGTTGGTTTCCGGAACAGATTTTACAGTCCACTTGTGGCCAGCAGCAGGTTTTTTTTTGTTTTGTTTTTTAGTCTGTGGTGGTGTAAAAAATCTAAACCGAAAAAACCTGTACACGTGCATGTGCAAACACACACTACAAAAATGCACTTAAGGGTTTGCTTTTAGTCCACCTCCCAAAGGGGTAGGACTTCTACTCTGATCTGCCGGGGCTCCTGAAGGTTTCCAATGATCTGCCTAGCCACAAGGCCTGACAGACTCCATTGCTCTAGGTTAGCCAAAGCAGACCATCGAATACTTTGTCAAGGGTCTCTCCCGAAGAGAGACCCCCACGGGCAGGGGAGGAAGGAACCTAAGGGCCACACATCCACCCCCTAGACATCAGGGCAAGCCATAGAACTCACACCCTTCAACCTGTGAGAAAAACACACACGAAAGTGAAAGAAGTGACAAACGTGGGAGAAAATAAAGGGTAGATTTAAAAAAAAGTGGCCTGCCCTGAGGCCTGGTAGACAAAAATTGCCACCTAAAGTGGATGTAAACCCTCATACATATATCCAGGTAAGTGAACAAACTCAGATGATACACAGAGATGAAACAAATCTCCCTACATACGTTTTACATGTATATCTGCAGTCTACAGCTTTATATATTTTTTATAAAGTGCACATCGTGTTAAGAGATTTTCTCTTCCTGTTCAGCACTCCAGTGAAGCCTGGGCATACAGCCAAGACAGCTGATTGGAGGAAAGGCACACAACCCCCTCTCCTCATAGGTAGAGACTTGTAGAGCTGTTTCCTGTCTAGTTTAGTTCTGTGCTAATCTATTTATAGCAACCTCCCACAACACAAACATCAAGCTGCTTTTATCTCCTGTGTCAGAGAACTTATCAGAAGTTATCATGCTAATAACAGAAGAATGGAGTAGGAGAAAGCAACGGGGCATGCTTTGAAAGAGAGACAAGAAAACACTGCCCAGCTCAAATTTCATGAATCGGGTTTACATCTACTTTAAGCTAAAAGGCCCAGCCCTAAAGGGCGCAGTGAAAAAGGAAAGCATAATTTAGTGCTGTGACCATGTGTTCCGTTCACACAGTGGGGTCCCACACCCAAGTGTCACTAAGTGCACCCCTAGGGGGACCACTCCCAGGGGGCACAGACACCACGGACCTTCTGCCTTTGCAGCCCATGGCCAGACAAGGTAAGACATCCAAAACAGGAGGTAATGGGCGCTTCCAGCTTTCCAGGTGGAATTAGTCCGGTGCCCAAACTGCCTGTGGGTGCTACGGTTTCTGTTCCAGCCGGTACTAACCTTTCAAGCCTCCATCACTTTAGCAGAGATTCATAGCCACCACTCCACCCTTGGAACCTGAAATGTTTGGTTTGTGCCTGGATAGCAAGGATTTATTTTTTGTTATGTCTGTTTAATTTTTATGCAACCTTTTAAAATAAAACTGGCTACAAGTCAGATTTTAAGAAAACCTGCTGTCTGGGCTACCTTTTTCCCAGGAAAGGTGATGCCTATTTGAGTTACCCCCCCCCCCCCCCCCCACACACACACACACACACACATACACACACAGTAGGGGTGTGAACCTAGGGAATGCACGTTTATACACAGCGGGAGCTGATCAGTGGGTACCGTGGACTCGATGTAGATGGTACAGAGGGAGAATGGCGATCTGCCAATGTAAACAAGGCAGATCACAGTTCTGTCAGTACAGAAGGCATGGATCCTGTGTCTCTGCAAAGCAGGGGCACCGATCCATGCCTTCCCCCAGTAAAAGCACCTCACCCCACAGTAAGAAAACACCAGCTAGGCACACAGTTAACCCTTTGATCACCCCTGATGTTAACCCATTCCCAAACAGTGTCATTAGTACAGTGACCGTGCATATTTTTTTTAGCACTGATCACTGTATTAGTGTCACTGGACCCCAAAAAGTCAGTTAGTGTCTGAATTGTCTGCCACAATATCACAGTCCCTCTATAAGTCACTGATCACTGCCATTACTAGTAACAAAAAAAATGTAAAAAAATCCCATAATTTGTAGACGCTATAACTTTTGCGTAAATCAATCAGTATACGCTTATTGCTTATTTTCTTTACCAAAAATATGTAGCAGAATACATATTGGCTTAAATGAAAAAAAAAATATTGGATATGTTTTCTAGCAGAAAGTAAAAAATATATATATTTTTTTTCAAAATTGTCGGTTGTTGTTTTGTTTATAGCGCAAAAAATAAAAACTGCAGAGGTGATCAAATACCACCAAAGGAAATCTCTATTTGTGGGAAAAAAAGGACAACAATTTTGTTTGAGTACAATGTTGCATGACCGTGCAATTGTCATTTAAAGTAACGCAGTGCCGTATCGCAAAAAATTACCCGGTCAGGAAGGGGGGTAAATCTTTCGGAGGTCAAGTGGTTAAAATGTTTAATAAAAGAAACCTTATCAACATTTATAGACATGGCCAACCTTGAATATATCTATACCAAGGAAATATATACCAAATGAATAAAGCCATGTGATAACATCTTCAAAGAGCATCAATATGACATACAGAACTTATGAATTAATACTATGTAGCGTCGGATCCTGAGGAGCACGCGCTATGTGTTTTGTCGTTTAACTTTTTCCTGGAACCGCAGTTTGGTTTTGGGTTTAATTATTCAAAATTTTGACCTCAGCATCAGTCTGGCTGGACTGCATGGTGTTCTGCCTGACCATGGGTGGCGCTGTCGTCCCTGGCAGGGTCCAGAACGTAGTCTAGCTGGGTGCATTAAGTGTTCGTTCACTCTCGAAACCAGCCAAGTGGGAGTGTCACTCTTGCTGTGCATTCCGGGAGAGGGTACTTAAGGTGCTGACGTCACGTTTTTCGGGGTTCCGGTCCAGAAGTGCCTTCTGGCTGATGGTCCTGGTCCTCCTGACCAGCCTCCAGGATTGTCATGGTCTGGGGTGCGGATCCACCTGACTACAGGTCTCAGGGCTGGCTAGCCCGAGGCAAAGAAACTGAAAGAAGGATTCAAAGGTGGTCCGGTGCCATCTCGGTTTGTGGAGAGGCCCAGCAACTGTGAATGTATCCAGGGGAGGACTCTTCAGGAGAAGGCCACGCAAAGGTTGTCTTCTCAATAAGAGCCTGAACAAGTTGAAAGACCCCAAGCGAATCTTGTCTCATGTGGTATCGCCAGACCGGCTGCAAGACACTGGTACCATACGAGAGTTCTCCAAGTGTTCTACAAATTTTCAGTTTTACTCAAGTGTTCTATAGCAAGTCTGTGGCAAAGACTGTATCTGATTGAAGTGCCCTGTTGGCTGCTAGGCCTGGTGAGAGAAGGACTATCTAATGAGGGTGAGAATCCAGCTGTGAATGGCTATTCTCTGGATTTCCTACTGGTGAGAGACTTTTCCTATTTGAATTAGCACTTATGCCCCATACACAGTATCCGTTTTTCTGCTGAGTTTTTCCTTCAGATTTACCAAAACCATATAATATGAGGTCAAACCTTAGGAGTTTCAAAGTGTATGCAATCAGGCAGGCCATTGCACTACATGGTTTTGGTAAACCTGAAGGAAAAACTCAGCAGAAAAACTGATAGTGTGTATGGGGCTTAAGAGTACCTGGACTTTCCTACCTAAACCCTCTAACCCTACGTTGAGAGACTTTGTTCGTTAACTACTTTTTGCAAATAAAAATCCCTTTAAGTGGATCTGGCGTCAGTCTCTACAGTTCTTGGGCCATCTACCTCGGGAAACCTCTAGACACACACGAGGTGAAGAAGGTAATGGTAAGCCCAATTAAATCAGCCACTCCATCGTGGGTCAGTGCTTATACTATGAATTTATAGGCTTAAATTCACCATCATTAAATTGATAAAGTCTCGTTTTTTTTGTTTTTTTTCTATAAAAATAACAAACATGTTATACTTACCTAAGTAATGATTTTGCACAGAGCAGTCCAGATCCTCCACTTCTTGGGTCCCTCTTCTACTCTCCTGGCCCCTCCCATCTGTTAAGTGCCCCCAAAGAAAGCAGTTTGCTATGGGGGCACCCGAGCCGAGCCAAAGCTCCATGTATCCATTCAGACATGGAGCCAAGGTTCGGCCCTTCCTCTTCTATTTCCTGATTGCTGAAAACAGTTGTTCTCAATCTCTGTACTCAAGTTCCCCCAACTCCCGCAACCATTCAAGGGTATACCCTTTATCGCAAGGATAGAGAGGGTGAAAAAGGGGGGTGGGCATGCCTGTATATCAAGAATGATGTACAAGTGAATGTGAGAGATGATATCACTAAGGGAGCTAGAGAGGAGGTGGAATCCTTATGGGTAGAGCTCCAAAGGGATGAAGCTAAGGGGAAAATAATACTGGGAGCATGCTATAGGCCCCCTAACCTAACTTTGATGTTATAAAAAAAAAGCACCTGAAAATGCTTCTCTTTAACCCCTGGAAGATTTACCCCCTTCATGACCAGACTATGTTTTGCGATATGGCACTGCGTTACTTTATCTGTGCAGTTGTGCGACGTTGTAACAAAATAAAATTTATGTTATTTTTTCCCACAAATAGAGTTTCTTTTGGTGGTATTTGATCACCTCTGTGGCTTTTATTTTTTGCATTATAAACAAAAAAATTTAGATAATTTTGAAAAAAATATATATATGTTACTTTCTGCTATAAAACACATACAATAAATGTTTAAAAAAAAATCTAATTTCTTCATCAATTTAGGTCAAAATGTATTCTGCTACATATTTTTAGTAAAAAAAAAAATCCCAATAAGCGTATATTGATTAGTTTGCGCAAAGGTTATAGCGCCTACAAACTATGGGACTGAGATAGTGGCCAAATCGGACACCAAGTGACACTTTACAGTACTAATGACACTGGCAGGGAAGGGGTTAACATCTAGAGACAATCAAAGGGTTAAATATGTTCCCTAGTGCAGTGGTCATCAACACTGTCCTCAGGGCCCACTAACAGGCCAGGTTTTATGTATTACCTTGGGACATCATCCGGTGATGTCCCTATATAAGTCGCCGCACGCCACGTGTCCTGTCATTGTGACCGGAGACAGCGACGAGGCAACATCTCCAGAACAGAAGAACAGAAGACAGCGGCAGCAGCAACAGAAGACCGGGCCACCTCTTGCAAAAGAGCTAGAAGAAGGCGCGGTGGCCCGGCAAGAAGAACCAAAGAGGGGGACAAGACCCCTGAAGAGGGGGACAAGACCCCCGAAGTCGGAAGAAGAGGGTGGCGGCGAAGAAGAAAGCCGTGCTCCTCCGCTAGTAAAAGAGCTAGCAAAAGAGCAGAAGATAGCGGAGGAATCCGGCGAGAAGATCCCCGAAGACGGAAGAAGACCCCCGGAGCTGTGCAATAAACTATTTTAACCCTTGTGTGTTGTGTTTTTTTTTACATTTTTTCCACAGGTGAATGGGTAGGGGTACATTGTACCCTATACTCATTCACATAGGGTGGGGGGCCGGTATCCGGGGGCCCCCTTATTAAAGGGGGCTCACGGATTCCGATAAGCCCCCCCACCGCAGACCCCGACTACCAACGGCCAGAGTTGTTGGGAAGAGGCCCTTGTCCTCATCAACATGGGGACACGGTGCTTTGGGGTGGGGGGCCGTGCGCCCCCCCTTCTCCAAGGCACCCCCCCTTGTCGCGGCCTGGTACAGCTCAGGAGGGGGGGGGTGCTCGCTCGTCCCCATCCCCTTTCCTGGCCGGCCGGGTAGCGCGTTCGGATAAGGCTCTGGTATGGATCTGGGGGGGACCCCCACGCCGTTTTTTCGGCGTAGGGGGTTCCCCTTAAAATCCATACCAGACCTAAGGACCTGGTATGCTCCTGGAGGGGGAACACACACCATTTTTTTTTAAATTTGGCGTGGACTTCTCCCTTGAGAGCTCATTCTCTGATTGGCCCACGGCAAAAGTCGCCTGGCCTGGGGCGACTTAAGGTCATGTTGTAAGTCGCCCCAAGTCGTGTTGAAGTCGTGTCCAAGTTGCCTCCAAAAGCCATGTTGAAAGTCGTGTTGCCCCTGTGTGAACCGGCTCTTAAGCTGGCTATACACCCTATAGATTATCTGCAGATTATCTATGGTTAGATGGAAAAAGTGGGAGATTCCTCCATCCACACAGTTTAGCGAACATCTGTTGCACTTTTTCCATCTAACCATAGAAAATCTGCAGATAATCTATAGGTGTATGGTCAGCTTTATCTTGCAAACCTGGCCTGTTAGTGGGCCCTGAGACCTGAAGGGCCTGGTATAGATTTTGAGGGGGACCACCACGGCATTTTTTTTTGGCACGGGGTTCCCCTTAATATCCATACCAGACCTGAAGGGCCTGGTATGGAATTTCGGGCGACCCCCACGCATTTTTTTTTCTTAATTTTTTTTTCTTAATGCTAACATGACCTGTGTGCATATAGCCTTAAAAAAAAAAAAATAAATAAAAAAAACATAAAAGTGAACCAGCGTAAAAAAAAAAAAAAAGTCAAGTTGAGAGATGCACCCATTCAACTTATGCAAATGCATCTACGTGGCTTGACATTTACTAAGATTTTTCCGGTGCAGTGAACCAGAGCACTTGAACGTGAGCAAATTGACCTCGCGCAGTTCCAAGTGTATTTACAGGCTTGTTCACAGAAAGTTACTTTTCCATTCTATTTTGGGCATATTTGTTACTGTGGACAGTTATATCTATACTTCCTCACATCACCCACATCACCCCCATCCACCTTCTTTTAGTTCTGAATTGAATAATGCGTGCGTCATGTCTAAAGCGGCGCACCGAATGTCGCCTCCGTGCGCCGGCATGATAATAGTAAATGGGGAATTGCACTGTGTTACAGGCGCAAATGCTTTGTGAATACCAAAATGGCCGTTGCGCATCGGTTTGCGCCGCAACTCATGGCGCAAACCGTTTGTAAATCAGCCCCATTGTATAATAAAACATTTTCAATAGTATCTGTTCGACCAATGCAAAATAAAAGATCTGTTCAATCAGCAAGAAATCTTGTGAGCTGATAACTTCCTCTGCTCTGCTCTGAGTATAGTCCAGGTGCCCTCATTAGTATACCCGTGTCACCCTCCCAATGTCCCCTCCATAGCTCTCCACAGCCGGACACTAGGGATGAGCCGAACATCCCCTGGTTCAGTTCGCACCAGAACATTCGAACGGACCAAAAATTTGTGCGAACTTTAGAACCCCATTGAAGTCTATGGGACTCGAACTTTTGAAATAAAAAGTGCTAATTTTAATGGCTAATAAGCAAGATATTTTCCTAAAAAGGGGACATGGGTCAATGGCAATCTTTTTTTTTTTTTTAAACTAACATTTTTTTGGGAGCACTGATTTTAATGATGGTTAAAGTGAAAAAAAGTGAATTATTCCTTTAAATATCATGCCTGGGGGACGTCTATAGTATGCCTGTGAAGTGGCACTTGTTTCCCGTATTTAGAACAGTCCCTGCACAAAATGACATTTAACAGAAAAAAGTCATTTAAAACTCATGTATGCTTATATGGATGAAAATCATTGAGAAAAAAAATGGCATGGGTAGCCCCCCTGCCCATTACCAGCCCCTTTGGGTCTTGTACGGATATTAAGGGGAAAAAAGGAAAGGTGTGGGACCCCCAGGCCCTATATACTCAGAACAGCAGTATACATGTGGTGCAAACAAGACAGGGACTGTGTAAGTTTGTTGTGTTAAGTAGAATCTGTTTGTAATTTTGAACTGGTACATTTTTAAAGTGTAGCTCCAGTCAAAAAATCAATTTTTAAGCTTCTTGGAAAACATAGAGAAGGGTTATCACCCCTGTATAATTTGTTTTGCCGTCCGTCTTTTTTCATCTCACTTCCTGTTGTCTCCTTCCGTTTGCAAGTTGGAGACATTTTTAAGTTGGATGTTTGAAAGTAGGGGCCTGCCCTATATTCTCTGCAGAAATGGCAGAACAAGGTGTTGGTTTTGCCACAACATTGTAAGCCCTCAAAGTGGTGGGCGCAGGAGTGCCCTGCTGCGAACGATTATATCAAGAATTGTAATTAAATGCCATTGTTGAACAGTGGTAGAAAAATTGGGCCTCTGTTGGTTGTGGTGTTGGTGCTGGTGCCACAACACTATAAGTCCTCATAGTTACTCTCGATAGAATTGTAATTACATGCCCCTGTTAAACAGGGGCTGAAAAATTGGGCCTTAGGAACTTCTTGCTGGTGCCACAACACTGCAACCTCTCCCAGATAGTCTAGTTGGAGTGCAGGAATGAGCCCTGCTGCAAAGCATTGCATCACAAAATTGTAATTACATGCCTCTATTAAACAGGGGCTGAAAAATTGGGCCTTAGGCACTGGTGCTACGACACTTCAACCTCTCCCAGATACTCTAGTTGGAGTGCAGGAATGAGCCCTGCTGCAAAGCATTGCATCAAAAATTGTATTACATGCCCCTGTTAATCAGGGGCTGAAAAATTGGGCCTTAGGCACTGATGCTGGTGCCACGACACTGCAACCTCTCCCATATACTCTAGTTGAAGTGCAGGAATTAGCCCCGCAGCAAAGCATTGCATTAAAAATTGTATTACATGCCCCTGTTAAACAGGGGCTGAAAAATTGGGCCTTAAGCACTGATGCTGGTGCCACGACACTGCAACCTCTCCCATATACTCTAGTTCGAGTGCAGGAATGAGCCCTGCTGCAAAGCATTGCATCCAAGATTGTAATTACATGCCCATGTTAAACAGGGGCTAAAAAATTGGGCTGGTGGCATCACCCAGAACCAAAAATTTTCTTCTAGCTATCAGCAGAATCATTAAGGAGGAAGAGGATAGTCAGTCAACATAACAGGACAGTCACTCAGCATCAGCATAGGCAGTCTTGAAGGGATGTGACATTTCAAAATAAATTCTTCGGTTACATCAGCTTCAGGTGCTTGGTAGCTGGTGGTGATCCAAGACTGATTTATCTTTATGAAGGTCAGTCGATCAACCGAGTCACTGGACAGGCGCAACCCGTGATCGGTTACAAAGCCTCCAGCAGCAATAAAGGTGCATTCCGAAAGAACGCTGGATGCAGGACAGGTCAGTAGCTCAATTGCATACTGTGCAAGCTCTGGCCAGTGATCTATCCTTAAGACCCAGTAAGCCAGAGGATTTTCGGTGGGAAAGGTGCCCAAGTCTGACCTTGCCCCTAGGTATTCCTGCACCATGTAAATCAGACGCTGGCGATGGTTGCTGGAACCGATCATACCTTGGGGCTGGGGACTAAAAAATTGTCTGAACGCATCGGTCAGACGACCACCTTCTCCACCGCTCCTTCTGTGAGTGACCGAAGCCTCAGCAACACGTTGTCCAGGACCAGGAGTTTGTAACCTCTCAGTCTCTGGGAACGCATTGCACAGACCTTTCTGCAAGGCCTCCCAGAGATGTCTCCTCCTCTGCTCCCTCTGCGATAGCAAGATAAGGTCCGCAACCTTACCCATGTACCAGGGATCAAGGAGAGTGGCCAGCCAGTAATGGTCCCTCTCCTTGATCCGAAGATTACAAGGATCCTTCCGCAGGCTTTGCAGGATCAGGGAGGCCATGCAGTGTAGGTTAGCTGAGGCATTCGGTCCGGAGTCCTCTGGGTCACTAAGGACAACATGATCCGCAGCCACCTCCTCCTAGCCACGTACAAGTCCACGGGTTTCTTGGGACTGTAAATCATCCCTAAAAGACTGCTGCTGCTAATGCTGAGTGCCAGGCTCCACCTCCATGCTGACACAAGCCTCCTCCTCTTCCTCCTTATCCTCTTCCTGTGTGATGGGTGGGACAGCAGGAACACTGTCTGGATATAGGGGGCCTTGAGATGCAAGGAAGTACTCCTCTTCTTGCCTCTGTTCTGCCTCAAGTGCCCTGTCCATTATTCCATGCAGCGCATGCTCCAACAGGTGGACAAGAGGTACAGTGTCACTGATGCATGCACTGTCACTGCTCACCATCCTTGTGGCCTCCTCAAATGGTGACAGGACAGTGCATGCATCCCTGATCATGCCCCACGGGCGTGGTGAAAAAACCCCCAACTCCCCTGACCCTGTCCTGGTGCCATAGTCGCACAGGTACTCATTGATGGCCCTCTGCTGCGTGTGCAGCCACTGCAGCATGACCAACATTGAGTTCCACCTGGTGGGCATGTCACATATAAGGCGGTTCTTGGGCAGGTTCAATTCCTTTTGGAGCTCAGCCAGCCAAGCACTGGCATTAAATGATCAGCGGAAATGCACACAGACTTTCCTGGCCTGCCTCAGGACATCCTGTAAGCCCGGGTACCTGTCCAAGAACTGATGCACCACCACCAGGTTAAGGACGTGAGCCACACAGGGCACATGGATCAGTTGTCCCTGTCAGAGGGCGGAGAGGAGGTTGGTGCTATTGTCGCAAACCACCATTCCTGGCTTAAGCTGGTGTGGCGTCAACCACCTCTCGGCCTGCCCCTGCAGAGCTGACAAAATATCTGCCCCAATGTGGCTCCTGTCCCCCAAACCAGCGCAAGCACAGCATGGCATATTTTTGCCTGCGTACTTGCATAGCCACTTGAACGCCTATGGAGCACCGCTGGTTCCGAGGACAAAGCACTGGAAGAGGCCATGAAGGAAGATGAAGAGGAGGGGGTGGAGGAGAGAGGTGTGTCACAACCAGTAGTAGCATTTTGGAGACGTGGTGGCGGAACAACCTCCAACACTACTGCACCTTATCCTGCATCCTTCCCAGCTGCCAGAAGAGTGACCCAATGGGCCATGAAGGATAGATAACGTCCCTGTCCATGCCTGCTGGACCATGAGTCAGCGGTAATATGCACCTTACCACTGACCGCCCTGTCCAGCGAGGCATGAATATTGCCTGCCACTGAGAAACCGCACATTGCACAAACTCACGGAAGGGGGCCGAGTCTACCAACTGTAAAGGCAGCAGTTGAAGTGCTAGAAATTTAGCCAAGCTAGCATTCAACCGCTGGGCATGTGGATGGCTGGGAGTGAACTTCTTTCAATGGTCCAGCAGCTGGGGCAGGGAAATTTGCCTGCTACAATAAGACATGGGTGTACTGCTAGCAGAGTGCCCGCAAGTACTTGGCTATGACACACCTCATTCTACACCTTCATTCCTCACAGTGCAGGTCTAGTGGGGTTGGAGATCCCAGCTGATGAGGAGCAAGGAGAGGTCTGCTTTATTCTTTGGTGTGGGTTTTGCCAAGCGGCTGATGTTTTGGCCACGCGAGATACTATTGAGACATATGTTGCAAATAGCAGTGGTGCGATCTGATGCACTCGTCTCAAAAAGGCCCACACCAAAGAACTTTTGGAATAACGTGCAGAGGCAGCGCCCTGCAGGGGCGGAGCTCTGTGGTGTGATTCAGTCTGTGTGCCCGGAGGGCATCCTGCCTCGGAGATGTGCCCCCTCCTCCTCTCTCCTATCAGGCACCCACATGGAGTAAATGACCTCATCATCGCCTCCCTCTTCATCACTGGAGCAAACCTGGCAGTATGCTGCAGCTGGTGGAACATGACTGCCAGATTGCTGTCCTTCTTGAGCATCCCCTCTCTCTGCGCTCACGCTACTGCCTTCCTCTAGCTTGGTATCATCATCAGAGCCTTCAAAACGCTGGGCATCCTCCTGGAGCATGTACCCAATACTGTGCTCAAACAGTTTGGGGGACTCCTCGGGAGGACATGGTGGGTCTAGGGAAAGAGTGACTGATGGCATTGAGACGAGGGAAAAAGACGTGTTGGCAGCTGCTTTGCTAGTACCCTGAGTGTCAGGCCCATGTACCTGACAGGTGAGCCCGAGATAGCAGGAGAATGTCTCCCTTATGGGTCTGGTTCACGGCCCCTGGTAGGATGGACAGGTGGCACGGGAGCGCAGACGGGTATGAGAGCCTGGCGGGTTAGATGCTGGAGAAGAGATCCAACGGCTGGGTTCGGACAGGTAGACAGACTCTCACAGCTGGATGCAGGGGCAGATGCAAACAGGAGATGGTGAGCAGGTCCAGCCACAGGCACAGATGACAGCAGGCAGACGGTGCAGAATAGGGATGAGCAAGTTCAAGTCCAGATCACAAGCAGGGTAGGCAACAGGCGGGCAGTGTGGTACAAAGGAGCGGGCAGATGCGAGGTCAGAGACAGGCCGAGGTCAAAGGCAGGCAGCAGACAGGATAATCCAAGGGACGAGCTGGGTAAACAGGAGGTCAGGAACACAAGCAAAGTCACAGGTAACAGGGCACAGGAAGCTGCAGATCGGACAGCACCGAGCACACCTCGGGGGAACACTTAAGTAGGCCGATTGGCGCCAACGCGCACCCGCCCGCACATCAGCATGCACAGGAGCGCAAGCTCACACCAGCACACAATGACCCCCACAGCACGCCCAGTGACACGTCCACTACGGGCAACTCTCTGACACTGAGCCTGGGTGAGAGAGGATGAGGAGGATGAGGAGGGCTTGGTCATCCACAATACCAAGTCTTCAGCATGATGTGGCTCAACACATCTAGCTGCTGAAAATAGGGGCAAAAGTGTCCCATGGCCACGTGCTGATGATGATGCACCGTGTCCACAACCAGCACTGTTGTCTCTAGACACAGAGCCAGCTTCCCCTCTTTTATTGGCTCATGATTGCCTGCCTCTCCTTGTTGGCCTTCCAGACATAGTAATGGCCTGTAGGGAGATGTGAAAACCAGCAATTGGGTAGTGTATACTGTGCAGGAGGCACACAACACCCACTGTAAATGCTGCAGATGCCTGTATTACAGAACACCAGTAATAAAGGGTAGCTTCAGGTGTATATTGTGCTGGAGGCACACAACACCCAATTTAACTGCTGCAGATGCCTGTATTACAGAACACCAGCAATAAAGGGTAGCTACAGGTGTATACTGTGCTGGAGGCACACAACACCCACTTTAACTCCTGCAGATGCCTGTATTACAGATCACCAGCAATAAAGGGTAGCTACAGGTGTATACTGTGCTGGGGGCACACAACACCCACTTTAACTCCTGCAAATGCCTGGATTCGAGAACACCAGCAATAAAGGGTAGATACAGGTGTATACTGTGCTGGAGGCACACAACACCCACTTTAACTCCTACAGATGCTTGTTTTAGAGAACACCAGCAATAAAGGGTAGATACAGGTGTATACGGTACCAGAGGCACACAACACCCACTTTAACTCCTGCAGATGCCTGTATTAGGCCGCGTACACACGGGCGGACTGTTCGCCCAACTTTGTCCGCTGAACAGTGTTTCAGCGGACAGTCCGCTCGTGTGTGGGCTTCAGCGGACAGTTTCAGCGGACTGTTTGACGAACAAAGTCTTATGGAATTTCCGTAAAACTGTTCGCTGAAACTTGGTTTCAGCGGACAGTCCGCCCGTGTGTGGGCCAGTCCGCTGTACTTTCGAAATGAGCGGACTGTTCCCGCCCGGAGAAAAGTCTGCTCATTTCGAGCGCGTCTCCAGGTAGGCGGGGCCCGCGAAGGAGACGTCGCGTGCTCCGCTGCCTGGTATGGACTTAAAGGGGAACTCCAACGCCGAAAAAAATCGGCGTGGGGGTCCCCCCAAAGTCCACAACAGACCCTTGTCCGAGCACGCTACCCAGCCGGCCAGGAAAGGGGGGCGAGCGAGCGCGCCCCCCCTCCTGAGCCGTACCAGGCCGCGTGCCCTCAACATGGGGGGTGCCTTGGGGAAGGGGGGGCCGCGCGGCCCCCCCCCACCCCAAAGCACCTTGTCCCCATGTTGATGAGGACAAGGGCCTCTTCCCGACAACCCTGGCCGTTGGTTGTCGGGGTCTGCGGACGGGGGGCTTATCGAATCCGGGAGCCCCCTTTAATAAGGGGGCCCCCGGATACCGGCCCCCCACCCTATGTGAATGAGTATGGGGTACAATGTACCCCTACCCATTCACCTGTAAAATAAAAGTACCCAAAAAAAAACACAACACACGAGATAAAATATTATATTGCACAGCTCCGGGGGTCTTCCGTCTTCGGGGGTCTTCTCGCCGGACTCCTCTGCTATCTTCTTGTAGCTCTTTTGCTAGCGGAGGAGTACGGCTTTCTTCCTCCCCGCCGCCGGCCTCTTCTCCCGACTTCGGGGGTCTTGTCCCCCTCTTCGGTTCTTCTGCCGGGCCACCGCGCCTTCTTATAGCTCTTTTGCAGGCGGTGGCCCGGTCTTCTGTCGCCGCTGTCGCCTTCCGTTCTTCTTCTTCTTCTTCTTCTTCTTCTTCTTCTCCAGGAGATGTTGACACGTCGCTCTCTCCGGCCGGAATGCCAGAGCCGCGCTGCGCGGCCACTTATATAGTGACAATGGGGCGGTGTCACATGGTATATGTCACATGGGTTGATCTTAATACTTGGAATTTTTTGAATACTAAGGATCCAAAGATTCCTACCTTTTATGCATTACCGAAAATTCACATATCTTTGACTAACCCTCCAGGACGTCCAATAATTTCTGGATGTTCCAGTTTAACTGAGAACGCCAGTGCCCTAATTGACAGTTAAAGGGGGGCCAGGAAAGGGGGGGCGAGCGAGCGCCCCCCCTCCTGAGCCATACCAGGCCGGGTTCCCTCAACATGGGGGTGCTTTGGGGAAGGGGGGCCGCGCGCCCCCCCCACCCCAAAGCACCTTGTCCCCATGTTGATGAGGACAAAGGCCTCTTCTCGACAACCCTGGCCGTTGGTTGTCGGGGTCTGCGGGCGAGGGGCTTATCGGAATCGGGAGCCCCCTTTAATAAGGGGGCCCCTGGATCCCGGCCCCCCAGCCTATGTGAATGAGTATGGGGTACAATGTACCCCTACCCATTCACCTGTAAAATAAAGTACAAAAAAAACACAACACACAAGATAAAATAGTTTATTGCACAGCTCCGGGTGTCTTCTGTCTTTGGGGGTCTTCTCGCCGCACTCCTTCGCTATCTTTTTCTAGCTCTTTTGCTAGCGGAGGAGCCCGGCTTTCTTCCTCCCTGCGGCCTCTTCTTCTGACTTCGGGGGTCTTGTCCCCCTCTTCGGTTCTTCTGTCGGGCCACCGCGCCTTCTTATAGCTCTTTTACAGGCGGTGGCCCGGTCTTCTGTCATCAATCGATGACCCCGCCCCTTGTCCCTATATAAGTCGCCGCGCAGCACATCACTGGCATTGCGGCCGGAGAGAGCGCCAAGTCAACATATCCAGGAGAAGAAGGAAAAGAAGAAGAAGAACGGAAGGTGGTGGCGACAGAAAACCGGACCACCGCCTGTAAAAGAGCTATAATAAGGCGCGGTGGCCCAGCAGAAGAACCGAAGAGGGGGACAAGACCCCTGAAGTCGGAAGAAGAGGCCGCGGAGAGGAAGAAAGCCGGGCTCCTCTGCTAGCAAAAGAGCTAGAAGAAGATAGCGGAGGAGTCTGGCGAGAAGACCCCCGAAGACGGAAGACCCCCGGAGCTGTGCAATAAACTATTTTATCTTGTGTGTTGTGTTTTTTTTTGTACTTTATTTTACAGGTGAATAGGTAGGGGTACATTGTACCCCATACTCATTCACATAGGGTGGGGGGTCTGGGATTCCGATAAGCCCCTCGCCCGCAGACCCCGACAACCAACGGCCAGGGTTGTCGGGAAGAGGCCCTTGTCCTCATCAACATGGGGACAAGGTGCTTTGGGGTGGGGGGGCCGCGCGGCCCCCCTTCCCCAAAGCACCCCCCATGTTGAGGGCACGCGGCCTGGTACGGCTAGGAGGGGGGACGCTCGCTCGGCCGGGTAGCGTCCTCGGACAAGGGTCTGATGTGGACCTGGGGGGACCCCATGCCGATTTTTTTCGGCGTTGGGGTTCCCCTTTAAGTCCATACCAGATGGCGGGGCCAGCGACGTCTCCTTCGCGGGCCCCACCTACCTGGAGACCCGCTCGAAATGAGCGGACTTTTCTCTGGGCGGGAAAAGTCTGTTCATTTCAAAAGTACGGCGGACTGGCATACACACGGCCGGATTGTCCTCCGAAATATGAGTCCGGCGGGAAGATTGAAGTGCAAAACTACTTTCTAAGTCCGCCGTACTTTCGGGTAAAAAAAGTATGCCGGAGGCTACACACGGGGGGATTGTCCGTCGGACTTGAGTTTGCCGGACTTTTCCACCCGATTGTTTGATCGTGTGTACGCGCCATTAGAGTTATTGAGGGAATGTCTCTCCCTCCGAACTCTTGGCTGGTAGCCCTGGACATAGAAAGTCTTTACAAAGCAATCCCCCATGATAGGGGTGTTGAGGTGGTGCAGACTTTCCTAAATGAAAGGGGCTCAACATCCTTTGAATATAACACATTTGTTTTAGAGCTACTTGATTACATTTTGAGACACAATGTTTTTGTATTCGACTCTTCCCACTACCTCCAAGTGCAGGGGGTTGCGATGGGGACTAAATGTGCCCCATCGTATGCCAACCTGTACCTGGGGGGGTGAGAAAAGGACACCTTTTCCAGATATGATTTGACACATTTATTGGATAAAATCATCTCCTGGTTCCGTTATATTGATGATGTCCTATTTTTTTGGTCAGGTACCGAACCCAAACTGAACAAATTCTTATCTTTGATCTCGGTCAATGATTTCAATTTAAAATTTAGTATGCAATACAGTCAATCCTCTGTGAATTTTCTGGATTTAACTATCTCTATTGCCACACATGGTAAATTGGTTTCATCTCTATTTAGAAAACCCTCTGCAGGGAATACAATTCTTCATGCTCGTAGCTCTCATCCTACTTCACAATATCCCTTACAGCCAATATTTACGATTAAAACGCAACGGCTGTGAGGATGCAGATTTCCAACTAGCAGCAAAGGACTTATACCAGAGATTAAAA
This sequence comes from Lithobates pipiens, assembly GCF_037356315.1. Taxonomy (NCBI): domain Eukaryota; kingdom Metazoa; phylum Chordata; class Amphibia; order Anura; family Ranidae; genus Lithobates; species Lithobates pipiens. Next base: position 227,887,690 of record NW_027507787.1, read on the forward strand.
ATCAGAGGCTATAGCCATAGATGCCTAAAACAGGCTTATAACCGTGTTAAGGTCAGGGGTAGAACATCTCTGATTTTTTTCAACCAAACTTTCTGATAAAGTTGATACAGTTAGAGTTATAACTCAATACTCTAATCAACACACAGAATTTAAAAAAAATTCTAAGCAGATTTTGGCCACTTCTTCCCGCTGATCCCACTGCAAAAAAATATATTAAAGAATTCTCTGAGGTCACGCTTAAAAGAGTCCCTTCATTAAGGGATAGACTTGTACATATTCACTTTGACAACACCAATTCTAGAGATAAAGAAAGGAATACTGGAACTTTCTCATGTGGTCACTGTGACGTTTGTCAATATGTTGACCACAAATCTAAATTTAAATTACCGGCACTCCATTAAACATAGGGTCACCTGCCAGACACCGCGTGTTATTTATCTGGCCCGGTGTCTGTGCGGTGGCTTCTATGTAGGAAAAACAAAGAGACAATTTCTTATGAGAATTAGAGATCATGGTAAACCTATTTTAAAGAAAAAAATGGACACTGCCATCAGCAGGCATGTTGGTAACTATCACGCGTTCAATCCTAATACAATTAAATTCTAGGCTTTGGAACATGTCCCTCTAGACCTAAGGGGGGCAGTGTAGACAACATTTTACTTCAACTTGAAGTCAGTTGGATCTATGACTTAAAGGCTACTAATTTTCCAGGATTTAATGAAAATTTCAGTTTCAAGTCCTTTCTATGAATAATTACCTTGCTCTAATTTTCCCTTTTTCCCTTTACCCTTTCCCTTTTTTTTATATATATTATTTTATATTATTTGTTATATTGTTTCAATCTAAGTATATTTAAAAATATATATTTTTTGATTATTTCATCTTTTATTTTGTGGTATATTTTGATGCGCTGTTTGATGTCCACTATAGCCCATGTGTCTGAAATTGTGGTCTCTCATATGGGGCTTGGATGTTCAAACATATATCTGTTCTCCTTGACCAACTAGTTCTCCAATGTCACCCACTGCTTTCCTGTGCATTCCCACATTTCTACACCAATTCTCTGTACAGCTTGGCTTTGCCAGTCACTGCCCACTTTGGTGCTGTGCTTCCTTCAAGCGGGGGATGCTATACGTAATTTACGTACTCCACACAGCCTATTTGGCTGTGGTCTACCGTCTGGGCTCCTTTTCCCCTTTTGCGTCTGCTGGTTGAGTGATTAAGTCTATTTGGTCGGCACTGGTACTGCACCGCCACATGTTAACGGGTGGCGGTGACTTTCCAATTTGTTTCCGCCCTCCTCTTCCCCCATGCATGCGCATTAGCGCCGTTTTGTCCGCATCGAGCCGGTGACGTCAGACGCTGGCTCGATAGCATGGAATACAAAAGCCAGACACAGTCAGTCCTTGCTGCTATGCCAGAGGACATGACTTATACACTGTGGGCCAGAGTTGTTTGGTAAGTTATATTTTCTACTCATTTCCCTCTTGCTTTAGTGGTTGATGATGTTTTTTTTTTTTTTTAAGTTGATGGGACTCTATACACAGATATTTTTTCCATAATAGCAGCTTTGTGGTATATATTGTGATTATATGAATCATAATATTTATTTTTTACCATTTACTCAGCCATTTAAATTGGTGGTCTTTGTGGGGCATCATCAGTCCCTGCGATATCCTTCTACTATTACCACTTGTCTTACTTCTTATCCCTATTTTAATTTAACCCCACATTTTTATGTTTATCTCTGCTTAGCTTTATGATGAATTTGTCTCCAGTATCTAATTTTATTTTTTGGATTTTTTGATTTCCAGTCCTTGTTTTCCTTGCAATCCTTCAACTTTGTCTGGCTCACTGGTTTTTATCTCCTAGTCATTCTCCTCTTGAGCTTCATTAATCTTGTTTTTACGTAAGTAAATAATGAACATTTTTATATCAAAGGATGTTTCATCCCTTTTGTTGCAATATTTGCAACATAACCACTAGAAATTTTCTATTAAATTTTGAAATAATATTTACTCAATTTTTTTAGCTGGATCTTTTGTTGCTGGGACTTTGGTGTCCTTAAATTTGTGGGGTACAAGTTACATAGTTAGTCAGGTTGAAAAAAGACACAAGTCCATCTAGTTCAACCACAAGTGATTGATTACTATGTGGTGGTGGACTTGGTCTGTGTGAGCAGTGTTTGTCTTCTGGTGCCCCTCTTTCAGTGTATCTTTTTCTATAGTGATTATATATTATGTATTGTTAATTTATTAGATGCATTTCTGTATTTTTAATAGTAGAAGTTTTCCTTATCCGATTAATGAAAAACGCACTACCCCTGAGGAAGCATATCTGCGAAACATGTTGGGATAATATGCCGTAATCCATCTTTACTCCACCGACTATTTTGATCAATTCAAACCACAATTGTACAATTTCATTGTTTGTGAATTTTAATCATGTTTTGAATAAAAATTGTATACCTTTATTTTATATATTGTTCAACTTTCTTCATAACTAGCCCCGTTAAAATCCCTAAATTTTCTCCAACATTATCATAAAACAAGCATCAATAATTCCCTACTCGTTTCACAAGAGCCTGCTCACTTCTTCAGGAAGATGCATGAATGTTGTATCTGCAATATAAGTGATGAGATCAATAGATTTATGTTATTAATAAATGGGGGCAGATGGAGTAATTGGTAAGAGAGGTCTGGAACAGGGGCCTCATACTTACCAGTGGACTTGGATGAATCGCCAATTGCTGGATATCAAGAAGGGGGCAATAAAGTGCATCCAGCTCGGCAGCTGAGGGGTCGGAGCAAACAAAAGCCACAGCAGGGGAACACCTGGAGGAACAGCACAGTCGGGGTGAGGGTGCTTAGCCCTAGGGTCTTAACTTTGCCCATTAAGATCATGTCTAGGAAATATATATAAACATGCACATGTGTCAAAGGGCCCGAAAGCTCCACCCCCAGCATCATGTATGAATGGTGACGTACAGGCTTCAGTAAGATGCCCACCATCAGAGAGGGTACACAGACGCAGCAACCACCCAACCATTCGGGATGATCCACACAGCCCACATCCCTGTGACGTAAAGAAGATGTCAGTGTGTGGGCGTGGAGAACATGGCGCTGATGTGCAGGTGGCTACACCCGTCTGCAGACAGCAGGAGATCAGAGAGACATCTCCCCTATGTACATTGTAGCCCCCCAAGCTGGATGGAAAACACAGCCATCAGAGACAAAACAGTGAGCGAGGAATGGGTCAGCCCAGAATAGCCCCCAAGTGACAGTATGCAAACACAACTGGCCAAGGCAGCGGAGGAGAGGACCAGAGGGGAGCCCATCACCGAGGAGAACAAGTTCTACAAACTTCAAATCTGGGACCTGGAGGGCTGCCTGGAGAGCTGATGGAGGAGGGGGCTACAGGTCTCAGCTTGCTCTGACTGGAATCAGAGGAACAACAAGTTTCAGGTAGCACTACAACTCCCAGCATGCCATGCCAGTAAAAGGAGCGGGGTCATGGTGATAGCCAGCATTTCCAGAGGGAGATGTCAGTGACATGGACATATTTTCCTGAGGGCTCATTTACATCACAGTCTCTGCACTCCCTGTGCATTCACCTGCGTGTTCAGTGCATTTGCTGTGCGTTTTATGGAAACAATTACATGTGTTTTCAGGCACACTACCATTAAACTCTATTGGCATAAATGTGTTCATTAAAGTGCATTAAACTCCTGCATGCTGCCCCTGTGATGCGCATTCATAAAACACGCATAGTGATTTAATGGCGTGTGATTTAATGGCGTGTGCCTAAAAATGTGCATAGAAAATATGACAGGGAAAAGAACGCACCACACTCAGGTGATTCCAGCCAAAGTCACGTTTGTGCATTTTCATGTGCATTTGCAGCACTCTGCATTTTTTTTTTAAACGCACGTGAAAGCTCTGCAGTGGTGTAATCAAAGCTTATTAGGATCCTTCTTTTCATGTGTTCATGTGCCCAGGGGCGGACTGACCGGTCAGGCACTTTGGTAGTGGCCTGAGGGCTCAGCTGCTGATGAGAGCCCACCAGCGCCGCCTGCCGGAACTCTCAGGGCCGGTCCGGGGTCCAGGGACAAAAAAACTTACAGCTGCAGGCCCGCAGCGACCATCTTTTCCGGGCCCAGATGGGCTCCAGCGCTGCCTTGGAGGGAAAGTGGGGAGGGCACACAGAGCGGGGTTCTCCCACTGTGACACCTGGTGGCTGCTGTCATACAAAGTCCTGCCTCCTGGACCGTCTCCTTTGACATCACACGGTCCAATGCCTAGAAGTGTGATGTATATCAAAGGAGTAGGTTCAGGAGGCAGGACTTTGCATGACAGTGGCCACCAGGTTAATTCAAATCCATAGTGTGTCACAGTGGGAGATCCCTACTCTGTGATCCAGTGGCTCTCCTCTCTTTAATCCCCATACACTGACGAGGCTGCATTGTTCGGCACTGGTGAGGCTATATTTATGGGCACTGGTGAGGCTACATTGATGGGCACTAATCAGGCTGCATTGATGTGCACTGGTGAGGCTGCATTAATGGGCACTGGCAGGCTGCAATTGGTGGGCACTGGTAAGCTGCAATTGGTGGGCACTGACAGGCTGCAATTGGTGGGCACTGACAGGCTGCAATTGGTGGGCACTGACAGGCTGCATTTGGTGGGCCCTGGTATGATGCATTTGATGGGCAGTGCTAGGTTGCATTCAATGGGCACTGATGAGGCTGCATTTGATGGGCACTGATAAACTGCATTTAGTGGGCACTGGTAGGCTGCATTTGATGGGCACTGGTCGGCTGCAATTGGGGGGCACTGGTAGGCTGCATTTGATGGGTACTGATGAGGCTGCATTTGATGCATAGATCTCTGACAATCTCTTGTATGATGTTTGCAGTCTTTGACCGTCTCCTGTACTATGTCTGGGGGCTCTCTCTAACAAAATCTCTAACAGAAGCCCTCTCTGTGTCCATTAGAGAGACCACCCTCCAGGTCACACTAGAGTACTCCTGTATTTTGTTTATTGTTAATAGATCGTGGGAGGATCCCAGGGTAACGAAGACTCCTTAGGGGAGCATCTTTGTGTTTGGGTCATTGCCATAGAAACATTTGTAAACGGGAGGGGTTAGTAATGACCTGGACATTTTATAGATAGGCAACTCATATTGATTGGTAGTTCCAAATTAATAATAACTACTGCAGTAGGGAACAGACACAAAAGATCCACTCCACATCTTTTCAAATAACTGTTCTGCTTTATTATGACGCAATTGAAGGTTTTTATACATATGATTACGTAGGTATCACATTAACCACTTGCCACCTGCCCTATAGGCAAATGACGGCTGCAAAGTGGTTTCAAAATCCTGACTGGGCGTCATATGACGTCCTCAGGATTTTGAGCCGCTGCACGCCCCCAGAGGAGCGCACCATGGCGATCGTTGTTGCGGGGTGTCAGTCTGACACACTGCAACTATGATCTCAGTAAGGAGTCTCCGACGGAGACTCTTTAGCACATGATCAGCCGTGTCCAATCACGGCTGATCACAGTGTAAATAGAAAGAGCCATTGATCGTTTTTTCCTGTCAGACGCGAGTAGAGGAGAGCCGATCAGCTGTTCCTCTGACAGGGGGGTCTGTGCTGATCGATTATCAGCGCAATCCCCTGAGGATGCCCACACTAGACCACCAGGAACGCCACCAGACCACCAGGGATGCCCAGCACCAGGTATGCCACCCTAGACCACCAGGGATGCCAATCAGTGCCCATAATGGATGCCAATCAGTGCCCACAATGGGCATCACTGATTGGCATGCATTATTGTTTGCCACTGATTGGCATCCATCAGTACAAAACAATACAATACAATGCCGCCTATCAGTGCCCATCCGTGCCACCTATCAGTGCCCATCCATGTCGCCTATCAGTGCCCATGCATGCCTATCTGTGCTGCCTATCCATGCCCATTCATGCGTGTCCATCCGTGTCGCCCATCAGTGCCACCTATCAGTGCCCATCAGTGTCGCCTATCAGTGCCACATATCAGTGCCCATCAATGCCACCTCATCAGTGCCACTTCATTGGTGCCACCTCATCAGTGCCCATCAGTGCCGCCTTATCAGTGCCCATCAGTGCAGCCCCATCAGTGCCCATCAGTGAAGGAGAAAACTTACTTATTTACAAAGTTTTGAAACTGAAACAAAAAAATATTTTTTTTTTCAAAATTTTCGGTCTTTTTTTTATTTGTTTAGCAAAAAATAAAAACCGTAGAGGTGATCAAATGCCACCAAAAGAAAACTCTATTTGTGAGGAAAAAAAATTATAAAAATGTCATTTGGGTACAGTGTAGCATGACCATGCAATTGTCATTCAAAGTGTGACAGCGCTGAAAGCTCAAAATTGGTCTGGGCAGGAAGGTGTTTAAGTGCCCTGTATTGAAGTGGCTAATATTACAATTATAAGTTTATGGTAACAAGGGGCGTTACATAGGCAGGCTAATTCTAATCAGGACTCGAAAGAATGCAAAACATATAATGAAAAAATTATTAGTGCCGTGTGCACAGTGAGGGCATTGTGCAATACATACAAAATAGAATACAATTATATACAGAACCTACAAATTTCCATTACAGTCTCCTCTCTTTTGATCAATATTTTGATCACTAACCATACCTGCTATCACCTTTAACCTGGAACCTCCACACGCTTAGGTGGAGGTAGTCCTGGCCAAAGAGGCATTGTCCATTGTGGAGAAAATAATAGCTGAACAGTCTTTTCATTACAAAATAACTTTTCATTGTGAAAATATGATTGATAAGACATATTTACAGAGTACTGGCTGTACACTCCTGTGGTCAGAATGGCCTTCTAGCTTATTTGTAGGCATGCTGACTATCAGCACATGTAAACACAGACAATTCTACTACATAAAATGGAAGACGTACAAAAGACAAATATGACTTTAACATGGCTAAACAACTTTTCAAATCACATTTTATATATATATATATATATATATATATATATATATATATATATATATATAGTCATGGCCGAAATCGTTGGCACCTCAGAAATTAAAAAGTATTGCAGCAACACGTTTTGCTATACACATGTTCATTCCCTTTGTGGGTATAGGAACAAAACAAAAAAAGGGAGGAAAAAAACAAAATGGACATAATGTCACACAAAACTCCAAAAATGGGCTGGTCAAAATTCTTGGCACCCTTTCACAATTGTGGATAAATAAGATTGTTTCAAGCATGTGATGCTCCTTTCAACTCACCTGGGGCAAGTAACAGGTGTGGGCAACATAAAATTCACACCTGAAAGCAGATAAAAAGGAGAGAAGTTCACTTAGACTCCATTCACACAGGGGCAACACGACTTCCAGCATGACTTTTGGAGGCAATTTGGACACGACTTGAGTATGAATAACAGCGCGACTTGTAGTGACTTCAATTCGACTTGGGGTGACTTACAACACGACTTTAAGTTCCCCCAGGCCAGGCGACTTTGGCCGTGGCCAATCAGAGAATAATGAGCTCTCAAGGGGGAACTCCACGCCAAATTTTAAATAAAAAAAACAGCTTGGGTTCCCCCTAGTCCCAGCATGCCCCGGGACTTGATGTCATAAGCGGCGGGGTCACCATGTGGCATCACCCGGTGACCATGCCCCATACCCATATAAGTCACCGCGCACATTGCACAAGGCATTACAGCAGAAGAGAGTGTCGTGTCAACATCGGAAGAAGAAATAAGAGAGAAGAGGGAAGAAGGAAGAAGGACAGAGGAGACCGGGCTCCTCCGCTAGTAAAAGAGCTGCAAGAAGACAGCCGGAGAGCAGGAGATGACGCCGGAGAGCAGGAGAAGAGGCCGGACACCAGGAGAAGAGGCGGAACAGAGCGGAGAAGTCGGGAGAAGACCCCCCGATGTCGGAAGAAGACCCCCGGAGTTGATTAATAAATTACTTTAAAAATCTGTGTTGTGTTTTTTTTTATTGACACTTTTTACCCCATATTCATTCACATAGGGTGGGGGGCCGGGATCTGGAGGCCCCCTTATTAAAGATATTCTGATAAGCCCCCCACTCGCAGACCCTGACAACCAAGAGTTGACGGCCAGGGTTGTCGGGAAGAGGCCCTTGTCCTCATCAACATGGGGACAGGGTGCTTTGGGGTGGGGGGCCGCAGGGCACCCCCTTCCCCAAATCACCCACCCCCCATGTTGAGGGCATGCGGCCGGGTACGTTTCAGTAGGGGGGAGCGCTCGTTCGTCCCCACCCCCTTTCCTGACCGGCCAGGCTGTGTGCTTGGATAAGGGTGTGGTATGGATTCTGGGGGGACCCCCAGGCCGTTTTTTTGGCGTAGGGGGGTTCCCCTTAAAATCCATACCAGACCTAAGGGCCTGGTATGCTCCTGGAGCCGGAACCCATTCCAGTCTTTTATTTAATATTTGTCGTGCAGTTCCCTCTCGAGAGCTGATTATTCTGTGAGAGGTGACATTGTCGCCTCAATATAGACGGAGATCCGACTTGGAGGCGACTTCCATTGAAATCAATGGGTACCAGTCCCCTAGAAGCCGGATAGAAGTAGTACAGGAACATTTTCTGAAGTCGGAGCGACTTCAGTAGTGTGCATTGAGACGGCTCTCATTCACTTACATTGTTTTTTACATGTAGCGCGACTTGGGGAGACTTGAAGTCGGATCCAAAGTTGCCCCTGTGTGAATGGAGTCTTAGTCTTTGCATTGTGTATCTGTGTGTGCCACACTAAGCATTGACAATAGAAAGAGGAAAAGAGAATTGTCTGAGGACTTGAGAACCAAAATTGTGGACAAAATATCAACAATCTCAAGTTTACAAGTCCATCTCCAGAGATCTAGATTTGCCTTTGTCCACAGGGAAAGGTTGCAACGCAGGATAGTCCAGATGGTGGATAGGCAGCCCCAAACAAGTTCCAAAGAAATTCAAGCTGTCCTGCAGGCTCAGGGAGCATCAGTGTCAGCTCCAACTATCCATCGACATTTAAATTAAATGAAACAATATGGCAGGAGACCCCACTGCTGAGACATAAAAAAGCAAGACTAAAGTTTGACAAAATGTACTTGAGTAATCCAAAATCCTTTTGGGAAAACATCTTGTGGACAGGTGAGACCAAGATAGAGCTTTTTGGTAAAACACATCATTCTACTGTTTACCGAAAACAGAATGAGGCCTACAAAGAAAAGAACACAATACCTACAGTGAAATATGGTGGAGGTTCAATGATGTTTTGGGGTTGTTTTGCTGCCTCTGGCACTGGGCGCCTTGAATGTGTGCAAGATATCATGAAATCTGAGGATTACCAAAGGATTTTGGGTCGCACTGTAGAGCCCAGTGTCAGAAAGCTGTGTTTGTGTCCGGGATCTTGGGTCTTTCAGCAGGACATTGACCCCAAACATATGTCAAAAAGCACCCAGAAATGGATGGCAACAAAGCGCTGGAGAGTTCTAAAGTGGCCAGCAATGAGTCCAGATCTAAATCCCATTGAACACCTGTGGAGAGATCTTAAAATTGCTCTTGGGAAAAGGCGCTCTTCAAAGGAAGAGTGATCCAAAATTCCGGGAGAGGGGTGTAAGAAGCTTATTGATGGTTATAGGAAGCGACTGATTTCAGCTATTTTTTCCAAAGGGTGTGCAACCAAATATTAAGTTAAGGGTGCCAAGAATTTTGAGAAGCCCATTTTTGGAGTTTTTTGTGACATTATATCCAATTTGCTATTTTTCCTCACTTTTTTTGTTTTGTTTCAATACACACAAAGGGGATAAACATGTGTATAGAAAAACGTGTGTTACTGCAATACTTTTCTGTGAGAGATACTTGATTTTCTGGAAAAATTTCTGGGGTACCAACAATATCGGCCATGACTATATATATATATATATATATATATATATATATATATATCCTTTGCAATTAGTATTTGAGTAAATAGTACCCTAGACTGTGATTCAAAGATAGAAAGAAATCAAAGAGATTTCTTTAATTTAGTAATTTTTCCAGTGTCTGGTGTGGATCCAGGTGACTTTTCCTTCAAGTTTATAGATGCTGTATTGAGTCTCCAAACATTTTCTTATATATAAATATCTCTTAACAATGCACAAGTCACCTGGCTTTAGTTTTAGATCCTTCCAAGCTTTTAGGATTTGGAATTGGGGAGAAAACACATAAATGAGTTTGTCAAAAACCTTAAAAGATCAGCAACATTCTCTGTGAGATCTGAATGGTGAACTTCAGCTGCTGAGAAAAAATAGTGAGTAACACACTCCCAAACCAATTCCTATAGGGAGAGAGTCCAACATCCCCTTAGGGGCTTGATAAAATATAAGAAAACATTCAGGCAAAAGTTTTCTAGTTTTGTAGGCCCCTTTCACATGGACCATTCAGATCCGCCTGTCAGTTTTTTCAGGCGGATCTGAATGGGTGCTCCATACATCTCTATGGAGCATCGGATGTCTCCGCAAAATCTAGGTGGATGGATGGATGTCCTTTTTTCCATCTGTCTGGTGGGTCGGATATAAACGGACAGTCGGTCCGAAACCATCTGATCCCCCCATAGTGGAGAGCGGACTCTCTGACAGGTCCGTCCCTGCACAGAGTGCAGAGATGGACTTTGTCATCCGCCGTCTCAGCGGGGATCAACGGAGCAATCCCCGCAGAGCAAGCGGATGCCAAATACGGGGCCTAACTCATTGTAGACAGTAGGGAGTGTAAAAATAAAACCTCAAAACATCTAGTAAGGACTCTCCTATAAAATTGATTTCCTGTTACTCTCTGTAGATTCTGCACTCTGTACTTAGAAACTACTTCTGATAACACTTTTTACTGTGGCCTTTGCAGTAGTATTTGCAATTGGACATCCAGAAAACATGTCCATACAAACAAAATACATACGCGTAAAATCCTGACATGGGCACCTGGATATATCTTTTTGTAATCTCTGGAAGGGATGTTCAGCTTTTGGTAACACCTTTGGTAACAGGTAAAACAAGAAGTGGTATATTATGAAAACAACTGTGTTGAACCCTGGCTCTATCCCATGCTCATTTACTAAGGCAGCCATAACTACTTGTGACTGATGACACGGTCCATGTGTCAAGCTGGAGGGAAAAGAGTGTCTGGCAGACATAAATGATCACCTTTTCCAAAGTCTTGTTTCATAAGAAGTTGCCCTCTGTGGACCACTTGTTCTTCTCATTCTGGGGTCCCTAAAGTTGAATTATTAATCCCAGCTATACTGGGCCAGAACTAGGGTGGAATCTGTGAGTTGCACAGACCCAGCAAGTGTCCGGGGCTGTAAATGCAACATCCTTAGTCACCTGGTCTGCTTCCATGTGTGAGTTTTAAAGTTAATATGGCTACCTCAGCAAGAACCTGGAAGGCTGATAACAGCCAGTCAATTAACTTGGCATGCTTTATTGGTTTAACCTGCCGAAGTAAAAACAAACTTTTGGCCCTGCAAATGGAACCAAATGCTCTCTATATCTCGACCATCTATATAAATATATATATATAAATATTAAGGATGCACCGATACCACTTTTTTGACACCGAGTACGAGTACCGATACTTGACATCATGTACTCGCCGATACCAATTACCGATACCTGATTTTGGTCATGTGACCATTTAAAAAAAGAAAATAATGAGAAATTACACATTTTCACCATAATATGAGGAAATGAAACGCAGTCAAAAGACATATGAAAGATAACATGTTTATTTGCTGATCACAAAGCTGTTAAAGCGCAAATTGCACAGAACATGTTATATAAAAAATAATAATTTCAAATGTCATCAATGACATGTACATTGCAAGTTCACAATTTAGGCATGAGGAGAAGCAAGAACAGTACAGTACATTAGTCAACTCACAACACAAGACATTATAAAATAAAAAAAAAAAAAAATGAAAACACAACATGTGTTTGTTTCCAGTTCAACTTCTTACACATGTATAAGAGAAACACATTTCACAGACAGAACATTCCAGGACCAGGATGGCCAGGAAGGATGTGTGTTAGGTTGGCATGTAGGCTGGAGTAAGGCCTCATGCACAGCTCAAAGCAGCTGCTTCTCCAGGTGTTTAGCTCTTTGAGCTTTTTTTTTTCTCTACCTGTTACCTCTTCCCCTCCATGTTAGCCTATGTGTTAATTCATGGCCATTGGCCAAGATGCACTATGCGGTTTCAGAAGTAGTTTAGTGGCAGAAATTGGAAATGTAAAATACATTTTTGGATTTTTTTTTTTTTCTGCCTGTAAACTTTCCTGCCACTAAACTCCTGAAACTAATGTGCAATGGGCTGACATGGAGGGGAGGCGTTAACAGGCAGGCAAAAAGCTCAAACTCCTTGAAGAGCTGATGCTTTTAGCTTCATTGTACAGGCATTATGCCTTGAATGAAAAGCTCAAATGTCACACAGAACATGAAATATCATCATTGGTGATGACACCACATATAAAACATACATCACAAGTTCACGTCATCACATCAACCAACCCAAGTGCAAAACAGTTAAATAATGTTAGGCCTGAGGAGGAGCAACTAAACAGTACCTCAAAACTAACATTATTTAAAAATTTTAAATAAGTGCTAGCTTCTAGTTCAACTTCTTATGAAACTCCTGAAAAAACATTTTTCACAGACCAAAATTAGGTTCATTCCAGGATGGCAAGGCCAAGGACTTAGTAGCAGTAAGGCCACATGCACAATGAAGCTCAAAGTAGCTGCTCCTACATGCATTTGAGCTCCCTGTTTTTGAGCCTTTCGTTTGCCTGTAGTGTTAACTCTATGCCGCTCCACATTAGGCTATGTGTCCCCCATGCATTGCACATTAAATCACCTATAGTGTGCATTGCAATGTGCACACCATATGTGATTCACTTTTTCACTTCAGGAAAAAGTTTGTTGCATGCAGTTAAAAAATACTATTTTTTTTTTTTTTTTAAAGGCCGACATGGAGGGGAGGTAACAGGCAGAGGAAATGCTAAAAAACTGCTCAAATGCCAGGTGGAGCAGTTGCTTTCAGCGTAAGGCGGCGTACACACGCGGGGACTGTTTGCCGAAACTAAGTTCGTCAAACAGTCCGCTCAAACTTTTGAATGAACGAACACGCCCACACACGGCACTTTTTGAGCGGACAAATACGGCAAACTTTGTTCGTCGTACTAAGTCCGCGCAACTTTTGAAATGAGCGGACTCGCCCACACACGAGGCAACAGTCCGCTCACTTCGAGCGCGTGTTAAGGTAGGCGGGGCCCGCGACGGAGACGTCGCGGGCTCCGCCGCCTGGAATGGACTTAAAGGGGAACCCCAACGCCGAAAAAAATCGGCGTGGGGGTCCCCCCAAAGTCCACAACAGACCCTTGTCCGAGCACGCTACCCGGCCGGCCAGGAAAGGGGGGCGAGCGAGCGCGCCCCCCCTCCCGAGCCGTACCAGGCCGCGTGCCCTCAACATGGGGGGTGCCTTGGGGAAGGGGGGGCCGCGCGGCCCCCCCACCCCAAAGCACCTTGTCCCCATGTTGATGAGGACAAGGGCCTCTTCCCGACAACCCTGGCCGTTGGTTGTCGGGGTCTGCGGGCGGGGGGCTTATCGGAATCCGGGAGCCCCCTTTAATAAGGGGGCCCCCGGATACCGGCCCCCCACCCTATGTGAATGAGTATGGGGTACAATGTACCCCTACCCATTCACCTGTAAAATAAAAGTACCCAAAAAAAAAAACACAACACACGAGATAAAATATTTTATTGCACAGCTCCGGGGGTCTTCCGTCTTCGGGGGTCTTGTCCCCCTCTTCGGTTCTTCTGCCGGGCCACCGCGCCTTCTTATAGCTCTTTTGCAGGCGGTGGCCCGGTCTTCTGTCGCCGCCTTCCGTTCTTCTGTCGCCGCCTTCGGTTCTTCTGCCGGGCCACCGCGCCTTCTTATAGCTCTTTTGCAGGCGGTGGCCCGGTCTTCTGTCGCCGCTGTCGCCGCCGCCTTCCGTTCTTGTTCTTCTTCTTGTTCTTCTTGTTCTTCTCCAGGAGATGTTGACACGTCGCTCTCTCCGGCCGGAATGCCAGAGCCGCGCTGAGCGGCCACTTATATAGTGACAATGGGGCGGTGTCACATGGTATATGTCACATGGGTTGGTCACATGGGTTGATGTCACATGGGGACTATGACATCGTAAGGGGGCGGGGTCACCATGTGACCAACCCATGTGACATATACCATGTGACACCGCCCCATTGTCACTATATAAGTGGCCGCTCAGCGCGGCTCTGGCATTCCGGCCGGAGAGAGCGACGTGTCAACATCTCCTGGAGAAGAAGAAGAAGAACAAGAAGAAGAACAAGAACGGAAGGCGACAGCGGCGACAGAAGACCGGGCCACCGCCTGCAAAAGAGCTATAAGAAGGCGCGGTGTCACGGTCGTTCCACCACCCCGGTCACCCAAGTAAGACTTACCCGCAGGTTCCCTGTACGAGGGGATCGTCGGTGCCTTCGGACGCGGGTTGGCGCTAACGAACGCACGCGAGTGCGCGTAGTCCCCAACAGGCGCACACGGGTGCGCGTTGACACGAGCGGGCGCACGCGGGTGCGCGACGAGCCGAACGGGCGTACGCGGGTACGCGGGGTCACGAACGGGAGCACGGTCACCCGCGGGGGTACGTAGACGTACCGTGCGACCGTTCTTGGCGCCCAGTTGCCTACTTAAGGGACCTGCTCCTGCTCCTCTGTGCTGTCCCGTCTACAGCGTTCCTGTGACTCCTGCTATCTGTTCCTGTGTGTGTGTTCCTGATTCTGTACCCGGCCTGTTCCTGGACTTTGCCTGTTTGCCGCCTGCCTCCGACCCTTTGCCTGATTGACCACGCTTCTGCCTTCTGCCTTGTACCTCTGCTGCCCGATTGTTGCCGACCCAGCTCGTCCCTGACCACGTTTGCCAGTCTGCCTACGGACCTGCACTGACTACTACTTCTGCAGCTCCTGCCTGTTCGCCTGTGCCAGCTGTCCAGCAGTTCCTGTCCAGCATCCTGCGCTGGTTGCACCTTCCGCTCCGGTCCACCATCTGCTCCGGTCTCTTCTACCAGCTAACCAGTCTGGCACTTGTGCCCTCCGGACTCCTGAATCCCTGTTCCCATCTCCAGGGGCTCTCGAGCCGGGGCTTACGAGGCGCCGCTCCCTGCACGCTTGGGCTCTCCAACCAGGTACGTGACAGTACGGGACAGCCATGTCCGAGCCCTCGCAGGGAGCGTCTCCGATGGATGAACTGTGCCACCATCTAGCCGGCCTCACCCAGGCCGTGAAGAACCTGCAAGAGGGTTACGGTCGTTTGGAGGAACGGGTTCAAGCCCTATCTGCCGCAGCTCCAGTTGCCTCAGGATCCCCAGGCCCTCCTTCAGTGGTCATGTTGCTGCCAGAGCCAAGGGTCCCTACACCAGACCGTTTTTCCGGTAACCGGAATAAGTTTAGGGCCTTCCGGAATTCCTGCGAGCTCTTCTTCGCCCTTCAACCCCGGACCTTTTCTCTCGAGGCTACGAAAGTAGGGTTCGTTATCTCCTTGCTTACCGACGAACCCCAGGCCTGGGCACATCGCCTCTTTGAACGAAAAGACCCCTCTCTGGACTCCTTAGATGTCTTCTTCCAAGCCATGTCTCGTCTATATGAGGACCCCCAGCTCGCAGCCACCACAGAAGCGGCTTTGCATGCACTCCAGCAAGGTCGCAGGCCAGTAGAGGACTATGTGTCTGAGTTCAGGCGCTGGAGCGCCGACACAGAGTGGAACAACTCAGCCCTCCGTTACCAGTTCCGCATGGGACTCTCGGAGGCTTTGAAGGACGAACTGGCCCGTGTAGGAACTCCTGAGACCCTGGAAGCGCTCATCGACCTCTCTGTCCAGATCGATAGGCGGTTAAGAGAGCGTCGTCTGGAGCGCTCTTCTTCCACCTCTCGCCCAGTCTGGATGATGCCACGGGTTCCAAGTGCCAATCCACCGGTTCTTCCTGGTCCTTCTTCTCCGGATTTATCGGAACCCATGCAGCTGGGACTACTACGTTCACCTCTGACCCCCGAAGAGCGCCAACGCCGAAGATCTGGTAACCTGTGCTTCTACTGCGGGGGATCTGGACATTATGTTCGCACTTGCCCCGCCAAGTCGCGTAAGTGCCTGCTTATACCTCCCGCCTCTTCTCCTACTCCGCCTAGTACCAGTACCATCTCTCACCTGGCTGTGCCTCTTCTTTTACAGTTCTCCGGCAAGACTATCAGCGTCAACGCGATCATTGACTCTGGGGCCTGTAGCGGTTTTATGGACCTATCCTTCGCCCTGAGAAACAACATTCCCCTTCGGCCCAGGGCCAAGGAACTTCCAATCTATTTGGCCGACGGTTCCTCTCTGAGATCCGGACCTGTAACCCAGGAAACATCTCCCCTTCTTGTCACCATCACGGGGGACCACCAGGAGCACCTGTGTCTGGACATTATCGAGTCTCCTCTCTTTCCCATAATTCTTGGCATACCCTGGTTGAAGGCCCACAATCCCCTGATAAATTGGTTCACTGGAAAGATCGAGTTTCCATCTATTGTCATCAGTATTGCCTTCCAGCCATCAAGACGGACCCTCCTTCCCTGCTCTGCTTGGAGACAGACACTGAGATCCGACTGGCAGTGCCCGAAGTCTATCACCAATTTTTGGACGTTTTTAGTAAGAAGGGCGCAGAGACTCTACCTCCCCACAGACTATATGATTGCCCGATAGACTTGCTTCCAGGAGCGGAGATTCCCTTCGGGAGAATCTTTCCCCTATCTGAGACCGAGCTGGGAGCTCTAAAGACCTACCTGGATGATAATTTAAGGAAGGGCTTTATCCGACCTTCCACTTCCCCGGCAGGTGCAGGGATTTTCTTCGTCCAGAAGAAGGACCACTCCCTACGACCATGTGTAGACTACCGGGCACTCAATAAGGTTACTGTGAAAAACCGCTACCCTCTACCGTTGGTGCCTGAATTGTTCCAGAGACTGGGGTCGGCTAGGGTATTCTCCAAGCTGGATCTGCGGGGCGCCTACAACCTGGTCCGTATCCGCAAAGGCGATGAGTGGAAGACCGCCTTTCGTACCCGCTTTGGGCATTATGAGTATCTCGTCATGCCCTTCGGACTCTGTAATGCCCCTGCTACATTCCAGCATTTCGTTAATGATGTCTTCAGAGAGTACTTAGACCTGTTTGTTGTCATATACCTTGACGATATACTAATCTTTTCTTCCTCTTTAGTCGAACACCGGGAACATGTGAAGATTGTCCTGGCTCGTCTCCGTCTCCATGGCCTGTACGCCAAACCGGAGAAGTGCGTCTTCGAGCAACAGAGCATTCAATTCTTGGGCTTGATCATTTCGGTAAATGGAATAGAAATGGATCCCCAGAAAGTCTCAGCCATCCTAGACTGGCCCGCTCCCTCGGACCGGAAAGGGGTCCAACGGTTCGTGGGATTTGCCAATTTCTATAGAAGGTTTATCAGAGGATTTTCATCCATTATCTCCCCCATCACGGAGCTGACCAAACAGGGTCAAAGATTCCTGTGGACTCCCAAGGCGCAAGAAGCCTTCGAAACCCTGAAGAACCTATTTGTTTCAGCTTCGATCCTGAGACACCCCGACGCCACGCTGCCCTATATCCTGGAGGTAGATGCTTCGGAAGTAGCCGTTGGGGCGGTATTATCCCAGAGACAGGGGCCTAAGTCACTTTTGTACCCGGTGGCCTTTTTCTCCCGTAAACTCTCAGAAGCTGAGCGGAACTACGATGTTGGAGACCGGGAATTACTGGCGATCAAGGCGGCGTTGGAGGAATGGCGCTACCTCCTTGAAGGTGCCTCCCACCCGATCCTGGTTTATACGGACCACAAGAACCTGGAGTATCTTAAATCTGCCAAGCGACTGAAGCCAAGACAGGCCCGGTGGGCACTTTTCTTTTCCAGGTTCGTGTTCCATATCACGTACAGGCCCGGGTCGAAGAAGGTGAAGCCCGATGCTCTTTCCCGGATGTACAATGAGCCAGTGATATCTCCTACGCCAGACACCATTCTTCCCCCAGGAAACTTTCTCCTGCTCCAAGAAGATCTCTTGTCCCGAATTAAACAGGCCTCCAGTGATCCGGCTCTATCTTCTGACACCTCTTTAACCTCCAAGGACGGTCTTCTCTGGCACCAGGACAGAATCTTTGTCCCCCAGGAGTTACGTACTGCGGTCCTCAGCTCCTGCCACGACCACCCATTGGCCGGTCACTTTGGGGCATTCAAAACCTCAGACTTACTTCAACGCACGTTTTGGTGGCCCCAGATGAAGAAACACTGCAGGGAATATGTAGAAGCGTGTACCACCTGCATCAGGAATAAGGGGAGTAAGTCGAAGGTTTGGGGCTTGCTGAGGCCATTACCCATCCCGGATAGGCCGTGGAAGATGATATCCATGGATTTTATCGTGGAACTGCCCCCCTCTGAAGACTTTTCCTCGATTCTGGTGGTGGTGGACAGATTTACTAAAATGGCTCACTTCTTACCCATGAAGGGGACTCCATCGGCCACAGAGATGGCCAGGACTTTTATTAAAGAAGTAGTAAGGCTCCACGGCATTCCTGCTGACATCACCTCTGACAGGGGAGTTCAATTCACGTCCAGGTTTTGGAAGGCTCTCTGTGGGGCCCTGAAAATTGAGCTTCGCCTATCTTCGGCCTATCACCCTCAAACTAACGGCCAGACCGAGAGAACCAACCAAACGCTGGAGCAGTATCTGCGTTGCTTCTCTTCCTTCTCCCAGGACGATTGGGTATCGCTTCTACCTTTAGCAGAATTTGCATATAATAATTCCGTCCATTCGGCCACCAAGCAGTCCCCCTTCTTTGCAAACTTCGGTTTCCACCCACTTTTTCTGCCCGGTAATCTTCCTGAGTGTTCAGTACCGGCGGTCCAGGAGGACCTTAACTTCTTCAGGAATAACAACAGGATCCTTCAAGAAACGCTGGCTAAGACCCAGGAACACTATAAGGAAGTCTTCGATAGGAAGAGAAGGGGCGAACTTAACCTCCAGGTCGGGGACCAGGTCTGGCTGTCTACTTTAAACTTGAAGTTGGCCTGCCCTTCCAGGAAGCTGGGTCCGAAGTTTGTGGGTCCATTCCCCATTCTGAGGAAACTAAATGAAGTAGCCTTTGAGCTGAAACTCCCGGGGTCATTCCGGATCCACCCGGTTTTTCATGTTTCATTGCTCAAGCCTGCGGTTCCGGACCCCTTTGCCGACCGGAGCACCAACCCCCCAGAACCCGTGATGATTGATGGGGAATTGGAGTTTGAGGTTGAAGCTATCTTGGATTGCAGGAGGAGACGTAACCAGACCCAGTTTCTGGTTAAATGGAGGGGATATGGCCCTGAGGAGAATTCATGGGAACCGGAGTCCAACCTGCATGCTGAAAGACTAATCCATGCCTTCAAAAGAGCTCACCCGGATAAGATGGCACAGTTGGGCATCCGGAGGTTGCCCCTTGGGGGGGGGCAATGTCGCGGTCGTTCCACCACCCCGGTCACCCAAGTAAGACTTACCCGCAGGTTCCCTGTACGAGGGGATCGTCGGTGCCTTCGGACGCGGGTTGGCGCTAACGAACGCACGCGAGTGCACGTAGTCCCCAACAGGCGCACGCGGGTGCGCGTTGACACGAGCGGGCGCACGCGGGTGCGCGACGAGCCGAACGGGCGTACGCGGGGTCACGAACGGGAGCACGGTCACCCGCGGGGGTACGTAGACGTACCGTGCGACCGTTCTTGGCGCCCAGTTGCCTACTTAAGGGACCTGCACCTGCTGTCCCGTCTACAGCATTCCTGTGACTCCTGCTATCTGTTCCTGTGTGTGTGTTCCTGATTCTGTACCCGGCCTGTTCCTGGACTTTGCCTGTTTGCCGCCTGCCTCCGACCCTTTGCCTGATTGACCACGCTTCTGCCTTCTGCCTTGTACCTCTGCTGCCCGATTGTTGCCGACCCAGCTCGTCCCTGACCACGTCTGCCAGTCTGCCTACGGACCTGCACTGACTACTACTTCTGCAGCTCCTGCCTGTTCGCCTGTGCCAGCTGTCCAGCAGTTCCTGTCCAGCATCCTGCGCTGGTTGCACCTTCCGCTCCGGTCCACCATCTGCTCCGGTCTCTTCTACCAGCTAACCAGTCTGGCACTTGTGCCCTCCGGACTCCTGAATCCCTGTTCCCATCTCCAGGGGCTCTCGAGCCGGGGCTTACGAGGCGCCGCTCCCTGCACGCTTGGGCTCTCCAACCAGGTACGTGACACGCGGTGGCCCGGCAGAAGAACCGAAGGCGGCGACAGAAGAACGGAAGGCGGCGACAGAAGACCGGGCCACCGCCTGCAAAAGAGCTATAAGAAGGCGCGGTGGCCCGGCAGAAGAACCGAAGAGGGGGACAAGACCCCCGAAGTCGGGAGAAGAGGCCGGCGGCGGGGAGGAAGAAAGCCGGACTCCTCCGCTAGCAAAAGAGCTACACGAAGATAGCGGAGGAGTCCGGCGAGAAGACCCCCGGAGCTGTGCAATAAAATATTTTATCTCGTGTGTTGTGTTTTTTTTTTTGGGTACTTTTATTTTACAGGTGAATGGGTAGGGGTACATTGTACCCCATACTCATTCACATAGGGTGGGGGGCCGGTATCCGGGGGCCCCCTTATTAAAGGGGGCTCCCGGATTCCGATAAGCCCCCCGCCCGCAGACCCCGACAACCAACGGCCAGGGTTGTCGGGAAGAGGCCCTTGTCCTCATCAACATGGGGACAAGGTGCTTTGGGGTGGGGGGGCCGCGCGGCCCCCCCTTCCCCAAGGCGCCCCCCATGTTGAGGGCACGCGGCCTGGTACGGCTCGGGAGGGGGGGCGCGCTCGCTCGCCCCCCTTTCCTGGCCGGCCGGGTAGCGTGCTCGGACAAGGGTCTGTTGTGGACTTTGGGGGACCCCCACGCCGATTTTTTTGGGCGTTGGGGTTCCCCTTTAAGTCCATACCAGGCGGCGGGGCCCGCGACGTCTCCTTCGCGGGCCCCGCCTACCTGGAGACGCGCTCGTAATGAGCAGACTTTCCTCCGAGCGGGAACAGTTTGCTCATTTCGAAAGTGGCCTACACACGGGCGGACTGTTCGCTCAAACAAAGTTTCAGCGGACAGTTTTTCGGAATTTCCGAAAAACTTTGTTCGTCAAACTGTCCGCTGAAACTGTCCGCTGAAGCCCCACACACGAGCGGACTGTCCGCTGAAACACTGTTCAGCGGACAAAGTTGAGCCAACAGTCCGCCCGTGTGTACGCGGCCTCAGCGTGCAACTGTGGATGATGCCTTACGGTTGGACAGTAAGGATGAGCCGAACACCCCCGGTTCGGTTTGCACCAGAACCTGCGAATGGACCGAAAATTCGTGCAAACTTTAGAACCCCATTAAAGTCTATGGGACTCGAATGTTCAAAATCAAAAGTGCTAATTTTAAAGGCTAATGTGCCAGAAATTGTTCTAAAACGGGTTTGGGGACATGTATCAATGCAAAAAAAAAGTTTTAAAAACAACCGTTTTTTCGGGGCAGTGATTTTAATGACGCTTAAAGTGAAAAAAAAAGTGAAATATTCCTTTAAATATTGTGCCTGGGGGTGTCTATAGTATGCTTGTGAAGTGGCACGTGTTTCCCGTGTTTAAAACAGTCCCTGCACAAAATGACATTTCTAACGGAAAAAAAGTAATTTAAAACTACTTTCAGTTTTAATGTAATATCTGGTTCCGGCAATATGGATGAAAATCATTGAGAAAAACGGTATGTGTAGCCCCCCTGCCCATTACCAGCCCCTTTGGGTCTTGTACAGATATTAAGGGGAACCCCGTACCCAAATTAAAAATAAAATGGAATAAAAAAAGGAAAAGCGTGGGGCCCCCAGGCCCTATATACTCAGAACAGCAGTATATAGGTGGTGCAAACAAG
This sequence comes from Lithobates pipiens, assembly GCF_037356315.1. Classification (NCBI taxonomy): domain Eukaryota; kingdom Metazoa; phylum Chordata; class Amphibia; order Anura; family Ranidae; genus Lithobates; species Lithobates pipiens. Next base: position 227,909,707 of record NW_027507787.1, read on the forward strand.
ACAGGGACTGTGTATGTTTGTTGGTAAGTAGAATCTGTTTGTAATTTTGAACTGGTACATTTTTAAAGTGTAGCTCCAATCAAAAATTTTTAAGCTTTTTGGAAAACATAGGCAAGGGTTATATCACACCTGTAACATTTGTTTTCCGTCTGTGCACCTTTTCAGAAGATTTCGCCTCCCTTTCTGTCCCAATGACCAATGTTTTTTGAAAATTTGTTTTTTTTAGTAGAACAAGGATTGGGATAAAGCGTCAGTGGGGAGGAGACACGGTTTTCCCATATCAACTCTTACAGAAGAGAATTTCCCTTCCTAGGGGTAGATTTCATCTCACTTCCTGTTGTCTCCTTCCATTTGCAAGTAGGGGACGTTTGTTAATTGGATGTTTGAAAGTAGGGGCCTGCCCTATATGCTCTGCAGAAATTTGGGCCTAAGGTGTTTGTGATGCCACAACACTGTAAGCCCTCAAATTGACTCTTGGTGGGCGCTGGAATGCCCTGCTGTGAACTATTATATCAAGAATTGTAATTACATGCCATTGTTGAACAGTGGTAGAAAAATTGGGCCTTTGGTGGTGGTGGTGCTGGTGCCACAACACTGTAAGTCCTCACAGTTGCTCTCAGTGGGCGCTGGAACGGGCCCTGCTGTGAAATATTATATCAAGAATTGTAATTACATGCACCTGTTAAACGGGGGCTGAAAACTTTGGCCTTAGGCACGGGTGCTGGTGCCGTGACACTGCAACCCCTCACAGATACTCTAGTTGGAGTGCAGGAATGAGCCCTGCTGCAAAGTATTACATCAAAAATTGTAATTACATGCCCCTGTTAAACAGGGGCTGAAAAATTGGGCCTTAGCCACTGCTGGCGGCGCCCAGAACCAAAAATGGTCAGTCAGCATAACAGGATAGTCAGGGATGTGACATTTCAAAAAAATGATTTGGTTACATCAGCTTCAGGTGCGTGGTAGCTGGTGGTGATCCAAGATTGATTCATCTTTATGAAGGTCAGTCGATCAACGGAGTCGGTGGACAGGCGCACCCTGTGATCGGTTACAAAGCCTCCAGCAGCACTGAATGTGCGTTCCGAAAGAGCGCTGGATGCAGGACAGGCCAGTAGCTCAATTGCATACTGTGCAAGCTCTGGCCAGTGATCCATCCTCAAGACCCAGTTACCCAGAGGATTTTCGGTGGGAAAGGTGTCCAAGTCTGATCTTGCCCCTAGGTATTCCTGCACCATGTAAATCAGACGCTGGTGATGGTTACCGGAACCGATCATATCTTGGGGCTGCGGACTAAAAAATAGTCTGAAAGTATCACTCAGACGGCCACCTTCTCCACCGCTCCTTCTGTGACTAACCGAAGCCTCAGCAACACATTGTTCAGGACCAGGAATTTGTAACCTCCCAGTCTCTGGGAACGTGTTGCACAGACCTTTCTGGTGATGTCCTAGCGGACGAAACACGTCAGGAAGACTCTACCACTGCCTACTTTTATTGATATGCTTCTTAATGACTACCTAAATGTGAGTCCATTACTTTATTTTTATTACATTTTTATTTTAAACGGTATTATGCTATTCTGGCTTTATCCTTCCATTACATGTTGATTTTGGTTGATGTCGGAGCTGTCTCTTCAAATATTGTAACCATACATGCTCAAGCATTGGAGAAAGGGCTACTTCTGTAGTGAGACCCAGTAGACCGGAAAACGCCAAACCAGTGCCCCAGAACTTGGAGCAATAAGCGATTTGTGACCCCTTAGACGTATGTTTAATTGGATCATTAATGTCTGGTAAGCCTGCACTTTTTATGGTGATGGTATCAGCACACCGGTGAATTTTTTGGATACACCTTTTTCAGATGTTCCTCATATTATCCTTTATTTTCTTTTTTGGACTTTATTTCATGCACCACGGATTTGTGATATGGACTATATCTAATCACTATATGGATTATATTTTTACAATAAGTCATTGTTTGTATTAATGTTTGGGTGCATTTAACACCCTAGAGGGTTTCCCATATACTCTCTCACATATATACACATTTCTTTTTATTTAATTTTTCACTTTGTATATGATAACTTGTCACGTTTTTGTCAATACATATTTAAGCGCCTACACTATTTTACACATTTCTGGCTAAAAATATCCTTGTTTTAGCGTGTTGGCTGCTGTTTTCACCCATTTGGATTTGCGCAGTGTTATATTGTGTGTATTGAATACGTTGAATTAAAGTCCTGCGTGATAGACATGTGCAGAGTAAAATATTTCGTTTCGGAATTTCGTTTTGTCCGAAAACTTAATTTATTTAGTTACTCCCGAAATTCGTTTTTATTTATTTCGTTTTTCGTTCAAAAATTGCATTCGTCCGAAAATCCACATGAATTACGGTCGAATCTGTCTTTGAAGGCTTATGGTGTCTGTCGAATGTATAAAGAAGATTCGACGGAGCTAGTATATAGCATACTTTAGAACCCTATTAAAGTCTATGGGACTCCAACGTTCAAAATCTAAAGTGCTAATTTTAAAGGCTAATTTGCAAGTTACTGTCCTAAAAAGTGTTTGGGGACCCAGGTCCTGCCCCAGGGGACATGTATCAATGCAAAAAAAAGTTTTAAAAATGGCCGTTTTTTCGGGAGCAGTGATTTTAATAATGATTAAAGTGAAACAATAAAAGTGTAATATTCCTTTAAATTTCGTAGGGGGGGGGGGTGTCTATAGTATGCCTGTGAAGGGGCTCATGTTTCTGGTGCTTAGAACTGTCCCTGCACAAAGTGTCATTTATGCAGGAAAAAAAGTCCTTTAAAATCACTCGCAGCTATTATGAATTGTCGGCTCCCATAATACAGAGAACACTCATTGAAAGTCATTGATAAAAAAATAAATAAATAAATTTTAAAAAAAGCGTGGGGGTCCCCCAAATTCAATTACCAGGCCCTTCAGGTCTGGTATGGATATTAAGGGGAACCCTGCCTCAAATTTAAGAAAAAATTTGACGTGGGGTTCCCCCTAAATATCCATAACCAGACCCTTCAGGTCTGGTATGGATATTAAGGGGAACCCTGCGTCAAATTAAAAAAAAAATTGACGTGGGGTTCCCCCTAAAAATCCATACCAGACCCTTTATCTGAGCACGCAACGTGGCAGGCCGCAGGAAAAGAGGGGGGGACGAGAGAGCGCCCCCCCCTCCTGAACCGTACCAGGCCACATGCCCTCAACAGTGGGAGGATGCTTTGGGGGTCTGTGACCCCTCAAAGCACCTTGTCCCCATGTTGATGAGGACAAGGGCCTCATCCCCACAACCCTGGCCGGTGGCTGTGGAGGTCTGCGGGCGGGGGGCTTATCAGAATCTGGAAGCCCCCTTTAACAAGGGGACCCCCAGATCCCGCCCCCCCTGTTTGAAATTGTAAGGGGGTACAAAAGTACCCCTACCATTTCACAAAGAAAGTGTAAAAAATGGTTAAATAAAACAAACACACTTTTGAAAAATTCCTTTATTAAAAATAAAAAAATAAAAAAAAGATTCCAGCGGCGGTAATCCACTCTTGCTATCCAGCGACGGACGGTCATCTCTCCAGCGATGGCTCATCTCATCCAGCGCAGCGAATCCATCCTTCTGTCTCCGTGGAGGAGACACTGCAGGCATTCCGGCGGCTGACATTTCTTATATACGGAGGGCGGGGCCACCCGTCACCTGACCCCGCCCCCTCTGACGCAAGGGGAAACCCGGGGTTCCCCGTGACGTATGGGTGACCCCGCCCCCCTCTGATGTAACGGAAACCTGCCTGTGTTACATCAGAGGGGTGCGGGGTCACCCATACGTCACAGGGAACCCCGGGTTTCCCCTTGCGTCAGAGGGGGGCGGGGTCAGGTGACGGGTGGCCCGCCCTCCGTATATAAGAAACGTCAGCCGCCGGAATGCCTGCAGTGTCTCCTCCACGGAGACAGAAGAAGGATGGATTCGCTGCGCTGGATGAGATGAGCCATCGCTGGAGAGATGACCGTCCGTCGCTGGATAGCAAGAGTGGATTACCACCGCTGGAATCTTTTTTTTATTTTTTTATTTTTAATAAAGGATTTTTTCAAAAGTGTGTTTGTTTTGTTTAACCATTTTTTACACTTTCTTTGTGAAATGGTAGGGGTACTTTTGTACCCCCTTACCATTTCAAACAGGGGGGGCCGGGATCTGGGGGTCCCCTTGTTAAAGGGGGCTTCCAGATTCTGATAAGCCCCCCGCCCGCAGACCTCCACAACCACCGGCCAGGGTTGTGGGGATGAGGCCCTTGTCCTCATCAACATGGGGACAAGGTGCTTTGAGGGGTCACAGACCCCCAAAGCATCCTCCCAATGTTGAGGGTATGTGGCCTGGTACGGTTCAGGAGGGAGGGGGGGCCGCTCTCTCGTCCCCCCTCTTTTCCTGCGGCCTGCCAGGTTGCGTGCTCGGATAAAGGGTCTGGTATGGATTTTTAGGGGGAACCCCACGTCAATTTTTTTCTTAAATTTGAGGCAGGGTTCCCCTTAATATCCATACCAGACCTGAAGGGCCTGGTAATTGAATTTGGGGGACCCCCACTCTTTTTTTTTATTTTTTTTATTTTTTTTATTTTTTTTATCAATGACTTTCAATGAGTGTTCTCTGTATTACGGAGCCGACAATTCATAATAGCTGCGAGTGATTTTAAAGGACTTTTTTTCCTGCATAAATGACACTTTGTGCAGGGACAGTTCTAAGCACGGGAAACATGCGCCCCTTCACAGGCATACTATAGAGACACCCCCCCCCCCCCCTACGAAATTTAAAGGAATATTACACTTTTATTGTTTCACTTTAATCTTTATTAAAATAACTGCTCCCGAAAAAACGGCCATTTTTAAAACTTTTTTTTGCATTGATACATGTCCCCTGGGGCAGGACCCGGGTCCCCAAACACTTTTTAGGACAGTAACTTGCAGAATCTTTTCTCTCTGTCAAATCTTTTTTCTCTGTCGAATATTTTCTCTATATAATCTTGGACTAATAGAGGTAAGGTTAGGCACATTCGACCACAGGTTCTATAGACAGATTGTTATTGTCAGAGTCATGTCGAATCTCCTATTCTATATCGAACTGTTGTAACAATGAAAACGAAAATAAAGCATTTATTTATGTCGGATCTTTCGTTTTTCGGATTTTGTGCTTTCGTTATCGTTTGTCAAAACGAAAACGAAAATAGCTGAAATTCGGACGAAAATGCATTCGGACGAAAACTAATGCACATGTCTACTGCGTGATAGGAAGCGTGGATAGAGTGGTTCAACAATTCCCAACCCTTATCTGATAGTTAAGATTGAGCATAGGCTCTCCTCCCCACTTCTACATCTCTAATCTCTCCTCTTCCAAACCAGGAATTTGTTCACCACTACAGCCCCGGACCGATAAACACCTTAAGGACCAGAGGTCTTTTTCCAATTTCGCACTGCGCTGCTTTAACTGGTAATTGCGCGGTCATGCAATATTGCACTCAAACAAAATTTGCGTCCTTTTCTTCCCACAAATAGAGCTTTCTTTTGATGGTATTTTATTGCCTCTGCGATTTTTATTTTTTGCGATATAAATGGAAAAAGAGTGAAAATTTTGAAAAAAAAAGATATTTTCTTCTTTTTGTTATAAGAAAAATTGAATAAACTGAATTTTAGTCATACATTGAGGGCAAAATTTATTCAGCCACATGTCTTTAGTAAAAAAAATGTCAATAAGCGTATATTTTTTGGTTTGCGCAAAAGTTATAGCGTCTACAACTAGAGTACATTTTCTGGAATTTACACAGCTTTTAATTTATGACTGCCTATCTCATTTCTTGAGGCGCTAAAATGGCAGGGCAGTACAAACCCCCCCCCCCCCCCAAATGACCCCATTTTGGAAAGTAGACACCCCATGGAAATTGCTGATGGGTATGTTGAGCCCATTGAATATTTTTTTTTTTTGTCCTAAGGGATTGAATAATGACAAAAAAATTTTTTTTTACAAAAAGTTGTCACTAAATGATATATTGCTCACACATGCCATGGTTATATGTGGAATTTCACTCCAAAATATATTCCGCTACTTCTCCCGAGTATGGGGATACCACATGTGTGGGACTTTTTGGGAGTCTAGTCACGCACGGCACCCCGAAAACCAATCACCACCTTCAGGATTTCTAAGGGTGCAAATTTTTGATTTCACTTCTCACTACCTATCACAGTTTCGAAGGCCATAAATGCCAAAATAGCACAAAACCCCCCAAAATGACCCCATTTTGGAAAGTAGACACCCCAAGCTATTTACTGAGAGGCATGTTGAGTCCATGGAATATTTTATATTTTGCCACAAGTTGCGGGAATATTACAAACTTTTTTTTTTTTGCACAAAGTTGTCACTAAATGATATATTGCTCACACATGCTATGGGCATATGTGAAATGACACCCTAAAATACATTCTGCTGCTTCTCCTGAGTACAGGGATACCACATGTGTGGGACTTTTTGGGAGCCTAGCCGCGTACGGGACCCCGAAATCCAAGCACCGCCTTCAGGATTTCTAAGGGCATACATTTTTTATTTTACTCCTCACTACCTATCACAGTTTTGAAGGCCATAAAATGCCAAGATGGCACAAAACCCCCCCAAATGACCCCATTTTGGAAAGTAGACACCCCAAGCTATTTGCTGAGGGCCATGTTGAGACCATTAAATATTTTTTTTTGTCCCAAGGGATTGAATAATGACAAAAAATATAATTTTTTTTTTTTTTTACAAAAAGTTGTCATTAAATGATATATTGCTCACACATGCCATAGTTATATGTGGAATTGCACCCCAAAATATATTCCGCCACTTCTCCTGAGTATGGGGATACCACATGTGTGGGACTTTTTGGGAGTCTAATCGTGCACGGCACCCCGAAAACCAATCACCACCTTCAGGATTTCTAAGGGTGCAAATTTTTGATTTCACTCCTCACTACCTATCACAGTTTCGAAGGCCATAAAATGCCAAAATAGCACAAAACCCCCCAAAATGACCCCAAGTAGACACCCCAAGCTATTTACTGAGAGGCATGTTGAGTCCATGAAAATTTTTATATTTTGCCACAAGTTGTGGGAATATTACAAACTTTTTTTTTTTTTGCACAAAGTTGTCACTAAATGATATATTGCTCACACATGCTATGGGCATAAGTCAAATTACACCCAAAATAAATTCTGCTGCTTCTCCCGAGTACGGGGATACCACATGTGGGGGACTTATTTGGAGCCTAGCCACGTACGGGACCCCGAAAACCAAGCATTGCCTTCTGGATTTAAATATAAAATGCTACCAAAAAAAACTGTTAGCGATGGCAGGGATCAGGCCTGACTCTGCGATTGCTGCAGTTATGTGTTTAGTGTTTTGTAAGTGACAGTGATCGATCGATACTGCACTTGGGTGGGCTGGGCAGAGGGGCAAAACGCAGGTGCTAGCAGGTATCTGGGCTGATCCCGCTAACAATGCGTTTTTTTGGAACCCTGAACTGCTGGGGATGCTAGTATAGATCTGATCAGATCAGATATTGATCTGTTCAGATTCTATACCACTACGGGAGGTTTATGCTTTGCGCGTGGGTGTTAGCGGTACTGGCACTAACCTAGCGCTGCCTGGGGCGACGCAGACCCTGACCCTAAAACCTCCGCCGGGTGATCAGGGGGTTAAACCTTTATTGGGTAATAAATGGTGGGTGCCCTGATGCTATAAAAAGCAAACTAACCAGAGTCACCCGTAACACTTATACGGTGATCACTGGTGAAAGGGTTAACTAGGGGCAATCAGGGGGTTCAAATTTTTATTAGGTAGTATATGGGGGTCCCTGGCGCTATATAAAAACCTGACGGGGAACCTAAATAACTAACTGGCTAACCAGCGTCACCAGTGACACTTATACTGTGATCGCTGGTAAAAGGGTTAACTAGGGGCAATCAGGGGGTTAAAACCATTATTGGGTAGTATATCGGGGTACCTAGCGCTATAAAAACCTGGCGGTGAACCTAAAAAAAAAAACTAGCTACCTAGCGACACTAGCGACACTAATGCAGTGATCACAAAAATGATCGCTTAGTGACACTGGCAAAAGGGGGTGAAATGGTTAACTAGGGGCAATCAGGGGGTTAAAACCATTATTGGGTAGTATATCGGGGTACCTATCGCTATAAAAACCTGGTGGTGAACCTAAAAAAATAACTAGCTACCTAGCGACACTAGTGACACTAATGCAGCGATCAGAAAAATGATCGCTTAGTGACACTGGCAAAAGGGGTGAAAGGGTTAACTAGGGGCAATCAGGGGGTTAAAACCATTATTGGGTAGTATATCGGGGTACCTAGCACTATAAAAACCTGGCAGTGAACCTAAAAAAATAACTAGCTACCTAGCGACACTAATACAGCGATCAGAAAAATGATCGCTTAGTGACACGGGCAAAAGGGGGGTGAAAGGGTTAACTAGGGACAATCAGGGGGTTAAAACTATTATTGGGTAGTATATCGGGGTACCTAGCGCTATAAAAACCTGGCGGTGAACCTAAAAAAATAACTAGCTACCTAGCGACAGTAGCGACACTAATGCAGCGATCAGAAAAATGATCGCTTAGTGACACTGGCAAAAGGGGGTGAAAGGGTTAACTAGGGGCAATCAGGGGGTTAAACCCATTATTGGGTAGTATATCGGGGTACCTAGTGCTATAAAAACCAGGCGGTGAACCTAAAAAAAAACTAGCTACCTAGCGACTGTAGCGACACTAATGCAGCGATCAGAAAAATGATCGCTTAGTGACACTGGCAAAAGGGGGTGAACGGGTTAACTAGGGGCAATCAGGGGGTTAAAACCATTATTGGGTAGTATATCGGGGCACCTAGCGATATAAAAACCTGGCGGTGAACCTAAAAAAATAACTAGCTACCTAGCGACAGTAGAGACACTAATGCAGCGATCAGAAAAATGATCGCTTAGTGACACTGGCAAAAGGGGGTGAAAGGGTTAACTCTAGGGGCAATCAGGGGGTTAAATCTTTATTGGGGGGTGATAGGGGGCTACCCTGGACCTAACACTAACTGCCCTGACAGTTTTAACTGTTACAACTGACACTGAATGCAGTGATCAGTAAAGAAATGATCAATGCAATCAGTGACACTGTGACTGGGGGGGGGGCGGGGGGGATCGGGGGGCGATTGGGGGGATCGAGGGGGGGGGGGGTTTGTGTGCCTGTGTGTACCTACATGTCAGTGTAGTGTTGGTGCACACTTACTTTGTGTCTTCTCCTCGTAGTCCGGTCAAAAAGACCGCCCCGAGGAGAATGACATCACTTCCTCCTTCCTGTGTAAACAATACACAGTGGGAGGAAGCTTCTCATTGGCCAGGAGCGATCCAGAGGGGGTGGCCAGAAACCAACGGCCATCCCCTCATCACGGATCGCTCCTGGAGCGAACCGGACCGCCGTATCCAGCGGGAGGGGGTCCGATCGGACCCCCCACCCGCTGGAAGGCAGGCACGTACATGTACGTGCTTGTGCCTGCCTGTGCCATTGTGATGACGTACAATGGCAATACGGCGGTCCTTAAGTGGTTAAGCAGAGCAATGGTAGAGGACCTGGGGACTCGGCACCCGGCGAACCCATCTATAATTTTGAAGATTTTCCTCCAAAAGGGGCGTAACCTGGGGCATTCTCACCAGATGTGGATCAATGTGCCTGTGAGATGACACCCTCTATAGCATTGCGGGTCCGCAGAGGGGTAAATGTGAATGGAGTGTAGTACCATCGCAGGATGACTTTTAAGCTGGCCTCTGCGAGAGACGTGTTTAGGATCCCTTTGTAGGATGTAAAGATTGCCGTGTGCCAGGACCCCAGGTCCCAATTGAACTGCAATTCTCCTTCCCACGTTTCCATAATAGAAGATTTAGACTCTGGCTGCGCCAGTAAAAAGTAAATGCTAGAGATTCCTCCCCTCTGCTCTGGGCCCTGGCCACACCAAATTTCGTACTCTGTGAAGCTAGGAGGGAGTGGTTTTTCAGTCCGAATGGACTGTAGGAAGTGTGAAATTTGATGGAATCTCAATCGCTCGGTCAATGGAAGTTCCAGTTTCTTTATGAAGTGTTTGAGGGGGAAGGGACCTGTCCTAGAGAAGAAGTGCCCAATCCGGTACAGCCCTTTGTCCAGCCACCATTTAAATGCGGTTATATTTTGGCCCGGAGGGAATGCCGGGTTGTTGAACAGATGAGCTAGTGGTGTACAGGGGGATGAGATGGCTCTCAAGTTGCGTGTCCTTTCCCAGAGAGCTAGAGAGTGGGATAGGGTGGGCGCTAATATCGGGGGCCTCTCTTTTGGGGACGCCCACATTAAAAAGTCCAAAGTGTGGCACGGTGTTGCTTGTCTCTCTATCCCAACCCAGTCAGGTTTTTCAAACCTTGAGTATATTATCGAGATCTGAGTTAACCTGGCGGCTACGAAGTAGTGCTGGAGGTTGGGCAGACCAAGTCCTCCTTTCTTCCTATGATGGTATAAAATGCTTTGGGGGATCCTGTATCCCTTCTTGCCCCAGACGAACTGAAGAATATTACTCTGAAATTACTTTATATGACTTCTGATGACTGGGATGGGCAGGGAACGAAATAGGTATAGGAGTCTGGGCAGGAGGGTCATTTTGATAAAGTTAATCTTTCCTAACAAGGAGAGATTGTGGCAGGCCCATGCATTGAGATCTATGGAGAGCTTTTTGTACATGGGAGGATAATTAGCTTTGTAAAGGGATTCTATTTTAGGCGTTAAGTAAACTCACAGATAATTGATGGCTCTGTCGTTCCATTGGAAGGGGAAGGATTGGCGCAGTTGGGAAACCATTTGCGGCAGGAGAGAAATGTTCATGGCAAGGGATTTGTTGTAGTTCGCTTGCAACCCCGAGATCTTAGAGAATTCCCCTAGGGTGTGAAGAAGATTCGGAAGGGAAGTGATGGGGGAGGTGAGAAATAGGAGGATGTCATCCACGTATAACCCACATTTATGTGTTTGAGACCCGCAGTTCACACCCTTTATATTTTGGTTTTCCCTCAGTGAAATAGCAAGGGTTTCAATTGCCAGGGCAAATATCAGAGAGTGGGCAGCCCTGTCTGGTCCCCCTCGCAATCTGGATAGGTTTTGAGTAATGGCCCTGGAGCCTAATCCTAGCTTGGGGGGTAGAATAGAGGGATTTGATCAAACCCAGGAATCTGTCTCCAAATCCCCTTCTTTCTAAAAGCGTAAGGAGGTAGCCCCAAGAAACCGAATCGAAGGCTTTTTTTAAGTCCAACGATAGGAGCATGCCCTCTTGTTTGGGACCACCGTCCCAGTTAGATTGTAGGATAGATATAATATCGATAGCTCTTCTGATTTGATCTGGCCCTTGCCTACCTGATATGAATCCCACTTGATTTTTATTGGCGTATATGGGTATGAAGAAAGCCAGTTTGTTAGCTAGCATTTTAGTTAAAATCTTAAGGTCGCAGTTAATAAGAGAAATTGGACGATAATTTTCCACTACCTCCGGGTTCTTGTCTGGTTTGGGGATTACGGAGATGAAAGCAGAGTTCAGGAGCGGGTCAAGTGGATCTCCCTGTGTCTTGGAGTTATAAAATTTGGCCAGATGAGGGGCTAAAGTGTTTACAAAGGTTTTATAGTAGGGGTTGGATAAGCCATCTGGTCCGGGGGCCGAATTACATTTTATTTTTTTTCCAAAGAAAGTTTATTGAGAGTCACAAAATACAATCAAGGTATGTACGTGCAGTACAGTATAACAATAACAAGGAGAACATCATAAGAAAAATAAAAATAAAACATGTAACTCAAGTCACATCAATTAAAGAATAAACAATTATCAAGGGAATCGTGTACATACTGAGAAGGAAAAGTAAGTATAAATAATCCAATATTTGGAACAATTAAAGTACACATAGATATCTGAACAAGGGTCAGATAATAGTATTGGGTCCTAACGGATCTCCTGTGCTGCCATCCACCCCAAATGGGATCACACTGTGGATGGTTGAGATATGCAAACTTCTTGCTGTGATATGGGAGGAGATCCGATAGGGGCCAATAATGAAATCACATTACATATATTTTATGTAAAACATTTATACGTAAGTAGAATAGAAGTAAGGGGGGGGGGGGGGGGGCTGGCACTAGAATTCTCATAGGTGCAGCGGGGAAGGGGGGGGTGAGGCCTCATGAAGGGGGTCGGAGGGGAATTGTATATTGTAAGGTAAAGTATGGCGAAATGCGTATGAAAGATTATAGTCGGCTATGATCTCTCCGGGGAGGAAGTGGACTAGGGGTGCAGAGGCGGGATGTTCGAATAACAGTCCAGGAAAGATAGTGTAGATGGTGTCTAGACCATTAGTACATTATGTTTAGTATGAGTGACCGCGGTGCTAAGGGATTTAGATGCGCGGAAATGTGTCCAGCACGCCCATTTATGAGAAAATTGTTCATGTCTGTCATATGCTTGGTGAATTAATCTTTCCATTTCCTCTATTCTATCCATCTGTTGGAGCCATTCCTCAATAGATGGAGGTTTTGTAGATCTCCAATGACGTGGAATGCATTGGGTGGCTGCATTGATCAGGTGTGGGACTATCGAAGTCTTATAAATTTTATGTGAAAGCGGTGTGTGGTGTAACAAATATTGTGCCGGGGAGAATTCTGGATGATACGTAGTAATGTTAATTATTGTGTCATGAACCCCCTTCCAGAAGGGCTGTAGCATGGGGCAATCCCACCATATGTGTAGGAAATTTCCAATTGGAGCATTACAACGCCAACAGGATGTGGGGACATCTGGGAAGAATTTGTGAATTTTGTCAGGGGTGCGGTACCACCTAGAGTAAATTTTATATCGATTTTCCTGTGCCGATACGTTAATAGAACGTTTGTGTATATGTTCATAAATCAAGGACCATTGTTGTGCGGTCAAAGTAGACTTCAAATCTGATTCCCAATGTTGTATAATGGGTTTCTGTGGAGTGAGGTCTGAGCTTAACAGCTTTACAATAGTGGAGATCACATGTTTTTGTGGTTCCGAGCTGGAACATAAGGATCCAAATGGAGTAAGGGCTGTGTGCCATCGTGAGAATGGTTGTGATGATGTAAGGAAGTGTCGGATTTGAAGAAATTTGAAAAATGGTAGGTGTAGCTCAGGGAATTTTGCAGCCATATCAGGGTATGTCAACAATTTCCCCTTATCGAAAAATTGGTAAGCTCTGTAGACATTTCTTTGAAGGATGGCCCCAGATCTAGGAACGGTAAGATCTGGGGGAAAGTCTGGGTTCGAGGAAAGCGGAGTTAGTGGGCCATGAGGTATATTAATGTGAAGAGATTTATATGTTTGATGGAGAGCGCGAATGGTAGGACCTATCAAAGGGTGTTGGGTGCAAGCTGAAGGCGTGGCCTGAGTGGAGATCCAAGGCAGATGGGATATAGGGAACGGGGTATAAACGTTTTCTAAAGGTATCCATGCTTTATCTTTTTGGTGTATGTGCCAATCTACTACTCTGGCCAGGAGGGTCGCATTGTAATAGGTATGAAGATCAGGAAATCCCAGGCCTCCACATAGTTTTGGAAGAATGAGTTTGGCCCAACTCAGTCGGGGAGGGCGGTACGACCACAGAAATTTTCTACACATGGCTTTGTACGAGTGAAAAAAGGATTTGGGAATTGTTATAGGTATGGCCTGTAGCAGATACAGCAATTTAGGGAGGACATTCATTTTCAGAATGGCTACTCTGCCAAACCAGGAGAAAGGGCCTCCATGCCACTTTTGTAGATCTTGTTGTATCCGAAGTAGTGCAGGGGTAAAATTGAGTTCATACAGCCTGGACAGATCAGTGGGGATTTTAATGCCTAAATAAGTTAGTGCCTCACTTTCCCAGCAAAACGGGAAATTGAGGCGGCATTGCAAAACCGTACTTTCAGGTAGAGAGACATTTAAAGCCTTCGATTTGTCAAAGTTTATTTTCAAGTTTGATATTGTGGAAAAGGCATCGAGGTCCTTCAATAGGTTTGGAAGAGTAGTGATTGGATCTGAAAGGTACAACATGATGTCGTCAGCGTAAGCATCAAATTTTATATTGATTATTGTTGATGTTAATGCCTTGGATGGTTAGGTTATCTCTAAGCATGCGGAGTAATGGTTCTAAGGTTAAAATAAAGATGATCGGTGAAAGTGGGCATCCCTGACGTGTGCCATTGTTGATGGAGAAGGCGTTCGATAGGCGGCCATTGCCTCGTATGCACGCGGTAGGGGTGGAATATAAGATCGATATCATCTGAATCAATCGCGAGGGTAGACCGATATGTTGAAGGACAGATAGCATGTAGTCCCATGCCACCCTATCGAACGCCTTCTCCGCATCCAATGATAAAAAGAAGCCTTTGCTCCGGGACGTGGTCAACCAATGATGCATATTCAGGGTCTTGGTGGTGTTGTCCCGGGCTTCTTTGCCGGGGACAAAACCGACCTGATCAGTCGAAACAATGTGGGGAAGCAAGGGTACAATGCGGTTTGCAAGAATTTTAGCATATATCTTAATATTCACATTGAGTAAAGAGATAGGCCGGTAGTTAGGGATTAGCGTATCATCCTCCCCAGGTTTGGGGATCAATGTAATGTGTGCTTGTAAAAGGTCAGTAGTGGACTGAGTGCGGGAGGTGAGGTTATTAAAGGTGTTTAAGAAGTGAGGAATTAACAGATCGGGAAATGTTTTATAATACGCCGCAGATAAGCCATCTGGGCCTGGACTTTTACCAGCTTTAAGTTGTTGTAGGGCGAGGAGCACTTCTTCCTTAGACAAGGGGGAATCCAGTACCTGTTGATCGAAAGATTCAATAGGGGGTGGGGAGAATTTAGACAGAAACTCCCGTATTCGCTCCGATCTATCTCCCACCGCCTCAAGCGGAGAAGGCGGTGGAAGATTATATAATGAGTGAAAGTATTTCACAAATTGTTCCGCAATTGCATCCGTTGCTACTATAGAGTCTCTTTTAGGCGTCACGATTCTATGTATGGTGTGTCTCGCTTTTTTAGTCTGTAAGGCTCTCGCTAGAAATTTACCCGCCTTGTTACCAAATTCATAGAAGATTTTGTTGGATAAGGCAAATTTACGACAAAGAGTTTTTTGGAGTTCTTCCAAAAGAAGTTCCCGGGTAGCAATAAGTTCATTAAGGCGAGTTTCAGCTAAAGTATGTTTATGTAAGCGTTCGAGAGATTGAATGCGCAAATATAATGAGTCTAGAGTTGCTTTTTGGTACTTGTGTCTTTTAGCTGCGAGGGAGATAAGCACTCCGCGTATGACGCATTTATGCACTGCCCAGACCGATGCAGGTGGCGTCTCGAGGTTGGAGTTCTCCCGGAAATAATGCGAGAGACATTCCCCGATTGTGGCCTTATTTTCTGTGTCAAGAAGTAAAGAGTCGTCAAGCCGCCAGACAACAGATCTGGGGCTACCTTGTGCGAACATAAGGGTAACCGTGATGGGGTTGTGGTCGGAGAGCAAAAGGGGCTCGATCGTGGCTTTGGTCAAATAATGAATGTCCGCTTGCGAAAGGAAGAAGTGGTAAATTCTGGAATATTTTGAATGTGGGGGGGAGAAGAAGGTGAAGTCTTTTGTGTTTGGGTGAAGAGTGCGCCAGGTATCATGAAGGGTCAAGGTTTGAAGTTGTGTTTTGATATCCCTTAGTGCTTGGTATTTTAGACAGGACGTGCCATTGGAAGTATCGAGAGAGGGTGTCAAGGGAACATTGAAATCTCCTCCCAAGAGGAGGATGCCTGATTGAAATGTGGTAAGAAGGGCCATGGTTTCCCTAAAAAAGGTCACCTGTTTAGAATTGGGGGCATAGATGTTAGCTATCATAATAGGGAGGTTGTGTGCCCGTCCTTTAATAAAAAAAAATCTTCCCTGAGGATCTCTTAAAGTGTCGGTAATAGTAATGGGGCAAGATTTCGAGATTAAGATAGAAACTCCTTTAGATTTAGTGTGGTCATTTGTCGCATGGTATACTGTGGGAAAATGTTTATTGTAGAGTTTGGGGATAGCATCTGAACGAAAGTGGGTTTCTTGTAAAAGGGCTATTTGTGTTTTTGCTCTATACAGGGTATACAGAAGCTTGGATCTCGGGAATGTTCAAACCTCTAATATTCAGAGAGTATAATTTAATGGATGGTGGCGGAAGGACCTGTAGGGGGGGGGTCACCAGTAATGGGGGTTGAGTCCGTCATAGTAAAGGGGGGAGGTAAAGAGGCCATGATAGGGGGAAGGAAGAGGAAGGCTTAGTAACAGGGGGGAGGGGGGGGGGTTAGATAATCAGATGGAGGGGGTAATCCGCTTGGAAAGTCGAATTAGGTAAGGGGGAAATGACGTGAGGGTCACTGGTTGAGTGACACAAAAAAAAAAATCAATATAGTGTCGGGTGGCCGGAGAGAGCACACACCTAAATAATGTATACTCACTCACTTCCGCCAGTACGTGGGGGTTGGCTGTTGCCAAGTCCAATGAAAGACTAGGTAAGAAGGAAATCAAGTCGTGGAACTCCGCCATTCAGGACTAAGAAGACAAGGTAAACTGTCGAGGTGATATCATTTAGTCCTATGGTAGATTTTAACCTATGGTTAGCATGTTATGGTGAGTATCGGAAAAATGTACGTAGTAATGAGCTAGAAATGGGATAGTAGGAGAGTAGAAGTCTAAGGATGTATTGTTCAGTTACAGAATATAAGCGTGACATGTAAATACAATGCATGTCTATAAAAATTTTAGAAAACAGAGTAAATGCAAAACTTTTGACCTGTAAAAGAAGACACTTGCTATCAGAGCATTTAACATACAAACTATATGTACTATACATAACCAGTAAGCGTCAACCGTCAGCGCGACGTGTAGCATTGTAAATAGCACATCTCTGGGGAGCAGAAAAAAAATATTATTAAGTGAAATCATGTAACAAACTGCGCTTTTGACATTATTGAGCCGGAGATGCCAACATGAAAATGTTTTTGTGCGTGAGGATAAGGGATAAACTCCCCGTAAGCCGAAGGTCAAAAGTCAGGTTGTATCTGTAGCCGGTCTCGCATAATGCAGCATAGCCGAGACAAGATAAGGCATTTCTGCGCGTCGTTATGGACACAGAGCTGTCAGCTATGAAAAAATTCAGTCAGCCTAGAGGAGCCATAGTAAGGAGGTCAAGCTCAGTGTAGTCAAATCGTAGCAAACATTAATAACTGTTTGAGCTTGAGAACGAGTAGTAGGCAGGCAATGACAATGACAGTATTTCGTAGTGTGTGCTTACTCACTGCTCGAGTATAAGTTAGGTCCATGTGGTTCTCCTAGCAGAGCATAAAGCAGCAGACAGCGCACAGATAAAACAAAACAGATCTGCACGTAAATTCTGGAAACTGCTGGTGTTAACCGATGCATGTTAGTGATGTCCAGTTCATGAACGAATCGTTCTTTTGAATCGGTTCTTTTTAGTGAACTGGATGAATCGATTCTTTTCAGTGAACGGATTCGTTTGAAACAGTTCACTCTGCACTCAGTACATAGCAGAGCAGCAGAGCTGGCAGTGGTAATATCATCCTAGAGTGAGAGAGCTCCGCCCCTCCCTGCAACCAATCAGCTGACTCAAAACACAGTGACACTCAGGAACTGGATACAAACTTAAAACAAGAGCCAGGAGTACACAGTACACCGAGTTAAAGAATCGTACAAGTTACCGAGTTAAAGAATCGTATCAGTTTTTAGAACCCAGTACACTGAAAGAACCACGAGTCACCACCAGTAAAACAATACACTAAACCAATGAGGTAGCAGCAGTGATCAGGCGGTACGGACAGCCTAAGGCCCTTTCACACTCATGCGACTTGTCCTGCGACTTGAGACTGCAAAGTCACATGACAAGTCACACCCCATGATTTCCAACCAGTTCAGTTCATATCTGTGCGACTTCAAAGTAGTTTTTGTACTACTTTTGTCTGACTTTGATGCGACTTGTGGCAGAGACCTCAAGATTACACAGACATTGCTTCAAGTCATGGCAAAAATCATGGCAAAAGCACTTGACTTTCAAGTCGCACAAGTGTGAAAATAGCCTTAACGATTGGATTTTACTACCAGGGGTACTTCGCCCATGGTAGTGGTAGTAAAATCTGATCATCATTCCTGCGCATGCGCTGTAAAGACTATGGGAAAATCTGATGGATAGCAATGTTAACTGGGAAGTTGGCCCATCAGAATGCAGTTCACATGCACAAAAACACACTTTTCATTTAGGCTCCATTTCCACTTGTGCAACTTGTCCTGCGACTTTGTGCTCTATGATTTCCAATGAGTATTATTCGTATCTGTGCGACTTCAAAGTAGTCCCTGCACTACTTTGGTCCCACTTTGATGCAACTTGAGATCCATAGACCTCCGGAATACACAGGCATTGCTTTAAAGTCGCATCAAAATTGCGGCAGAATTGTGCAACTTTCAGGCTGCGTTAGCCTGAAAAGCCAGAAAGTTGCACGATTCTGCCACGACTTGAAGCCATGCCTGTGTATTCTGGAGGTTTATGGACCTCAAGTCACATTACAATGGGACCAAAGTAGTGCAGGGACTACTCTGAAGTCGCTGTGACTTGAAGTCGCACAGATATGAACGGTACTCATTGGAAATCGGGTACTTGTCATGCAACTTTGCAGTCCCAAGTCGCAGGACAAGTTGCACAAGTGGAAACGGAGCCTAAATGAAAAGCGGGGTTTGTGTGCATGTGAACTGCATTCTGGGGCAACGTCACAGGTAACATTGCTATCCATCAAATTTGCGGAAACCTAGGCTCGGGGCCGGTTCACACTGCAGCATAGTGCAAAATCGCATGCGATTTGCACTGCAGTGCAAATCACAAGCGATGTCCGTGCAATGCGATTTCAGCCATACAGATAGTATGGTTGAAATCGTATCGCATTCGGACTAAACTCGCACAGGACCCTTTTTTTGGTCCGCACCAGAATCGGATCGCATAGCACTCATGTGATCCGATTCATGTCCAAACTGACACTTCGCAGTGCGACATGCGAGCTGAAATGGGGGTGCCATTAACATTGTATGACACTCCCCAGCAGTTCGCATATGTCGTTGTGAACTGTCGTGTGAGTTGGGTGCGAAGCAGGAACCCGTCGTGGAATCGCAGGGTTCCCGCATCGCACAAGTGTGAACCCAGCCTAACACAGCTGTTTGTGTATCACCAAAATGCATGACACTGCGCTAATCTGACAACAATGGAATAATTGTCAATTACCAGGACCTGCCAACCTTCTGTGTGAATCAGTCTTCTGATTCTACTCATTTAAGAAGGTTGAATCAGAGCTTCGGTTCACTTGCTTGTCAGTAGACTCAGCAAGTGAACTGAAGAACCGAAGAATCGATTCATTGAATCGGTTCATTTCAGTGAGCAGTTTGAAATGAACCGATTCATTTTAAAGATCCGAACTTCCCATCACTAATGCATGTGACTGGCATCATCTGACAGAGGATGAAACATCCGGGAGGTTACGCAGGAAGAGTCATGTGGCAACACAGCGTACTATGCTCCAGGTGTGTGCTGGGTAATGTAGTTTCAGCACTGACTTCGATTTTCGTAGCGTAGAATGGACACAGTTAAATAAATCGGGTCTACCGTAATAATAAACAGATAACGAATAAAGTAAATGTGGAGTATCCCACAACAGCACATGAGCTTCCGAACATCAACAGGTTTAATGAACATAACCCCCACAGTCGTGGGACAAAAAAGGTAAGGGAAAAGAAAGGAAGCAGTGACTCTGCATTGGAGAGTATTGCAATAGCTCGCAGGTAAGTAGCGGTCCTTAGCTTTTTAGTAATCTCTCGTCGCTCTACGCGATCTGGGGGATATGGAAGGGCTGTACACTCTTTGAGGATTTTCAGAGTGTCGGTGCATCCTGGTATTCGACGGAGACCTGCGCCTACGGTATCCCGCTTCCTGAGCTTCCATCAATTCAGGTTGGGACTTATCTGATCTACCCAGTAGAGGACGAAAGTTGGAATACCAGTTAGGGACCTCTATTAGTGGGATCCCTAAGGTTATCCAAAAGGTGGGTAGATCTTCCGGGACTCTAAGGCCGCGTACACACGGGCGGACTGTTCGCCCAACCTTGTCCGCTGAACAGTGTTTGGGCGGACAGTCCGCCCGTGTGTGGGCTTTCAGCGGACAGTTTCAGCGGACAGTTGGACGGACAAAGTCTTTCGGAAATTCCGAAAAACTGTCCGCTGAAACTGTGTTTGAGCGAACAGTCCGCCCGTGTGTAGGCTACTTTCGAAATGAGCAAACTGTTCCCGCTCGGAA
The DNA here is from genome assembly GCF_037356315.1 of Lithobates pipiens. Taxonomy (NCBI): domain Eukaryota; kingdom Metazoa; phylum Chordata; class Amphibia; order Anura; family Ranidae; genus Lithobates; species Lithobates pipiens. The sequence goes on from NW_027507787.1 coordinate 227,930,123, forward strand.
AGTCCGCCCATTTCGAGCGCGTGTACAGGTAGGCGGGGCCCGCGAAGGAGACGTCGCGGGCTCCGCCGCCTGGAATGGGCTTAAAGGGGAACCCCAACGCCGAAAAAAATCGGCGTGGGGGTTCCCCCAAAGTCCACACCAGACCCTTGTCCGAGCACGCTACCCGGCCGGCCAGGAAAGGGGGGCGAGCGAGCGCGCCCCCCCTCCTGAGCCGTACCAGGCCGCGTGCCCTCAACATGGGGGGTGCCTTGGGGAAGGGGGGGCCGCGCGGCCCCCCCACCCCAAAGCACCTTGTCCCCATGTTGATGAGGACAAGGGTCTCTTCCCGACAACCCTGGCCGTTGGTTGTCGGGGTCTGCGGGCGGGGGGCTTATCGGAATCCGGGAGCCCCCTTTAAGAAGGGGGCCCCCGGATACCGGCCCCCCACCCTATGTGAATGAGTATGGGGTACAATGTACCCCTACCCATTCACCTGTGAAATAAAGTACAAAAAAAAACACAACACAGGGAAAAAATATTTTATTGCACAGCTCCGGGGGTCTTCCGTCTTCGGGGGTCTTCTCGCCGGACTCCTCCGCTATCTGTGTGTAGCTCTTTTGCTAGCGGAGGAGTCCGGCTTTCTTCCTCCCCGCCGCCGGCCTCTTCTCCCGACTTCGGGGGTCTTGTCCCCCTCTTCGGTTCTTCTGCCGGGCCACCGCGCCTTCTTGTAGCTCTTTTGCAGGCGGTGGCCCGGTCTTCTGTCGCCGCTGTCGTCGCCGCCGCCGCCGCCGCCGCCTTCCGTTCTTGTTCTTCTTCTTGTTCTTCTTCTTCTTCTCCTGGAGATGTTGACTCGACGAGCTCTCCGGCCGGAATGCCAGGGACACGCTCCGCTGCCACTTATATAGTGACAATGGGGCGGTGTCACATGGTATATGTCACATGGGTTGGTCACATGGTGACCCCGCCCCCTTACGATGTCATAGTCCCCATGTGACATCAACCCATGTGACCAACCCATGTGACATATACCATGTGACACCGCCCCATTGTCACTATATAAGTGGCAGCGGAGCGTGTCCCTGGCATTCCGGCCGGAGAGCTCGTCGAGTCAACATCTCCAGGAGAAGAAGAAGAAGAACAAGAAGAAGAACAAGAACGGAAGGCGGCGGCGGCGGCGGCGACGACAGCGGCGACAGAAGACCGGGCCACCGCCTGTAAAAGAGCTACAAGAAGGCGCGGTGGCCCGGCAGAAGAACCGAAGGCAGCGGCGACAGAAGACCGGGCCACCGCCTGCAAAAGAGCTACAAGAAGGCGCAGTGGCCCGGCAGAAGAACCGAAGAGGGGGACAAGACCCCCGAAGTCGGGAGAAGAGGCCGGCGGCGGGGAGGAAGAAAGCCGGACTCCTCCGCTAGCAAAAGAGCTACACACAGATAGCGGAGGAGTCCGGCGAGAAGATCCCCGAAGACGGAAGACCCCCGGAGCTGTGCAATAAAATATTTTTTCCCTGTGTTGTGTTTTTTTTGTACTTTATTTCACAGGTGAATGGGTAGGGGTACATTGTACCCCATACTCATTCACATAGGGTGGGGGGCCGGTATCCGGGGGCCCCCTTCTTAAAGGGGGCTCCCGGATTCCGATAAGCCCCCCGCCCGCAGACCCCGACAACCAACGGCCAGGGTTGTCGGGAAGAGGCCCTTGTCCTCATCAACATGGAGACAAGGTGCTTTGGGGTGGGGGGGCCGCGCGGCCCCCCCTTCCCCAAGGCACCCCCCATGTTGAGGGCACGCGGCCTGGTACGGCTCAGGAGGGGGGGCGCGCTCGCTCGCCCCCCTTTCCTGGCCGGCCGGGTAGCGTGCTCGGACAAGGGTCTGGTGTGGACTTTGGGGGAACCCCCACGCCGATTTTTTTCGGCGTTGGGGTTCCCCTTTAAGCCCATTCCAGGCGGCGGAGCCCGCGACGTCTCCTTCGCGGGCCCCGCCTACCTGTACACGCGCTCGAAATGGGCGGATTTGCCTCCTCCTTACGTGGGCGAGTCCGTTCATTTCAAAAGTTGAGCGAACTGTTTGGCAAACAGTTCGCTGAAACAGTCCGCTCGTGTGTGGGCAAGTCCGCTCATGCAAATTTTGAGCGGACTGTTTGCCGAAACTGTTTGACGAACAAGGTTGGGCAAACAGTCCGCGCGTGTGTACGCGGCCTTAGATGAGCCATTCGTCCAAGATTTGAGGCAGTAAGGCAAAAAGGAAATTTCCATTTGTAGGCTATATTCCTGTCTCTCAACACCTCCAGGAGAGGTTTGAGGTCTCTGCGATGTTGCAGGGTAATGCCTGAGAGATCCTGAAAGATTTGTATGGGGGCATTGTCATGCAGTATGTGTTGCTTTGCTCGAGCACCCCTTCTTTGAGCTGGTAGTTTATGAGGCAGCATATAATGTCTCGAGGGGGGTCGTTGTCCCTACCTTTAGGTCTCAAGGCTCTGTGGATTCTTTCCATTTCAACAATTGATTGTGGAGGTCGGTCAAGTATATTGTTAAAGATGGAGGTGACAGCAATGGGGATTTGATCTCCCTCAATGGCCTCAGGGAGACCTCTGATACGAAGGTTGTGTCGCCTCCCCCTATTGTCCAAATCCTCTAAATGTCTCTGCATGTCTCTCATTTGTATTGTGTGTCCGTCAATTTTCCTGGTGGACTTACGAAGAAGCAGGTCGTGTTGATCAGAACGGTTTTCCACTTGAAGCACACGATCAGATAGAGCTCTAATATCCACCCGTAGTTCAGCAATGGCCGCCGATAGGGTGTCTTTTATGTCCGAAGCAATCAGTTTTAGGTCCTGCATACTGATGTGTGAGGATGGGTTTACCTCAGGGAGTTGTTGGTTATTAGGACCGGTAGTACGAGAATCCCGGAGTCCAGTGTCCGTCAAGATGATATCCTCTCTCTGAGGAGAATGTGTAGACACTAATTGTGAGGAGTTGTGGCGGGACGGCGCCATGTTTCCCCTCTGTGTGCGGAACATCTCCGGTATTTGTTGGCTCTGTCCGCTGGAGTTCCTGCGCGGAGAATGGGACCGAGATGTGGAGGAGGTTCTGGAAGCTGTTCCCATCTTTTGTAGGGAGATAGCGGGTGAGAAATCCCTCTGTAGGCGGAAGTATTCGTCCTGAGGTAGCGGAGCTAGTCAGTTAGACGTCCGCCATTGAGCTCAGCCAAGCCACGCCCCCACCGAATAATTTTTTTATCCCGAATTACATTTTAATCCCTTTATAGTGTCAAGGACTTCCGCTTCCATGAAGGGAGCTTCAAGAATGTCCCTGTGTTCTTTGGAAATGGGCAGTTTGTCTAGGAAGGAGTTGATGGCCTCATTATGGTTAGGCGGGGGCGCGGAGTAAAGGTTTGTGTAGAAGGATTGGAAAGCCTCCAGAATCTTCACTGGATTGGTTGATAGGCCCGACCCTGGGATTCTTATAAGGGGCATATTGTGAGATCGGGGTCTGGGGGTCAGTTTGGAGGCGAGCATGGTGCCAATTTTATCTTTCTGTGTGTAGTATTTATTTTTACTCCACCTGATGCTTTTTTCCGCACGTGCCGTGAGGGCTAGGTTAAGTTCCAATTAAATTTTATCTATTTGGGGAATGTTTTCTTTCAAGAGGTTTCTCTTATGTTGTGCTCTCAGTGCTGCATATTCCTTTTCTAGTCTGTCGATGTCAGCGGATTGTTCTTTTTTCAATTGTTTGGCCAGTTGTATGAATTCTCCCCCAATAAATGCCTTGTGCGCAGCCCAAACTGTCTCCATAGATGTGTCGTTTGGTCGTGTTCAGTTTAAAGTATTCCTCTAGTGCCTTTTCTATAATGGGGACCCTGCTAGGGTCCGTGAGGAGGGAGTCATTCAGTCTCCAGGATTTAAAGCCCGGGGCCAGGCTCATGAGGCGTATGTACAGACTAACTATCGCGTGGTCTGAGAGAATGGTGTCTCTGATCTGGGATCGCTCAGCTAAGAGAAGCAGATGACTTTGTATAAAGAAGTGGTCTATTCTTGCAAAAGTATTGTGGGGGGCTGAATAGTGTGTGTAGTCCCTTGTGGTTGGATTCAGCTCCCTCCCTGCATCCTGCAAGCCCTGTGAATGTATCAGTTTTGCTACCCTATGGCTGACTTTGCATGGGCGAGTGAGCTCTTGTCCCAGAGGTTTAGTTCTGTCCAATCCCTGTTCAAATGCGATGTTCGAATTCCCACCCAATATTACTTTTCCTTCTAGCATGGGGTTGAGGGTGTGGAAAAGACTCGCAAAGAACTTATCTTGTCCTGACAGGGCCCCCATCATCTTTCCTGGGGACAGGAATCCCTTCTCACTTGGACAGGGACCCCATTATCTCCCCTGAGTGTATATATGTGTGTGCGCATGTACTGTATGTAATTTAGCATATGTATATATCTTAGTATCTGTATGCATTTGAGTATGTGTGTGTATGCATGTGATTAACTAAAAAAATGTATGTATCTGAGTATGTCATTTATTATCCTCCATTGAGGTGAATAATCATTTCCTTATATACATATACCTACAAAAAGTGAACACCAACTGTGCAATAACTTAAAGTGGTTGTACACGCTGTACAACCACTTTTACCTACAGGTAAGCCTATATTAAGGCTTACCTGTAGGTGCTGGAAATATCTCCTAAACCACCACGGTTTAGGAGATATTTACGAAAAAGCTGATTGCCGATGACTATGGTGCATGCGCACTCTAGAAAGGGCACATCGTGCCGTTTCTAATAGGGGTCATGCCGTGACTGGTGGCTCGCACGTGCTTTCCGGAAGCAAGAGGGGTGAAGATGGATGCTCCCTGCTAGTGGGGACAATGGTGATATCGCGGGGCTTCGGTTTCAGGTAAGTGACACATAATGAGCTACTATGCGATGCACAGTAGCCCATTATGCTTTCTTTTTTCAGGGAAAAAAAGAGTAAGTAAAACCCACTAGGGTTTACTTCCTCTTTAAGTCCATTCATGTGAAAAAATATTAACATTTATAAATTCTTCTTCCATGCCTCACACCTAAAGAGAGCAGCTCCCCCTTAATTTTGACCCCCTAGATCAGAAGGTAATACAACGCTTCAGCAGCTATGCATGGGGCAATTGCCACACTAAGCATCACAGACAGTGCAAGCAGATCTCACAGATAAACATTCATATAAGCACTTCAAAGAGAAATTGAAACTCACAATAGTGAATACCATCAAGAATTTTTTTTTTTTGTAAAAAAAAAAATAAAAAATAAAGTAGCTAACTGACCGACTAAGTTCAGGCTTCAAGCTACAAAACACTTTTTTTTTAGAGTAGATCTCACAACCCCGTCCACTCCCACTCCAAGGTCTTTTACAATCCTATTATCTATAACGTATGCTAAAAAAAAAATTATGTGCGCCAGTAAAGAGTTTGGGTTTGGCTTGAAGTAAAGGTGGCAACCCTATTCCATCTTCTTGTAACAAATCCACTTGTTTAGATCTTCTCCACTTCCACTTTTAACACCTTCATGATTCAGGAAAACATGCTCTGAATGACCAGGGGTAATTTCCAATCTTTCAATCTTAAAGCTGAAAAAAACATATTTGGTAATAAAGTTCTGTTGTTTTAAAAATTAAATACATGACAGATCTCTTTCTAAAAAGGAATTTAAAGTGACTTTACATTTTTCTCCCTGTGTTCACTGGAGGACAGCATAGAAGTCTATTCCTTAACGTGGATATAGCTCCTACTTCAAGGAAGTTTCAGCTGTCCAGGGTGTTAGATCAGACCATGGCCACCTACACTGGCCATACAGAATACTCCATTTCACCAGCTGACAGTTTCAGACTATGCAGATTCAGTTAAAGGTGCATGCAACTGAGGTTGATTATTTTTCCACTCTGAGTTAAGGGGAGCTGTTTGACTATTCTTTCTCTAGATAGAAAGAAGCCATTGGCAGTCTTATTGGGGGCTTTCAGTCCAGATCCGTGTGTTAATTTTTCAGAAGGATCCAGACTGAACTGCGATGTATGTCAATGGATGATCATCTGTTCATTCGCCTACATCCATGTCCATTCGGGTCTGTTTTGTTAAAAGGAGCAGCCAAAGTCCAGATCCGTTGAAACAGAACAGATGTAAATGGATGTCATCTGTTTACATCTGTTCTGTTTATGTCTGTTTTTTGTTTATACTTTTGTCACGTCTGATTGGTCTCTGCAACAACTAACAATGGATGCAAAAACGGATGTAGACTGAACTGAACAGAGATGTGCAAAACGATGTAAACTGAATCCGTTTTTTCTTTGAAAAAACATGACTGAACGCATGATGTCCATGTAAAAGTAGCCTGAAAATCCTACTGGTACTTCTAAGGGCTTAGCATCTATTGGATGTCCTGCAGACTGAAACGTCATTCTTAAGTCTTCCCTGATCATCAGCAGTTTGGTGACCTGCTGCCTAGAGAACAGAGTTAGGCCCCTTTCACACGGGACGGATGTGTAATGATCTGCCCCGTGAATATCTGCTTGCTCAGTGGGGATCGCTCCATTTATCTCCACTGAGCCGGCGGATGACAGCTCTCCGCTCTCCTCTATGGGGGATCGGATGAACACGGACCGTGTTCATCCGATTCGCTCTGCAGATGAATAGAAAAATAGGATTTTCCTTTGTCTACAGAATCGGAACATAGCAGAGACGGATGATATCGGGTGTCAGTGGATGTTCATCTGCTGACACCCGCTATCCCATAGACATGCATGTATGTTCATTTTTCATCCGAAAACAGATGGATGAAATAAGGACATACGGTCTGCATGTGTGAAAGGGGCCATAGTCTGATCAGCTCCTTTCTGTTTCCAGTTAGTGCTCCACCCCATATCATTTTCCTGGGAAATCGATCAAACAGTGGGCTACACCACCCTTGGTGGAACTGCCTATCTCTCATTTTAAAAAGGCAATGGTTATTCCCATCAAGGAATTCTGCTTCCTTTTATAGATCTGATAGTAGAAAAACTTAAGATCAAAAAATATTTTTTTGAAATGATGAAATATCTCTATAGATTTCATAAAGTAATCAAACAATATAGTGCTCAAATCACTAGTAGCGCTGTGAAAAACCCATAAACAAAACGAAAAACATAAAATAAAAAATAAAATATTATATAATATAAAAACGTCCATTGTGCTCAAACTGAATAAAAAAACAAAAAAAAAACAAAGCCTAAGGCTCGGATCACACTGCCGTGGCCTGAAAGTTGTGCAACTTGGTGTGACTTTGCCAGGCAACTTCCTGGCGAGTTGAGTACTACTTGATGCGACTTTGAAGCAAATTTCGGTGAAATTTCTGTAATGTCAGATTCAAATCGTATCAATATATATGAGGATATGACTTGAAGGCGACTTTCATTAATGTCTATGGGTACAAGTCAGATAGAAGTTGCCTTGACGTAGTTCAGGAACCGTTTCTAAAGTCAGAGTGACTCCAGTAGTGCCAAGACAGGTCTCATTGACTAACATAGGATTTCACATGTCACGTGACTTGGGGTCTCACAACTCGGATTCCAAGTCGCGGCAGTGTGAAATGAGCCTAAGCGTCTGTGCATAAAGTCCCAAGAAATCTTGAAGTAATTTTATATACACAAAGTTCACTAATGTGTCTTTTTTCCACCATAAACATAAATCACTAATGGTGACTTCAGTGAATACCACCAATCACCCCAATCCAGTGCAACTCACCAGATTCTATTGCCTCTCATATTTCAGATAGGCAAAAGTGCTTTAGAACAGCATACAGACTAGTTTTGCTTCTACTTAACAAACACCCTTCAGAACTCCGCTTTCAGTGTAATAGGCTCATAACACGCAAGGAAAAAAACGCTTCCAAAAGGGTAATAAAATCCCAAACTCCTATATTTTATTCCATATAAAATGAGGCTCAGACAAATTCTTGAAACTCAGCATATCACATATGACATACCGTATTTATTGGTGTATAACACGCACCTTAATTTTAAGAGGGACGTTTCAGGGGAAAAAACAACACATTTGAAGCAAAGTAAGGGTCAGTGCCCATCTGCAGCCTCACCATTGCCCATCATTGCAGCCTGATCTGTGCAAATCTGCCGCCTTGCCCATCAATGTAGCCTGATCAGTGCCCATCATTGCAGCAGGATCAGTTCCCATCTGCAGCCTTGCCCATCATTGCAGCATGATCAGTGCCCATATGCAGCCTTGCCCATCATTTCAGCATGATCAGTGCCCATCTGCAGCCTTGCCCATCATTGCAGTCTGATCAGTGCCCATCACAGCCTAATCAGTGCGCATTTGCAGCCTTGTAATTGCCGAAATAGACAGAGCCGGATATCCTGTGTACTCGGCTCAGCGTCACACCCAATCCCTCCCCTTGGCCTGACTCCTATGATGGACATAACACCAGTCTAATGGTGGGACGTCAATGCTTGGAGGCGGGACTGGGTGTGACTGTGAGCCGACTCCACCGGAGATTGCAGCTCTATTTTGGCGGCGCTCATTCCCTCCTTCCCCTCTGAGGCCCTATATTGGCGTATAACATGCACACACATGATTTTCCCCTGATTTTAATGGGGGGAAAAGTGTATGTTATACGAAAATAAATACGGTAATTCACATGACCGCTGTATGTACATTAAATCAGTAAACTCAGAAAGCCGCTGGGATCTCACCATTATACTTGGCCACTGGTCTGACATCACTTCTGCTAAGTCACACCCTGTTTATATCCATTCACATACCAACATGTTTCATCTTTACCAACTTCTTCCAAGTGATCTTGGAAGAAGTCAGTAAAAACAAAATATTTTGGGATGTGGATGGGCGTAAACAGGAAATGAAGTAGCGGAAGTGATGTGTCAGGAAGTGATGTCAGACTAATGGCCGAGTATGATGGTGAGATCCCAGCAGCTTTCTGAGTTTACTGATTCAATGTAAATACAGCGGTCATATGAATTATGTCATGCTGGGTTTCAAGAATTTGTCCGATGAGCCTCATTTTATATGAAATAAAATATAGGAGTTTTGGATTTTATTACAATATTGGGAGCGTTTTTATTCCCTACATATCATGAACCTAATGTTACTCTGAAAGCAGAGTTCTGAAGGATGGGTATTTGTTATGAATAGGCAAAACGAATCTGGATGCTGTTCTAAAGCGCTTTTGCCTATCTTAAATATGAGAGGCAATAGGATTTGGTTAGTTACACTGGATTGGAGTGATTGGTGGTAGTCACCGTAGACACCATTAGTGGTATATGTTTAAAGTGGAAAGAAGATACGGAAGTGAACTGTGTTTATAAAATTAATTTGATGTTTCTTGGGACTTTATGCAATGGACTCTGTTTTAAGGTTTTTTTTTTTGTGTTTTAAGGTTTTTTTTTTTAAACTTTAAACACCGTGAACCTTATTGTATATATATATATATATATATATATATATATATATATATATATATATATATATATATATATATATTGTTTCACAATGTATTTTTTATTTTTATTTGTTTATATGTTTTTTTCACTGCGCTACTAGTGATTTGCGCACTATATTGTTTGATTTATGGTAATTGTTCACAGAGGGGTTAAAGTAGCAGCAGTGATTTTTTGGAGGTACAGATACAGTATATAGGTTATGTGGGTTATGTACTAGAGGACAGGCAATAATTTGCTATAAAGTACAAATTAATGCAATAAAATCTTTCTACCAGAGTTTTCAGGAAAATAAATGGGCAGCTGAAACAAAAAATGTTGGCCCAAATTTGAACTTTGAACCAGCATTTACACTTTTAAAATTAAACTTACATTGTTTCCGAGTACGGTGTTTTATTGGTCCAGACCCAGCCATTTTCTACCCTACTCAGTCCAATCCAATAATTGACATCACATCTGTAGTGATTTAATACCCCCTAAAAGACAGAAAAAGGCATGGTTAAAAAAAAAAAAATGTATATCTGCTTAGAAGCGACGTTCACAAAATGTATTCATAGTAACACTACACACAGTTAAGACTATCTGCAAAATTCTCATTCAGCACTAGGTTGCATTTAAGGTGCCAGCCTGATGTATAGACCTCAACAGCCTACATTCATACAATTGATCTTTGTGCAATGGGTCAGTAATGTTTTACAACTGGCATAACTGCTAACTGAACCATCTCCACCCAAAAACTGAAACACTGCTATCTGCTTTTCATGTGTTTTTAAAAAAAATGCTGATATGTTATTTTTGCTCAACAGTCTGTAGACCTGTCCACATTACAATGCTTTATTATCTCCCTTGTCTTACCCAAAATTATGGCCCGTCTAACTTTAGTGCCCTCTTGCTTGTCTGTTTCTGAAGTTCCAATTTTGCCCTGTTGACCAGCCGAGCTTTATTACCTCCTGAGCAGGGGCGGATCCAGGGAGAGGGCAACGGGGCAATTGCCCCCCCCCCAGAAATTAGCTGTGGGTGGGTGGGTGAGTGAGCACGTGGGCGGCTCAGTGGGTGAGCAGGCGGGCCATTCGGCAGGTGAGCTGGCAGCTGGCCAACCAGCGGACCAGCGGGAGAGGGGAGCAGAGAGATGACATCATCTCTCACCACCCAGCGCCCGCCCTGCATCCCTGAAGTTCCACTCTCACTGTGCAGCTGACGGAAGCAGAGAGATTACATCATCTCTCTGCTGCCTGACTTCACTCTGGTGGCAACTGACACACTTGGGGTTCCCTCTGATTCTGCATTATTTTGAGTTGAACTATTTCATTCTATATAACAATGTAATAATAGAAATAATGCGCTTCAATCATCTTGACACCATAACAATCATGGTGCCAGGATGATTGAAGCGTCAACACCAGCCAATTCCCCGATAAATTGCTCGCAAAAAAAATATATATTCTGTCAGTGCCCCTCCTGAGACTTGACAATGGATCCGCCCCTGCTCCTGAGTTATAACTGAAATTCACCCATACCCCACCCCTATCAGTATAAAGATAAGCTTCTTTTTGGTGGAGGCTATTGCAGGGGGCACATTTGCAAATGGGGCTCTTTGTCAAAGAGGTGATTTCTATAAGTGGAAGCACTTCTGACTCTGCACTTCAGCGAATGCACTTCAGCGAAGGGACACAAGAAAATACTTTGGAAAACATCACACAGACATCAGGTTATGAGATATATATATGTAGATATATATATATATATATATAATCTATCACCCTCACTTCTGTCCTCTCCTTATTACTGCACCCCCCAACTCCTGCTAATTCTAAATCCACACACACTAAAAATCTCCAAGACCCTGGGGCATGTCCCTTCATATAAATCCCACTCCCATATTACCTCCCTCACCCTCCTGCTTCTCCTAACCTCTGGAGATATATCCCCAAACCCTGGGCCTCCATCATTAAACTGTACCAATCACCCTGCACCCTCTGGCAGCAGCTGCAATCAACACAATTTAGTTCCCATTTCTATCTACTCTTCCTAAGACCAGACTCCCTTTCTCTTGTGCCCTTTGGAACTCCCGCTCTGTCTGCAACAAACTCACCTCTCTCCATGACACCTTTATCGCCAACTCATTTAACCTACTCGCCATTACCAAAACCTGGCTCCATGAATCTGACACTGTCTTCTGCTGCCCTATCCCATGGTGGTCTTCTTTGGACTCCCCCCCCCCGATCCAATGGATGTAAGGGAGGGGGTGTCGGAATCCTTCTAGCCTCACATAGCACCTTTCAGGTACTTCAGCCACCTCCCTCTCTGTCACTCACCTCTTTCAAAGCACACTGCATTCGCGTTTTCACTCCAATTTCTCTAAGGATAGCCGTGATCTACAGGCCCCCTGGACCAGTATCAACATTTCTTGATGACTTCCCTGCCTGGCTACCCTACTTTCTTTCTTCTGAAATCCCCACAATCTTTCTCGGGGACTTCAACAACCCTATTAATACTAACACTTCTGCCCCTTCCAAACTTCTCAGCCTAACCTCCTCCTTTGACCTGAAGCAGTGGATACATGCTCCTACTCACACCGAAGGCAATATCCTTGACCTCGTTTTCTCTCACCTTTGTACTCCATGCAACCTCTCTAACCATCCATTCCCACTCTCTGATCACCACCTTATTAGTTTCACTCTCCTCTCCCTCCAATCGTGTAAAAGTTACCCGCAGAAACCTACGTCATCTCAACCCTTCTCTTCTCTACTTTGCTATCAACCACCTCTACGACAAAATCTCACCCCTATCCTGCACCATCTAGCCATATCTGTCTACAATACTTCACTTCTAGCCTCTCTGGACTCACTGGCCCCCCTCACTACATACAGAATCAAGCCCCGACCTCTTCAACTTTGGCAAACAGATGTTACTAGAAGTCTGAAAAAACATAGTCGTGCTCATGAGCGCCTGTGGCATAAGACCAAGTCTCAGAGAGATTTCAACCACTATAAATCTGCCCTTCAAAAATACAATTCCAGACTCCTCTCTGCCAAGCAGACCTATTTTATCACTCTCATTAGCAACCTATCATCCCGTCCCCGTCAACTCTTCTCTACTTTCAACTCTCTACTTCGTCCTCTACCGCCTCCACCCGCCAACTCACTCACTGCCCCAGGAGATTGCCAATCACTTCAAACAGAAGATTGATACAATTTGCGTGGAGAGCTCTACTGTTCTGATGCCCTCCACGCATTACACTTCATGCCCACAGGCACAATCATTACTTCCCTCTTTCAACCCCACCACTATAGACAAAGTTGCTAAACTACTTGGTAATGTCCACCTTACCACCTGCCCTCTGGATCCTGTTCCCTCACAAATGCTACGTTCACCCTCTGGCTCTATACTACACTCTCTAACCCACATCTTCAATCTCTCCCTCTATTCTGGCATCTTCCCCAACTCTCTAAAACATGCACTTGTCAGACCCATACTTAAAAAGCCCTCACTGGACCCATCCAATCCTAACAACCTACGCCCCATCTCCTTGCTCCCCTTCTTATCCAAACTCCTCAAACGCATGGTCTACAACCGACTAAGTGTCCACCTCGCTGACAATAGCCTTCGTGATCCACTTCAGTCAACACTCCACAGAAACTGCTCTCCTAAAACTAACAAACGTTCTACTAACGACCAAAACCAATCAACATTATTCTGTACTCCTACTCCTGGACCTCTCTGCTGCCTTTGATACGGTTGACCACCCCTTCCTCCTCAAAAAACTCCACACCTCTGGTCTCCGTGACTGTACTCTTCACTGGTTCTCTTCCTACTTATCCAACCGCATCTTTACCATTTCTTATAACTCTACTTCCTTCTCTCCTCTTCCTTTCTCTGTTGGGGTCCCCCAAGGTTCTGTTCTTGGACCACTCCTATTTTCAATCTACACCTCCTCCCTGGGTTAACTGATAGCCTCCCATGGCTTCCAATACCACTTCTATGCTGACGACACCCAAATCTATTTCTCTACCCCTCAGCTCACTCCCTCTGTCTCCTCACGTATCACTAATTTACTATCAGATATATCAGTCTGGACAGGGCCGGACTTTCAATAGGGCTTGACGGGGCTCAAGCCCATGGGCCCCGTCCAATAGGGGGCCCCGCGAGCCCCGCCAGCCCATACACGAGGCGTCCGCGCTATAACGTCCCTGGACGTCCTCCTCTCGTTTACTTCCCCTGATGCGTGCCGCGGGCGCGCATCGGGGAAGTACTGTGTCGACTCGGCAGTGTCCCTTGGACACAGCCAAACAGCCAATCACAGATCATGCTAAATGGCCAATCACAGCGGCCATTTAGCACTGATCTGAGTGTCCAATGGCAATGAGAGATGATATCATGAGATCATCTCTCATCGCCGGCTCTCCCCCTCACAGAGACAGCCTGTGAGGAGGGAGAGCGACGTGCATTTCACTGTGAGTAAAAAAAATAAAAAAAAACAGTGTAAAGTGCTGTCCCCAGTGCCACCTGTCCCATCTGTCCCCAGTGCCATCTGTCCCATCTGTCCCCAGTGCCACCTGTCCCCAGTGCCATCTGTCCCCAGTGCCACCTGTCCCCAGTGCCACGTATAAGTGCCATCTGTACTTAGTGCCATCTGTCCCCAGTGCCACCTGTCCCATCTGTCCCCAGTGCCATCTGTCCCATCTGTCCCCAGTGCCACCTGTCCCCAGTGCCATCTGTCCCCAGTGCCACCTGTCCCCAGTGCCACGTATAAGTGCCATCTGTACTTAGTGCCATCTGTCATCAGTGCCACCTGTCCCCAGTGCCACGTATAAGTGCCATCTTTCATCAGTGCCACCTGTCCCCAGTGCCACGTATAAGTGCCATCTGTCCCCAATGCCACCTGTCCCCAGTGCCACCTGTCCCATCTGTCCCCAGTGCCACCTGTCCCATCTGTCCCCAGTGCCACCTGTCCCATCTGTCCCCAGTGCCATCTGTCCCCAGTGCCACCTGTCCCCAGTGCCATCTGTCCCATCTGTCCCCAGTGCCACCTGTCCCCAGTGCCATCTGTCCCCAGTGCCACCTGTCCCCAGTGCCACGTATAAGTGCCATCTGTACTTAGTGCCATCTGTCATCAGTGCCACCTGTCCCCAGTGCCACTGCCATGTATAAGTGCCACCTGTCCCCAGTGCCATCTGTCCCACCTGTCCCCAGTGCCATCTGTCCCCAGTGCCACCTGTCCCCAGTGCCACATATAAGTGCCATCTGTACTTAGTGCCATCTGTCATCAGTGCCACCTGTCCCCAGTGCCACTGCCATGTATAAGTGCCACCTGTCCCCAGTGCCATCTGTCCCATCTGTCCCCAGTGCCACCTGTCCCCAGTGCCATCTGTCCCCAGTGCCACCTGTCCCCAGTGCCACGTATAAGTGCCATCTGTACTTAGTGCCATCTGTCATCAGTGCCACCTGTCCCCAGTGCCACGTATAAGTGCCATCTGTCATCAGTGCCACCTGTCCCCAGTGCCACGTATAAGTGCCATCTTTCATCAGTGCCACCTGTCCCCAGTGCCACGTATAAGTGCCATCTGTCCCCAATGCCACCTGTCCCCAGTGCCACATATAAGTGCCATCTGTCATCAGTGCCATCTGTCCCCAATGCCACCTGTCCCCAGTGCCACATATAAGTGCCATCTGTCCCCAATGCCACCTGTCCCCAGTGCCACATATAAGTGCCATCCGTCATCAGTGCCATCTGTCCCCAGTGCCACGTATAAGTGCCATCTTTCATCAGTGCCACCTGTCCCCAGTGCCACGTATAAGTGCCATCTTTCCCCAATGCCACCTGTCCCCAGTGCCACATATAAGTGCCATCTGTCATCAGTGCCATCTGTCCCCAGTGCCACGTTTAAGTGCCATCCGTCATCAGTGCCACCTGTCCCCAGTGCCACTGCCATGTATAAGTGCCACCTGTCCTCAGTGCCATCTGTCCCCAGTGCCACATATAAGTTCAATGTTATTTTGTTATATTCTTGCAATTGATTTGTTATGATTGCAACCTTACAAGGTAGTTGATTCAAGTTTTTCAATATTTTTTCCAGGTAAATAAGTGTTTTATGTTCTCATTCTGACCAAGACATTTGTGCATTGCAATAAACACTTGATCACTTTGAACTTTTTTCATCATTATTTATTTATTGGAAAAAAGCTTTTCAAGCTTCAATCGGTAATCGATTATTACTTTTTTTTAGCATTTTACGCTGTCTATGGTACCAGTCACCTTTTAAAAGTAGCTTGGCACTTCAAATAACGATTGGATCGATTATATTGTTACGGCACCAGATGGCGACAAATTAATATAGAAGGTAGGGCCCGAAAGTGACTCAAGCCCAGGGGCCCCCAGCACCCTAAGTCCTGCCCTGAGTCTGGATGTCACACCACTTCCTCAAACTCAATCTAATCCAAAACCAAACTTATAATTTTTCCTCCCACATATGCCCCTTCCCCTGATCTCACTGTCAAAATCGATGGCACAACCATAAGCCCACCCCCACATGCCAAGGTTCTAGGCGTAGTCCTGGACTCTGACCTCTCCTTCAAGCAACACATCCAATCACTGTCCAAATCCTGCCGCCTCTACCTCTGCAACATCTCCAAAATATGCCCCTTTCTAACCACAACAAAGCTCTTAATTCACTCGCTGGTCATCTCCCGCCTCGACTACTGCAACTCCCTTCTCATTGGCTTACCTCAACATAGTCTATCACCTCTTCAATCCTTCATGAATGCTGCTGCCAGACTCATCCACCTTACCAATCGCTCTGTGTCTGCTATGCCTCTCTGTCAATCTCTCCACTGGCTTCCACTCGGCCAAAGAATTAAATTCAAAATACTAACAACTACGTACAAAGCCATCCACAATTTCACCCCAGCTACATCACTAGCCTAGTCTCTAAATACCAACCTAATCGTTCTCTTCATTCCTTTCAAGACCTCCTGCTCTCTAGCTTCCTCATCACCTCCTCCCATGCTTGCCTCCAGGACTGATGCAAAGCCTCTCCAATCCTATGGAATGCCCTACCCCAATCTGTCCGCCTATCTCCTACTTTATTAGCTTTTAGATGATCCCTGAAAACCCTTCTCTTCAGAGAAGCATACCCTACCCACACCTAACAACTGTATTTTCATTTTCTCCATCAGCTCATCCCCCACAGTTATTACCTTTTGTTTCAACTTGACCCTCCCTTCTGGCTTATAAACTCTAATGAGCAGGGCCCTCTAGTCCCTCCTGTATTGATTTGTATTGTGTACTGTCTGCCCTTATGCTGTAAAGCGCTGCGCAAACTGTTGGCGCTATATAAATCCTGTATAATAATAATAATAATAATTTCAATTCAAAATTTTTTCACAAAACGGTTAACTTTAAGAAAAAAAAAAGAAAATATTTGTTATCTTTAAATCACTATAAAAAGGCAACACTGGTAAATCACAAAACTCCCTCTGTACCAAGTATATGTAATAGAATTGTATTATGTTCAAATCCAGTGATGGGTCATGTTGGGGGTGTAGTGTTCTATGTACAGAGTGTAATAGAATTGTATTATGATCATGTCTAGTGGTGGGTCATGTTGGGGGTGTAGTGTTCTATGTATAGAGTGTAATAGAATTGTATTATGATCATGTCCAGTGGAGGGTCATGTTGGGGGCGTAGTGTTCTATGTATAGAGTGTAATAGAATTGTATTATGATCATGTCCAGTGGTGGGTCATGTTGGGGGTGTAATGTTCTATGTATAGAGTGTAATAGAATCATATTATGATCATGTCCAGTGGTGGATCATGTTGGGGGGTGTAGTGTTCTATGTATAGAGTGTAATAGAATTGTATTATGATCATGTCCAGTGGTGGGTCATTGTCAGGGCTGGCTTAGCCCTTCCTTGTCTGGGCTGGCTCCTCAGCTGTAGGCTAATTGCCAGCTCTCATCTCTCTCCACTGTTACCAGCTGTTCCTTATCCAACTTGTCTAACCTGCCTACTTAAAGCTTTCCAGCTCACTACATATCTGCCTTCGCCTTGGTCACATCACAAGAAACCATCTCCTGCGGTTCTGTTTAAAGACTGGATTGCTGACATCCCTTCTGGCTCCTTATCCTGCTTGCTGTTGCTCCACATGGATCCCTGACTTCTGGCCTGGCTGATTACCCGATCTGGTAATTGAACTCTGGACTGGCTGACTACTTGATTCGGTTACTGGACTCTGGCTATGCTTTGGATACGCTTACTCTATTTACCTTTTTATTTTTATTAATAAACAAGTGTGATTTATTATGTATTATGATTAGTGTTGAGCAAACTCGAACTGTAAAGTTCTCGTCCGTACTGAACTTTTGGCTTTTTGGGTCCCGAACCCCAACAATTGACTGTATGTTTGGGTTCGGGTCCGGTGTTCGGCAACGTAATGGCGCATTTTAAAAAGCCCTACAGCAGCCAATCAACATGTGTTTAACTGGTGTGCCCTTAGAAGCCATCACAGCCATGCCTACTAATGGCATGGCTGTGATTGGCTAGTGCAGCATGTGACCCAGCCTCTATTTAAGCTAGAGGCACACAGCACGTCACTCTGCTTTAGACAGTGTAGGGAAAGGTTCCTGGCTGCTGCTGTTAGGGAGAGAATAAAATAGGAGTCCTGATTCTGAAATCTATTCTAATTAGTCAGCGATTTTACACTGCACTGAGAGAAAAGATAGACAGTGTAGGGCAAGGTTCCTGTTGCAGCTTTGAGGGAAAGAAAATTATGTAGGAGTCCAAATTCAGAAATCTTTTCTAATAACTAAGCAATCTACATAGATTTACCTGGTTGGGTTGCAGTGCATAGTCTTTTTACACTGACATGAGCCCAGTGCCAGAGAAAATATAACTTTTATCTGCAAGCTCAGTGCACCAGCACTGCATATGTTACTGTGACATACACCCTGTACATACTGTGGGTGTATTCTGCTATTGCAAAAACACCCATTTAGTGCAAAAAACTAAAACAAAAAAACGTTGCAGTGTTTTCTGCATATGTGGAGGTATGTGTTACACAATTTATATATTTTTCTGCTATTGTGCTATTCAAAAAAATTTTTTTACGGCAAAAACATTTTTTTTTAATTGCATTTTCACAATTTCTGCAGCTCTAAGATACACGTTTACATACTCTGGTTTTTTTAACTCGGTAATGCAAAAACACCCATTTAGGGCAAGATCCTAAATTTGGAAAATATGAGGAGAATGTCAAAGAAGGGACGTTGGTGGTGCTGCTGTTGGAGCTCCTGTTGCAGGGAGAGGACTTGTTCGATCTGTGCCAGCTACAAGCACAAGTGAAACACCTTCCTCAGGTGCCAGTAGACGACAGAGCCTGCAGCGGTATTTGGTCAGGCCTAATGTGGCTGTACGAATGTTGAGGCCAGGACAAGTAAAAGCGATAGTGGATTGGATTGCTGACAGTGCCTCCGGTTCCTTGACATTGTCTCCCACCCAGTCTCCTGATGAAAGATCAGAGTTGGTACCAGCAGCCGATGTCCAGCTGTCTTTCACATCACCCCCTTGCAAATCAGCCAAGCAGTCTGAGCCCTAAATCATGCAGCAGTCTCTTCTGCTTTGTGATGACTCTGTTAGCAGAGTTTCCCAGGGCCATCCACCTAGCCTTGCCACAGAAGTGGAAGAGATTGTGTGCACCGATGCCCAACCACTTCTGTTTCATGATGCGTACATAGGAGGACCATCGCAGCACATCTTGGATGATGACGAAACACAGGTTCCAACTGCTGCTGCTTTCGCAATTGTGCAGACCGACAAGGGGGGCAGGGGTGAAAACTGGGTGGAAGATGATGTGGAGGACGATGAGGTCCTGGACCCCACATGAAATCAACGTCATGCAGGTGACCAGTGTAGCTCGGAGGAAGAGGCGGTGGTCTCACAGAGCCACCAACACAGCAGAAGAGGGAGCAGGGTGCAAAAGCGGAGCGTCCGTCCCCTAGACAGTACGCCTGCTACTGCCCAACACAGCAAGGGACCGAGCAGACCAAAGCCAGGTCCAAGGAGTTCCCTAGCATGGCAGTTCTTCAGACAATGTGCTGATGACAAGACACGAGTGGTTTGCACGCTGTGCAATCAGAGCCTGAAGGGAGGCATAAACGTTCTCAACCTGAGCAGAACCTGCATGACCAGGCATCTAAGTGCAAAGCATGAGCTGCAGTGAAGTAGACACCTCAAAAACCAAGAAAGGTCTCTGGCTCCTCCTGTTTCCTCTTCTGCTGCAGTCTCGGCCTCTTCATCCACCTCTGTAGTGACAGTGGCACCTGCCAACCCGCAAACAGAGGATCTGCCAGCAACACTACCACCTGGGTCACTAACCATCTTCACAATGTCCCATGGAAGCGTTCAGCTCTCTATCTCCCAAACACTGGCGCGGAAGCGGAAGTACCCCCCTAGCCACCTGCGATCCCTGGCCCTGAATGCCAGAATTTCAAAATTCCTGGCCTTTGAAATGCTGTCATTCTGTCTGGTAGAGACGCAGAGTTTTAAAAGCCTGATGGCGGGGGGCGGAGCTAGCCGGAGTCCAAGATAGACGCGAAGTAGAGGAGCTCCTGACTCAGCGGGGAAGAAGCGGCTAAAAGCACCCATCCCAATCGCTCATTCGGGCATCCACGGCGGCGATCCAGACCCCCGACAGTCAGGGATCACTCCGCTGACATGCCGGGGAAGAAACGTAGACCGGGAGGGCCAGCAAGGCTCACGGAGTACTTCTTCTATGAAGAGAAGCAAGATGGCGCCGGCCATACATCCACGCCGTCCATCACGGCCTCCGGCCGCGAAACGCAGCATGGGAGGCACAAAAGAAGCAGCCCTCCGGGTGATCCAAAGTCCCCACCTGCCACACTGTCCTCAGGGAGCCCGGAGAAGGAGCGATTCAAGCCGGATGACGCGGATGGCATCCATGAGGTGAGCTCCCTCTTAGACTCAGGGGATGACACTAGGGAGTTGCCAGACTCCATAGACACATTCCCCACTATCGGCCAACCAGTTATGGACACTGTGTTGAAGGAGATGCTGGTATCCTTAAGGGGCTCATTGAATTCAGATATGGTTGCATGCATGCATACATTTTGGAAAGATCTCCAGTCTGTAACTGCTAAAGTGACCCATATTGAACACAGAATGGGGGAATATGCTACAACTATTAATGAGCTGTTTGACGCTAATGAAGCGAAAGATGAGGAGATAGAAGATATCAGAGCTAAAATGGCGGACATCGAAGATAGGTCTAGGAGGAATAACGTGAAGATCAGAGGGGTCCCTGAGTCGGTGCAACAGCAGGAGTTAAGGGAATATGCAGTACAGCTTTTCATGGCCATTCTGCCAGACCTGAAGGAGCTTGACTTCACAGTGGACAGAATCCATAGACTCCCGAAACCCAGCTACCTATCTGACAATATCCCCAGAGATGTCATTCTCCGCCTACATTTTTTCCACACGAAGGAAAGACTCATGCTAGCCACTAGGCAGAAGGACCAGATTCCTCATGAATACTCTCATCTGCAATTTTATGCGGATCTCTCTCACTACACGCTGCAAAAACGCAGAAACATGGTTACTTTGACGAAAGCACTCAGAAATCATAAGATAAGCTACAGATGGGGTTTCCCCACAAAACTGATAGTCACGAAAGATGGCAAGGAATATGTAATGGACTCCATCCCCAAGGGCATGGCCCTGTTGAGTTCATGGGGGATCATTGCAGACACTCAGAAGCTTCCCCGACAGGGCAGTCCCTGTGATGAGCAGGATACAGAATGGCGCACTGTCAACCACAAAAACGCCCGCAAACATACCTGATTGGGAACAGGGATCCTTCACTCCTCACCCGCTCAGGAGGCATTGTATCACTCCGTAAAGTTGGATACAA
Source organism: Lithobates pipiens (assembly GCF_037356315.1). Classification (NCBI taxonomy): domain Eukaryota; kingdom Metazoa; phylum Chordata; class Amphibia; order Anura; family Ranidae; genus Lithobates; species Lithobates pipiens. The sequence goes on from NW_027507787.1 coordinate 227,951,486, forward strand.
CTTTTCCCCCAAGTTATTACTACTTGAGTGGCATTATGTCACACTTTTGTTATGTTTGACCTTTCTACTACTCCTGTTTTTTTGTTTACATGGTTGGTGGCACTTGTCCACTCAGTTTAATGTTGACTCACACATTATTTTTTTCTTTGAATGGTCAGTCGTCTCTTCCCTCTCAGATGCGAGGCAAGCTTCCATCCTATGTCGTCCCAATCCATTAGTGCATCGGCCTGAGCAGCTTCTATGAAACCCACGTTGGCGCAGCGCAACAGTCGTAAGTGAGAGTCGCTCCCACTTGGTAAGCACTTTCTCTATAATCACCTTTCATGGCGGTTAAATTTTTATCAATCAACGCCAAAGGCCTTAATCACCCCGCCAAACGCAGGTCTGTCTGGAAAGAAGCCCTCCAAAGGAACTGCGACATCTTGTGCGTGCAGGAGACTCATTTTCAGAGCACTGCGCCTCCAAAATGCACCCATCCCAAATTTCCCCATGCCTTCTTCGCCAGTGCGGACCAAAAGAAGAGAGGGGTGATGGTGGCGGTCAGAGACACTGTCACATTTAAATTACACAACATTGAAGAGGACTCTCAGGGCAGATTTTTAATTATGATTTGTGAAATTAACTCTTCACTCTACACACTGGCGAACATCTATGCCCCTAATGCAGGTCAATCCAAATTTTTGAACAAAATTATGAAGAAAATTCATCAAGTACTTCAAGGCTCCTTGCTGATCTGCGGGAACTTTAATATGGCTCCAGATCACAAGCTAGACTCTACATCACATCCAAAAAGACCTCAACCTTCTCTTCTCCCATTTCTGCGCAAGCACTCCCTTTTTGATGCATGGAGATGCTTGAACGCCAACGCCAGGGACTTTTCATTATTTTCTCATAGCCACAAAACATATAGTAGGATCGATTTGTTTTTGATTGACAAGCAATTACTGTTTCAATGTAAATCTGCGCAGATCCACGACATAACTTGGTCGGACCATGCCCCGGTGGAGTTGCAAGTGGGGAATCCTACGAACAGGAAAAACGCTTTTATTTGGAGAGCAAATCCCCGACTCCTCCGCCATGGTCCGACCAAGGAATATGTTCAGAAAAGACTATCTGAATTCTTTAATACTAATCTAGGCTCAGTATCAGATCCTTTTATTCTCTGGAATGCCCATAAGGCGTTCGTCAGGGGAGTACTGATCCAGCAAGGGGCACGGGCTAAGAGGGAAAGGCAGCAGCGGACTTCGGCTATTATTGAAACATTAAAATCCCTAGAGACCCAAAACATGCGACACACGACCCAAGCCTTGACAGACCAACTCACGCTGCTAAGAACCGAATTGAGAATGAGCCTTCTGGAGGACTTTGAGAAAGCCTCCAGGAAAATGAAATTGACTTATTACACTAGTGGAAACAGGGCGGGGAAACTGCTAGCGCATAAATTAAAGGGGTACAGACATAAGACCCACATTCAATATGTAACACACCATGAGACACGGGCTAAACTACAGCACCCACAAGATATAGCGGATGCGTTTAGTAGCTACTATGGCTCCTTATACAACCTTAAAGACGACTCTACTATAACACAACCGTCCACTACCGCTATAGACAACTTCCTAAGCACGCTTAGCCTCCCCAAGCTTACGGAGGATCATTTACACATGCTAAATAGTCCCATCACAGGCGAGGAAATTGGCCAGTTAATAAAGGGGCTACCTTTAAACAAATCCCCGGGACCATATGGTTTCCCTGGAATACTATAAATCCTTTCACGATATATTAATCCCACATATGGTGGAGGTGTTTAGGTCTTCTGCTGCCTCATCCTCGTTCCCTCAGGAAATGTTGAAAGCCACTATAGTTGCATTGCCGAAACCGGGTAAAAGCCCGGACTCACCGCAGAATTTTCGTCCAATATCGCTGCTAAATAATGATGTTAAACTTTATGCTAAGCTTATGGCCACAAGACTAATGCACATCCTCCCTGAGTTGATCGACGTGGATCAATCGGGATTTACTAAAGGGAGGCAGTCCTCCGATGCTACTAGGCGCCTGATCAATGTGATCCATGCAGTTAATAAGAGTGGAACACCTTCTCTGCTCCTTGCCTTGGACGCAGAGAAGGCGTTCGATAGGATACATTGGCAGTTTTTGTCTCAGGTGTTACGGGGGTTTGGTTTTGATGGTGCTATCTACTCCGCCATAATGGCCCTATACTCCAGGCCGTCGGCTCAGGTACTTGTGGCAGGAGCTTTATCTAAGCCGTTTCAGATTACAAATGGGACGAGGCAGGGGTGGCTTCTGTCACCCCTGATCTTTAATCTACTGATGGAACCTCTCGCTATCTATTTGAGATCGCATCCACATATTCATGGTGTAAGCATTGGTGGGAGGGAGCACATCATTAGCTTGTTTGCAGACGATATTATTTTGATGCTCACAGATGTTGAAGACTCTTTAGAAGCGGTGCATCAAGCCCTACAAGACTTTAACGACATATCATACTACAAAATAAATGCAAGCAAATCTTACATATTGAACTTAGGAGTCCCGAACCACTCCAAGAACATATTGGAACAGAGGTTCCCGTATATATGGTGCCAGGAAGGGATTAAGTACTTAGGCATAACGGATGGGCTGGTAGCAGCCAACTACATTCCATTGCTAAACAAGCTTGAGGGGAAGTTGAAAGCCATATCCATGACAGAATTGTCATGGTTGGGAAAATTGGCGGCTTTTAAAATGCAGATTTTGCCTCAAATATTGTATGTCTTTCGAACGCTACCTATACCTTTACCCAACTCCTATTTCCAAGCTATACAATCTGTACTGAATAGATTTGTGTGGCAGGGGAAAAAGGCTAGGTGTGCCTTCGGCAAGATGATCAAACATAAGAGAACGGGTGGGGTGGGACATGTCCATATCCAAGACTACTATTTTGCAGCAATCCTGACCCAACTCAGACATTGGCTTGTCCCTAATCCCGACCAGAGGAAACTATGGTCGGATATTGAAGAGACACAACTTCCATCGGGTACATTGAAAGATTTCTTACTTACAGCACACTCACATTCTTTTCTGAATGCCCATTTGTCACCTACTATCTTGGCCGCCCTGAGGGCTTGGCGGTACTTTAAAAAACATTGTAGAGGGGCGGGCACTCTTTATCGCCTAAAGTTACCCATATCGGCGATCAGATACCTGATACCAGACATTAATATGAAATCATGGGAAGACCGAGGCATCCATTATCTAGATGACATTATGGTAGATTCACGTATTCAGCCATTTTCCTCTCTTTCCCGGGAATTTAACCTGCCGGAACGGGAGTACTACAGATACTTACAGCTTTCACAGCTCCTCAAGAAAGACACCAACATACAGATTTTACTTCCCTCTAATTTGCACCGCTTCTATACAGATAAACAAAACAGCTCAAGGGGGATTTCCATAATCTACATGGGACTTCAGGGAAAAAACTTGTGCGACAAATCGCACGATATGGAGGCATGGGAAATGGAACTAGGAAAGGTTTTTCTGTTAGAGCAATGGGAGAGGGCTTTCAAATTGACACACAAGTCCACTAAAAGCACTAATCTGCGAGAAATGCAACAGAAAATCACACTTAGATGGTACTTAACCCCGAGCCGCCTCTCGAAAATTTATCGCACAACATCGTCCGAGTGCTGGAGGAGTTGCGGGGGATATGGATCTTTGAGCCATATCCTCTGGCACTGTCCTAAACTGGGTCCACTTTGGAAACAAATAGAGCGTGCTATCTACAACATTACAGGAATGCAAGGGAAACTGGATCTGGAGACGGTGATACTCTCGCTTGACCTCGACAAATTTCCTAACACATATCAAACAGTAGTTTCACACGTGCTGTTGGCTACCAGATTAATTATCCTTAGGCACTGGCGAGATACCGCAGCCCCATCCCTTTTGGAAGTTATGACTACTGTGCACACACATAGCTAATACGAAATCTTGCATTCTTCCACATTAGGGAAGTATGAGGAAACGAACGAGTTATGGGCTCCATGGCACAAGTGGTACTTGATATACAGCATTTAGGGTCAGCCCGCCATCACTGGGAGTGAATAAGGGAATAGGTAACGCTACTTTTATCATGACTGACTTAATTGTTTCAAGTTTTAAGTTTTGAGTTGTTATAAAAATTGTTATTCGATATATAAACCAATTGATTAATGACAACCTGCAGTCGGATAGGGAGATTTTAGTAATTTTCAAAGTACACTTTGTTAAAATAAGCTCTTCCGCTTCACCTTATAACTAACAGAATGAATCATAGCGTGGGAGTACCCGCTCGGGGGATGCGATCTCCTAGGGGGCTCGCATGGGTCCGCCCGGGTGGGTAGGCCCTACATATCATTCAGGCCCTTATGTGTACTTGTCCAGTGCACGGGGGATGTCACTATTTTGATAAAGAATTGCTATTTGCTGGTTGCGGATATGTATATCCAAGTGTAACTAATTGTCAAAGCCTGTACTGACTGTACTCTGTATGTTTTTCTATAAAACTCTAATAAAAATTATTTGAAGATAAAAGCCTGATGGCATTGGCTGTCTCACAGTACGTCGTGTCCAGCCACCACTACTTTTCCAGGTGAGCCATCCCTTCCCTGCACAACCAAGTGGGGGACAAAATCAGGTGTGCACTGCGCAACGCCATCTGTGGCAAGGTCCACCTAACTACGGATGCGTGGACCAGTAAGCATGGTCAGGGATGTTATATCTCCCTAACAGCACACTGGGTAAATGCAGTGGTGGCTGGGCCTGAGGCGGATAGCAGTTTGGCGCATGTCCTTCCACCACCGAGGAATGCAGGGCTCTTCCGTTTGCCTCCTGTTGCTAAAGCCTCCTTCTCCGCTTCCTCATCCTCTACCGCCTCCTCATCCAGTCAGCGTAACACCTTCACCACCAACTTCAGCACAGCCAGGGGTAAACGACAGCAGGCAATTTTAAAACTTTCCTGTTTGGGGGAAAAACCCCACACCACGCAGGAGTTGTGGAGGGACATGGAACAACAGACCGACGAGTGGTTGGTGGCAGTGAGCCTCAAGCCCGGCCTGGTGGTGTGCGATAATGGGCGAAATCTCATAGAAGCTCTGGGCTAGCCGGTTTGACGCACATCCCTTGCCTGGCGCATGTGCTGAATTTGGCAGTCCAGAGGTTCCTTAAAAATTACCCCCATATGCCAGAGCTGCTGCAGAAAGTGCGGGCTGTCTGTGCGCACTTTCGACGTTCTCACCCTGCTGCTGCTCGCCTGTCAGCGCTGCAGCGTAACTTCGGCCTTCCCGCTCACTGCCTCATATATGACATGCCCACAAAGTGGAACTCCACCTTGCACATGCTGGCCAGACTGTGCAAGCAGCAGCAGGCAATAGTGGAGTTTCAGCTGCAGCACGCATGTGTGAGTCGCTCTGCGGAACAGCACCACTTCACCACCAATAACTGGGCCTCCATGCGAGATCTATGTGCCTTGTTGCGCTGTTTCAAGTACTCCACCAACATGGCCAGTGCAGATGACGCCATTCTCAGCGTTACTATCCCAGTTCTATGCCTCCTTGAAAAAATGCTTTGGGCGATGATGCAAGAGGATGTGGGACAGGAGGAGGAGGAGGAGGAAGAGGGATCATTTGCAAGGCTTTCAGGGCAGTCATTCACAAGTGGCTATGAGGGTGGGTTCCTGCACCAACAAACACCAGGTACACAATTGTCCGGCAGCAAGGACACAGTTCTGGAAGATGACGAGGTGGAGGATGAGGAGGAGGAGATGGAGGAGGAGAAACCATGTTCACAGCAGGGTGGCACCCAGACCAGCTCATGGCCATCACTAGTGCATTGCTGGGGGGATACAGAGGACACAGACGATACACCCCCCCACAGAGGACAGCTTTTTGTTGCCTCTGGGCAGCCTGGCACACATGAGCGATTACATGCTGCAGTGTCTCTGCAACGCCTGCCAAGTTGCACACATTCTAACTGGTGCTGATTACTGAGTGGCCACCCTGCTGGATCCCCGTTACAAGGACAACGTACCATCCTTAATTCCCTCACTGGAGCATGATCGTAAGATGCTCGAGTACAAGCACACTCTGGTAGACACGCTGCTGGTAGCATTCTCACTTGACAGCGGGGGTATGGTGGAAGCACAAGGCGAAGGCAGAGGAGAAGGAAGAGGTTGCCAACGCATGCCGGGGCACCGCCAGAACCTCAGAAGGCAGGGTTAGCATGGCCAAAATGTGGAAAAGCTTTGTCAGCACGCCACAAGAACCAGCACCACCAGCTGAGATAGAATGTCTTAGCAGGAGGCAGAATTTCACCAACATGGTGGAGCAGTATGTGTGCACACGCTTACATGTACTGAATGATGGGTCTACCCCCTTCAACTTCTGGGTCTCCAAATTGGGCACATGGCCTGAGCCTGCCCTTTACGCCTTGGAGGTGCTGGTCTGCCCTGCAGCCAGTGTATTATCTGAACGTGTATTTAGCACGGCAGGGGGCATTATCACAGACAAGTGCAGCCACTTGTCCAGTGCCAATGTGGACAAGCTCACGTTCATTAAAATGAACCAGGCATGGATCCCACAGGACTTGTCTGAACCATGTGCAGAATAGACATGTATACCAGTGTTCTGAAAAAAACTGTCTGCCCATCGGATAGTGTCCAGCCCGAGGACAAGGAGATTCCAAAAATCTTGGAAGATGAACGGCGTCTGCCCCGTGAGTGCAGGTTCAAGCCCCACCATCCAAGTGGACATACGGTAGCACATAGTAACAGGGCCCATCACGGGCTCGCTTCGCTTGCCACGCTTCGGGCATGGCCTCGCTTCGCTCGGCTTGAACCTCAGATGGTGTAGCTTGAACCTGGTCTCACCATGCAGCGCTGTTCGTCTTCAGAGATTTTCGAAATCCCCTTGTTCTACATACTGAGCAAGTGCAGTACAGGGCTAACACTATCTGACGGGGGACAGAATTCGACACATCACTGGCCTTACCCAGCCATTGTTGTATTTTTGAACCAGTGTTGGCTACCTCGTTCCCCTCCACCGCCGCTTTCACCTACACCGCCACATCCACCGCCACCTCAACCTCCTACTCCATATGGACCTTGTCCTCCTAGGTCAGAGATATGCAATTAGCGGACCTCCAGCTGTTGCCAAACTACAAGTCCCCTCATGCCTCTTCCTCTGGGTGTCATGTTTGTGGCTGCCAGAGTATTGCTATGCCTCATGGCACTTGTAGTTCAGCAAAAGCTGGAGGTCCGCTAATTGTATATCCCTGTCCTAGGTCAAGATTATAATTTTTAATTTTTTTTATTTCAAAGTATTTTATTTTCCCACGTATCCATTAAATGTAATAATTTTTTCCAGAAAGGGGCGTATTCTGGGGCATTCCCACCATATGTGTGGCATCGTGCCGTTGAGTTCCTGAGGTTTTTAATCACTTCCTGTACCTCTTCTTCTGAGAAGGGGGCATCCAGCATATATATATATATATTTTTATTTATTTTATGTTATTTTATTTCCCTATCCACATTTGTTTGCAGAGCACTTGCCATGCTCTTAACAACATTTTGTTGCCATTTGCAGCCCTGAACCCTTTCCATTACTTTTTTAGAGCCATTTTAGTCCTCAAAAGTTCAGGTCCCCATTGACTTCAATGGGGTTTGGGTTCAGGGTCAAGTTTGGTCCCAACCCCGAACTTTTTTCTGAAGTTCAGCCAAACCCGTCGAACCCGAACAGAACATCCAGGTGTCCACTCAACTCTAATTATGATCATGTCCAGTGGTGGGTCATGTTGGGGGGTATAGTGTTCTATGTATAGAGTGTAATAGAATTGTATTATGATCATGTCCAGTGGAGGGTCATGTTGGGGGGTGTAGTGTTCTATGTATGGAGTGTAATAGAATTATATTATGATTATGTCCAGTGGTGGGTCATGTTGGGGGTGTAGTGTTCTATGTATAGAGTGTAATAGAATTGTATTATGATCATGTCCAGTGGAGGGTCATGTTGGGTCACTTTCTCAGTTTAAGTTGGTGTGCTGAACACATGTTAACGCCATTTTAGTTCTACCTCAGTTTAAAAGAAGTTAATATGTTTTCTACCACTAGATGGCGATCCTGACTCCCAGTGTTAATTTAGTAGACTAAAAAATTTTAGCCAACTAAAATGACTAAAACATGTGATGGAATGTCCGAGGATTGAACGCAAAGTTTAAGCGACCATTATTGTTTCAATATATAAGAAAATATAGTCCTCAACTGATCATACTTCAAAAGACACATTTAATGGGGAAAAGATTAATAACTTAAAAAAATTCTGGATAAAAAAGCATACCATGCCACGTATTCCTCCTATGCTAGAGGAGTATCCGTTTTAGTAAATAAAACTTTTTCGGGAGAAATAGAGAAGGCCTTTATAGACATTCAAGGGAAATATGTTATTTTATTCTATACAATTGGGCAGCAAAGATACATTACAGTAGCAATTTATATACCACCCCATTTGCGGTGGGAATTTAGAATGAGATAAGCGAGAAAATAATCGAATATCTCCCAGCAAAGTTATTATTTATTGGAGATTTTAATTAAATTCTATTGCCAGAGCTGGATAGACCAAAACCTCCTAAGCAATATTCAGTGGACTAGTATAATTGGGCTCAGGTGGCAGGAGTATCGGAAATTTGGAGATGGAGAAATCCAGAAGAAAGTCTATTCCTGTTTTTCTGTCTCCTATAAAACAGCGTCCAGACTAGATTTAGCATTTGCAGATGTAGCAATGTTAACAGATATTTCAGAAGTAACATACTTACCAAGTGGCCAATACGTGTCCCCACCCCGATAAGTGCATCATTGTGGAGGTTAAGTCCGCAGTGGGTGTCACACCCCAAGATAGAAGGAAAAAATGGCATCCCTAATAATGGAGTACTGGGAAAATAATGCAGGGTCATCCTTGGTGGACATTGTCTGGGATGCGCTTAAAGCGTAAATACGGGGACAATACATCTCAAATATCGCTGCGGTTAATAAAAAACAGAAGGTTAGGATACAGGAATTGCAAAAACAGATAGAAATAAAAAAAGGAGAAATATGGTCAAGACTCCAGTGTTGTAAATTTTGAGCAAATGATGGCTGCACAAAGAGACCTCCATTTATATATGGAAGAAATAACAAGGTTGGAACTACATAAAAACAGACAAAATATTTTGAGCAAGTAGATAAAGGTGGGAGATTTCTAGCAAGATTAGCACAGCAAGAATATCAAACTACAACTATATCAGAAATCGAAACCCTACAGAAAAATAGAGTAAAAGAACCTGAGGAGATTTTAGAGACCTGAGGAGAGTACTATAGTCGGTTGTATGCCTCTTCTCTCCCCTCCGACTTCCGCCCGACGGCTACGACGGACTCTTTGGACCGGGTAGCCCTCGGGTGATTGTCGGATAGGGAGAGAGAGGCATTGATATGTCCGATTACAGGTGAAGAGATCATAAAGGTCATACATACATTCCCAGGAGAGAAAGCACTAGGCCCAGATGGAATTCCTATGGAATTTTATGAGAAATATGGAGCTTTACTAGCTCCAAAATTAGCAGAAGTATTTACAAGTGGTCTATTTAAAGGAGTGCTTCCATACTCAATGGGGCATGCACATATAACCTTAGTATACAAGGAAATGAAAGATCCAAAACTATGTTCAGGCTGATAGCTTTATTAAATATAGATCTAAAAATACTGACGAAAATAGTAACATTGAGATTACAATCTTTATTAACGAATATCATAGATTCGGATCAGACAGGATTCATGCCAGAGAGAACGACAGATGTGTAGCTCTGTATGCAGATGATATGTTGCTGTTTTTCAGAGATGCGGGTCCTTCATTGAAAGGAGCTCTAGAACTACGGAATATTTTTTCAACGTTTACAGGGCTTAAAGTGAATTGGGATAAGTCTTTGTTATTCTCTATTGACAAAGTGGCACAAGATACAGTTCCCCCAGATCTACCACTAAAATGGGTATCAGAAATTAAGTATCTAAGCATAATAATATCTCGACAGGTCAAAGACTTTAAAATGTTAAATTTAGATCCAGTAATACAGGAGTGTAAGAAAAAGTTAAAGATCTGGAAGGCATTGCCCCTGTCGCTGCCGGGATGTATAAATTTAATAAAGATGAAGATTCTTCCTAAATTTCTGTATTTAGAAATTTTCCACAGTGATTGCCTAAGAATTTTTTTTTACGCAGCTACATGGTATGTTTTCTACATTTATATGGAAAGGCAAACCAGCTAGAATTAAACTAAGCGTACTTATGTGTCCAGCGGTACAGGGGGGATTGGCTTTCTCAGACCTTTATAAATATTATATGGCTACACAGTTGATGACGATAGGGAGATGGCTGAATCTGGATGGATTTGACTCTGCCACGATGGTAGAGGCCGCAGTGGTCCAGTTGCAGGAGGCACTGCAGTCATTGCCGTTCCGTGGATTAAAATATAGGTCAGATCTGACTCCCTTGATGATTACGACAGTAAAAATATGGAGAGCAGCCATGGCAAAAAAAGGACTATCTGAGAGGGGATTTATGCCCAAACACTCCATTATGGAGAAATCCAGAGCTCCCACATTTGGATTCCATCCAAGATCCAGGGGAATGGACTAGATTTGGGATTAAAAAACTATCACCAGTTGTACCCGAAAGGAGAATTATTTCATTTGCCGAAATAAGAAAATGTTGGAATATACCTGGGTACTACACTTTTAGATACATGCAGTGGCTCCATGCTTTATTGGCTCAGTTCCCGGAGGGGATCCCATAATTGATAGAAACAGAATTAGAGCAAATGGTAAGGAAAAAGACCAAAAAAAAACAAATTTCAATTTTATATAGCTACATATCTAAAACTACATTTTCAGATATAAGTAAACTATGTGAAAGCTGGATAAGAGATGTTCCAACATTAGCAAATATAAACTGGGAGGAGATATGGAGATCTCCACTCCAAATGCTAAAATATCTGCGAGATAGATGAATACAATTTAAAATAATACAAGTTATTATACGCCATACAAATTTTATAAAATATTTCCAACAATCTCTCAAAACTGCTGGAGATGTGCAAGTACCCCAGGATATTTCATCCACATATTCTGGTCTTGTCCAAAGATAGTGATATTCTGGAGGGAGGTTTTGAGAGTAATTACTATAGTAACATCAGTCTCTTTAAATCAAGAAGCAGAGATCTGCCTATTAGGACTAGAAGGGAATAATATCACCCCTATAGGAAGGAAAATACAGGTGGGTCTGTTGCTTTTTTATGCTAGAAAGACGATAGTGCTGAATTGGAAAAAGGCGAAAGCCCCAACGTTAACACAGTGGGAAAATTTAGTAAATCGTAATCTACCACTATATAGGGAAACATATTGGCGTAGAGGACATGGAGAGAAATATGATAGAGTATGGGCAGGTTGGATAGAAAATTCCATAACGGCATCAGGATAAAACAGTATGGAGATAGGGCAAGCCACACCAAAAGGGGTAAGAGGGATATGAATGTATAAATGTATACGTATAATTTTGTAGTATTTGAGGACATGACTATGAATGGATTTTATGGAAGCTCATAAGAGAGCGATGAATGTAACTGGTGAAATGTATAATGGATATGTAAAAAAAACTAATAAAGAGATATATAAAAAATATATTGGGATAGCACTGTGCCACTGCTATAATTAAGTTATTATTACAAATGGGCAGCATACCTTGTATACACAAGGTCGAAGCACATCACACCTCAATTTGTAACGATTTCTCAATCTATTGGGATCTAAGTAAACCACTACTTGTCCCTGAAACCTGCTCCGAGGTTCAACCGGTACTCCATGAGGTCTGACATTTTAGTTGTTATTTTAATTGTTTAACTAGTTGAAATACCACACCGCCTCTTACCATTCACAAACGCACCTCCCACTCCCCAGAGTAATACTAAAGCCGCATACACACGTAGCGGTATGTCCGACGTACTTAGTCTGGCGGACTTCCCGCCAGACTGTCCGTCGGACTTTCCGAACGGGCTACTTGCCCACACACGGCACTTTTTCAGCGGACTAATACGGCGTACTAAGTCCGCCGTACTATCCGCCCTACTTTTGAAATGAACGGACTCGCCCACACACGCGGAGGAAAGTCCGCTCATTTCGAGCGCGTCTCCAGGTAGGCGGGGCCCGCGAAGGAGACGTCGCTGGGCCCGCCGCCTGGTATGGACTTAAAGGGGAACCCCAACGCCGAAAAAAATCGGCGTGGGGGTTCCCCCCAAGTCCACAACAGACCCTTGTCCGAGCACGCTACCCGGCCGGCCAGGGAAGGGGGGGCGAGCGAGCGCCCCCCCCTCCTGAGCCGTACCAGGCCGCATGCCCTCAACATGGGGGGTGCCTTGGGGAAGGGGGGGCCGCGCGGCCCCCCCACCCCAAAGCACCTTGTCCCCATGTTGATGAGGACAAGGGCCTCTTCCCGACAACCCTGGCCGTTGGTTGTCGGGGTCTGCGGGCGGGGGGGCTTATCGGAATCCGGGAGCCCCCTTTAATAAGGGGGCCCCCGGATACCGGCCCCCCACCCTATGTGAATGAGCATGGGGTGCAATGTACCCCTACCCATTCACCTGTAAAATAAAAGTACAAAAAAAACACAACACACGAGATAAAATACTTTATTGCACAGCTCCGGGGGTCTTCCGTCTTCGGGGGTCTTCTCGCCGGACTCCTCCGCTATCTTCTTGTAGCTCTTTTGCTAGCGGAGGAGCCCGGCTTTCTTCCTCGCCGCCGGCCTCTTCTTCCGACTTCGGGGGTCTTGTCCCCCTCTTCGGTTCTTCTGCCGGGCCACCGCGCATTCTTCTAGCTCTTTTACAGGCGGTGGCCCGGTCTTCTGTCGCCGCCGCCTTCCGTTCTTCTTCTTCTTCTTCTCCAGGAGATGTTGACTCGACGATCTCTCCGGCCACAATGCCAGAGACGGGCTGCGCTGCCACTTATATAGGGGACAAGGGGCAGTGTCACATGGGTTTATGTCACATGGGTTGGTCACATGGGTTGATGTCACATGGCGACAGTCCCAGCATCCTCCGGGACTGTGACATCGTAAGGGGGCGGGGTCACCATGTGACACCAACCCATGTGACATAAAGCCATGCGACACCGCCCCTTGTCCCTATATAAGTGGCAGTGCAGCGCGTCCCTGGCATTGCGGCCGGAGAGATCGTTGAGTCAACATCTTCTGGAGAAGAAGAAGAAGAAGAACGGAAGGCGGCTGTGGCGGCGACAGAAGACCGGGCCACCGCCTGTAAAAGAGCTAGAAGAAGGCGCGGTGGCTCGGCAGAAGAACTGAAGAGGGGGACAAGACCCCCGAAGTCGGAAGAAGAGGCCGGCGTCGAGGAAGAAATCCGGACCCCCGAAGACGGAAGACCCCCGGAGCTGTGCAATAAAGTATTTTATCTTGTGTGTTGTGTTTTTTTTGTACTTTTATATTACAGGTGAATGGGTAGGGGTACATTATACCCCATACTCATTCACATAGGGTGGGGGGCCGGTATCCAGGGGCCCCCTTATTAAAGGGGGCTCCTGGATTCCGATAAGCCCCCCGCCCGCAGACCCCGACAACCAACGGCCAGGGTTGTCGGGAAGAGGCCCTTGTCCTCATCAACATGGGGACAAGGTGCTTTGGGGTGGGGGCCGCGCGGCCCCCCCTTCCCCAAGGCACCCCCCATGTTGAGGGCACGCGGCCTGGTACGGCTCAGGAGGGGGGGCGCTCGCTCGCCCCCCCTTTCCTGGCCGGCCGGGTAGCGTGCTCGGACAAGGGTCTGTTGTGGACTTGGGGGGGACCCCCACGCCGATTTTTTTCCGCGTTGGGGTTCCCCTTTAAGTCCATACCAGGTGGCGGGGCCAGCGACGTCTCCTTCGCGGGCCCCGCCTACCTGGAGACCTGCTCAAAATGAGCAGACTTTTCTCCGGGCGGGAAAAGTCCGCTTATTTCAAAAGTACGGCGGACTGACATACACACGGCCGGATTGTCCGCCGAAATGCGAGTCCGGCGGGAAGATTGGAGTGCAACACGGCATTCTAAGTCCGCCGTACTTTCGGGTCAAAAAAGTATGCCGGAGGCTACACACGAGGGGATTGTTTGGCGGACTTGAGTTTGCCGGACTTTTCCACTGGATTGTTTGATCGTGTGTACGTGGCATTAGTGTCCTTTTTTAGAACACTAACTAGCTGCTACACCATCTTGGTGTATACCTGAGCTAACACTCACACTAGTGTGAGGGGGTTCGCTCGGTAGCGGGTGTGTGTGACCCCCTGGATGGGTTCACAACACAAAGTCAGGCACAGCAGACAGCGGTGTAGGTGCAAAAAACAAAAGATCCGGTTTATTTAGGCTACATGCAGTGATACATATAACAGCCAAACAAAATAAAACAAGAAAATAAATCCTGGTCAGCTTGATCTCTAACTACACACGTAGACTCCCTGTCTAACAACTGGGTGCAGCCTTTTGCTGCCCCAGTCCCTGTCTCTATTGTAGGGGTTTGCCACACAGGCGTTAACTCACCGCACAGAACAGATCTCAGACTCCCCAGTCTATACACACAAAACTGGTTCCAGGATGGAGCATCTCCCTATGCATGCTGGGGTTTTTTGTAGAGGTTTTAATGAGCCCACTTACTACAGCTGGGCTCATTAACTCTTCCCCTCTAATTGTAAAAGTCTGCATAAAGCCTGAATCTAGGACACACATATTTCCCATCCTGAATACAACCAGGTGATTTTACCTGTGTGCTGCCACATACCCCCCCTCTTGTTTCAACCTTGGGGTTGTAACACAAGCAGCCAGACACGCATGTATCCGAGACAAAGCATCCACATTCCCCATTTTAACACCAGGGCGATGCTTAACTGTAAAGTTAAATTCCTGTAGGGCCAGGATCCACCTATTTACCCTTCTATTGGTCTCCTTGTTTTGAGCCATCCACTTTAAAGGAGCGTGATCAGTCACCAGGTCAAAGTGCCTACCTAGCAGATAGTACCGAAGGGAATCTAGAGCCCACTTCACTGCTAAACATTCCTTCTCAATCGTGGAGTAATTTACCTCATGGGACTTTAACTTCCTGCTGAGGTAAATGACTGGGTGCTCTTCCCCGTTCCAGACCTGGGATAACACTGCTCCTAACCCAACGTCTGATGCATCAGTTTGTACAACAAAGTCCTTAGAGAAGTCTGGTGAGTACAACACTGGCTGGCTACATAAGGCTGTTTTTAAGGACTGAAATGCTTCCTCAGCCTCTGGGGACCATTTAACCATAACCGACTCTTTCCCTTTTGTCAGGTTGGTGAGGGGCACAGCCTGAGAAGCAAAATGGGGAATGAATCGTCGATAATAGCCAGCGATTCCCAGAAAGGCTCGTACCTGTTTCTTGCTGTTGGGACGTGGCCAACTCTGTATGGCCTCGACTTTATTGACTTGGGGTTTTATCACCCCCCTCCCAATAGTGTACCCAAGATATTTGGCCTCCTCCTGTCCAATGGTACACTTCTTTGGATTGGCCGTAAACCCAGCTTCCCGGATAGAGTCTAGGACTGCTTGTACTTTTGGCAAATGTGAGACCCAGTCTGTGCTATGGATAATCACATCATCCAGGTAAGCTGCAGCATATTTATGATGGGGCCTCAGAATCTTATCCATTTTCCGCTGGAATGTTGCCGGTGCATTCTGTAACCCAAACGGCATTCTCTTATATTGGAATGCCCCATCTGGGGTTACAAACGCAGTTTTCTCCTTGGCTGACTCGGCCAGGGGAATTTGCCAATACCCTTTGGTGAGATCAAGAGTTGTCATATATCGGGCTGTTCCCAGCCGGTCAACCAACTCATCTATACGTGGCATGGGGTAGGTGTCAAATTTTGTAACTTTATTTAATTGTCTAAAATCGTTACAAAACCGCCAGCTCCCATCAGGTTTGGGCACTAGTACAATAGGACTGGACCAGTCACTCTGGGACTCCTCTATCACACCCAATTACAGCATCCTTTGAACCTCCCCACGTATTGCCTCCCGTCGGGCCTCTGGTATTCTATAAGGTTTTAGTTTTACCCTTTCTCCTGGCGGGGTGATAATGTCATGCTCTACGCCAGATGTTTGTCCTGGAAGCTCAGAGAAAATCTCTTTGTTACGAAGTACAAACTCTTTAACCTCCTGTTGTTGGGGTTTCGATAAGGTGTCTGCTATTCCAACCTCAGGAACTAAGCAATCAGGCTGTACTTGTGACAAAGTCTCTGCGACTAGGGATTCCCTATCCTTCCAGGCTTTCAGCAGATTGACGTGATAGATCTGCTCCGGCTTTCGCCTTCCTGGCTGTTTAACCCTGTAGTTCACCTCACTAATTTTTTCAATTACTTCATATGGACCTTGCCATTTGGCCAGAAATTTGCTTTCAACCGTAGGGACTAGCACCAAGACCCTATCCCCCGGGGAAAAAGTACGTGTCTTGGCCCCACGGTTGTACACTCTCTGCTGTGCTAACTGCGCTTGGGTTAAATGTTCCTTTACAAATGGCATTACCTGTGCAATTCTATCTTGCATCAGGGCGACATGCTCAATCACACTCCTGTGAGGAGAACTCTCATTTTCCCAAGTTTCCTTGGCGATATCCAGCAGCCCTCTTGGGTGTCTCCCATAGAGCAACTCGAAGGGTGAGAAACCCGTAGAGGATTGGGGTACCTCCCTAATGGCAAACATCAGACAGGGTATTAGACAATCCCAATTCTTTCCATCTCTATCCACCACCTTCTTTAACATTTGTTTTAGGGTTTTGTTGAATCTTTCAACCAACCCATCTGTTTGGGGGTGATACACAGATGTACGCAATTGCTTCACTTTGTACAACTTGCATAATTCTTTCATAATCCGGGACATAAAGGGTGTACCTTGGTCCGTAAGCAGTTCCTTACAAATACCCACGCAGCTAAAAACAAGGGATAGCTCTTTGGCTATGGTTTTGGCCGAGGTATTTCGGAGAGGAATTGCTTCCGGATAACGGGTGGCATAGTCCAATATAACCAAAATGTACTGATGCCCCCTAGCAGACTTTATTATCGGACCTACCAAATCCATTGCGATCCTCTCAAAGGGGACCTCAATGATAGGAAGAGGTACCAGTGGGTTACGGAAATGTGGCATAGGTGCCGACTTCTGACACACAGGGCAGGAGGAACAATACTTTTCTATTTCCTTCATGACCCCAGGCCAATAGAATCTCTGCAATACCCTCTCTCTGGTTTTCTCTGTCCCCAGATGACCTCCCAGAATGTGTCCATGAGCCAATTCTAACACCAACTTCCTGTAAGGTTTGGGCACTACAAGTTGCTCAATGGTTTCTTCTGCCCTTTGAGCCACTCGATATAGCAGGTCCCTTTCCATAGTGAAGTAAGGATAAGGGCAAGTCTTATCTGGGTTCACTAACTCGCCATCTATTTTCACCACATTTTCCCGTGCCTTTATTAGGGTGGGGTCTTTTAACTGTTCTGTGGCAAAATTTTCCCTGTGAACCTCAAGATCCGAAAACTCCACAGACGGCATGTTTTCATCTGAGGATGTTGGCTCCTCCCCAGTTTCTCGAGTTTCCCCCGCCAATACCGACAAGGGAAATTCAGGAGAGTCCTCACCACTCCCAGAGGAATTCTGGTCATCTTCCTGGTTTATAGGGGCACCAATGGGGGCCTCAGGACAATCCCAGAGTTCCCAGAATTTTGGAAAATCCCTTCCCACAATAGCATCATGTGGTAACTGAGACACTAACCCCACCTGATGAGAGAGGTTACCTTTGGGGGTCTCAAAAAACACTGAAGTTACAGGATACTCTCGGGTGTCCCCATGCACACAAATAACAGCCACCCTGTTCTTCCCAGAGACCTCTGTAGTAACTAATTCAGCTTTTATCAATGTTACCAGGCTACCTGAATCTAGCAACACATCAACATGTCTACCATAAATACACATTTTACATAAATGTTTCTCAGGTCCCCGAATGGCAGTGCATGCAACTGTCGCAAACAGCGACTGACGTCTCTCCCTTATAAAGTCACATTGCATAGGCTCATCCACAACTGGGCAATTGGCTGCAATATGTCCCTCTTGCCGGCAGCGGTAGCAAATAATTTTTTTCGCTGCCTCTTGCAGCATGGGCTTCCTGGGCTGCTCCCGCCAGACCTTAGGTAGAACTCCCACCCTTTCACTCTCTCCACCCTCACCCCTTGGAGTCATCTTACCCGCCACTGGGGATGATCTGGTCTTAGGGGGGAAAGTCCGTGAGTCCCTGGAAGAGGTGGTCAAGTTCTCTGTAGCCAAGTACCTCTCAACCAGATCCACAAGTTTATCTGCATTTTCTGGGTCTCCATGGCTTACCCATTTTTGGATGGCAGTAGGAAGAGCTCTCAGGAAACGATCCATAACCACACGTTCCACAATGTTTGGTGCGGTCAAAATCTCTGGCTGCAGCCACTTCCTGCTCAGGTGAATGAGATCATACATTTGAGACCTGGGAGGTTTTCCAACCTGAAAAGTCCAGTTATGCACACGCTGAGCCCGGACTGCCAGGGTGACACCCAGCCGTGCCAATATTTCTGCTTTTAGCACCACATAGTCTTTTGCTTGGTCAGGCTCTAGGTCATAATAAGCTTTCTGCGATTCCCCAGTTAACAGAGGGGCCACCAGTCCAGCCCATTGCTCCTTGGGCCACTTTTCCCTTTCAGCAGTCCTTTCAAATGTGGTCAAAAACACCTCCGGATCATCCTCTCCAGTCATTTTTGTCAGTAAACGGCTCACACCAAAGGTTGCGGTATTATTGTACCCACTTGCTTCATTGGTCTGCGGACGTTGCTGTATCAATGTCTCTATTTGCTGTTGAAAATGCTGCTCTTGCTTCTGCAACAGGTCTATGAAGCGGGCTTCAGATCGCTGCTGGGCTTGTTGCTGAGCTTCCAAACTCTGCTGCAAAGTTGCATTTGTCTGCTGCTGATTTGCATTTGCCTGCTGCTGGGCTTCCAAACTCTGCTGCAAAGTTGCATTTGTCTGCTGCTGATTTGCATTTGCCTGCTGCTGGGCTTGTTGTTGAGCTGCAAGGCTCTTTTGTAAAGCTGCATTTGTTTGCTGCTGGTTTGCATTTGCTAGAGCCAGCTGTCTCAGTATCTCCTCCATGCTGGCCTTAACAACAACAAAAAAAAAAAAAAAAAACTGCCAAAATTCTCCACCAACTGTGAGGGGGTTCGCTCGGTAGCGGGTGTGTGTGACCCCCTGGATGGGTTCACAACACAAAGTCAGGCACAGCAGACAGCGGTGTAGGTGCAAAAAACAAAAGATCCGGTTTATTTAGGCTACATGCAGTGATACATATAACAGCCAAACAAAATAAAACAAGAAAATAAATCCTGGTCAGCTTGACCTCTAACTACACACGTAGACTCCCTGTCTAACAACTGGGTGCAGCCTTGTGCTGCCCCAGTCCCTGTCTCTATTGTAGGGGTTTGCCACACAGGCGTTAACTCACCGCACAGAACAGATCTCAGACTCCCCAGTCTATACACACAAAACTGGTTCCAGGATGGAGCATCTCCCTATGCATGCTGGGGTTTTTTGTAGAGGTCTTAATGAGCCCACTTACTACAGCAGGGCTCATTAACTCTTCCCCTCTAATTGTAAAAGTCTGCATAAAGCCTGAATCTAGGACACACATATTTCCCATCCTGAATACAACCAGGTGATTTTACCTGCGTGCTGCCACACTAGGTTCTACAAAACCAACCCAACCCTTTTCACCCCCCTCAAAACATAATCCTCCTTCTCCCTCTGCCTACCCCCACTATTCCCACCACCCTCCTTATTCCGGTTTGTTGTTTGCTGTCTGCTTTCAACCCCTGCTCAATTATGGCATATTCTTTTTAAGGAAATTATCTCACATAATGTGAATGGCCTCAACATACCCCAAAAAAGGACAAAAATATTGCAGGAACTCAAAAAAGTATGTCCATTTATAGTCTTCCTCCAAGAAACACACTTCAAAGGCCCAAACATCCCCAAACTCACCAACAAGCTCTTCACAAAAGCATACCATGCTAACCCATTATCCAAAATCAAAAAGGTCTCTATCCTGGTGAATAGTGATGGCCGAACGGTTCGCCCGGCGGTCGTTTCGCGGCGAATTTCCGACTTTCGCCGTCCGCGGGTTCGAACGCCTTTTTCCGTCGTTCGCCCCGGCGGACTTACGTGTTTAATGTATACAAGAACTTTAACCTTTCGTGACACGTTTATCATGTGTTACAGGACAACCAATTGAGACATGACAGCTCATGGACACTTGGACATTCCCCCTAACCTATAAATACACCCGATCCGGTGGCCATTTTACATTCTTTCTTCTGTCACTGTAGGGAAAGGATCCTGTGTGGAGTAGGGACAGAGAAAACGCTAGCTATTTGGTACACAAAAGTTCTTTTCAGGACTGGTATAGGTGTTAGGTCAGCAGCCTGAGTTTCTTTTGTCAGTTTAGATAAAGGGACAGAGCGCTGTATGCTGCTATTTTAGGGACAGCTCAGCCAGATTAGTCTTTCTTCATCATCATCATCATCATCATCATTAGCTGTTACTATCAGGTCCACAAAAGAGCTGTTCCAGCTAATCGTTCCAGCCTACTCTTTTTTGCCAATTTGTATAGGGACAGGCAGGAAGCAGTGTGTCAGGCAGTGAGGATAATTTTAAAGACTTGCTGTTACTATTAGTTCCACAAAGGTTCTTTTCAGGACTGGTATCAGTGGTACGGTAATAGGCTTGTACACGTATAATATTCTTTCTTCCAAATATAGAAAGAATATTATACTTGACTGCTGCCCTTCTGCTGCAGTCTGCTAATCATTCACAACTCACTTGTTCCACAAAGCTCTTTATCAGGACTGGTAACTTGGTCTGTCTAGGGTGCTACGGTACATAGGCTTGGGTGCGGTACAGTCTGCTGTTCTGTAAGGACCGCTATCGGTCCACAATACATAGGGTTGCCGTGCACTACTGCTGACCGCTGCCCTATACTGCAGCAGTCCTTCATTGGTATAGGGACTGACGTACAGTCTGCTAATCACTAACACACAACCTGCTTGGTCCACAAAAGTTCTTATAAGGACTGGTAACTTGGTATAGGGTGCTACGGTACATAGGCCTGAGTGCGTTACAGTCTGCTGTTCTGTAAGGACCGCTATCGGTCCACAATACATAGGGTTGCCGTGCACTACTGCTGACCGCTGCCCTATACTGCAGCAGTCCTTCAGCGGTATAGGGACTGACGCACAGTCTGCTAAACACTAACACACAACCTGCTTGGTCCACAAAAGTTTTTATAAGGACTGGTAACTTGGTATAGGGTGCTACGGTACATAGGCCTGAGTGCAGTACAGTCTGCTGTTCTGTAAGGACCGCTATCGGTCCACAATACATAGGGTTGCCGTGCACTACTGCTGACCGCTGCCCTATACTGCAGCAGTCCTTCATTGGTATAGGGACTGACGTACAGTCTGCTAATCACTAACACACAACCTGCTTGGTCCACAAAAGTTCTTATAAGGACTGGTAACTTGGTATAGGGTGCTACGGTACATAGGCCTGAGTGCGTTACAGTCTGCTGTTCTGTAAGGACCGCTATCGGTCCACAATACATAGGGTTGACGTGCACCACTGCTGACCGCTGCCCTATACTGCAGCAGTCCTTCAGCGGTATAGGGACTGACGTACAGTCTGCTAAACACTAATACACAACCTGCTTGGTCCACAAAAGTTCTTATAAGGACTGGTAACTTGGTATAGGGTGCTACGGTACATAGGCTTGAGTGCGGTACAGTCTGCTGTTCTGTAAGGACCGCTATCGGTCCACAATAGATAGGGTTGACGTGCACCACTGCTGACCGCTGCCCTATACTGCAGCAGTCCTTCAGCGGTATAGGGACTGACGCACAGTCTGCTAAACACTAACACACAACCTGCTTGGTCCACAAAAGTTTTTATAAGGACTGGTAACTTGGTATAGGGTGCTACGGTACATAGGCCTGAGTGCGTTACAGTCTGCTGTTCTGTAAGGACCGCTATCGGTCCACAATACATAGGGTTGCCGTGCACTACTGCTGACCGCTGCCCTATACTGCAGCAGTCCTTCATTGGTATAGGGACTGACGTACAGTCTGCTAATCACTAACACACAACCTGCTTGGTCCACAAAAGTTCTTATAAGGACTGGTAACTTGGTATAGGGTGCTACGGTACATAGGCCTGAGTGCGTTACAGTCTGCTGTTCTGTAAGGACCGCTATCGGTCCACAATACATAGGGTTGACGTGCACCACTGCTGACCGCTGCCCTATACTGCAGCAGTCCTTCAGCGGTATAGGGACTGACGTACAGTCTGCTAAACACTAATACACAACCTGCTTGGTCCACAAAAGTTCTTATAAGGACTGGTAACTTGGTATAGGGTGCTACGGTACATAGGCTTGAGTGCGGTACAGTCTGCTGTTCTGTAAGGACCGCTATCGGTCCACAATACATAGGGTTGCCGTGCACTACTGCTGACCGCTGCCCTATACTGCAGCAGTCCTTCATTGGTATAGGGACTGACGTACAGTCTGCTAATCACTAACACACAACCTGCTTGTTCCACAAAAGTTCTTATAAGGACTGGTAACTTGGTATAGGGTGCTACGGTACATAGGCTTGAGTGCGGTACAGTCTGCTGTTCTGTAAGGACCGCTATCGGTCCACAATAGATAGGGTTGACGTGCACCACTGCTGACCGCTGCCCTATACTGCAGCAGTCCTTCAGCGGTATAGGGACTGACGTACAGTCTGCTAAACACTAATACACAACCTGCTTGGTCCACAAAAGTTCTTATAAGGACTGGTAACTTGGTATAGGGTGCTACGGTACATAGGCTTGAGTGCGGTACAGTCTGCTGTTCTGTAAGGACCGCTATCGGTCCACAATAGATAGGGTTGACGTGCACCACTGCTGACCGCTGCCCTATACTGCAGCAGTCCTTCAGCGGTATAGGGACTGACGTACAGTCTGCTAAACACTAATACACAACCTGCTTGGTCCACAAAAGTTCTTATAAGGACTGGTAACTTGGTATAGGGTGCTACGGTACATAGGCTTGAGTGCGGTACAGTCTGCTGTTCTGTAAGGACCGCTATCGGTCCACAATAGATAGGGTTGACGTGCACCACTGCTGACCGCTGCCCTATACTGCAGCAGTCCTTCAGCGGTATAGGGACTGACGCACAGTCTGCTAAACACTAACACACAACCTGCTTGGTCCACAAAAGTTTTTATAAGGACTGGTAACTTGGTATAGGGTGCTACGGTACATAGGCCTGAGTGCGTTACAGTCTGCTGTTCTGTAAGGACCGCTATCGGTCCACAATACATAGGGTTGCCGTGCACTACTGCTGACCGCTGCCCTATACTGCAGCAGTCCTTCATTGGTATAGGGACTGACGTACAGTCTGCTAATCACTAACACACAACCTGCTTGGTCCACAAAAGTTCTTATAAGGACTGGTAACTTGGTATAGGGTGCTACGGTACATAGGCCTGAGTGCGTTACAGTCTGCTGTTCTGTAAGGACCGCTATCGGTCCACAATACATAGGGTTGACGTGCACCACTGCTGACCGCTGCCCTATACTGCAGCAGTCCTTCAGCGGTATAGGGACTGACGTACAGTCTGCTAAACACTAATACACAACCTGCTTGGTCCACAAAAGTTCTTATAAGGACTGGTAACTTGGTATAGGGTGCTACGGTACATAGGCTTGAGTGCGGTACAGTCTGCTGTTCTGTAAGGACCGCTATCGGTCCACAATACATAGGGTTGCCGTGCACTACTGCTGACCGCTGCCCTATACTGCAGCAGTCCTTCATTGGTATAGGGACTGACGTACAGTCTGCTAATCACTAACACACAACCTGCTTGTTCCACAAAAGTTCTTATAAGGACTGGTAACTTGGTATAGGGTGCTACGGTACATAGGCTTGAGTGCGGTACAGTCTGCTGTTCTGTAAGGACCGCTATCGGTCCACAATAGATAGGGTTGACGTGCACCACTGCTGACCGCTGCCCTATACTGCAGCAGTCCTTCAGCGGTATAGGGACTGACGTACAGTCTGCTAAACACTAATACACAACCTGCTTGGTCCACAAAAGTTCTTATAAGGACTGGTAACTTGGTATAGGGTGCTACGGTACATAGGCTTGAGTGCGGTACAGTCTGCTGTTCTGTAAGGACCGCTATCGGTCCACAATAGATAGGGTTGACGTGCACCACTGCTGACCGCTGCCCTATACTGCAGCAGTCCTTCAGCGGTATAGGGACTGACGTACAGTCTGCTAAACACTAATACACAACCTGCTTGGTCCACAAAAGTTCTTATAAGGACTGGTAACTTGGTATAGGGTGCTACGGTACATAGGCTTGAGTGCGGTACAGTCTGCTGTTCTGTAAGGACCGCTATCGGTCCACAATACATAGGGTTGCCGTGCACTACTGCTGACCGCTGCCCTATACTGCAGCAGTCCTTCATTGGTATAGGGACTGACGTACAGTCTGCTAATCACTAACACACAACCTGCTTGTTCCACAAAAGTTCTTATAAGGACTGGTAACTTGGTATAGGGTGCTACGGTACATAGGCTTGAGTGCGGTACAGTCTGCTGTTCTGTAAGGACCGCTATCGGTCCACAATAGATAGGGTTGACGTGCACCACTGCTGACCGCTGCCCTATACTGCAGCAGTCCTTCAGCGGTATAGGGACTGACGTACAGTCTGCTAAACACTAATACACAACCTGCTTGGTCCACAAAAGTTCTTATAAGGACTGGTAACTTGGTATAGGGTGCTACGGTACATAGGCTTGAGTGCGGTACAGTCTGCTGTTCTGTAAGGACCGCTATCGGTCCACAATAGATAGGGTTGACGTGCACCACTGCTGACCGCTGCCCTATACTGCAGCAGTCCTTCAGCGGTATAGGGACTGACGTACAGTCTGCTAAACACTAATACACAACCTGCTTGGTCCACAAAAGTTCTTATAAGGACTGGTAACTTGGTATAGGGTGCTACGGTACATAGGCTTGAGTGCGGTACAGTCTGCTGTTCTGTAAGGACCGCTATAGGTCCACAATAGATAGGGTTGACGTGCACCACTGCTGACCGCTCACCTATACTGCAGCAGTCCTTCAGCGGTATAGGGACTAAGAGTTTTGTCACAGGGTCATTTAAAAAATGACATGCAGAGGAAGAGGCAGGCCCTTCCGCAGGGGTGGTAGGGGTAGGGCAGGAGCAACAGGCTTGAGCCAAAGTGGGAAGTTGCAGAAGGTGCGTTCAATTACTTTAAAGGATGCACCAGACTTGGTTGAGTGGCTCGCTCAGCCTTACTCTTCTGCACCCTCCTCATCCTCTCGATCTGCACCCTCTTCTTCACTCTCTGCTATGTGCACCCCCAAAGACACTACCACCAACAACACGACCACCACCACCACCACCACATACCTTCCGCTTGAGTCACTGGAATTATTTTCCGATCCATATCAAGAGGACATTTCTGATGCGCAGCCACTCTTGGTATTGGATCAGGAAGAGGAGGTAGCAACAAGCGCTACTCAGCAGTCTGACGCCAGTACCCAGATCAGCCCAAGGAGGAGGTTGGTCCCCGGTGTTGCTGCCTACTCTACTTATAGCGGTGGGGAAGGTGACGTTGATGATGACGTGTCTAGTGATGTCACGTGGGTGCCCACAAGAGAGGAAGAGGAGGGGAGTTCAGAGGGAGATATGGACCAGCAGATAGGGAGGAGAAGCAGCAATGACTTACATTGCACAGCAGGGACAAAGCAGACTGCAAATGTATCAGGAGCGAGTCATCGACCATGTACGGTCACATCTGGCGCTCCCAGGACACCGGCACATGGCTCCGCAGTGTGGGCTTTTTTTAACGTGTCCGCTGCTGACAATAGCGTTGCCATCTGCAATCTTTGCAGTCAACGCGTTAGTCGCGGTAAGCCCAATACTCACCTAGGGACGACCGCCTTAAGAAGGCACATGAGCAGCCATCACCGAGCCCAGTGGGAGCAACGGAACACACAAAGCCACACTGCAGGCTCTCACCGTCCAGCCTCGTCTTCTACTTCTCCTTCTCCTCTCTCCTCACAATTGTCCTCCACTCCACCTTCCATCACGCCAAGCTCACATTTTTCTGCAAAAAGGCAGGCTTCCGTGGGCCTAATGTTTGAGCGTAAAAAAATGATGACGCCGGATAACCCTCTTGCCCAACGGTTGGCGGCTGGCTTGTCAGAACTCATAGCCCGCCAACTACTGCCATATAAACTGGTGGACTCGGAGGCCTTTCGCAAATTTGTGGCCATTGGAACACCACAATGGAAGGTCCCAGGAAGGAAGTATTTCTCAGAGAAGGGCATCCCAGAGCTATATGGCCATGTTCAGCGGCAAGTGAATGTATCTCTGGCACACAGTGTCGGTGCCAAGATACATCTGACCACAGACACGTGGTCTAGCAAACACGGGCAGGGAAGGTATATCAGTTTTACTGCCCACTGGGTGAACCTTCTGACGGCCGTCAAGCATGTAACCCGTGGCACCCGTGTAGATTTGGTTTTACCGCCACGGATTGCATGCAGGCCTGACTCTTCTTCTCCTCCTCCTACTCCATCCTCCTCCCTCTCCTCCTCAGCTGCCTCCTCCTTTTCCGCTGCTAGCGTCTCTTCCACTGCACCGCCCAAGCTCCCCAGAACCTATTCCACATGCCAGGTGAGACGTTGCCATGCCGTGCTGCGTCTGTTGTGCCTGGAAGCAAAGAGCCACACTGGCCCGGCACTCCTTTCAGCTTTGCGTTCACAGGCAGATGAGTGGCTAACACCGCTCAATTTGACAGTTGGTAAAGTGGTGTGTGACAACGGTGCCAATCTGCTTAGCGCATTGAAACAGGGCAAAATCACGCACGTGCCGTGCATGGCACACGTCTTAAACTTGGTCGTGCAGCGATTCCTTGTCAAATACCCTGGGGTCCAGGACATCTTGCGGCAGGCAAGGAAAATCTCGGCCCATTTCAGAAGATCTTACACGGCCATGGCTCGCCTTGCTGACATTCAGCGGCGACACCATCTGCCGGTCAGACGTCTTATTTGCGATTGCCCGACGCGATGGAACTCAACCTTCTATATGCTTGATAGGCTGCTCCAGCAGAAACGTGCAGTTAACGTCTACCTGTATGAACTCTGCGAAAGAAACGGTTCTGGGGAGCTGGGTTTTTTTTCACCGCGCCAGTGGCTGCTCATGCGCGACACATGCAGACTTCTGCGGCCATTTGAGGAGATCACCAAACTGGTCAGTCGCAGCCATGGCGCCATCAGTGACATGGTACCTTATGCCTTCTTTCTGGAGCGTGCATTGCGTCGTGTCATTGATCAGGCTGTGGAGGAGCAGGAGCGGGAAGATGAGGAAGTCGCAATGCTGGATGAATTCCCAGGGGGGGCTACTCTATCTGAGACAAGTCAACAACAGGAGTCTGATGAGGAGTCAGAGGAGGATGGTGCCGGGGCGGATGAGCAGGAGCAAGAAGAGCATGCTTTAAACCTTTCTGGGATCCCTGTTGTGCGAGGATGGGGAGAGGAGAATGAAGAGGACGACATTATCCTGGATGATGAGCAGGAGCCAGGCCACCACACCGCTTCCACTTTAGTGCAAATGGGGGCCTTCATGCTCCAGTGTTTTAATAGGGACCCCCGTATAAAAAGCATGAGGGTCAAGGACCAGTACTGGGTGGCAACGTACTTAGACCCCCGGTACAAACACAAAATGGCGGAAATGTTACCGCCGTCGCAGAGGGCTGTCAGAATGCAGCACTTCCAGGCCTTGCTTCGAGAAATGCTGCATTCTGCTTTTGCGTGCGCTGGCAGAGGAGCAATTCCCACTCCCAGAGAAGGATTTGCGGGTACCAATCCAACAGCGCCTGCAAGAAGAGGCCGGTTTGAAGATGTGTTGGTGACTTCGGATATGAGGTCATTCTTTCAGCCGACCCATCGACAGGTGTCATCCGGATCCAGCATCAGGGAACGCCTAGACCGTCAGGTGTCCGACTACATTGGGTTAACGGCCGATGTGGACGCTCTGAGGAGTGATGAACCCCTAGACTACTGGGTGGGCAGGCTTGACCTCTGGCCAGAGCTTGCCCAATTTGCAATCGAACTGTTGGCTTGCCCCTCATCCAGTGTCCTGTCCGAAAGGACGTTCAGCGCAGCAGGGGGGATTGTGACCGATAAGCGTACTCGCCTAGCTCACCACAGTGTTAACTACCTCACATTTCTAAAAATGAATGAGGCATGGATCTCGGAGGAATTCAACACATGTGATCAGTAGACCATGTATATGTCTATAAACAATTTTTGGAATCAAGCACACAGACCTTCTTAATTCATTTGGCTCACTTCCCTGACCCAAAAAAGCACACCGTACTATATGCCCCTACCCTCCTCTTTGAAGAGGTTGAGCGGTGTCATATTTCTACTGGGGCTGCTTATTATGAGGGGTTCCCACCATCCCTGTGCTGTGCTGACTTCCTCCTGGGTGTTCTTATTATGAGGGGCTCCCACCATCCCTGTGCTGTGCTGACTTCCTCCTGGGGGTTCTTATTATGAGGGGATCACACCATCCCTGTGCTGTGCTGACTTCCTCCTGGGGCTGCTTACGGTGCTGCTGTCAGCGCTGTATGTCACGGAGCTGCTGTCAGCGCTGTATGTCACGGAGCTGCTGTCAGCGCTGTATGTCACGGAGCTGCTGTCAGCGCTGTATGTCACGGAGCTGCTGTCAGCGCTGTATGTCACGGAGCTGCTGTCAGCGCTGTATGTCACGGAGCTGCTGTCAGCGCTGTATGTCACGGAGCTGCTGTCAGCGCTGTATGTCACGGAGCTGCTGTCAGCGCTGTATGTCACGGAGCTGCTGTCAGCGCTGTATGTCACGGAGCTGCTGTCAGCGCTGTATGTCACGGAGCTGCTGTCAGCGCTGTATGTCACGGAGCTGCTGTCAGCGCTGTATGTCACGGTGCTGCTGTCAGCGCTGTATGTCACGGAGCTGCTGTCAGCGCTGTATGTCACGGAGCTGCTGTCAGTGCTGTATGTCACGGAGCTGCTGTCAGCGCTGTATGTCACGGAGCTGCTGTCAGCGCTGTATGTCACGGAGCTGCTGTCAGCGCTGTATGTCACGGTGCTGCTGTCAGCGCTGTATGTCACGGAGCTGCTGTCAGCGCTGTATGTCACGGAGCTGCTGTCAGCGCTGTATGTCACGGAGCTGCTGTCAGCGCTGTATGTCACGGAGCTGCTGTCAGCGCTGTATGTCACGGAGCTGCTGTCAGCGCTGTATGTCACGGTGCTGCTGTCAGCGCTGTATGTCACGGAGCTGCTGTCAGCGCTGTATGTCACGGAGCTGCTGTCAGTGCTGTATGTCACGGAGCTGCTGTCAGCGCTGTATGTCACGGAGCTGCTGTCAGCGCTGTATGTCACGGAGCTGCTGTCAGCGCTGTATGTCACGGTGCTGCTGTCAGCGCTGTATGTCACGGAGCTGCTGTCAGCGCTGTATGTCACGGAGCTGCTGTCAGCGCTGTATGTCACGGAGCTGCTGTCAGCGCTGTATGTCACGGAGCTGCTGTCAGCGCTGTATGTCACGGAGCTGCTGTCAGCGCTGTATGTCACGGTGCTGATGTCAGTGCTCTGTATTACGGTGCTGCTGTCAGTGCTCTGTATCTCCTGCACCCTCTTGTTTGCCTACCCTGGTCCCTGACCTTCCCTCTCCTCCATTGCCTTCATTAGCTCCATAGTCCTGAATTGTCAGAACAATTTCCCAAATAAAAAAAAAATGCTTGTAGTTATCGATCCCAAATTCACCTCATACATGTATTATGCTATTGTCCAGGTGGTGGGACTACGTGCTACCCCCTAATAATTACCCCGTGGCCGCAAATTCGACCTAAAGGTTTGCGAAATTCGCCTCCCATTGAAGTCAATGGAGCCCGCGGCGAACGGTCGTTTTCGCGAACGTTTGTGTCCGTTCGCGTTTCGCGTTCGCGAAACGTCCCGTCGGAAGTTCGTCCATCACTACTGGTGAATAAAGACTCCCCTTTCGAGCTAAAACAACAACTCCAGATCCAGAAGGAAGCTACATTTTTCTTAAAGGCTCATCGGAAAGGTTATCCAATTACTTTGGCGAACGTTTACTTCCCAAACAAAGCACATATAACATTCTGTCTTACTATAATAGACCAACTCACGTGGTTCACTGAAGGCTATATCCTTCTGGGTGGAGAATTTAACATATCCACATCCCCACTTAGAGACACAGCCATGTTGCATACAAAATTCTTAAACGCATCAAGGTCCTATTACAATCACTATCACTGGGTGACTCATGGAGGTCCACACACCCCACCGAAAAAGACTTGACCTACTTCTCCCCTCCCCATAAAAGATACTCAAGAATTGACCTAATCTTTGTATCACAAAGATTTAATTAACGTAGTCAAAGCAGAAATAGGAATAATTGCATTATCAGACCATGCTTCCACCGCTATCACCTTGAAACTTAATTCACCCAAACCCACCACCTTTAACTGGAGACTCAATGCTGCCTTACTGACCAACCAGGCAATATAAGATGCAATACATGACTCAATCAATACATACTTCAGGGACAATTTAGACACAGACACAAGTCTCTTGTCAGGTCACCTGAGACCAGGTGACAGATGCACTCCGTAGGAGATGGAAGTGCACCGCTAAGATAGTGGACCCTAGGACTGACTGCTGCACACAAGGAGTTTCAGGAAGCAGGTCTACTGGATCATTAACACGGATCCCAGTTGGAGCTAGAACATAGATTCTCCAGGGTGTGGAGTCTAATGCCCCTGTACACACGGTTGGACTTTCTGATGGAAAATGTGTGATCGGATCGTGTTGTCGGAAAATTCGATCATGTGTGGGCTCCATCTGACTTTTTCTGCTTGAATTTCCGACACACAAAGTTTGAGAGCTGGATCTAAAATTTTCTAACAAAATCTGATTATTTAAATTCTGATCGTGTGTAGACAATTCCGATGGACAAAGTGCTTCGCATGCTCAGAATAAATTACGAGACGAAAGCTATTGTCTACTGGCCTCTTTATAGTCCCTTTGTACGTGTTGTACGTCACCGCATTCCGAACGATCGGATTTTCCAACAACTTTGTGCGACTGTGTGTATGCAAGACAAGTTTGGGCCAAAATCCGTCAGCAAAAAATCAGATAGATTTTTTGGTCAGAATGTCCGACCGGGTGTACAGGGCATAAGAGCCAGCAGGTGTTCACCAGAGTCTCTAGTAGTGAAGATGGACTGCGCTGCAGTCTGGCTCCAGGTCGCAGCCCCTAGGGTCTCATAGCTCATGCTCACGGTAGGTTACAGAAGAAGGAAACAGCAGGCTGGAACAACAAGGATAGTAAAGGGATAAGGCAGAGGTCAGGGCAACTAGCAGACAGGAATAGAGTACACACCAAAGGTTCAGGGTCACAGGCAGACAGGGATAGTCAGGGACAGGCCAAAAGGTCAAGGTCGCAAGCAGACAGGAATAGTCGAGAACACACCAAGGTCGGTAACAGAGACAATCGTAGAGCACACGGCAAGCAGGAAGCCAAACACACAGTGAATACACAATGGTTGATCAGCACCACTGGCTTGCAGTGCACAGGTTAATATAGGGTTCCCTGATAGGGCCTGGGGTGGAGCCATGCTTAGAAGAGAGGTTATAAAAACCACCAGGTGGAAGTGGCTGCCCTTTTAGTCTGAACATATGAGAGGTAAGCAGACAGAGGAAGATTGCAGCATAACCATGACATCCCTTAAACAACTGGGAGGCCCACGAGAGCGTGATCAGAGGGGAACTCGTAAAATGGGAAGCAAGAAGAAAAAAAGAAAGATCGTGAAATAACCAAATTATCTCACAAGATTGCTAATCTTGAAATTCAACATAAACAGTCTCTTTTGATTTTTTGCTGAAGAAGAACTGACACAAAGCAGGATCTCCCTGAAACAAATACTACATTTAAAAAAAAAAAAAAAGTCCCTATTTAAAAAAAAAAAAAAACATCTTCCATGAGCATGGTGATAAGAGTGGGAAACAATTGGTCAAAGCTCTTATGCTGCGTACACATGATCAGACTATCCGGCGGACTTAGTCCGGCGCACAATTCGCCGGACTTTGCAGCGGGGATCCGCCGGACTTTCTGAACGAGCAGACTTGCCCACACACGACCAGACTTTTCCGAAATGAAATGAAGGGACTAGCCCACACATGGAGTAAAGTCCGTTCATTTTGAACGTGACTCCAGGTAGACAGGAGTAGCGGAGGAAGTCAATGTCTCCGCCTCCATCGGCGAGATTAACACCTTGCGAGCCCTGTCGCCTGGTATTGATTTAAGGGGGAACCCTTAAGCTGAAAAAATGGCATGGGGGTCCCCCCAAAGTCCATACCAGACCCTTATCTGAGCACGCAGCCCGGCCGATCAGGAAAGGGGGTGGGGACAAGCGAGCGCCTCCCTCCTGAACCGTACCAGGCTGCGTGCCCTCAACATGGGGTGATTTGGGGGAGGGGGGCCGTGCGGCACCCCCACCCCAAAGCACCTAATCCCCATGTTTTTGAGGACAAGGGCCTCTTCCCGACAACCTTGGTTGTTGGGGTCTGCAGGTGGGGGTCTTATCAGAATCCGGGAGCCCCCTTTAATAAGGAGGCCCCCAGATCCTGGCCCCCCACCCTATGTGAATGAGTATGGGGTACGATGTACCCCTACCCATTCACCTAGGGAAAAAAAGTTTAAATAGAAAACACATAACACAGGTTTTTAAATTAATTTATTAGTCAGCTCCGGGGATCTTCTTCCGTCTTCGGGGGTCTTTTCGCTGGGCTCTTCCGATATCTTCTGCTCTTTTGCTAGTGGAGGAGCCCAGCTTTCTTCTTCTTCGTCATCACCGATGTCCGAGGGTCTTTTTCTGACTTCGGGGGTCTTGTCCCGCTCTTCGCTTCTTCTGCCGGGCCTCCGCTTTCTTCTTCTGGCTCTTTTACTAGCGTTGGCCCGGTCTTGTTGTCACCGCCGCCTTCTTCCCTTCTTCCGATGTTGACACGACACTCTCTCTGGCCGTAATGCCGGGGAAGCATTGGGTGGCTTATATAGGGTGACTTATATAGGCATGACCCCGCCCCTTATGATGTCACAGCCCCGAGGGATGCTGGGACTGTGACATCATAAGGGGTGGGGGTCACCATGTGACATCACTCGGCGACCCAGCCCCTTATGCCGATATTGGTCGCCGCCCAATGCGTCCCCGGCACGGCCGGAGAGAGTGTTGTGTCAACATCAGAAGAAGAGAAGAAGAAGGAAGAAGAAGGCAGCGACAGCGACAAGACCTGGCCAATGCTAGTAAAAGAGCTGGAAGAAGATAGCGGAGACCCGGCAGAAGAAGCAAAGAGCGGGACAAGACCCCCGAAGTCAAGAAGACCCCCGGACGGTGGCGATGTCGAAGAAGAAAGCCGAGCTCCTCCGCTAGCAAAAGAGTGGCAAAAGAGCAGAAGATAGTGGAGGAGCCTGGCGAGAAGACCCCCCGAAGACAGAAGAAGACCCCCAGAGCTAACTAATAAATTAATTTAACCACTTGCCTGCAGGGCACTTAAACCCCCCTCCTGCCCAGACCAATTTTCAGCTTTCGGTGCTCTCACACTTTGAATGACAATTACTCAGTCATGCAACACTGTACCCAAATTAGTTTTTGTCCTTTTTTCCCACAAATAGAGCTTTCTTTTGGTGGTATTTGATCGCCTCTGGGGTTTTTTATTTTTTGCGCTATAAATGAAAAAATACCGAAAATTTTGAAAAAAAAACACATTTTTCTTTGTTTCTGTGATAAAATTATGCAAATTATTAATTTTTCTTCATAAATTTTGGCCACAATTTATACTACTACATATCTCTGGTAAAAATAATTATAACATTAGTGGATATTATTTGGTCTTTGTGAAAGTTAAAGAGTCTACAAGCTGTGGTGCGAATCATACAAAATTGATCACACCTGATGTACTGGTGGCCTATCTCATTTCTTGTGACCCGAACAAGCCAGGAAAGTACAAATACCCCCCAAATTACCCCTTTTTTGAAAGTAGACATTCCAAGGTATTTAGTAAGAGGCATGGTAAGCTTTTTGATGTTGTCATTTTTTCCCACAATTCTTTGCAAATGAAGATTTTTTTTTTTTCACAAAATTGTCATTGTAATAGGTTATTTCTCTCACATGGTGTGTGTATACCACAAATGACACCCCAAAATAAATTCTGTTACTCCTCCCGAGTATTACAATACCACATGTGTGGGATTTTTCCACAGCCTGGCCACCTAGAGAGGCCCAACATGCAGGGAGCACCATCAATTGTTCTAGGAGCATAAATTACACATCTAAATTGTTGACTACCCATTACACTTTTGAAGGCCCTGGAGCACCAGGACAATGACACGTGGCACTGATGTGGCACTGATGACAGATGGCACTGATGCATGGCACTGATGACAGATGCCACTAATACGGGGCACTGATGACACGTGACACTGATGACAGATGACACTAATACGTGGCACTGATGACAGGTGCCACTTATACGTGGCACTGATGACACGTGGCACTAATACGTGGCACTGATGACACGTGACACTGATGACAGATGGCACTGATAAATGGCATTGATGACACGTGACACTGATAACAGATGACACGTGACACTGACAGGTGGCACTGATGACAGATGCTACTGATACATGGCACTGACAACAGGTGGCACTGACAACAGGTGACACTGGGGGCAGGTGGCAGTGGGGGCAGATGGCAGTGGGGGCAGATGGCAGTTTGTTTTACGTTTTTTTTTTTGGAACTCACGGCCGCTGCAGCCGTTCATCTCTCCCTATTCACACGCTGTCTCTTACATATGAGATCATCTCTCATTGGACACGCTGATCGTGCTGTAAACGACCGATGTGATTGGCCATTTACAGCGATCTGTGATTGGCTGTGTCTAAGGGACACGGCCAGGACAGAACTTCCCCGAAGCGCGTTCTCAGGAGTGTGCATTGCGGAAGTAAACAGAAGGACATCCAGGGACGCCCTCCCGGCAGGTAGCATCCGCGCTGTAGCCGTCTTTGCAAAGTGGTTAAAATCCTGTGTTGTGTGTTTATTTACACTTTTCCCCCCCAGGTGAATGGGTAGGGGTACATCACACCCCATACTCATTCACATAGGGTGGGGGGCCGGGATCTGGGGGCCCCCGTCCCTAAAGCACCCCCCCATGTTGAGGGCATGTGGCCTGGTACGGTTCAGGAGGGGGTCACTTGCTCGTTCCACCCCCTTTCCTGACCGGCCGGGCTGCGTGCTCTGATAAGGGTCTGGTATGGACTTTGAGGGGACCCCCAAGCCATTTTTTCAGTGTAGGAGTTCCCCTTTAAATCCATACCAGGCGACGGGGCTCGTGAGGTGTCAATCTCACTGATGGAGGCGGCGACATTAACTTCCTTCGCTACTCCAGTCTACCTGGAGTCTACCTGGAGTCACGTTCAAAATGAAGGACTTTACTCCGTGTGTGGACAAGTCCGTTCATTTTAAAAGTCTGGTGGACTAGCAAACAGACAGGCGGATTGTTCGCCAGACTGCCGAGTCTGGTGGACAATTTTGAGTCAAGACTTCTTTCTAAGTCCGCGAATTGTCCGTCCAATCGTATGTATGCGGCATTAGAGATGCAACAACAGCAGGACATATACACGCTATCCGCAATAAAGCTGGTAATCTTGAACACAAACTGGAACAAATAGCAGAACTATTTCACGAGTTTTATTCCAAACTGTATAACCTTCCACCTAGGGTGCCCACGTGTCCTGGATTGCCCAGTATTCCCCCGCAATTTACAATTTTGTCCCTGGTCCTGGGCACCTTCATTCCGGGACAATACACTGTCGCAGAATAAAACTGAGGAACCGGGGCTGATCCTAGGTGGGTGCAGTTCACCCAGGCGCCACGAGGTGGAGGCGGTCAAGCGCTAGAGTGCTCCCCTCCCTCCTTGTCAGACTCAGTGACAGTGTCCATACAGAGACCGCTCTCTCTGTCGGTCACCGCCAACGCTATATTTCCTGCTCAAGTCCGACTCCGTCCCCCTTCCATCCCCCTGTCAGAGGAGATCAGAGCGGCATCTCTCCACCTCCTCTCCAGCTGCCACTGGTGGGGTTTGTCCTGAGGAAGTCTATACTAATGGGGTGGTGGTTTGTGGAGGGGGGTCTGTACTAATGGGAGGGTTGTGGGGGATTCTGTACTAATGGAGGTCTATACTAATGGGGGATGATCTGCACTAATGGGGGGGTTGTGGGGAAGTCTGTACTATGGGGGGTGGTTTATGGGGGAGTCTGCACTAATGGGGTGGTTTCTGGGGGAGTCTGTACTAATGGGGGGTTGTGGGGGAGTCTGTACTAATGGGGGGTGGTTTCTAAGGGGGTCTGCACTAATGGGAGGTTGTGGGGGAGTCTGTACTAATGAGCGGGTGGTTTCTGGCGGGATCTGTACTAATGGGGGGTGGTTTCTGGGGGAGTCTGCACTAATGGGGGGGTTGTGGGGGAGTCTGTACTAATGGGGGGGTGGTTTCTTGGGGAGTCTGTACTAATGGGGGGGTTGTGGGGGAGTCTGTACTAATGGGGGGTGGTTTCTGGGGGAGTCTGCACTAATGGGGGGGTTGTGGGGGAGTCTGTACTAATGGGGGTGGTTTCTGGGGGAGTCTGTACTAATGGGGGGGTTGTGGGGGAGTCTGTACTAATGGGGGTGGTTTCTGGGGGAGTCTGTACTAATGGGGGGGTTGTGGGGGAGTCTGTACTAATGGGGGTGGTTTCTGAGGGAGTCTGTACTAATGGGGGGGTTGTGGGGGAGTCTGTACTAATGGGGGGTGGTTTCTGGGGGAGTCTGCACTAATGTGGGGTGGTTGGTGGGAAAGTCTGTACTAATGGGGGGTGGTTTCTGGGGGAGTCTGTACTAATGGGGGGGTGGTTTCTGGGGGAGTCTGTACAAATGGGGGGGTTGTGGGGGGAGTCTGTACTAATGGAGGGTGGTTTTTAGGGAAGTCTGTACTAATGGGGGGGTTGTGGGGGAGTCTGCACTAATGGGGGAGGTTTTTGGGGGATTCTGCACTAATGGGGGGGTTGTGGGGGAATCTGTACTAATAGGGGGTGGTTTCTGGGGGGATCTGTACTAATGGGGGGTGGTTTCTGGGGGAGTCTGCACTAATGGGGGGGTTGTGGGGGAGTCTGTACTAATGGGGGGGTGGTTTCTTGGGGAGTCTGTACTAATGGGGGGGGGGTTGTGGGGGAGTCTGTACTAATGGGGGGGTTGTGGGGGAGCCTGTACTAATGGGGGGTGGTTTCTGGGGGAGTCTGCACTAGTGGGGGTTGTGAGGGAGTCTGTACTAATGGGGGGTGGTTTCTGGGGGGATCTGTACTAATGGGTGTGGTTTCTGGGGGAGTCTGCACTAATGGGGGGATTGTGGGGGGTCTGTACTAATGGGGGTGGTTTCTGGGGGAGTCTGCACTAATGGGGGGTGGTTTGTGGGGGAGTCTGTACTAACGGGGGTGGTTTATGGGGGAGTCTGCACTAATGGGGGGTGGTTTGTGGAGGAGTCTGTACTAATGGGGGGTGGTTTCTGGGGGAATCTGTACTAATGGGGGTAGTTTCTGGGGGAGTCTGTACTAATGGGGGGTGTTTTCTGGGGGAGTCTGTACAAATGGGGGGGTTGTGGGGGAGTCTGTACTAATGGGGTGGTTTCTGGGGGAGTCTGTACTAATGGGGGGATTGTGGGGGAGTCTGTACTAATGGGGGGTGGTTTCTGGGGGAGTCTGTACTAATGAGGGAGTTGTGGGGGAGTCTGTACTAATGGGGGGTGGTTTGTGGGGGGGTCTGTACTAATGCAGGGGGCTGGTTTGTGGGGGGGGTTTGTACTCTCACTTCCACCTCCTCCGTGCTAGTGCTCCTGGGGCCCAAAGCAGCTGCCCTTTGAGCTAAGCCCTGCAGCCACCCCCTTGTCATCCGTATAGTATTATCCCTGGCCTCTCTACCTGGAATAAATCCATGCCGACCTTCTTACCCCGTTCTTTGTCTCAGCATTTAAATTCTTTCTCTTCACCTACTGAACCCCCTCGAGACCTACTCGAAGCCTATATAGTGGTCCCAAAACCTGGAAAAGACCCTTCCATGGTTACAAATTACAGACCCATATCACTGATAAATGTAGACCTTAAATGGTATTCCAAAATGTTTGCAAATCGAATCCTCCCTCTGCTCACCCAACTGATTGACTTGGACCAAGTTGGCTTTATTCCAGGTAGAGAAGCGAGGGATAATTAGACATGTGCAGAGTAAAATATTTTGTTTCGGAATTTTGTTTTCATCCGAAAAATTAATTTATTTAGTTACTCCCGAAATTCGTTTTTATTTATTTCGTTTTTCGTTCAAAAATTGCATTCGTCCGAAAATACACATGAATTATGGTCGAATCTGTCTTTGAAAGCTTATGGCGTCTTTCGAATGTATAAAGAAGATTCGACTGAGCTAGTATATAGCATACTTCGTGTGAACTTTAGAACCCTATTAAAGTCTATGGGACTCCAACTTTCAAAATCTAAAGTGCTACTATGCAAGTTACTGTCCTAAAAAGTGTTTGGGGACCCGGGTCCGGCCCCAGGGGACATGGATCAATGCAAAAAAAAGTTTTAAAAACTGCCGTTTTTTTCGGGAGCAGTGATTTTAATAATGATTAAAGTGAAACAATAAAAGTGTAATATTCCTTTAAATTTCGTAGCTGGGGGGTGTCTATAGTATGCCTGTGAAGGGGCGCATGTTTCTGGTGCTTAGAACTGTCCCTGCACAAAGTGTCATTTATGCAGGAAAAAAAGTCCTTTAAAATCACTCGCAGCTATTATGAATTGTTGGCTCCGTAATACAGAGAACACTCATTGATAAAATAAATAAATAAATAAATAAAAAAGAGTGGGGGTCCCCCAAATTCAATTACCAGGCCCTTCAGGTCTGGTATGGATATTAAGGGAAACCCTGCCTCAAATAAAAAAAAAATTAACGTGGGGTTCCCCCTAAATATCCATAACAGACCCTTTATCCGAGCTCGCAACCTGGCAGGCCACAGGAAAAGAAGGGGGGACGAGAGAGCGGCCCTCCCTCCCTCCTGAACCGTACCAGGCCACATGTCCTCAACATTGGGAGGATGCTTTGGGGGTCTGTGACCCCTCAAAGCACCTTGTCCCCATGTTGATGTGGAGAAGGGCCTCATCCCCACAACCCTGGCCGGTGGTTGTGGGGGTCTGAGGGCGGGGGGCTTATCAGAATCTGGAAGCCCCCTTTAACAAGGGGACCCCCAGATCCCGGCTCCCCCCCTGTTTGAAATTGTAAGGGGTACAAAAGTACCCCTACCATTTCACAAAGGTCCCCAAACACTTTTTAGAACAGTAACTTGCAGAATCTTTTCTCTCTGTCAAATCTTTTTTCTCTGTCGAATATTTTCTCTATATAATCTTGGACTAATAGAGGTAAGGTTAGGCACATTCGACCACAGGTTCTATAGACACAGATTGTTATTGTCAGAGTCTCGTCGAATCTCCTATTCTATATCGAACTGTTGTAACAAGGAAAACGAAAATAAAGCATTTATTTATGTTGGATCTTTCGTTATCGTTTGTCAAAACGAAAACGAAAATACCTGAAATTTGGACTAAAATGCATTCGGACGAAAACGAATGCACATGTCTAGGGATAATACGCTCAAAGCCATCAACATTCACCACTGGCTCACTACAAACCACAAACAGGGTTTTTTACTCTCCCTGGATGCGGAGAAGGCATTCGATAGGGTGGCCTGGGACTACATGACAGAAGCTTTATGAACTATGGATTTCCCCCAGCGCTTGCTTCACTTCATACAAGCACTATATACTAACCCCACCGTAAGAGTCTGCGTAAATGGCCACCCATTGAATGCCTTCACAATCTCCAATGGGACCAGACAAAGATGCCCCCTATCCCCACTTATCTTTGTCCTTGCCCTTGAACCACTGCTGAGAGGCCTCAGAACAAACCCAGACATCAAAGGAATAACTATCGACCATCACAATTACAAAATAGCAGCATTTGCTGACGACATTCTCCTCTTCCTTACAGAACCTCTCACAACACTCCCTAATCTTCTTAGTGACTTCAACACTTTTAAATATCTGACTAATCTACAAATTAACTTCGCAAAGTCCGATGCTCTCAATGTCACACTACCCCCTGATGTATGTACACAATGTCGAGCTACTTTCCCGTTTGCATGGAATAATCACTCAATCACATACTTTAGGCATCAAACTACCATCATCCCTTACTGACTTATACTCCATTAACCTTCTCCCACTGCTACAAAACATTAAAAAAGATCTGAAAAAGTGGTCCACGGGGATCTTCTCCTGGTTCGGCAGAGCTGCCATAATTAAAATGAATGTTCTACCCAGAATTCTCTATCTCCTGCAGACAGTCCCAATCAAACTCTCGCCTGCCTTTCTTTTCTACATACCGGAAAGCATGCACAGACTTTATATGGGGCACACTATGCCCTAGAATAAGCTATGCCAGACTTACCATCCCTAAACCTTAAAGGAGGAATTGGTCTCCCAGACCTACGCAAATACCAATGAGCCTGCCACTTAAGTAGGATTATTGACTGGAACGTACACCCTAAGACCAAAGCATGAATCCACCTAGAACAATCCATGTCATCCATCCCACTTGCCCAAACCCCTTTGATTGTACCGAACCAAATCCCAAATCATTTATCCGACTTTGGTTTCATTTCGCGATACATGTACTAAATATAGAATTTCATCAATTCTAGGCCCAATGACTCCACTTAGACATAATCCAGATTTTACACCAGGAATGTCCTTTTCCTTTTTAACAGATTTGGCCTCACACAACTGTCCGTGCAGAACATTTCTTTGAAAATAACCACTTAATCTCCCACACCGACTTAGCCACTAAAATGACAAATGGTACATTTCCCTTCTGGACATATGTCCAAATCAGACACTTTTTTGACAAACACAATCCAAAACCTGATTGGTCGTGGCAAATCACACCCTTTGAATCCCTCTGAGTACTGAACCTCTTCAACACCTAATCTCCTGCACATATACATTACTATTTTCAGACCCCACCCCAACACCCCAAGCTCAACTGGGCCAGCCACAAATGGGAACAGGAACTCACCCTTGACCTAACAAATTGAGAGTGGAAAAACATATACGCGTGCATCCACAATGGTATGGTAAATGTACACACGTAAGAAAATGCTTTTAAAATCTTTTCAAGATGGTACAGAACCCCCCTTAGATTACACCACATCTATCCCTCCCTTTCACCATTATGCTGGTGATATGGGACTGAAATTGGCTCCCTCCTACATATCTGGTGGACATGTCCTAAACTACAACCCTTTTGGAAAGAAGTCCACCGACTCACCAATCAAATAACCATATACGACCTAGAATACACACCAGCGCAATTTCTGCTGCACCACTCCAACATACCTACGAAGGCTTATATACGCTCACTAGCTATACATATGGTCAACGCGGCAAAAATGTGCATACCAGTTAAATGGCGCTCCACAGAGCTTCTATCTAAATCTGGTTAAACGCATCAAAAAAAAAAAATGCAGAAATAGAAGAACTGATACATCAGGTTCATGACACACCGTGCAAGTTCACTGCTGTATGGTCTAGCTGGCTACATTTTACCACGACAAACGAATTTCAAAAGTCTACCACATGAGTGATCAAAAAAATAAAAATAAAGATTCTTGAGAAACCCACCCCCCGCTACCCCTTTTCCCAAATTTCTTTGGATTGCTTCCTCCCAGAGTCGAAGAGGCCCGTCACTCAACACCTTAATTTGCAAACATAGACTGTCACCTTCTTAAGCCTTCTCGTCATTCCAACCCTTCCTCCCTTATTTTTCCCCCAATCTCCTCACACCTGTTCTCCATGCATCAATCCCAAACACTGAGTTTTTACACTTAACATAATATACTATTCTAGTGGCAGGCTCCTGAAGAGCACGCGCTATGCATTTTTCAAAGTAAAACTTTACCCAAACTACAGTTTGGTTTGGGCCCATTTGCCTAAATTTGACTTCTGTGTCAGTCTGACTGGGCTGTGAGATGTTCAGCCTGGCCACAGGGGGCACTGTCTCTGGTGACAGGCGTGGAACTATGGACTGGTTAGGCGCTTAAATTTACTCTCTCGGAGTCAGGTGAGTGGGAGTGGCCCTCTCGCTGTGCCCTCTCGGAGAGGGTATTTAAGATGCGGATGTCACGTGGTTCGGGGTTCCGGCCCAGTATGAAGTGCTGATTACATGGTCCTGGTCCTCCTGACCAGCCCCCAGGAAGACTATGGCCTGGGGTGCGGAGCCACCCGACTTTAATGCCTCGGGGCTGGCTAGCCCAAGGCACGGAAACTAGAGGAGGAATCTGAGGTGGATGGGTGCCGTCTCCGGTTCGGGAGAGACCCATTGAACTTCGAGCATTCCAGGGGAGGACTCCTGGAAGGGCTGAAGTAACCAAGAGAATCTGGTCTTGAGGATATCGCCAAGTAGGCTGGAAGATCCAGGTATCCTACAAGTGGTCTACAGCTTAGTTTCCTATATGTTCTGCAACAACGTCGGAGATAAAGACTTTGTTTCTGAGTAAGCACCTTGTTGGCTGCTAGGCCTTGTGAGAGAGGAACTGTCCAACCTGAGTGCTCATCCAGCTGCGAATGGCTATTCTCTGGATGCAGTCAAAGTAAGCAAGTTACTTAACGTTTATAGATTTTGACATTAAGAGTACCTGAACTCCTTCCCAACCCTCTGATCCCAAGTTGAAAGACTGTTCAATGGTTTAAGTTTGCAAATAAAATCCATTCAAGTGGAGCTATTGTCAGTCTCAAGTTACTGGCCCATCTACCTCGGGACATCCCCTAGACGTGAAATAAGAAGAACGGAAGGTAACGGTAAGCCCAAAAATAACCAGCAGCTCCTTCGGGGGTTAGTGCTACACTATCATCATATAAATACCTATAAATATCTATCTCCTTAGGCCGTGTACACACGGGCGGACTGTTCGCCCAACTTTGTCCGCTGAACAGTGTTTGGGCGGACAGTCCGCTCGTGTGTGGGCTTTCAGCGGACAGTTTCAGCGGACAGTTTGACGAACAAGGTTTTTCGGAATTTCCGAAAAACTGTCCGCTGAAACCTTGTTTCAGCGAACAGTCCGCTCGTGTGTAGGCTTGTTCGTCAAACAAAGTTGCGCGCATGCTCAGAAAGGATTTTCACGCCGAAAGTTATAATGCAGTGTATAGGACATCGTATTTTTCGTCCCGTCGTACGTGCCGTTCACGTCATCGCGCACGGTTTCAGCAAACTGTTCGTCCGTCGTGTGTGGCCATGTCCGTCCATGCTAATTTTGAGCGGACTGTTTGCCAAAACTGTTTGACGGACAAAGTTGGGCGAACAGTCCCCGCGTGTGTACGCGGCCTAAGACAAATAGCTGAATGGATATCAACATACTGTCTCCTTCTGATTGATATACCTAATGTCATACTAAACTAACTGTAACATACACTTCTGGATCCATGTACGATATTGAATGTTTCTATTGATTCTACAGTTGTTGTTATTTCGTATTACATATAGCAGCTGCGTTCGCAAATCAACTTTGCATTGTTATGTTAAACTGTGCAGTTTTCTTAATAAAAACTTCTGGAAAACAAAAAAAAATAATAATAATATTGGCTCCGACAAAGCTTTATTAAAAGAACATCAATTGCAATAGAGGGATGGAGGGTTAAGGGGAATTCAGGTATCTTGTAATTGCGGGTTAGAGGTGTCTCTTGATCCAGCAGACAAACAGCTTCAGAACTGGATCCGGCACTCACCGGATAGGCCTCTCTCACTGACCTAGCAGCCGATGAGGTCAAAGTCTCTGCCACAGGAATGCACGGCCAGCAACTTGTAAAATTAAAGAACTGTCACACAGTAACAGTTTCTTTCAGCCAGTCCAGTGGTACTGTGTGGTAGATGACCCGGGATGCATCCTCCAACTGAGTCTCCAGGCTTTTCTAGAGATACCAGCCTTGTTCCTCGGTCCTCTCCTGAAAAGTCCTCCCCTGGATCATCCAGTCGCTTGGCTTCTCCCCACAGGTAAGACAGCACAGGACCAGCCCTGGGTCGGTAGGCCCCAGGAGTTCTGGGCCTACCCTTCAGTTGCGAAGCCTTGGGCCATCCGGCCACGAGACATAGAAAAAGGCAGCACACACCTTAGGCCAGGAGGCCCATGAGGTCGGGATAACGAGCAACAACCCCTAAAAATGGCGCCTGTACCTTAAATACCCTTACCCAGAATGCACAGTGGGTGGACCACTTCCACCGGGCTGTTTCTGAGTAAAAGGGATACCCAATGCATTCAGCCTGTTGCATTTCCAACACTTACCGGTGGTGACAGCGACACCGATGGCTAAGTGGAAACTAGCACAACCCAGCTGAACTGGTACAGAAACCAGAACTTAGACATAATTATTGTGAGCTAAACTGCAGCTTCAGACAAACTTAAATTTACAAAAATAATAGCATCTGCATTG
The DNA here is from genome assembly GCF_037356315.1 of Lithobates pipiens. Taxonomy (NCBI): domain Eukaryota; kingdom Metazoa; phylum Chordata; class Amphibia; order Anura; family Ranidae; genus Lithobates; species Lithobates pipiens. Next base: position 227,996,413 of record NW_027507787.1, read on the forward strand.
AAAATACCAGCGCTACACAAGACTTCTTGAAGGATAGCAAAATCCCTTCTCTTAAAGTAGATGATTCAGGTAAATTGGAAGAACCTATTACCATTACAGAAATTCAATCTGCCATTAGGGATTTAAAAACAGTAAAAAGTCCTGATCCTGATGGATTCACCTCCCAATATTATAAAACTTATAAACCATTACTTGTTAGACCCCTCTTGATGGCTTACAATTACTTGACAAAAAATAACTCCTATTCTTTCCTCATGGCAAACATAGCAGTTATCTCAAAACCAGACAAGGATCACACAGACTGTGCTAACTTCCTTCCTATTTCACTTCTGAATGTGGATTTAGACTTTTAGTGAAAATACTAGCCAACAGATTAAAACCCCTTCTATCAAAAATTATAGGCCCAGAACAAGTAGGCTTTATGCCCGGAAGAGAATAAAGAGACAGTATAACCAAATCTCTAAACCTGATCCACTATGCACGAAACTCTAAGATCAAAGGCCTCTTGCTATCCACTGACGCCGAGAAGGCCTTTGATAGAGTTCTCTTGGGAATACATGCTATCCATATGTCTCCATATTGGCCTAGGTGAAAATGTATTATCCTGGATAACAGCCCTATACCAGAACCCACAAGCCAAAGTCAAAATAAATAATATCCTCTCTGACCCCATAAATATACATAATGGTACGCGCCAAGGCTGCCCTCTGTCACCACTTCTTTTTATTTTCTCGCTAGAGCCACTCATCAGAACTATTAACTTATCTAATGATAGTCAAGGTTTCAAAATACACAAAAGAGAATATAAAATTGCTGCTTACGCAGACAATCTCCTGTTCTTCCTTACGCAACCCCATTCTTCTATACCCAAGCTCCAAAAAATTTTCAAAACATTTGGATACATCTCTAACTTCAAAATAAACCAATCCAAATCTGAGGCACTCAACATTACCCTCCCATCAGACCAATTAAACAAGCTGAATGAAAATTACACCTATAAATGGGAACAAAACACGTTCAAATACTTAGGGATAAACCTGACCCCCAATATCGAATCACTATACAAAACCAACCTAGTATCTTTATTAAATTCCATAGCAAACGATTTGCAAAAATTGACTCCAAAACTATTCTCTTGGTTTGCTAGAGCCTCAATATTGAAAATGACAATTCTCTCAAAACTGCTACATTTTTTTTAACGTACTGCCTGTATCAATACCTAACAAATTTTTCACCAAACTTACAGAAATACAAAGACGTTTCCTATGGGCTGATAAAAAAACAAGAATAACATTTCTGCCGCCTTACACAACAAGAATAGAGGGGGCATCGGTCTTCCAGACTTCAAAAAATATCACCAAGCCACCCACATCACCAGAATAATAGATTGGCACTGTCACAGTCCCGATAAATACTGGGTTCAATTAGAACACCTGCACAATGCACAACATCTACTGTTCTACCCTTGGTCCCCCTACATTCAAAACTCACCAGACACATAGAGCGCCCATTAGTAGTCAAAACACTAGAAACCCTACAAACAGATCTGGGCAAATCATTTCCTGGCTTTTGGTTCTACATTCAGCTGAAGGATTTCTTACTAAACAGCAAACATAAGTCCTCATACTGCCTACTACTGACACCCCTAGAATCTATATGCTATAAAAGATCTCAGGTCTTAAAATCTACATCTATGGCCTACTAGACATGTGCATTCGTTTTCGTCCGAATGCATTTTCGTCCGAATTTCAGCTATTTTCGTTTTCGTTTTGACAAACGATAACGAAAGCACAAAATCCGAAAAACGAAAGATCCGACATAAATAAATGCTTTATTTTCGTTTTCATTGTTACAACAGTTCGGTATAGAATAGGAGATTCGACATGACTCTGACGATAACAATCTGTCTATAGAACCTGTGGTCGAATGTGCTTAACCTTACCTCTATTAGTCCAAGATTATATAGAGAAAATATTCGACAGAGAAAAAAGATTTGACAGAGAGAAAAGATTCTGCAAGTTACTGTCCTAAAAAGTGTTTGGGGACCCGGGTCCTGCCCCAGGGGACATGTATCAATGCAAAAAAAAGTTTTAAAAACGGCCGTTTTTTCGGGAGCAGTGATTTTAATAATGATTAAAGTGAAACAATAAAAGTGTAATATTCCTTTAAATTTCGTAGGGGGGGGTTGTCTATAGTATGCCTGTGAAGGGGCGCATGTTTCCCGTGCTTAGAATTGTCCCTGCACAAAGTGTCATTTATGCAGGAAAAAAAGTCCTTTAAAATCACTCGCAGCTATTATGAATTGTCGGCTCCCGTAATACAGAGAACACTCATTGAAAGTCATTGATAAAAAAATAAATAAATAAATAAATAAAAAAGCGTGGGGGTCCCCCAAATTCAATTTCCAGGCCCTTCAGGTCTGGTATGGATATTAAGGGGAACCCTGCCTCAAATTTAAGAAAAAATTTGACGTGGGGTTCCCCCTAAATATCCATAACCAGACCCTTCAGGTCTGGTATGGATATTAAGGGGAACCCCGCATCAAATTTAAAAAAAATTTGACATGGGGTTCCCCCTAAAAATCCATACCAGACCCTTTATCCGAGCACGCAACCTGGCAGGCCGCAGGAAAAGAGGGGGGGACGAGAGAGCGGCCCCCCCTCCCTCCTGAACCGTACCAGGCCACATGCCCTCAACATTGGGAGGATGCTTTGGGGGTCCGTGACCCCTCAAAGCACCTTGTCCCCATGTTGATGAGGACAAGGGCCTCATCCCCACAACCCTGGCCGGTGGTTGTGGAGGTCTGCGGGCGGGGGCTTATCAGAATCTGGAAGCCCCCTTTAACAAGGGGACCCCCAGATCCCGCCCCCCCCCCCTGTTTGAAATGGTAAAGGGGTACAAAAGTACCCCTACCATTTCACAAAGAAAGTGTAAAAAATTGTTAAATAAAACAAACACACTTTTGAAAAATTCCTTTATTAAAAATAAAAAAAAGATTCCAGCGGCGGTAATCCACTCTTGCTATCCAGCGACGGACGGTCAGCTCTCCATCGATGTCTAATGTCACCCAGCGCAGCGCAGCATCCTTCTTCTGTCTCCGTGGAGGAGACACTACAGGCATTCCGGCGGCTTGACGTTTCTTATATAGGGTGGGCGGGGCCACCCGTCACCTGACCCCGCCCCCCTCTGACGCAAGGGGAAACCCGGGGTTCCCTGTGACGTAGGGGTGACCCGCACCCCTCTGATGTAACACAGGCAGGTTTCCGTTAGAGGGGGGCGGGGTCACCCATACGTCACGGGGAACCCCGGGTTTCCCCTTGCGTCAGAGGGGGGCGGGGTCAGGTGACGGGTGGCCCCGCCCTCCGTATATAAGGAACGTCAGCGCCGGAATGCCTCCAGTGTCTCTGTGGAGGAGACAGAAGAAGGATGCTGCGCTGCGCTGGATGACATTAGACATCGATGGAGAGCTGCCCGTCGTCGCTGGATAGCAAGAGTGGATTACCGCCGCTGGAATCTTTTTTTTTATTTTTAATAAAGGAATTTTTAAAAAGTGTGTTTGTTTTATTTAAACATTTTTTACACTTTCTTTGTGAAATGGTAGGGGTACTTTTGTACCCCCTTACCATTTCAAACAGGGGGGGGGCCGGGATCTGGGGGTCCCCTTGTTAAAGGGGGCTTCCAGATTCTGATAAGCCCCCCGCCCGCAGACCTCCACAACCACCGGCCAGGGTTGTGGGGATGAGGCCCTTGTCCTCATCAACATGGGGACAAGGTGCTTTGAGGGGTCACGGACCCCCAAAGCATCCTCCCAATGTTGAGGGCATGTGGCCTGGTACGGTTCAGGAGGGAGGGGGGGCCGCTCTCTCGTCCCCCCCTCTTTTCCTGCGGCCTGCCAGGTTGCGTGCTCGGATAAAGGGTCTGGTATGGATTTTTAGGGGGAACCCCACGTCAATTTTTTTTTTAATTTGACGCGGGGTTCCCCTTAAAATCCATACCAGACCTGAAGGGTCTGGTTATGGATATTTAGGGGGAACCCCACGTCAAATTTTTTCTTAAATTTGAGGCAGGGTTCTCCTTAATATCCATACCAGACCTGAAGGGCCTGGTAATTGAATTTGGGGGACCCCCACGCTTTTTTTTTTATTTATTTATTTATTTATTTTTTTATCAATGACTTTCAATGAGTGTTCTCTGTATTACGGGAGCCGACAATTCATTATAGCTGCGAGTGATTTTAAAGGACTTTTTTTCCTGCATAAATGACACTTTGTGCAGGGACAATTCTAAGCACGGGAAACATGCGCCCCTTCACAGGCATACTATAGACAACCCCCCCCTACGAAATTTAAAGGAATATTACACTTTTATTGTTTCACTTTAATCATTATTAAAATCACTGCTCCCGAAAAAACGGCCGTTTTTAAAACTTTTTTTTGCATTGATACATGTCCCCTGGGGCAGGACCCGGGTCCCCAAACACTTTTTAGGACAGTAACTTGCAAATTAGCCTTTAAAATTAGCACTTTAGATTTTGAACGTTGGAGTCCCATAGACTTTAATAGGGTTCTAAAGTATGCTATATAGTTAGCTCCGTCGAATCTTCTTTATACATTCGACAGACACCATAAGCCTTCCAAGACAGATTCGACCGTAATTCATGTGGATTTTCGGACGAATGCAATTTTTGAACGAAAAACGAAATAAATAAAAACGAATTTCGGGAGTAACTAAATAAATTAAGTTTTCAGACGAAAACGAAATTCCGAAACGAAATATTTTACTCTGCACATGTCTATGGCCTACACGTGGTTGAACCAACCAGCACATGGAAACAATAACAAATACAAAGAAAAATGGAAACTTGACATGGGTATAAAAATCAGTGATGCCCAATGGGAAAAAGCATGTATCACGACACACAAATGCTCCCTAAGCACCAAATATCAGGAGATTTCTCATAAAAATATCACAGTGGTATATAACACCACAGAAGGCCAAGAAATGGTTTCACACCACCTCAGATGTATGTTGGCACTGTGACAAAGATACTGGATCATTTATACACATGATTGGTGGAAATAGTAGTAGTCAAGAATCCTTGACTACTGGGAAAAGATAATCAAATGGATCAAACACATCACCAATACTAAAATAACCTTGAACGCTGCTGCATGTCTGATTCATGTTAACTCACTCACCTTCTGGCAAACAATCCGCCGGACTTTCTAAGGAATGGACTTGGCCACACACGGACACTCCGAAAGTCCAGCGATTTCTAACGCGATGATGATACAGCACATACGACGGGACTAGAAAAAGGAAGTTCAATAGCCAGTAGCCAATAGCTTCCTTCTCGTACTTGCTTCTGAGCATGCGTCATTCTTAGTCCGCCGACTAGCACACTGACAAACGGATTGTCCGCTGAAAGGCAAGTCCGGCGGACAAATTTTGAGTCAAAACTACTTTCTAAGTCCGCCGAACTTTACGATGAAAAAGTCTGCTGGAGCCCACACAAGATCGAATTGTCCGGCGTAATGCGGTCCAGTGGACTAAGTCCGCCGGACAATTCGTCGCGTGTACGCGGCATTAGGTAAATATAAGAAAAACATTCAGACATATGTTAACGGCAGCAAAAACTCTCATACCTTTGTACTGGAAATCCACCCACATACCAACGGTCAAGGATTGATAGAACAGAGTACATACATACATACACACAATTATATATATATATATATATATATATATATATATATATATATATATATATATATATATATATGTAAGAAGGCCAGTGTGGTGGCCTGAATTTATGGGAGGAGCCCGGAGGGTATTTAACCAGCCCGCTCGCCTGTGGTCTTTGTCGGTTTCCGGTGCGTGGCACTACGTCACTAGGCCGACGGCTCGTGTTTCGTTTCCATTCGGACAAAACGTCTCTCTCGTGGTTTTCTTTCCCGTTCGTTTTGTACAACGTCGCCGGCTCTGTACAACGTCGCCAGCTCGACTGCCGCAGGTAAGGGTCTCGATTGACCTTCCTGTACTATTTTTAGTGTCGTTAAAACCTGAAATATCGAATCGTTCGTTATGATACCGGTTGTTATCACTCAATACGCTCCAATTTCGCAGCGCCCTTCATTTCACGGGCGTCATTTCGGTAGATATTGCTGGTAGGGAAAAACTGCACTGTTTTAGTACTTGTTATATAGTCTCGTTACCGTATTCCACAGTCAAAATCGTTGTCAGTCGTGTCTCACAGCACAACGACTCCTACCTCTGCCATAGCTGGCTCACGTAGGTCATTTCATCATTTCACTCATTTTTGTTACGCACGGCGCTCCGATTCGAATCCAGTCGCATCCGCTAAATGCGCCGATTCATTCCGGTGTGCCCCTAACTGCTTGGCCGCATTTCAGTACATGCTCCAGAGCTCGTTCGTGGCTAATCGATCGGGTCTCTGTCATGGGAATTCATTTCACTGTCACCTAGTACGTTCAAATCGAAACCAGTCGCAGTTCTCGAACGCACAGGTTCGATCGACGTGTCCCAGTTACGTTGGCCTCATTTCGGTACATGCTCCAGAGCTCGCTCGTGGCTAATCGATCGGGTCTCTGTCATGGGAATCATTTCACTGTCACCTAGTACGTTCGAGTCGAAACCAGTCGCATTTCTCAAGAAAACGCACAGGTTCGATCGACGTGTCCCAGTTACGTTGGCCTCATTTCGGTACATGCTCCAGAGCTCGCTCGTGGCTAATCGATCCGGTCTCTGTCATGGGAATCATTTCACTGTCACCTAGTACGTTCGAGTCGAAACCAGTCACATTTCTCAAGAAAACGCACAGGTTCGATCGACGTGTCCCAGTTACGTTGGCCTAATTTCGGTACATGCTCCTGAGCTCGCTCGTGGCTAATCGATCGGGTCTCTGTCATGGGAATCATTTCACTGTCACCTAGTACGTTCGAGTCGAAACCAGTCGCATTTCTCAAGAAAACGCACAGGTTCGATCGACGTGTCCCAGTTGTGTTGGCCTCATTTCGGTACATGCTCCAGAGCCCGCTCGTTGCTAAGCGATCGGGTCTCTGTCATGGGATCATTTCACTGTCACATATCACGTTCCGATACGAATCCAGTCGCGTCTACGATGCACCAATTCGTCCCGGCGTGCCCCAGGTATTTTCGGCCTCATTTCAGTACATGCTCCGGAGTCCCGTTCGTTGTCAGTCGCAATCGCGGCACGACCGATTCGGGCCTCTGTCATGGCATACTTTTGTCACTCATTTCACTGTCACTTACCGCGCTCCGATTCGAATCTAGTCGCATCCGTGATGCACCGATTCGTTTCGGTGTGCCCCAGTTGGTTACGGCCTCATTTCAGTACATGCTCCAGAGTCAGGATTCATTGTTGGTTGCAGGTTTCGGTTCTCTGGTTCATGACTCTGTCATGGGAAATCAATTTCACTGTCACGTAGGATGTCCGATACGAATCCAGTCGCATCTACGATGCACCGATTCGTCCCGGCGCGCCCCAGGTATTTCAGCCACATTCCAGTACTTGGTTTACAGCATGCACGATTAACGGATAGTCGCAACAGCGGCACGACCGACTCATGCCTCTGTCATGGCAATCAAATAAATTTCACCGCCACGTACCGCGCTCCGTTTCGAATCCAGTTGCATACATGCACCGATTCGTTACGGTGTGCCCCAGTGCTTTAGCCTCATTTCAGTGCATGCTCCAGAGTCCGGTTCATCATCAGTCACAGTCACGGCATGACCGGCTTATGCCTCTGTCATAACAGGTTTTCATTAAATGGACCGTAGTATACAGTGCCCCGTTTCGAGTCGGTCGCATCTGACATGCAAACACATCCCCAGGCACAGACTTCTGGCAATCGTTGCAAGCACGCATTCAAGCATAGACTTCTTGCAATCTTTGCATACACGCATCCAAGCATGGACGCACACAAGCGTAGACTTCTTGCGATCGTTGCAAACACGCATCCAAGCGTAGACTTCTGGCAATCGTTGCAAGCACGCATCCTAGCATAGACCTCTTGCAATCATTGCTAGTACGCAGTCTAGCATGGACGTCTTGCAGTTGGTGCGAGTACGCATACAAGCCTGGACTTCTCGCAATCGTTGCAAGCTCGCATTCAAGTGTAGACTTCTTGCAACCGTTGCGAGCACGCATTCAAGCATGGACGTCGTACAGTCGTTGCAAGTTCGCATACAAGCGTAGACTTTTTGCAATCGTTGCAAGCACGAATCCAAGCATAGACTTCTTGCAAATCATTGCAAGCACACATCAAGCATAATCTTCGTGCAATCATTGCAAGCACGCATTCAAGCATGGAAGTCTGGCAGTCGTTGCAAGCACGCATACAAGAATAGACTTCTTGCAATCATTGCAAACACGCATCCATGCGTAGACTTCTTGCAGTCATTGCAAGCATGCATCCAAGTGTAGATTTCTTGCAATCGTTGCAGGCACGCATCCAAACATAGACTTCTTGCAATCATTGCAAGCACACATTCAGGCATAGACCTCTGGCAAATCATTGCTAGCACGCATTCGAGCATAAGACCTCTTGCAATCATTGCGAGCAGATGTCCAAGCACAAACTTGTTGCAATCATTGCTAGCAGGCAGTTCCGGCTGGCTCAATAGATTGCTTTGAGAAAACCTGGATACTTTCCTAAATGTACATTGTAACGGGGTACTTATTTTATAGGTAAAGTTGATCCAGGGAAAATCCGATTGCCTCTCGGGGGATCAGGAAGGAATTTTTTCCCTGCTGTAGCAAATTGGGCCATGCTCTGCTGGGGTTTTTTGCCTTCCTCTGGATCAGCTGTGGGTGTAGAATTGGGTGTGTCGGGTTGTGCGATATTTATTTGTTTGATTTGTGGTTAGGACTGGATGGACTTCTGTCTTTTCCGACCTGGCTACCCATGTATCTTACCATAACTTCTTGCAATCGTTGCAGGCATGCATCCTGGCATAACTCCTTGAAATCATTGCAGGCACGCATCCTGGCATAACTTCTAGCAATCATTGCACACACGCATCCTAGCATAAACATCTTGCAATCATGGCAAGCACGCATCCTGGTGTAACTCCTTGCAATCGTTGCAGGCACGCATCCTAGCATAACATCTTGCAATCGTTGCAAGCACGCATCTTGGCATAACATCTTGCAATCGTTGCAAGCACGCACCCAAACACATGTTCAAGCACAACTCCTGCAGTCTTCGCAAAGCACATGCGATAACACGAATTTCTCACAGTCACTATGAACACATTTCCAGTGACAAACTCCCACGCAATTGTCGCAAGCACACGTTTAAACACTACTTTTGCAATCGTGCCAAGGCTCGCGACTTAGCATAACGTCTTGCAATCATTCTTTTGCAAGCACACATTCTCAGTGGCACACAAACTGGCTACACGTCGTTTTCAGCAGCACTTAGTTGGCCACTTGTCTCCTGTGGCTTTTCTTACAAGCCACTCACCGTTTCCTGTCTGTCGGTCTCTCCCTTAGGATAGTTGAGTTCAACTTCCATCCAGCACCTGGATCGTGTTGACACACGCAACTGGCTTCTTCCTGTAACACGCTCAGGCTATACCTAGCCAGCGTTCAGCATTTCTCATCCTTACAGGGCCCGGAGAGCCACCTGTCTTTATGGCTCATACAGCAAGATCCCCACTTCGAGGCATCCAGAGGCATCACCCATAGCCAACGGAAAACGCTCGCCCATCACAACTGCCATCTTTAGGGACATGAAATCCTCGCATATTCCCCAGTCTAGTCATCCAAGCGGCCATCTACCTGGCCCTTTGTGGTTTTCCATGGCCTAGCCAATTTATTGTTGGTAGCACTGGCAGCCAGGTTCTACACAGACACTACCTGACGAATGTTCAAATCTGCAATACGGGCCATTCCCCAGGATCGATCTTTATGTCACGCCTCCTGGTCCTCCTCTCACGGACACAGGACCCTTCTTAGATCCTTCATTTAGATGCCGTGGCAATAGCAGACCTGTCAATGTCGGAAGGTTCCTTACTGCATGGATTGATGTATCGGTGTTTAAACCGTCTACGATGCCCCTGTCGCCCCTGGTAGTGACAGATGCCACAGCCTCCACAGGCTTCGCGGAAATTTTTGGCCACCACTGGTTTACAGGACCATGGCATCAGGGATACTCCTAAACCCCGGTTTACCTGGACTTCCTCCCTCTTCAGGCTATACCCGGTCATGACAGCCTCTCGTATCTGGGGTCATGTCAGGACAGGACAGGCTGTGGCTTTCACCACCGACAACTGGGCCGAGGCTCATCTTGTTATTGAAGCCAGGTCTGGACCGCTCTCGGTTGTGTCCTTCCTGTGCAGACTGCTGCAGTTAGCCCGGTGGCACCAGTTTAATGTCCATTGTATGTTCATTCCAGGCCTTCAGCAATCCCGCAGGCCAAGTTCTGCATAGTCGTTACTTGGCTCGCTACCAACTTTATTTCATCCTCCTCCTTGCAGTGTCTAAAACCCAGCAATCTGACTCCAGGATGGACGTCCATTTCTATAGAAAAGCAGGGCTTGGTATCAAGTAACCGTACTCGACTACCTACTGTCACTCCTACCGGAACGCGTAGACTCTAGTTCCCTATTGCTTTCGTGCCAACACTTGTGTACCTGCCAGTTTCCCAAACACATGGGGTTCTTTTACACAGCCTACACCTCGTCCCCGGTCCATACCGTGGACACTCTTTAGTATTTGAGCACCCTTGGCAGCATGTTGGCGTGGGTCCCAAGTCACGTCACTGAAAGACTAAGCAGTTGGGACCCTGCCTACCTCGCCCGGTACATTCCCAATCCTCGGGTGGAAATGGCACAAGCGTTCACCAAACTTGCTCAACTAATTAAGCTAAAACTAATAAAACTGCACCCCTACCTGAATGTTTTGCCCCCTTATTTTGGTATACCGACCATCAGACCAGGGCACACTTCAGGTCCATTTCATGTGGTTAATCTTATGGTAGAGGCTACTTGTTCATATCCGTATCGGCCATAGGGCTTTGACCATAAGTAAGAAGGCCAGTGTGGTGGCCTGAATTTATGGGAGGAGCCCGGAGGGTATTTAACCAGCCCGCTCGCCTGTGGTCTTTGTCGGTTTCCGGTGCGCGGCACCCATCCTCCCTTCCCCTTTTTCAGGGAATTTCTCAAATTCATTTCTCTTCCCATATATTAATTTCTAATCTAGGGTATGCCCCCTTATTTTGGTATACCGACCATCAGACCAGGGCACACTTCAGGTCCATTTCATGTGGTTAATCTTATGGTAGAGGCTACTTGTTCATATCCGTATCGGCCATAGGGCTTTGACCATAAATATATATATATATATATATATATATACACACATACATACACACACATATACATATACATATATGATGGAAGAAATCCTAGCAATGAAAAGATGTGGCAATCCTGGCTGCTATTTACACTATCAGATGAGTTCCAATAATTACTTGCCTTATAATTTACCCATATAATATATGTACTTTACCTGAACAATAAGTAACCTCTGTTTTATATACTTAGTTCCAATTAGAATTACTCTCATCCTCACACAGATATGTTTGTAAGATTAAATATGTAATCTCATATCCACTTTCTCTGCACAATTCCCCATCCCCTCCCCCCTTTCTACTCTTTAACCCCCCCCCCCCCTCCCCACCACCTCCAAACCTTTTCCTCCCTTTTGAAATCATTATCTTTCAATATTAATATATACTTTCAAATGCAGAAATTGCTATAACACACTGTCAACTGACATTTCAATAATATGTTCATCTTCATAATGTTCAAAGTTGAATGCTTGCCATGTGATCGCTCAATAAAATCTTGATAGTGAAAAAAAAAAAAAAGTGTAATAGAATTGTATGAGGATCATGTCCAGTGGAGGGTCATGTTGGGGGTGTAGTGTTCTATGTATAGAGTGTAATAGAATTGTATTATGATCATGTCCAGTGGAGGGTCATGTTGGGGGGTGTAGTGTTCTATGTATAGAATGTAATAGAATTGTATTATGATCATGTCCAGTTGTGGGTCATGTTGGGGGGGGGGGGGGGGTGGGTGTAGTGTTCTATGTATAGAGTGTAATAGAATTGTATTATGATCATGTCCAGTGGAGGGTCATGTTGGGGGTGTAGTGTTCTATGTATAGAGTGTAATAGAATTGTATTATGATCATGTCCAGTGGAGGGCCATGTTGGGGGGTGTAGTGTTCTATGCATAGAGTGTAATAGAATTGTATTATGATCATGTCCAGTGGAGGGTCATGTTGGGGGTGTAGGGTTCTATGTATAGAGTGTAGTAGAATTGTATTATGATCATGTCCAGTGGAGGGTCATGTTGGGGGTGTAGTGTTCTATGTATAGAGTGTAATAGAATTGTATTATGATCATGTCCAGTGGAGGGTCATGTTGGGGAGTGTAGTGTTCTATGTATAGAGTGTAATAGAATTGTATTATGATCATGTCCAGTGGAGGGTCATGTTGGGGGTGTAGTGTTCTATGTATAGAGTGTAATAGAATTGTATGATGATCATGTCCAGTGGTGGGTCATGTTGGGGGTGTAGTGTTCTATGTATAGAGTGTAATAGAATTGTATTATGATCATGTCCAGTGGAGGGTCATGTTGGGGGGTGTAGTGTTCTATGTATAGAGTGTAATAGAATTGTATTATGATCATGTCCAGTGGAGGGTCATGTTGGGGGTGTAGTGTTCTATGTGTTTTATAAAAAGCTGTGCTAAAATGATCCAAAAATACTTGTGAAAGTAAATAAACAAAATAAATGAATATGTCAATCAGTATAATATTTAAACAAAATATAATCCCAAAAAGTGTATATGTTCAAATATTAGTCCATACCCCCTTCTGCAGAATTTTCTGATTGTAATTTCCACTGTGTAACACACCACACCAGTAAAGGGAAAAGTGTCCTCAAAGTTGCAGAGACAGGCTTCCACCACCAACACCACTGCCGCTTACCAGCTAGACTGGTCCCATCACAGAGACCAGATATCGCCACAAAAGAAACGCTTCTTCTGCACATGGACCGCCAGGGGGATGTTTCTTTATTTGGCACTCAGTTCAGGTGGTTGGAAAGATCCTACGGCCACACCACTCATTGCCCGGCACATATAGAAACGAAAAGGGTCGCCATAGTGTAATAAATTGTTAGGTTTAATGGATAAAGTAAAAGATTGCACTTACATCAAGCTGAAGAACAGTTCGCTGTATTAAAAACAAGTTTGCCGGCCGGCTTCGTGAACGCTGCCCGTTGCTTCCGGGTTCAGCGTGGAACATGGTGACGTCAATACGCCACTCCTCCCTACGCCGTTTCGTTAAAACGAACGTCTTCCAGGGGCACGGGCGGCGTATTGACTCACCGCATTAAATAGCACTACATAAAATTAGTTCTGCCCCACTCTGAGCTTCTGATGGCCATATCAAGTAAGGGCAGATCGCAACTTCGTATGGGCAGATATACGAGTGTTTTCTTCACATACCATCTACCATATTATGGGCGATCGTTTCATAAAGCATACACTACCTACCCAAACGGAAAATATCAAATTTAAATATGAAAAACAAATATTAAGTCTGGGTAGGAATTACTTTAAACCCAACTGAATGTCAGATATAAACAATGACCTAACGTTCAACATACTTTGAGTCAGTTAGTATATTCAGAACTAAATTAAAAAATAAATATATTAGAGAAATAATATATGTATTATACAAAAAAATAAAATAAAAGTTTTAAAATTATTAATCTTATTATAAAAAAAACAAGATCATTAAATTAATAGAAATACTTATAGGACTACCAGCCAATAATATACATATCCCGGGGGAACTCCCATAGAATGTATATATATACCCTACTTGATTTGAAAAAAATATATATTTGTTGTGCATAATTTGCCAAGGGCATTTTTTATTCATCTCTTAGGCTACTTATATAGATATATATTTTTTCACCCCGCAGATGATATCACGAAAAAACCTTTTTCCTGCTTATTATGACAGGATTGTGGTTCTCAAAAACACCTCAAAAAACTTTTTTTAAAAACTTTTTCAAAAAAACCTTCAAAAAAACCTTTCAAAAAAACCTTTCAAAAAACCTTTCAAAAAGCTTTTTCTTATTTTGTTATTGTTATTCTTCCGCCTCTCTTTTGCAGAAAAAAAGGAAACACGAAAAAGAGTTTTATTCTTTTCTTTTATATGCCCAAAGAAATATATGATTAAAATACACCCCCCAAATTAGCCTGACTTAGGCCTTACAGAAACTCACAGTGGGTTCACAATGTTTCATCAATTACCAACTAGCTGTTATCAATAAAAACATTAACATCCACTTCTACATTAAGACCATACGGGGTATAACACCGTACCCTATGTATCCAGGTCATCTCCAACTTAGATAATTCTCTCACCAGAGAGCTTCCCCTCCAGTGAGCACTGTACTTATCTATCCCCAAGAACAACGTATTCGCCGGGTTACGGTTGTGATGGATAGTATAATGTTTTGACACCGAGTGGAATCTAAACCCATTTCGTATGTTGGTTAGATGTTCACCCAAACGCACCTGCATGGTGCGTTTAGTCCTGCCTATATATTGGAACCCACAGGGACATTGTAAAAGATACACTACCCCTTGGAACTGCACGTAATGAAAGGTTCAATTTTATGTTCTCTAGATGTACTTGTGGAAATGAATGATTCCATTTTCCTCTGCTTGTTTTTATTCAGTGCGCAGATTTGACATCTGCGGCACTGATGATAACCTGACATATTCTGAAAGAAAGAAATCTTTTTAGTGGGCGGATCAACAACATTTGGAGCAATTATATCTCGAAGCGAAGGGACTCCCCTAAACACCAACTGTGGTCTGACTGGTAGGAAAGTTTTAATGATCCTATCATTACCTAGCAAGTGCCAATGCTTACGAAGCAATTTTTTAATAAGGTAATGCTGAGTTGAAAAAGTAGTGATAAAGGGTATAGCCGGTCTCTCTCTCCTTTTCTTATTGTTATTTGGACCTGCAGTTAATAAAATAGAATGATCAATTTCTCCTATTTGCTGCATTATCTGATTCAGTGACTCAACTTCATATCCCTTCTCTATTAGTCTATTTTTAATTATATCTGCCTGTAACTTATAGTCAGTAAGATCAGTACAATTTCGCCTCATTCTTAAAAATTGGCTCTTTGGAACTGAATCCAACCACACATCATGATGGCAACTCCTTTTAGGTATAAACGCATTCCTATCCGTCTTCTTAAAAAAAGAGACGGTCTTAAAGAGGAAGTAAACCCTGATGGGTTTACTTCCTCTTTTTTTCCCTGCAAAGGTAAAGCATAATGGACTACTATGCATCGCATAGTAGCTCATTATGTGTCACTTACCTGACACAGGAGCCAGCGAAGTCACCGCTGTCCCCTGTAGTCCGCCGCATCCATCTTGCTGGTGGCGTCTCGCAGCTCCGCCCAATGACAGTGGCGAAGCCGCGATGACGTCACTCCCGCGCATGCGCACGGGAGTCGCGTCTCGCAGCTCCGCCGCTGTCATTCGGCGAAGCCGCGATGACGTCACTCCCGCGCATGCGCACGGGAGTCGACAAATTAGGCAGCTTTATTCTTGGACTTGCCGCGTTTAGTGCGCCTGCGCGCCGCTGTCTACGGCGCATGCGCCGTAGACAGCGGTGCCCATTTTCGGGCAAATATCTCCTAAACCATATAGGTTTAGGAGATATTGCTTGGACCTACAGGTAAGCCTTAATCTAGGCTTACCTGTAGGTCAAAGTGGTTTGTAAGGGTTTACAACCACTTTAAGAGTATCACCACTCTTCCAAATAGTTAAATCCAAGAAATTATTTTTTTCCCGGCTCGCCTCATATGTAAATTCTATACCTCTCTCATTATTATTTAAGTATCCAAAAAATTCTTCCAGCTCCAAAACAGTCCCATCCCATAGGAGGAGGACATCGTCTATATACCTAGCCCAGAAGGCCAGGTGAGGACTCCTGTCCTTATAGACGACGTCCTCCTCCCACTTGGCTAGAAACAAATTGGCGAGACTGGGGGCATATTTCGCCCCCATAGCTACGCCACGAATCTGTCTATAATACTTATGTTCAAACCAAAAATAATTATGGTTAGCGTATTCCAAAAGGTCCATAATATATAATTGTTGCACCTTAGGTGTAGTGGAGAAACCTTCCAGAAAATATTTTACTGCAGAGATTCCCATAACATGCGGAATTATAGTGTACAAAGAAGACACATCTGCTGTTACCAAGAGGGTGGAAGCACCTACTTTAAGTTCTGACAATAAGTTAATTACATGACTGGTGTCCTTAATGTATGATGGCATACGTTGAACCAAAGGTTGAAGGAAAAAGTCTATATATTTGCCCACCCGGGCCGTGACGGAGTCAATACCACTCACAATCGGACGGCCCGGGGGGCAAGTGAGACTCTTGTGGATCTTAGGGAGATAATACAGTATGGGGGCTTGTGCTGCTTTAGGATCAGGAAAAATTTTTCCTTTTCATTCAATATATTCAAACGGGAACCCCTGTCAACCAATAGTTGTAATGTTTTTTTATATTGAGTTATCGGATTACCTGGAAGAGTTGCATAAGTATCTTTATCATCCACTATCCTATGCATCTCCGTCAGGTAATCTTTCCGGTCCAAGACTACTATGCCCCCCCCTTTATCAGCTGGGCGTATTACCAAATTTTTGTTTTTACATAATGAGTCTAAACCCTCTTCCAAATTTCTTTCCATTTTGATATTATTAATTTTGATGGACTCCAAATCACGTAGGAGAACATCTCCAAAAACCCTAACGGAAGGGGCCAATGCCCCAGGAGGGTTAAACGTAGATGCATTGGAGAGGCCTGTATGTATATATTCATGTTGAGTACTTTCATATTGGATAGTTGGAATAGACATAAAATGTCTCTTTATATTAATAGTACGGACGAACTTATGTATGTCCATGTATGTTTGAAACTTATTCAGTTTCTTAGGTGGAGCATACTTTAGACCCTTATTGAGAAGAGCAGTTCAGCTTCAGTGTCCTATGTATAGAGTGTAATAGAATTGTATTATGATCATGTCCAGTGGAGGGTCATGTTGGGGGTGTAGTGTTCTATGTATAGAGTGTAATAGAATTGTATGATGATCATGTCCAGTGGAGGGTCATGTTGGGGGGTGTAGTGTTCTATGAATAGAGTGTAATAGAATTGTATTATGATCATGTCCAGTGGAGGGTCATGTTGGGGGTGTAGTGTTCTATGTATAGAGTGTAATAGAATTGTATTATGATCATGTCCAGTGGAGGGTCATGTTGGGGGTGTAGTGTTCTATGTATAGAGTGTAATAGAATTGTATGATGATCATGTCCAGTGGAGGGTCATGTTGGGGGGTGTAGTGTTCTATGTATAGAGTGTAATAGAATTGTATTATGATCATGTCCAGTGGAGGGTCATGTTGGGGGTGTAGTGTTCTATGTATAGAGTGTAATAGAATTGTATTATGATCATGTCCAGTGGTGGGTCATGTTGGGGGTGTAGTGTTCTATGTATAGAATGTAATAGAATTGTATTATCATGTTGAGTATCAAGTAATTATTGTAGTTGTATGAATTATAACTCACCAGTTCCTTTTCACTATCAATAATGACCAAGGATGAATTGTAGAATTGGCAGAAGTTCTGGCTATTATTCCATGTATCAATGTCTTTTGAGAGATAGTAACATTTGTCCTTATAGTGTATCCAGTCCTCCATGCATTCAGCATATTTATATACACACTTTTCTTTTCCTGTTGTAGGCGTCTCTTCTAGAAACAGATCAAATTGTTTGTTTTGGTAAATTTTCTACATTTTAACAGCTATTAAATGTTAGACAAAATGTATAAAATTACAGAAAGTCATTACAATAAAAGAATAAAGTACAAACATAAAATAAGACTTGAAATACTAATGGGATAGCCTGTGGATCAGATACCTGACTGGAGATCCCCATACAGCTCCGAGCTGAGGAGCATTTGAGTGGCAGGGACCAGAGCTTGGGATCTCCCCCCCCCCCCCTTTCTTTCCTTTCTTCTTTTATTTTATATCTTTGGGTTTCAAAAGGAGTTTGGCGAGTATTATCTGAGTGCCAAGAAAGAGGTACCCAATGTTCTTATTCGTATAAACAAACATCAGGTACTCTGCAACTGATATATGTATGTATGATATAAGACTACATGTTTTTCTATTGTTATATTTGATGTGAAAACACCAATAAAACCATTGAAACAAAATACTAATGGGATAGAAAAATGGTGGGAGTGAAGATAGATAAGATAGATAAGGCCTCAAAAAAGTATTCATACCCCTTGACATTTTCCACATTTTGTCATGTTACAGCCAAAAACGTAAATGTATTTTATTGGGATTTTGTGTGATAGACCAAAACACAACAGTGGCACATAACTGAAGTGGAAGAAAAATGAAAAAATGTTTTTTTACAAATAAATATGTGAAAAGTGTATTTGTATTCAGCCCCCTTTACTCTGATACCCCTAACTAAAATCTAGTGGATCCAATCAACTTCAGAAGTCATCTAATTAGTAAATGGGGTTCACCTATGTGTAATTTAAACTCTGTATAAATACAGCTGTTCTGTGAAGCCCTCAGAAGTTTGTTAGAGAACCTTAGTGAACAAACCGCATCATAAAGGCCAAGGAACACACCAGACAGGTCAAGGATGAAGTCATGGAGAAGTTTTAAGCGGGGTTAGGTTATAATAAAATATCCCAAGCTTTGAACATCTCACGGAGCTCTATTCAATCCATCACATGAAAATGGAAAGAGTACGGCACAACTACAAACCTACGAAGACATGGCCGTCCACCTAAACTGAAGGAGAGCATTAATCAGAGAAGCAGCCAAGAGGTTCATGGTAACTCTGGAGGAGCTGCAGAGATCCACAGCTTAGGTGGGAGAATCTGTCCACAGGACAACTATTAGTCGTGCAATCCACAAATCTGGTCTTTATAGAAGAGTGGCAAGAAGAAAGCCATTGTGGAAAGAAAGGCAAGAGAAGTCCTGGTTGCAGTTTGTGAGAAGCCATATGGAGGACACAGCAAACATGTGGAAGAAGGTGCTTGGGTGAGATGAGACCAAAATGTAACTTTTTGGCCTAAAAGCAAAAAGCTATGTGTGGCGTAAAACTAACACTGCACATCACCCTGAACACACCACCCCCACTCTGAAACATGGTGGTGACAGCATCATGTTGTGGGGATGCTTTTCTTCAGCAGGGAAAGGGAAGTTGACCAGAGTTGATGGGAAGATGGATGGAGCCAAATACAGAGCAATCTTAGAAGAAAAGCCTAGGTTCACACCTATGCGAATTGGATTACACCACACCCAATTCGCAGAGCATATTCAAATCTGTTAGTTTCAACAAGTCTGGTTCACATATGTGCATTGCATCCACACTCCACATTGCCCAAAAAAAAGTGTGTGTTTTCTAGGCATTGCGGTGCAAATTGCAGGCACATAATCTTCTATGGGAATGCATCTGATTCGCAGATGCGTTCCGTTCTGAACACAAAATTCTCTCTCCCTCCTCACTACACCTCCCCCTCTCCCATGTCAGCTGATCCACAACTTCAACTGAGAGGAACCACTGAACAACTGATTTTTATCTTCGTAGGGAAACCGGAGCTGCAAATCGCACCAGACTAGTGTGAACCCAGCCTCGTATACACAATCTAATTTTCCGCCGGGAATTGTGTGATGACAGACTGTTGGCCTAAAATTCGACCATATGTACGCGTCATCGGACAATTGTTGTCGGATTTTCCGCAAACAAATGTTGGATGGCAGGCTTAACATTTTCCACCGACAATGGTCTTTTGTCAGATTTTAGGATCGTGTGTACACGAGTCCGTCAGACAAAAGTCCAAAGTACAAACACGCATGCATGGAAGCAAGGATGAGCCAAAAGCAATCGGTCTTGTAAACTAGCGTTCGTGATGGAGAATTAACATTCATGACGCTGGGGGTGCCTTGGAGAAGGGGGGCCGCGTGGCCCCCTACCCCAAAGCACCTTGTCCCCATGTTGATGAGAACAAGGGCCTCTTCCCGACAACCCTGACCATTGTCGGTGTCTGCGGGCGGGGGGCTTATCAGAATCCGGGAGCCCCCTTTAATAAGGGGCCCCAGATACCGGCCCCCCACCCTATGTGAATGAGTATGGGGTACAATGTACCCCTACCCATTCACCTGTGAAAAAAAGTAAAAAAAAACACAACACACAAGGGTTAAAATAGTTTATTGCACAGAATTGTGTCAGCATGGAGGTGGAGCCTGGCACTCAGCATCAGCAGCAGCTGTCTTTTAGGGATGATTTACAGTCCCAAGAAACCTGTGGACTTCTACATGGCTGGGAGGAGGTGGCTGTGGATCATGTCGTCCTTAGTGACCCAGAGGACTCCGGACCGAATGCCTCAGCTAACCTACGTTGCATGGCCTCCCTGATCCTGCAAAACCTGCGGAAGGATCCTTGTATTCTTCGGATCAAGGAGAGGGACCATTACTGGCTGGCCCCTCTCCTTGATCCACGGTACAAGGGTAAGGTTGCCGACCTTATCTTGCTGTCGCAGAGGGAGCAAAGGATGAGACATCTATGGGAGGCCTTGCAGAAAGGTCTGTGCAACGCGTTCCCAGAGACTGTGATGTTACAAATTCCTGGTCCTGGATAACGTGTTGCTGAGGCTTCGGTCAGTTACAGAAGGAGCGATGGAGAAGGTGGCCATCTGACCGATGCATTCAATTTTTTAGTCTGCAGCCCCAAGGTATGATCGGTTCCAGCAACCATCGACAGCGACTGATTTACATGGTGCAGGAATACCTAGGGGCAAGATCAGACTTGGACACCTTTCCCACAGAAAATCCTCTGGCTTACTGGGTCTTGAGGATTGATCACTGGCCAGAGCTTGCACAGTTTGCAATTGAGTTACTGGGCTGTCCTGCATCCAGCGTTCGATCACAGGGTGTGCCTGTCCACCGACTCGGTTGATTAACTGACCTTCATAAAGATGAATCAGTCTTGGATCACCACTAGCTACCAAGCACCTGAAGCTGATATAACCAAATATTTTTTTTTTTAAATGTCACATCCCTTCAAGACTGCCTATGCTATGCTGAGTGACTGTCCTGTTATGTTGACTGACTATCCTCTTCCTCCTCAATGATCCTGCTGATAGCTTGGAAGGACATTTTTGGTTCTGGGTGACTCCACCAGTGGCTAAGGCCCAATTTTTCAGCCCCTGTTTAACAGGGGCATGTAATTACAATTTTTGATGCAATGCTTTGCAGCAGGGCTCATTCCTGCTCTCCAACTAAAGTTTCTGTGAGGTGTTGCAGTGTTGTGGCACCAGTGCCTAAAGCCCAATTTTTCAGCTCCTGTTTAACAGGTGCATGTAATTACAATTCTTGATATTTCACAGCAGGGCCCATTCCTGCGCCCACCGAGAGCAACTGCGAGGACATGTTGTGGCACCAGCACCACCAAAACCACCAAAGGCCCAATTTTCTACCACTGTTCAACAATGGCATGTAATTACAATTCTTGATATAGTTCAAAGCAGGGCGTTCCAGTGCCCACCAAGAGTCACTTTGAGGACTTACAGTGTTGTGGCAACACCAACACCTTAGGCCCAAATTTCTGCAGAGCATATAGGGCAGGCCCCTACTTTCAAACATCCAACTTACAAACGTCTCCTACTTGCAAACGGAAGGAGACAACAGGAAGGGAGCTGAAAAAAACGGACGCAAATTTTTTTATAATGGGGTGATAACCCTTCCCTATGTTTTCCAAAAAGCTTAAAATAGATTTTTTGACTGGAGCTACACTTTAAAAATGTACCAGTTCAAAATTACAAACAGATTATACTTAATAAAACAAACCTACACAGTCCCTGTTTTGTTTGCACCGCCTGTATACTGCTGTTCTGAGTATATAGGGCCTGGGGGCCCCACATCTTTCCTTTTTTTTTATTTGGGTACGGGGTTCCCCTTAATATCTGTACAAGACCCAAAGGGGCTGGTAATGGGCAGGGGGGGCACAAGCGGATATGGGATCCATCAATGGCCAAGATGGGAACAACTGGGTTTCACATCAATACTCCCCTGTAGTACAACAGACTTCTCTGAGAACTCCTTCAGATACCCAATCCTACTATATGGATATCCAGGGGAGTATATCTGCTGTCCCACATTTTCAAAAATGGAACACTCAAAACATTTGATCAATTTAAGGAAGAGTTTAACCTCCCAAACCATATGTTCTTTTCTTATCTCCAGGTACGCCATGCCCTATATACCCAGTTCACAGGCTCCTACCCCGACCTACAATCCCTGAATGCACTTGCTATAATCTGTAACAATGAGCCACATCAACTCATATCTAATTTATAAAACATGCTAATTACTCCAGCTGCCACTAAACCTGGCTACAATGCTAAGACCAAATGGGTTGATGATGCTGGGGACTCGGACGAGAACTGGGGCGAGGCTCTAGAGACCTGCACACTTGTCTCACTCAAAATGTTAAACAGGCTTACACAAGTCTACGTAGCACACAGGGCATACTTAACTCCACACCGCTTAGCCAAATTCTGTTCTTCACATAACTCAATGTGCCCCATATGCTTGATATCAGTTGGCACCTTTGGCCATCTCCTCTGGCATGTCCCTCGTATTCAAGGATACTGGTCGCAGATTATCCTGTTCCTACATGATCAGATGGGCTCAATGGTGTATCTTGATCCTAAGCAATGCCTGTTGGGAATCTTTCCTGACAATGATACAGACAAACACACTCTCAGATTCCTACATAAACTTTGTAGCTTGAAAGATTATAGACCAGAATTGAATCCAGGCTACAGCTCCTACAATGGCTGCCTGGATTTCTGAAATTAATAATACGCTTACATACAAAAAGATAGTCTACATCAATAGAGGGAGTTCGGGCAAATACAATAAAATCTGGGACTAATGGGTCCAATCCTCATCAACCTGTGACTCCTGAATCTGCACAATACTTCACTAGCTGAATGCACCTGGCTCCATGTAGCATGTGTGAACTATACACACCTTTTGGTTTATACCATAAATGGAACACAATTGTCATCAGTATTGTTAATCTTTGTGGGTTTATTTTCTCTGTGTATGTATTTATACATTGTTTTTCTTTATTCGGTTACGTCTCCAAATTATGCTTGAATACCCTGTATATTTTTGCATAAAACTCAATCAAATTTGTTTCCAAAAAAATATAATAATAATATTCAGGGACAGTCCCTCAAAATCAGGGACAGCTGGGAGATTTGCATTTCTGGGACCTGCCTGGACAAAGCAATACTGCCTGGTCAAAGACCTGCCCCAGATTGTAACTGGACATTGAGGAAGCACTAGCATACTGATAAGGTCATGCACGTGTTCTTATGTCCTGTAAGCATATTCACAGTGTAAGACTGATATCACAGTTCAAAGCAATAGAGGATGCTTGATACCATCCCTCCCTCTCCTAGTATAAAGATGCTCATACACTGATTTAAATTTGGCTGATTCAGAAGGGACTGTACGAAACTTAGTCAGTGTGTGGCAACCCCGACCTTGAAAAAATTGTTTGATAAACTTCTGGGGAAGGGACATATGGGGAAAAAAACAGCTTGTAGGTGGGAGGGAGGCCAGGTGGTAGGAACCACCGGGGGAAGGAACAGCGCACACACAGTGGTTGTAGTTTTAGGGAATGTATTGTTAAGAATGTTCCAACATATCTATGATCCATATTGGAGAGGTTTAGCCATTTTTTGCATTTATTTGCAATATTTTAATGTTTTTCCTTGTATTATGTGTTTAATAAAGCTTCTATATTTTTTCTACAATTGGTGCCTGGAAAGCCAATTTTTCCATTTTTTTTATTTAACCATTGACGTTTTAGAATGTGGCACTGCATTACTTTCAAATCCCATAGTTCCATCCTGTGTTAGAGTTTGGCAAAATTTTTGATCCATGTTCCAATATATAGTAACAGAGTCTATGTAGTGGCCAAGACTTGCAGCAACACTAAAGCCCCGTACACACGAGAGGACTTATGTCCGACAGACTTCCGAAGGAGTTCCGTCGGAGTTCTGCTGGAATTCCGACGGAGTTCTGACAGACTTTTCGGCTGAGCGGACTTGGCCACACACGATCACACTAAACTCCGACGGATTTGAACGTGATGACGTACTACTCGGCTCGAATAAGGAAGTTCATAGCCAGTAGCCAATAGCTGCCCTAGCGTCGGTTTTAGTCCGTCGGAGTAGCATACACACGAGCGGATTTTTCGAAGGGGACCGGGTCCGGCGGAGTTCCTTCGGAAAAATTTGAAGCATGTTCCATATTCTAAAGTCCTTCGGACTTTGGCGAGTCAAAAGTCCGTTGCAGCCCACACACGATCGGATAGTCTGACGGACTCAGTCCTTCGGACTTTGGATGTTGAAAAGTCCGCTCGTGTGTACGCGGCATCACAGATGATTACATAGTACATGTGGGGAGCAATGCTCAGAGACCGACGGCACCTGGTGCAGGAGGCGGATGGTTGGCAGTAAGCAGTGAAGAACTAGTGGCGGAAAGATTCCCCACAGCAGCATTAACAAATATTCCCTATGCTGTCCCTCCTCCTTTGAAATCTCTCCTTATGCTAGGCACACTCTCCCTTACAGCGAGTTATTGTCTCTGGCTGACCTCCCTCTTAGAGTGTAATGAGACAGGTCCTCTTTTTCCTCCTGTATTGAATTGTATTGTAACTGTACTGTCTGCCCTCATGTTGTTGGCACTATATACATCAATAATAATAAAAATCACATGGCAGCAGTGTGAAGCTAGCTTAAAAGAAGGACTGTTTTTACAACTTTTGTATTAACTTACAACTTAAGACTTACCGCTTCTAAGCACAGCTGCAGCAACAATTGCCAGTATTAATAGTACTAGAATGACAAGAACTGGGATCAGGGGAACCTTTTTGTACCTCAGCTTTTTCCAAGTTCCTAAAAACAATGTAGAGATAAGACATTAAATGTAAATACAGTCTACACTTTATCCTTAAGTGTGCAGAGATTACAGAGACAGAACATAATAGGGGGTCACACACAAACACAACACACCAAATTAACCTTAGTCCTTGTGCAAGGGCTAAGGTTCAATTGAAATTAGTAGATACAATATGAATATTGTATGGAAAAAAAAAAAATCAAACCCACATAGTTGCTATGGTGTCTGAGGACTGGAAGGGCCTTGTGAACCCCCTTAACTCAGGCCTACAATCACTTGCCATGTTAAATGTGCCTTCTTAATCACTTTTCCCTCCTGTGCCCAGACATCAAAACCTGAGAAAATAATTTATCCCGATAGTTTATGTAGCGCTTCCCCCAGAGAAGCCGCTGGATGATTGGGTTCCCAGATTGCTGTGACCGCGACCCTTCCAGTAGTACTTTGCCCTCTGACAAACCAAGGCTGAATAAAAGTTATTTGGGTGTCACATCCAGCAAAGCAACTAACAGTTACTACAACAGCAAACAATTGCAAATAAAGGGAAAATACTGGGGGCGCTAAACTATTTGCAAACAGGGTATCATTAACTGCTTTAAGACAACCCACAATACTTTTACAGTGGGCGGGTGGCACAGGCAAGCTCAGAAATGTATATATATGTTGCTTCGCACATGGGCTGTGTCCATTGGTTCCTGGCTTAAAGCGGCTGGGGGATCACATGATCACTATGTATACACAACCGTAACGAATGAGTTTCATTCATAACAGCTGAGCTTTCTGTAGTGATGCTCTGATTGGTCCACAGCTATCACATGGTGCCTGGGCCAATCACAGCACCCTGTACCATGTGATAAGCTGTAGCCAATCGCAGCAAGTCAACAGAAAGCAAGCCATCATGAATGGAAACTACTAATATACTTTGAAGCCATCCATTCTTATCCTTCACTTATAAAAGTCATGTGTGGTTTACCCAAATACATGTGGTAGGCACATTCTTGTAATCTTTTTTCCTATGGAGAGCAATGTGCTCTATAACATGTCCCATTGTACAGGTAGCTCAAGTCAGTCTGGTTTCTGGTCCTAAATGATGCCCAGAGTCATAATAACATTCTTTCATTATTGCAGGACCTCAGAAAATGATGTAGTGTTTAGAGCAGGGGTCTCAAACTGGTGGCCCTCAAGCTGTTGTGGAGCTACAACTACCATAAGGCATTGCAAGGTTACAAGCATGACTCCCACAGGCAGAGACATGATGGGACTTGTAGTTCTGCAAATTGAGACCCCTGGTTTAGAGACTGCAGCCACCTGAGCAAATGCAGTAGATAAAGGACAGGCAAGGTAGACATTGGACTTTTTTCAAGTTGTGAAAGTTTAGTGTACTTTTAAATACTGACATAAAAGTCTATCCTATCCATATCCACAGTAATGTATAATAGAAAGAAAAAGACTGTTAGCCCTTGTACACACGGTCGGAGATTCCGTCGGAATGTTTCCTATCGGACTGTGTGTGGTCTGCATCGGACCAATTTTTCCAACTTGCCGGTAAAATTTTCCGACAAAATGCTCCTATCGGACATACTCCGATCATGTGTAGCCTACTCCGACGGACAAAGTGCCACGCATGCTCAGATCAAATTCCTAGACCAAAGCTATTGGCTACTAGCCTGAACATAGTCCTGTCGTAATGAAATAACGTCATCACGTTATGTACAATCGGATTTTCCGACAACTTAGTCCGACCGTGTGTTTGCAACATCACTTCTGGACCTCTTCCGGAATTAATCCGTCGGATTTGGTTGTCGGAATCTTCGACCGTGTGTACAAGGGCTAAGAGGTGTTCTGATAGAAATGAAAACTGTGTTCTATGTGAACCACAACATAACATATCTTCTAACATTGTCAGATATATCGGTTTGGATTAATAATAACCCTTTGTTCTCAACTCTCTGGTCAATATAAACTGCTTTAGAACTCCTAAGGGCTGATTTATACAAAAACAATTTGAATGTTATATATCAAATGCTGTCAATGGAAATACCTGGGCAAGTTCAAATGAAGCCAACCCAAGCTGTAAAACATTCAGCATAACAGCCATGCATAGCTCAGTACAGACACAACATTTGTACATACATGCCTTTATCATACCTTGGTTATCAAAAATTGCAGCCTTTTCAGTGTCTTCATTTGTGAAGGGGCTTAAACATTCTGTACAGAGAGAAAAAAAATATTTGAATGTCCCTAAATTATGAAATGCAAAACACTTTTCTGATATACATTCTTAAAACAGTAATATATCAATATGCAATATATGAGAAGCAAGTAAAGTACACAACTAGACTGTATGGCAACAGGTTTGTGGACACCCCTCCACATATGGAGTTTAGGAGTTTCCAGTGAAGGGTTCTGTTAATACTACCACATACAAGACAATTGTGATCTTCTAACCTTAAGGTAAAAGTGCAATGAAGATACTATTCTGTTTCAGCAGGACTGTGCCCCTGTGTACAAAGCCAACTCCATAAAGACACCAGTTTGGTGTGGAGGAAGTCAAGTGTCGTCCACAGAGCCCTGACCTCAACCCTACTAAACACCTTTGGAATATATTGGAACACCGATTGTTAGCCGGGTAATATCATCCAACATCAGTACCTGACCTCCAAATGCTCCTTTGGCTGAATACAGCATCAATTTCCACACACCCACTCCAAAATATTGTGGAACACATCAGACAAGTGAAGGTTGTTATAGCCACAAATGGGAAGGAGAGCAACTCCATATTAATGATCATGTTTTTGCAATGGGATTTCCAACAAGATCATCTTGGTGTCCACAAACTTTTAGCCATATAGTATATCTATAGACAAACGGTATATTTTGACTTACCTGTAAATTCCAAATCTTGGAGCACAGTACAGGACACAAGCAAACAATTGATAAACCCCGGGATACAGATGCATACCTACAGGTGACTAGATGCTGGCAAAGATTTTGGAGGACACAAACCCTAGGCACCTCCCCTATAACCCTACCCCACTCCATGACTCCTCGGTTTTGCAGCAAGCAATGCAGAGTAACCAAGGAATGGAAAGGAAAATGTCCCGTCTTGTACTGTACTCCAAGCTATGAAATGTACAAGTCAAAATTCCTCTCATCTTAATAGTACAGTACAGGGCGCAGGCTGTGTATTCATAAACCCAAGGAGGTCCCCATGCAATGAAGGAGCTCGCTGAACAAACAATTAGGCCGCGTACACACGCGCGGACTGTTGGCCCAACTTTGTCCGTCCAACAGTTTGAGCGAACAGTCCGCTCAAACTTAGCATGGACGGACATGGCCACACACGACGGACGAACAGTTTGCTGAAACCGTGCGCGATGACGTGAACGGCACGTACGACGGGACGAAAAATACGACGTCCTATACACTGCAATGCAACTTTCCGACGTGGAAATCCTTTCTGAGCATGCGCGAGACTTAGTTGGCCGAACAAGCCTACACACGAGCGAACAGTCCGCTGAAACCTTGTTTCAGCGGACAGTTTTTCGGAATTTCCGTAAGACCTTGTTCGGCCAACTGTCCGCTGAAACTGTCCGCTGAAGCCCCACACACGAGCGGACTGTCCGCCCAAACACTGTTCAGCGGACAAGGTTGGGCGAACAGTCCGCGCGTGTGTACGCGGCCTTAGGCAAACAGAATTGTGCCAACAGACCCAACTTCAGAGTGCCACGGCAAGAACTTTGCAGAAGAAAGCTGAACCAGCAGAAGATTGGATGTCCAGTCAATGGAAACTAATAGCTACTACATAAATACTTTAGGAAAAAAAAAAAATCAAACCCACATACTGTAGTTGCTATCATAGCTGATGGCTGGAAATACCTAATGAACCACCTTTAAGTCAGGCCTATATCATCTGCCATGTTAATTCTGCCAACTTAATCACCTTTCCCTCCTGTGCCCAGACATCACTACCTGTGCTCAGATGGGCTGATTTTTTTGTCGGTAAGAGGTAGGACACTAGGTTATGAAAATGACAGTTATTTTTCTAGTGGAAAAGGGAATTATCCTGATATATTGTATGTAGCACTACCCCAAAGGAGCTGCTAGATGATTGGGTTCCCTGATGCCAATGACCCTTCTGGCAGTACTATGCCCTCTGACAAGCCAAGGCTGAATAAAAGGGCATTTATTTGGGCAAAATGTAAATAATATTTACAATAAGAGCAAACAATTGCAAATATTGGGCAAATATCAGTGGCACTAAAAACTATTTGTTAACCGAGTAGCATTAATTACAAATTCACACCTGAAACCTGGCTTAAAGCATATGTTACCTCAACAATTCATGATCTTGATATGTGGTGCCTACTGTATAATGTACTTACAAAGTCTCCTGCTCTCTTTGTATTGCTTCCTTTGTGTGAAATCCCTGGTGATCCTGCCAGTCCCTCTGCTTACTTATTTCACCTCCAGCTATCTAAGCTGCCTTATGCAGCTGAGAACAGAGGTGATGTGATCACTTATAAAAAGTAAAAAAAAAAAAAAAAAAAGGAGGTATTTAGAATTGTTTTTTTTATATATGCATATAAACATTTTGCCTTGCATTCCAATTTTAACTGAATGGGTTCTTTTACAAGGTTAGGGTTCAAATATACTTTAAGGGGGTAAAATCTCATTGTACAGGTAGCTCAGTCAGTCTAGTTTCTGGTCCCAAGTAATCTGCCATAATAACATTCTTCCATTATTATTATTATTATTATTATTATTATTATTATTATTATTTTTATACAGGTTTTATATAGCACCAACAGTTTGTGCAGTGCTTTACAACATGAGGGTAGACATTACAGTTACATTACAATTTGGTACAAGAGAAATCAGAGGGTCCTGCTCGTTAGAGCTTACAATCTAAAAAGGATGGGTCAATTGATACAAAAGGTAATAGCTGTGGGGGGATGAGCTGATGGAGGAAGTAAAACAGTGTTAGAAGCAGGATAGGCTTCTTTGAAGAGAAGGGTTTTCAGGGATTGTCTAAAGATGGATAGATTAGGGGACAGTTGGACAGATTGGGGTAGGGAGTTCCAAAGGATGGGAGAGGCTCTGGAGAAATCCTGGAGGCGAGCATGGGAGGAGTTGACAAGGGAGCTAGAGAGCAGGAGGTCTTGGGAGGACCGAAGAGATCGGCTTGGTTGGTATTTTGGGACTAGGTTAGTGTTATAGGTACTAGGGGCAGAGTTATGGATGGCTTTGTAAGTTATTGTTAGTACATTGAATTTTATTCGTTGGGTGAGTGGAAGCCAGTGCAGGGATTGGCAGAGAGGGGTGGAGGACACTGAATGGCTGGTAAGGTGGATAAGTTTTGCAGCGACATTCATTATGGACTGAAGGGGGATAGTCTATGTAAAGGTAATCCAATGAGGAGGGAGTTGCAGTAGTCGAGGCGAGAGATTATTCCATTATTATTCCATTATTATTGCAGAACCTCAGAAAACAATGTAAAGACACTGCAGCCGACTGAACAAATGCAGTAGATAAGGACAGGCAAGGTTGACATTGGACTTTT
This sequence comes from Lithobates pipiens, assembly GCF_037356315.1. Classification (NCBI taxonomy): domain Eukaryota; kingdom Metazoa; phylum Chordata; class Amphibia; order Anura; family Ranidae; genus Lithobates; species Lithobates pipiens. Next base: position 228,027,141 of record NW_027507787.1, read on the forward strand.
TTCAAGTTGTGAAAGTTTAATGTACTTTTAAATACTAAATGTAAAAAAAAAGGAGCCAGAAGGTCAACGTTGCTCTTGAAAAAATAAAGAAATGTGAATGACTGTATATGAAAAAAATTTAACAGCTGCCAGCACCTTAAAGTCTAATACAAAAATGCAAAACAGATAAAATATGCAAAATAGATGCAGCACTAGTGAAAATATTGATCAATTGGCCAATCCCCAATCGATGTCTGTGCGTAGGGTAGAGCCTACGTCGGTGACGTCATCACGTTCTTCCTCTCAGGAGGTGTATGGGCAAACATAGGAAGTGAAGTGAAGCCTATGGAGACACAGCGGTTCCGTTTTTAACACATGCTGCTGTACTGCTTTTAAAAGACCTTTATCTTGTAAATATAATCCACTTGTTTTATTAAATTCGCTTTTATTAAGTACTACACCATAAGAGTATCTCTGTTTGTCTTTTTTGAGTATCACTGGTTTCAGTTGCAGTTCCAGACAACTTTTAAAAGGTCCTGGGGAGACAACCCTTTCCCCGAGCTTGGCGAGACTACTGTTTAGTGGTCACAGCGATCTGGTAAGTTGGTTATCTACTCACCTGGGTGTGGAGCTAGACGCACTTTATATGAAGGATGTTTCTTGATTTCCTCCACTGTAACCTATCATCTTTATTCACATGGATAGGTGTTAACCCCTTGATATTTATGGACTTGAATTTGAATGGGACTCTGTTTTAGTTTTCTGTTTCACTTGATTGACTGCTTGCCGCCTGAGGGCCATCATATGACGGCCAGGCCGCACGGCACTCGTTCTGGGCAGGCATCATATGACGTCCGTCCATTTAAACAGTGAATGCGCGCGATCCTGTGAGCACATTCCTGTACCTTCGGTGGAGGCATTTCACGGAGACACCACTCGCCACGAGGGGGTGAACAGCCATTGGGAATGGCTGTTTACCACGTGATCGGCCGTGATGAAGTAAAAGTCAATGAGCGGCACTTACTGAGGGAGTGGGGTTCTCCACACCCAAAAGAATTTGGTCAGAATCCATACAATAGACAAAACAAATATTTGGGGAGCACACCCTAAAAAATGCATAAAGATGGTGCTGCCATAAGACCATACAACAGAACAAAAATATTACAGCGCACACATGCAAAACTGACATTTACCTCCAGCAATGCTTTTCTAAAATTTAAAAGTACTCGTGGCTATAATGAATTGTCGGTCCCAGCAATACACTGAAAAGTTCATTAATAAAAACGGCATGGAATTTCCCCACAGGGGAACCCTGAACCAAAATAAAACAAAAAATATGGGGGCCCCCACAAATTCCATACCAGGCCCTTCAGATCTGGTATGGATTTTAAGGGGAACCCTGTGCCAAAATAAAAAACATGGTGTGGGGTCCCCCCAAAAATCCATACCAGATCCTTATTCAAGCATGCAACCTGGCAGACTGCAGGAAAAGAGGGGGGACAAGAGAGCACACCCCCAAACCGTACCAGGACACATGCCCTCAACATTGGGAGGGTGTTTTGGGGTAGCCCCCAAAGCACCTTGTCCCCATGTTGATGGGGAGAAGGGCCTTATCCCCACAATCCTTGCCCGGTGGTTGTGGGGGTCTGCAGGCGGGGGCTTATTGGAATCTGAAAGCCCCCTTTAACAAGGGGACCCCCAGATCCCGGCCCTCCCATGTGAAATGGTAACGGGGTACAAATGTACCCCTACCATTTCACAAAAAATGTGTGGAAAAAAAAAAGACAATACACGCCTTGGGACAAGTCCTATTAAAAAAATAAACAAATAAAACTTCCCACGAAGTCCATTCATCATCTTCTTCTCTCGCTCCGACGGACCAAAAGAAAAGCTACAAGCTGCCTACGATCAGAGGGGCAGCATCACTCGGTTATGTAACCGGATGGCCCGCCCCCTCTGAAGCTACAGGAAAGCCATAGGGATGATCCCGCAACCACCGGGCAAGAGTTATGGGGATGAGGCCCTTCTCCCCATCAACATGGGGACAAGGTGCTTTGGGGGGCTACATGCAAATGTGCTTACATACTTACGTACGTTCGTTCTGTGCACAGGGAAAGGGCGGGAAAAAAGTTTACCAAAAGAACGTCATGGGCGGGCGACACAGGCGGAGTTCACACATGAGCACTGAATATATATAGCCAATATGCTACTGTCGTACATACATACGTTCTGTGCGTAGAGAAAAAGGACGGGGAAACATTATAGAAAAAGAACGTCATGGGCGGGTGACACAGGTGGTGTTTTACGCGTGCGCACTGTATATAAAGGCAACATGCACATGTTCTACGTGCGAGGAGGAAATAGGAACGGAAGTTGTGAGCGCAGAAAATAAAGGTAATTTAAAAATAATTTCTGAAAAACAGTGGCCTATACTGCTTATAGATTAAGGTCTATATTGGGCTAAGATTAGGCGAGTTTGGGCTAACATCATTGTTTTGGTCTTGTGTATTGTCTTTCAGAAAAAATTAATAATAAGAAATTTAAAGATCCAGACTTCTTGACCCAGTTTATAGAGAAATACAGGGAGCTGAAAAATCTGTGGGAGGTAAAGCACAGTGCTTACTATAATAAACAAGTAAGGAAGGCAACGCTGGAGAGACTTCTGGCATTTGTGCAGACTTGGATTCCAGAGGCAAACTTGGAGATTGTGGAAAAGAAAATTGGCATATTGAAAAATATGTACAGAAAGGAGCATAATAAAATCCTGAATTCCATGAGATCAGGAGCATTGGCAGATGCTGTATATATACCCAAGCTGTGGTACTTTGACAAACTGCGTTTTCTTGATGACCAGACTGAGGCCAGGGAATCGCTTTCAACCCTTCCCTCCATCCTTCCCTGCAGCATTCCCCCTACCCTTCCCTCCACCCCAACAGAGGCTGATGAGCAACCTGGGCCTTCCATCATGGAAGAAGCGGATGCACCCAGCTTGAGCCAGGTATATTGTTACAATAAATATTTATTGTCCTAATATTAATGATGTTAACTAGATGTTATAATTTAAACAATATTATTGATTTTACCAAAAAAATAAAGTATACATATCAATTGACAGTAGTGGCCAAAACTGTTCATCACCAGCATAAACAGCAAAGAATAAATGCTGGGATCAGAATGATACTCTTGTATATGTATTAATAGAATTTTAAAGTCATGAGCTGAAAATTGTTTATGATTGATGAACCAAAAACGAAAACGATGTCCCTTTTTTATACACAGGATGAGATCAGCCAGGAGGAAGTTGGGGAAAGTGGCAGGCAGGAGGAGGCTGGGCCCACTGTCAGCCAGGAGGTGGCCGGGCCCAGTAGGAGCCTCACTCAGTCGCAGGTGCCTCCCCTCCGTCTTCAGGCAAAAAGGCCCAAGAAGGGGACGGCCACACAGGAGGAATCACTGCGCCTCATTAGAGGGGCTACAAATGTCCTATGGCTGCTATATAGCCAGCCAGTTGCAGCAATTAGAGAGGGGCCAACGCCTCCACTGTGAGCAAATCATTTTCTCTGCCTTTCAGAAGGGGCTGAGTGGCGAGTTAACTGCCACAAGCCAAATCTGTGATCAAGTTCCTCCTGTTCCTCCTCCTCCTCCTGCCACAAGTACACCACCAGAGACACAGCCTCACAGGAAGGCTGCAGGGAAGGGTGCAGTGAAGGGTGGAGAGAAGAGAAGAAAGGGATGGCCTGGCTTCAGTCTGGTCTGACCAAAGACGCAGGCTGGTGTAGTACCACATCCTGGGGACATATATGTCATCTGTTGCTGCTATTGATCTCTGGGATTCAGGGACCAGATTGTGCTCCCCATTATATGTACTTCTCAAGGTCCCAATTTTCTTTTCCACAGACTTTAATGTTTGCCCTGGGGCCAAAAGGCTACACAAATTGCTCAAGTTTCTCCAGCGTTGAATTCATCTTTATTTTGTTAACCAGAATAAATGGATATTTTATTTTGAAAATATACTTGCCTATGTGTTTTTAGACAAATACATTCCTAGAAGACAACGTGAAATGAACAAGGGACACCAACCTCCTTGAGGTTACAAAAAGAAAAATATATATTGTTATTGTGGTAACTTGACACCAAAAAAAAAAAGAAAAAAAAAAGGTTATTGTGGTAACTACACACACACACACAAAAAAAAAAAAACATTTCAAAACAGGTTATTGTGGTAACGATACACACAAAAAAAAAAAGACAAAGAAAATGTTATTGTGTTAACTTGACAAAATAAATAAATATGGAGATACACACCTAGATGGCATTATCTCGTCCTTCGTTTGGAATGGTAAACCCCCTAGAATAGCTAGAACAACTCTCCAACTGCCCCTTGTGTGCGGAGGTCTGGCATTGCCCTGTTTCTTGAAGTACTACTGGGCGGCAGGCCTGGTGACTGTTAAGTGGTGGCTCTCTGAGGGCACAGCCAACCCTGCATCCTCCTTGGGCTCCTATGCGGAATTAAGGAACTTAATCCATAGGGGACCCCGATCCAACTCCCGTATAACTCTCCCGATGCGCACGACTCTTAAGGTATGGGAATTGGTCAACAGACAGCTGGTGGGCCCAGGGGTGTGGGCCCCAAGGACCCCCCTTTGGGGGAACCCCCGTCTGCCCCATTTTCAGTCCATCCCTGATCCAATTGGTTGGGCCAGGCATGGAGTTACATCACTGGGGGAGCTACTTTCCTTTGATGCTCTAAAACAAGATAGAGATCTGCCGAACCATATGTTTTTCAGATTTCTGCAGCTGCGGCACGCCTTCCGGTCTCAAATCCCATCCCGAGTGAATCTGGAGGTGTCAGCAGTGGAGACCATGCTTGGTCCAGCGGGGGGGGGGAGCGCCCAATGTCTACGTTATATAAAGCGCTGGCTACACACGACAAGACTAGAATCTCCCATGTGTTTGTGCTCTGGCACAGTGACATTCCAGAACTTACTGATGAGCACTGGGAGGAGGGTATACAGCAATACCTGGCCCTGGCGATTTCGGCAAGGGACAGGTATATACAATTGAAGTTCCTTCATCGGGCGTACTTCTCGCCGGCACGCCTGGCAAGGATTTATCCTGACCGACTGGCTACCTGCCCTAGATGTAATGAAGAAGATGCTGACTTTTTTCACATGGTGTGGTCCTGCCCGGGGGTGGGGGTATTCTGGAAAGACGTCCTGGCTGACATTAATGATGTGGGGGAGCTTACGATCCCACTTAGCCCAATACCTCTCCTGTTAGGTATCTGCGATTTTTTGGAACTCTCCCGGGGAAAGAAACTGTTTATTTTCTACACCACACTACACGCGAGGAAAGCGATACTATTGCAATGGAATCAACCTCTTCCTCCTACCAAGCAATTGTGGCAGTCCCTGGTGAACGCGGCTCTGCCGCTATACAAACTGACGTATCTAGGCAGGAACTGCCCCAAGAAATTTGGGAAGATTTGGGCGGCATGGGTTGAGGCGAAGCATTTGACCATTGATTAGGCCGGGGGGGTGGTGGGGGGTGGGATCCCTTCTTGGTGTCGTATGTGGTTTTTGTATTGAGGAGGGAGGTCTCGGGTAATGTCTGATGTTGGTAATGTAATGACTAGTGACTTTACCAAATTCTTGGAATATCTGCTGCAATTTGGATACCTGTCTGCGCATTTTATTTTTGTATCCTGTTTATTTGTGTAACATGTTATTGTATGTCTTTTCCTTTTTTTGGAAATATGAATAAAAATACTTGTTAAAAAAATAAATAAATAAATAAATAAATATGGAGATCACTAGAAAATAATTTTGAATTTGATAATCATACCAAAAATCTGGATGAAATCCAAAATAATAAAAGAGGACTACAAAAAAATAGTTTAAAGCATTATTACTGATATGGGGCTCTAAAAAAAAATACAATATCATTCATGAGATCAGGAGAAATAATCCAGAAATGTGTTTGTGAGAACTCTGTGTGAATATGAGCAGCAAAGCAACTTTGTTCTTCTAGCATTATAAAGAAGAGGTGCTGCATTTAACCACTTAAGGACCAGGCCTCTTTTTCAGATTTGGTGTTTACATGTTTAAAACAGTTTTTTTTTGCTAGAAAATTACTTAGAACCCCCAAACATTTTATATTGTTTTTTTTCTAACACCCTAGAGAATAAAATGGCAGTCATTGAAATACTTTTTTTCACACCGTATTTCCGAAGCGGTCTTACAAGCGCACTTTTTTTGGAAAAAAATCACTTTTTTGAATAAAAAAAAAGGCACCAGTAAAATTAGCCCAATTTTTTTTTATATTGTGAAAGATAATGGTACGCCGAGTAAATTGATACCCAACATGTCACGCTTCAAAATTGCGCCCGCTCGTGGAATGGCGTCAAACTTTTAGCCTCAAAAATCTCCATAAGTGACATTTAAAAAACTCTACAGGTTGCATTTTTTGCGTTACAGAGGAGGTCTAGGGCTAGAATGATTGCGCTCGCTCTACTGATCGCTGCGATACCTCACATGTGTGGTTTGACCACAGTTTTCATATGCGGGCGCTACTCACGTATGCGTTCGCTTCTGTGCGCAAGCTCGTCGTGACGGGGTGTTTTTAAAAAACTTTTTTTTTCTTATTTATTTTAATTGATTTTATTTATTTTTACACTGTTTAAAAAAAAAAAAACGCATCACTTTTATTCCTATTACAATGAATGTAAACATCCCTTGTAATAGAAAAAAGCATGACAGGTCCTCTTAAATATGAGCTCTGGGGTCAAAAAGTCCTCAGATCTCATATTTGGGCTAAAATGCAACAACAAAAAAAAAAAAAAAAAGAAGAAGAAAAAATTACATTTTAAAAAAAATATACCTTTAAGAGGCATGGGCTGAAGTGACGTTTTGATGTCGCTTCCGCCCTCCTATGGTATAGAGACAAGTGGGGGCCATCTTAGCCTCACTCGTCTCCATACCGAGCTAGTGAAAGGACCCGATCGCCTCCTCCGGTACCGATGGCTCCGGTAAGCGGTGGAAGGTGCGGGAGGGCGGCGGGAGGGGGGTGGCACCTCTCCCACCGCTGATAGCGGTGATCTTGCGGCGAATCTGCCGCGGAGACCACCGTTATCGTACAGACGACCAGCGCCTGAAGAGATGGATATCTCGGTTGTGGCAGCAGCTGCTGCCGTTACCGAGATATCCCTCTTCAAAAATAGGACGTACATCGGCGTGCGCTGGTCGGTAAGTGGTTAAACGAGCACAGAATTTGCAGCATGAGGAATGTGCTACTTCCAATACGAACTGTAGTTTTACCAACCGAGCACTTCCGTTTCGTACTTGCTTCAGAGCATGCGTTGTTTTTGGTCTTTCGGAACAGCATACAGACGAGCGGATTTCTACATAGGAACTGGGTTCGACGGAGTTCCGGCGGAAAAATTTGAAACATGTTCCATTTCTAAAGTCTGTTGGATTTTTGCGCATCAAAAGTCCACTGAAGCCCACACACGATCGAATTGTCCAACGGAATCATTTTGTCAGACCTTTGCTGACAAAAAGTCCGCTCGTGTGTACGCGGCATTAGATTAGGGCAGGACCATAGTATATGGAATAGTGTACCCGTATTTCTGCAGTCTCTCCAGCAATTCGAGGAGGCACCTGGAAATATTTTTGCAATGTGATGAGGGGGTTAGGTACCATCTAAGTGAAATCTTTTGTTGCATTTCCCCTAGGTTGGTGCTTTTTGTAGAATAATGCAGTAGTCGTAGTGATGTTTCCCAGTGTAATGACGTGTATTCTGTCCCTATTTCCTGCTCCCAGGCCAACATGGATGAGGACTTAGTGCATATGTTTTTTTCTTGGAGACTTGAATAAATAAGTGATATGCCTTTACCCCTATCTGAGTTTGATTGATAGAATTGTGTCAGTTTGGTTGGTAGTTCTATGGTGAGGAGATGAGGGTGTCGGACCCTCATCAAGTGTACTATCTGTGAGTACTTATAGAGCTCTGTATTCGGTAGCTGGTATTCTTGTTGTAGGCTAGAGAATTGCTTAACTAAAGGACCAGCCATTATCTCACTTAACCAATTAATGCCTCTGTCTCTCCATTTAGATAAGTTAATGTCAGGTATCATGTGGGATAGTGCAGATATGGGGAATTTCAGAGGCGTTGTTGCACCACTCCACTCCTGACATCTACACATGTGTGTTCATGGTCTGACAGATGCAAGTATTGTGGGGGACAACGTCTTATGTAGTGATTTGTTATGCTGAGCGGTCAGTATAAAGTCTTTAAGATTCCCTTTAGGTATTTGTGTGCTTTCAATGTCTTTCCATAGTGTGATGGAGTCCTCTCTCATCCAGTGTTGGAGCTGGGCCAGGATAGCCACCAAATAGTAGTCTTGCACCTGGACATGGCCCACATTCCCACCCGCTTTTTTATGCTTGATCAATCTGCTGAAGGCACACCTCGCTCTCTTGTGGAAAGGTAAGAATTTGTTAATGATAGATTGTATGGAGCGAAAATATGAGTTGGGAAGTGGTATCAGCACAGTTCTAAATAGATATAGCAGCCGTGGGAGTATTTGCATCTTAAAGGCCGCTAATCTCCCAAGTCACGACAACTCATTGTGGGCAATAGTAGATAACTGGACCTCCATAGAGTTTAGGCAGGGTGTATAATTTGCGGATATAATATCTTCTGTTCTAGGGGTAAGGATTATGCCTAAGTATTTGATGCCCTCTGTTTTCCAAGTGTAGCACTAACCCACGAAGGAGCTGCTGGTTATTTTTGGGCTCACCGTTACCTTCGTTCTCCTTGTTGCACTTCTAGGAGATGTCCCGTGGTAGATGGCCCAGTAACTTGAGACTGACAATAGATCCCCTTGACTGGATTTTATTTGAAAAAACTCCAACCATTGAACAGTCTTTCAACTTGGGATCAGAGGGTTGGAAAGGAAAGTTCAGGTATTCTCAATGTCAAAGTCCAAAAAGGTTAAGGAACTTGCTTACTTTGACTGCATCCAGAGAATAGCCATTCGCAGCTGGATAAACACTCAGATTGGACAGTCCCTCTCTCACAAGGCCTAGCAGCCAACCAGGTGTTTACTCAGGAACAAAGTCTTTATCACCGACTTTGTTGCAGAACACGTAGGGAAACTAAGCTGTAGAACTCTTGTAGGATACCTGGATCTTTCAGCCTGCTTGGCAACATCCACAAAACCGGATTCTCTCGGTTACTTCAGCCCTTCCAGGCTCTTATTAAGAAAACCACCCCGTACGTGGTGTTCTTCAGAAGAGTCCTCCCCTGGAATGCTCGAAGTTCAATGGGTCTCTCCCGAACCGGAGACAGCACCCATCCACCTTGGAATCCTTCCTTAGTTCCCTTGCCTTGGGCTAGCCAGCCACGAGGCAGTAAAGTAGGGTGGATCCGCACCCTAGGACATAGCCTTCCTGGGGGCTGGTCAGGAGGACCAGGACCATGTAATCAGCACAGCATACTGGACCGGAACCCCGAACCATGTGATGTCTGCATCTTAAATACCCTCTCCCAGAGTGCACAGCGAGAGGGCCACTCCCACTGACCTGACTCCGAGAGAGAGTAAATTAAATGCCCAACCAGACCATAGTTCCATGCCTGCCACCAGAGTCAGCGCCCCCCCTGTGGCCAGGCTGAACATCTCACAGCCCAGTCAGACTGACACAGAAGTCAAATTTAGGCAAATAGACCCAAACCAAACTGTAGTTTGGGTAAAGTTACATCTTGAAAACACATAGAGCGTGCTCTTCAGAAGCCTGCCGCTACACAAGTGTAGGGGAATTTTTGTTTTAGTGTCTGGCATTCCTCCTCCGGTGTTCTTTGTTCTTAGGTTCAGTACATATGATTTTGTTTTGTTAACCTTATAATATGATACCTTGCTAAAGAGTAGTAGTGCTTCATGCAGACAGGGAAGGGATGAGCCTGGGTTGGAGAGCATCAATATTATGTCATCGGCAAAGAGGCTTATGGTATGAGATCTATTGCTGATTTTTATGCCCGATATGCTTAGGTGTGAGCGAATGTAAGTAGCTAAAGGCTCCATCAACAGATTGAAGATCAATGGGGAGAGTGGGCAACCCTGTCTAGTTCCATTTGAAATCACAAACGGAGTAGACAGAGCCCCCGAGATATAGACCCGCGCAGATGGAGAAGAGTAGAGCGCCATTATTGGATCATAAATAAAGCCCAGAAAGCCGAATTTCCTTAGAACCATCGCTAGGTATTCCCAATGTATCCTGTCGAACACCTTCTCCGCATGCAGAGCTAGAAGGCGCCCGACATTCCCCACTCACATGTATAACATTTATCAATCGCCTAGTCAGTGGTCTGTCTACCCTTGGTGAACCTAGATTGATCCCTATCTATAAGGGAAGGTAATATGTCCACAAAACGTAATGCTAAGAGTTTTGCATATATCTTAATATCGTTGTTCAGCAACGAAATGGGACGAAAGTTCTGTGGCAAGTCAGGCTCCTTACCCGGTTTTGGCAAAGCCACAATTAAAGCCTGCAACATCTCTGTGGGGAAGGAGGAGGAAGCAGCAGCAGAGTCAAACACCTTTGCCAAATACAGCGCTAGTATATCTTGGAATGTTCTATAGCAGCCGTCACTAAATGGCGGCCTGCGGTCCGAGTCCGGACCGAGCAGCGCTTCTGCCCGGACCGCCATGCCGCCAGTGTAGCAAGCGACAGCAATCACTGGTTTGCTGGGACCGCGGGTTTCCCCAGCAACCAGTGACGCTGCGCGCATGCGCCCGCCCCCTGCTCCTGGCCGCGTCTCGGAGCTGAAGAGACACGGGCAGTAGGGGTGTGACGTCACGTGCGCACCCCGCCCCCCTGCTGCCCACAGTTCCCGGGTCCTGGATCTCATCGCGAGGCAGCTTCAGTTGTGCCCACACTCCTGCAGTTAAGGTATGTGGGCACATTAGTTATCTATTAGTGATCAGTGTTGTGCACACTGTTGGGCATATTTTAAGGGGCTTTTTTTTGTAAAGGGCGCGCTGATGGGAAAATTTTATGTTAAAGGACACTCTGATGGGCACATTTTATTTTAAGGGGCGCGCTGATGGATATATTTTTTATGTGCACACTGATGGGCATGTTTTTTTAAGGTGCCCCTTAACAAAATATGCCCATCGATGTGCACATTAAAAATATACCCATCAGCGTGTCCCTTAAAATAAAATGTGCCCATCAGAGTGTCCTTTAACATAAAATTTTCCCATCAACGTGCCCCTTAACATAAAATAAGGGTCACGCTGATGGGCACCTTTTATGTTAAGGGGTAATCCGATGGACAAATTTTATTTTACGGGGCACGCTGATGGGTATATTTTTAATGTGCACATCGATGGGCATATTTTGTAGGGCACATTTTGTTGTACCCATCAGCGTGCCCCTTAACAAAATATGCCCATCGATGTGCACATTAAAAATATACCCATCAGCGTGCCCCGTAAAATAAAATTTGTCCATCGGATTACCCCTTAACATAAAAGGTGCCCATCAGCGTGACCCTTATTTTATGTTAAGGGGCACGTTGATGGGAAAATTTTATGTTAAAGGACACTCTGATGGGCACATTTTATTTTAAGGGACACGCTGATGGGTATATTTTTAATGTGCACATCGATGGGCATATTTTGTTAAGGGGCACGCTGATGGGTACAACAAAATGTGCCCTACAAAATATGCCCATTGATGTGCACATTAAAAATATACTCATCAGCATGCCCCTTAAAATAAAAATTGTCCATCAGAATGCCTCCTAACATAATAGGTGCCCATCAGTGTGACCCTTATTTCATGTTAAGGGGCACGCTGATGGGCAGATTTTATTTTAAGAGCAACACTGATGGGTACATTTTATATTAAAAGGGGCACTTTGATGGGCAAATTTTAAGTTAAGGGGCATGTTTTGTTGTGTCCATCAGAGTGCCCCTTAATATAAAATGTGCCCATCAGCATGACACTTATTTTATGTTAAGGGAAATCCTGATGTGCACATTTTATGTTAAGGGGCACTGTGATGGGGACACCTGATGTAAAGGGGCACTGTGATGGGGACACCTGATTTAAAGGGGCACTGTGATGGGGACACCTGATTTAAAGGGGCACTGTGATGAGGACACCTGATTTAAAGGGGCACTGTGATGGGGACACCTGATTTAAAGGGGCACTGTGATGGGGACACCTGATTTAAAGGGTACTGTGATGGGGACACCTGATTTAAAGGGGCACTGTGATGGGGACACCTGATGTAAAGGGGCACTGTGATGGTGACACCTTATTTAAAGGGGCACTGTGATGGGGACACCTGATTTAAAGGGGCACTGTGATGGGGACACCTGATTTAAAGGGGCACTGTGATGGGGACACCTGATGTAAAGGGGCACTGTGATGGGGACACCTGATGTAAAGGGGCACTGTGATGGGGACACCTGATTTAAAGAAGCACTGTGATGGGGACACCTGATGTAAAGGGGCACTGTGATGGGGACACCTGATTTAAAGAAGCACTGTGATGGGGACACCTGATGTAAAGGGGCACTGTGATGGGGACACCTGATTTAAAGGGGCACTGTGATGGGGACACCTGATTTAAAGAAGCACTGTGATGGGGACACCTGAAGTAAAGGGGCACTGATGGGGACACCTGATTTAAAGAAGCACTGTGATGGGGACACCTGATGTAAAGGGGCACTGTGATGGGGACACCTGATGTAAAGGGGCACTGTGATGGGGACACCTGATGTAAAGGGGCACTGTGATGGGGACACCAGATTTAACTTGATCTGGGATCACCAGATATAACTTGACAATAAATATTGTTGAAATGCTAAGGAAATTGTACATTTCTCATGTTTTTGATAGATATACAGTTACTACAATATTTCTGAGTCGTAGCACAGACTTGAGATTCGGACCTCGGCCCAAAGACAATTTTGGCGACCGGACCTCCTTTAATTTTAACTCATTACCCCTGCCCTAGACCCATTCTGTATACCTGGTGGTGAATTTGCTCATGGAGTCTACAGCTACTTGTCTGCCTCCCCTCCCTCTGCCTTTTTTATGTGGAGGAGGAAAACAAAAGCAAAAGAAAGATACGGCCTTATGTAATATAGAGGCAGAGAAAGACCAGCCCATCCATCAAAGTTCACTTAAATAAATAAAATAAAGTGCATTTACTACATAGTTACATAGTAGGTGAGGTTGAAAAAAAAGGCACAAGTCCAACCTATGTGTGTGATTATATGTCAGTATTACATTGTATATCCCTGTATGTTGTGGTCCATTAGGTGATTATCTAATAGTTTCTCTAAACTATCAATGCCCCCAGCTGAGACCACCACCTGTGGAAGGGAATTCCACATCCTTGCCACTCTTACAGTAAAGAACCTGTTGTGAATTCATTAAGAAAAAAATAATAATAATACATTCATATTTACTGTCAAAGAGGTGAGATTGTTTAGGCTTTAGGAACAGATGAACTACAATGTTGATATTATTGGACTATGACCTCTTGGAGAACTTTAACATGCAAAGTACAAGATCTCACAGGTTTTCTAAATGTTAAAGGGATTAGCTATCTTTTAAAATTTTACAAGTCTGTACTGAGAAATGTGTGGCCTGAACAAAAGGGATGTTTGGTCACAAACACCAGAGGAAATCTTATCTACCTCATTTAATGGCCAAGGAAGGCCATGCAAATATATATGGCAAGGTTTGGGCTATACTCAGGAGTACCTGTGACCAACAGCCATTAAACCTGAATGACCAGAACAAATATCCCATTGTCTCAGAAAGTGAGAGATCAATAAGCCAAGTAGTCAGTATTGTCCTCGCTTCTCATGAAACAATGGCAGGAGAGATTCACACGCTAGGATGATAACAGCTATAAAACCGAGAGTGGAATGACAGGTGCATATATCTGGGGTGTTGTGTCACAATGTTGGAGACAGATTCATATACCAGTAACATAAATATTTTTCTAAGCCATTCAAATTATATATATAGGTCACAAAAAGGAGATATTGTGGTTTGGTATCTAATGATCTGGGGAACTTTGCCATGGAGAGATTATATATGAAAGTGTGATCATAAGTAGAAGTGTTTTAGCAACAAATTAGTATTATAAAAAACATATAATCATGATTAGAATTGTATAAGAATTTAACCTATGTTTAGATAAACAAATATTGATTGGATACCCAAATTATACATGGATCCATATAGATAATAATTGTATGTGATATTGTTTGTGATATATCTAACCTGTGTCCTTTCTAAACGGACTAAAGATTAACAGATATACATTGATATACATATATATCAACAATTTATGCAAGTGATTATTGAACTTTATGTTAAAGAGTATTTTATATTATGCCATAATTCGTGAACACTCAAAATATATTCGTTAGAACATATATAAATAACGAGCGCACATTACAGAAATAGAAAAATATTAACTTAAAGAAATAAAACACCAAACATAGGTGAGACACCTGGTGGTGGAAGGTGCTATTATCTTAAAATCACGAGACTCCCGGGAAAGCTAACCATTAAGTCTGCCGGCCAATGAGGGGGGAACACATACCCTCTGGGCAGAACTTAGTATAATTTTATGATCCTTTTGTTGAAGAGGATATTTAAGAAACTAGAAAGATGGAGAAAAAGAAAAAGGAAGCTCGGAGGAGAGCTGGGGGGAGAGAGTCAGGGGGAAGCTTAGGGACCCCCCTGAGAAGGGACACTGGAAGACATGCATGAATACACATTTTACATTCATGAAGATCCCTGCTCCTTGGAATGTTGAAGCCACGGCAGCCATCTTAAAATTCCTGGTAACTAATACTCCACACTAATAGCCATATTGGAAATGGGTAAATATATGTTTATCATCTATTTTATGTTCTCTTAAATATTGATGTTTTTGAATATTCTATTATTGAAATACTTCTCCCGAATCAATAACCGTCTTTTAGATTTTTCTCTAAATTAAATTTTTCATACATTTCTTTTTGCATAGATGCCAATTTTATTGACAAACAAATGTCTAATTTATTTCACATTGTTAACCACTTACTTACCTGCAGTATAGTAACAGTTGGATGTGTGAAATACAGACATTCTGTTTAATTGTCAATTATCAAAAGGTTATTGATTCTACCGAGAAATGATAATGGTGATAATTGTGTCCAAGGTACTACTACGCCCAGTTTGAGGGTGTTCCCAGAAATTGTCAAAATGATCAAGTAATGTAATCTGTATTTTAATATTTCATGTAAATATTTGTTTTCTGTCAACCAATAAATGTAGCTATTTTGTATGATCACTCGTCTCCGTGAATAAGTTTCACATATATAGACTGTGTCATATAGACTGATTCTGTATCTTAAAAATATCTTCGTTAAAAATTACTTAGTAAATATTGTGCTTTTAAGGACATTTTCCCGCACAATATTTACTAAGTAATTTTTAACGAAGATATTTTTAAGATACAGAATCAGTCTATATGACACAGTCTATATATGTGAAACTTATTCACGGAGACGAGTGATCATACAAAATAGCTACATTTATTGGTTGACAGAAAACAAATATTTACATGAAATATTAAAATACAGATTACATTACTTGATCATTTTGACAATTTCTGGGAACACCCTCAAACTGGGCGTAGTAGTACCTTGGACACAATTATCACCATTATCATTTCTCAGTAGAATCAATAACCTTTTGATAATTGACAATTAAACAGAATGTCTGTATTTCACACATCCAACTGTTACTATACTGCAGGTAAGTAAGTGGTTAACAATGTGAAATAAATTAGACATTTGTTTGTCAATAAAATTGGCATCTATGCAAAAAGAAATGTATGAAAAATTTAATTTAGAGAAAAATCTAAAAGACGGTTATTGATTCGGGAGAAGTATTTCAATAATAGAATATTCAAAAACATCAATATTTAAGAGAACATAAAATAGATGATAAACATATATTTACCCATTTCCAATATGGCTATTAGTGTGGAGTATTAGTTACCAGGAATTTTAAGATGGCTGCCGTGGCTTCAACATTCCAAGGAGCAGGGATCTTCATGAATGTAAAATGTGTATTCATGCATGTCTTCCAGTGTCCCTTCTCAGGGAGGTCCCTAAGCTTCCCCCTGACTCTCTCCCCCCAGCTCTCCTCCGAGCTTCCTTTTTCTTTTTCTCCATCTTTCTAGTTTCTTAAATATCCTCTTCAACAAAAGGATCATAAAATTATACTAAGTTCTGCCCAGAGGGTATGTGTTCCCTCCTCATTGGCCGACAGACTTAATGGTTAGCTTTCCCGGGAGTCTCGTGATTTTAAGATAATAGCACCTTCCACCACCAGGTGTCTTCACCTGTGTTTGGTGTTTTATTTCTTTAAGTTAATATTTTTCTATTTCTGTAATGTGCGCTCGTTATTTATATATGTTCTAACGAATATATTTTGAGTGTTCACGAATTATGGCATAATATAAAATACTCTTTAACATAAAGTTCAATAATCACTTGCATAAATTGTTGATATATATGTATATCAATGTATATCTGTTAATCTTTAGTCCGTTTAGAAAGGACACAGGTTAGATATATCACAAACAATATCACATACAATTATTATCTATATGGATCCATGTATAATTTGGGTATCCAATCAATATTTGTTTATCTAAACATAGGTTAAATTCTTATACAATTCTAATCATGATTATATGTTTTTTATAATACTAATTTGTTGCTAAAACACTTCTACTTATGATCACACTTTCATATATAATCTCTCCATGACAAAGTTCCCCAGATCATTAGATACCAAACCACAATATCTCCTTTTTGTGACCTATATATATAATTTGAATGGCTTAGAAAAATATTTATGTTACTGGTATATGAATCTGTCTCCAACATTGTGACACAACACCCCAGATATATGCACCTGTCATTCCACTCTCGGTTTTATAGCTGTTATCATCCTAGCGTGTGAATCTCTCCTGCCATTGTTTCATGAGAAGCGAGGACAATACTGACTACTTGGCTTATTGATCTCTCACTTTCTGAGACAATGGGATATTTGTTCTGGTCATTCAGGTTTAATGGCTGTTGGTCACAGGTACTCCTGAGTATAGCCCAAACCTTGCCATATATATTTGCATGGCCTTCCTTGGCCATTAAATGAGGTAGATAAGATTTCCTCTGGTGTTTGTGACCAAACATCCCTTTTGTTCAGGCCACACATTTCTCAGTACAGACTTGTAAAATTTTAAAAGATAGCTAATCCCTTTAACATTTAGAAAACCTGTGAGATCTTGTACTTTGCATGTTAAAGTTCTCCAAGAGGTCATAGTCCAATAATATCAACATTGTAGTTCATCTGTTCCTAAAGCCTAAACAATCTCACCTCTTTGACAGTAAATATGAATGTATTATTATTATTTTTTTCTTAATGAATTCACAACAAACCCTCTACATAGTTTAAGGTTAAACCTCTTTTCTTCTAATTTTAATGAGTGGCCACGTGTCTTGTTAAATTCCCTTCCACAAAAAAGTTTTCTCCCTATTGTGGGGTCACCAATCCGGTATTTATATAATGAAATCATATCCCCTCTCAGGCGTCTCTTCTCCGGAGAGAATAATTTCAGTGCTCACAACCTTTCCTCATAACTAATATCCTCCAGACCCTTTATTAGCTTTGTTGCCCTTCTTTGTACTCGCTCCATTTCCAGTACACCCTTCCTGAGGACTGGTGCCCACAACTGGACAGCATACTCCAGGTGCAGCCAGACCAGAGTCTCGTATAGCGGGAGAATTATTGTTTTATCTCTGGAGTTGATCCCCTTTTTAATGCCAATATTCTGTTTGGTTTGTTAGCAGCAGCTTGGCATTGCATGTCATTGCTGAGCCTGTCATCTACTAGGACCCCCAGGTCATTTTCCATCCTAGATCCCCCCAGAGGTTCTCCCCCCAGTCTATAGATTGCATTCAGATTTTTGCCATCTAAATGCATTATTTTACATTTTTCTACATTAAATCTCATTTGTCATGTAGTTGCCCACCCTATTAATTTGTTCAGATTTTTGTAAGGTTTCCACATCCTGCGGAGAAGTTATTGGCCTGCTTAGCTTAGTATCATCCGCAAATATAGAGATTGAACTGTTTACCCCATCCTCCAGGTTGTTTATGAATACATTAAAATAGGATTGGCCCCAGCACAGAACCCTGGGGGAACCCACTACCCATCCCTGACCATTCCGAGTACTCCCCATTTATCACCACCCTCTGAACTCCTTGTAGCCATTTTACATTCCATGTACTCACCCTATGGTCCATGCCAACGGACCTTATTTTATACAGTAAACGTTTTTGGGGAACTGTGTCAATGTCTAGGGGCCTTCCTTTATCTAGATGGCAACTCACCTCCTCATAGAAGGTTAATAGATTGGTTTGGCAAGAACCATTCTTCATGAATCCATGCTGATTACTGCTAATGATACCGTTCTCATTACTAAAATCTTGTATATAGTCCCTTACCATAACCTCCAAGAGCTTGCATACTATTGATGTTAGGCTAACTGGTCTGCAATTCCCCGGGATGTATTTTGGGCCCTTTTTAAATATTGGTGCTACATTGGCTTTTCTCCAATCCGCTGGTACCATTCCAGTCACTAGACTGTCTGTAAAAATTAGGAACAATGGTCTGGCAATTACTATTTTTTTTTTGGAGCCTGGAAAGCTTAGCACCAGTCATCAGCAGACTGTCAGTGTGAGCCGTCTGCTAGGGATGGGCGAACGGTTCGGCCCGAACTTTGGTTGTTTGGATGTTCTGTGAACACTGAACAATATGTGGTGTTCGGGGTAAATTTCTACTGTTAAAGTCTATGGGGCACTAACATGAAAATCAAAAGTGCTAATTTTAAAGGTTAATATGCAGGTTACTGTCCTAAAAAGTGTTTGGGGACCCGGGTCCTGCCCCAGGGGACATGGATCAATGCAAATTTTTTTTTTTTTTTTTTAACGCCCATTTTTTCGGGAGCACTGATTTTTTTAATGCTTAAAGTGAAACAATAAAAGTGAAATATTCCTTTATATTTCGTACCTGGGGGGTGTCTATAGTATGCCTGTAAAGGGGCGCATGTTTCCCGTGCTTAGAACTGTCCCTGCACAAAATGACATTTCTAAAAGGAAAAATTGTGATTAAAAACTGATTGCGGCTGTAATGAATTGTCGGGTCTCGGCAATATAGATAAGAATCATTGAAAAAAAGGGCTTGGGTCCCCCCCCCCCAGTCCATTACCAGGCCCTTCAGGTCTGGTATGGAAATTAAGGGGAACCCTGCACCGAATTAAATTAAAAAAAAAAAATCTTAAAAAAGCTCTGTTTGTGAGTAAAAAAAAAAAAAAAAAAGAGAAAGAAACCAGCCTGTAGAATATATATATTAAAAAAAAAAAAAAAAGACCAATCCCACCATCAGTGACTGAAGTCTTCATCCTCTTGCAGAGTTATACTGGCTGAAGAACCGTCAGCAATCACATCTCTGCAGGGTGTTGGATGTCGGTGTTCCAGTAGCAATGTAATGGCCGGCAGATGAAACCGCACTGCAAAGTGAGGTCCTTAGACATCAAACACACCCGGGGAGATTACTAAATGGTATTATTCTCCTTTTACAGGCTGGCTGGTTCTTATTAAAAAAAATATTTATTTTGGAGGGGGGAGGGGCAGAGTCTCTTTAATTAATAAAAATAACTGACCTCTGTCTTTACGGTTTTTGCCTAGAATCCTATTCCCACCATTGCACGGTGCTTTACATTGTATCTCACAGCAACCCTAAGGCCCCCCTTCTGTATTTCTGTTTGCCATACTGCTCATCAGTGTAGGCTTCACTTTCAGTTGTTCTCAGTTCAAAATACATACCAGGTAAGCTTGTTTTTTTTATCAAACCCAGAGAACAAAGTACAAATAGGACACAGTTTTCCCACACTCTTAGGCCTTATTCACATCTATGTATTTTTAGTGCTTTTTGCATATTTACACTACAGCCCACATAACATGGTTTCCTATGGAACACGTTCTGTAGTGCAAATCTGCAAAATGCACTAAAATGCATAGATGTGAATGAGGCCTCAGGCTTAGTTCACAACTATAGTAATGAGCAGCGCTGGCCTGACCGCCCTACATCCTATCCAGGGGCGGACTGACCATTTGGCCACTCGGGCACTGCCTGAGGGCCCCGGGCCACTAGGGGGCCCCATCAAGGTTGCCAGCCTCAGTAAAACCAGGGACAGCATGTAAAAATCAGTGTTTTTTTTTTTACATCTGTCTCTGAAATGCCCCTTACCGACATTCTTTTGGTCTAAAAATCCTGAGATTATAGCTGCCCCACCTCTCCAGTGCCTTCTCAGCCAATAGAAACATGTCTGTGTATACTGTGTGTACATGTATGTGTATAATGTGTAATTGTATACTGTGTGTACATGTATGTGTATAATGTGTGATTGTATACTGTGTGGCCCCATAATCTCCTATTGCCCGGGGGCCCCATAATCTCCTATTGCCCGGGGGCCCCATGAGTTGTCAGTCCGCCCCTGATCCTATCTAAAATATTATCCATCACTTAATAAAAAAAAGTGCTGGTGCCGATTTATATGCGACTTCAATATTCAAAAAGTGTGCAATTTATATATCCCATCATAAAGTGCTGCAATCTGTAATAAAGTACATACAGAAGAAATACAACATAAAGTGCTATAGTGCAATCATTTCATATAGCAATCCTTCAACAATTGGTAAAAATAAAAACAAGAAAAACATAAATAAAATTAAAAAGTCTGTATTGATATCCAATCAAATTCCCAGAAGTCCGAAGTTGTGTTAATTAGTGTGTGGTGCTTCTTAGCATGTTTTGTGTTTTGAATTTTTTTACTTTTTTTTTTTATTGCCAATTTGTTGTTGGGAGTATTAAATAAAACGCAAATTGCATCAACATCACTATATAAAAAAAAAAAAAAAATCTCAGCAAAAAACACGCCGCACGCTTTTCTGCAGCTTCTCTTTTGAAGTCTATTGAGCAAAAAAAAGCACCATTTTGCATTTAAAAAAAGTCCCTGACCCTTTCCAAAAACGCAGCGGCTGAAATAAAGAGTAGATGTGAACATGTCCCATAGGAAACCATGGTAAATGGGACTGTAGTGCGTTTCTGCAAAAAGCACTAAAAAATGCATTAGGTGTGAGTCAGGCCTCAAGGGCTCTTCCACACTCTTTTCCTGTGTTTTTACCCTGCAAGAGAAAACGCATGCAAAATGTTTCCCTTTAAATCCTATGGGACTCTTCACACCACTGCGTTATAGGTGCGGTGAGTTTTGAAATGCAACGCTTTTTACAATTTGTATTTTTGAGTCACATTTCCATTTTCCACAGTGCAGGCAACCCCAAAAAAAACAAAAAAAACGCACCATGAACACAAAGAAAATGCATCTGAAGAACAGCAAAATTGCTGTAAAAAAAATCTATATGCGTTTTTAATGCAATTTTGCTACAGAGCTGTGTGAGGGGGTCCTTAGTATGCTTTGTGCTAAAGTGGAAGCATAGATATATATATATTTGAGTATTCGCTCATCGAAAAGTCCTGCAACAAATTTTAAGTTTCATTCATATAACCGACTTGTGCAGAAAATTCAGATAAATCTTATTTGTGCCACTTTTAGAATGTAGAATGATGGCTGCAGCAGATTCTAAAAGAATTGCAGCCAGTTCATGAATAAGCAATTTAGGAATAAAAAACGTTTGTCGGTGTACAGAGGAACGCCATTGGTCAGAGAGGGGCATTTTGTGCTGGGAAGTCCTCATTAATGTGTTAGGAAGCTCACAGATTTAATTGTATCAAAAAATGAAATGTGTCAAACAGAAGGGGGACTATAGAAAACCATATACTATATTATTAGGGAATGTAAAGAGGTTTTCTTTTTTTTATATATATATATATATATATATATATATATATATATATATATAAAACATAGCCAAGAAATATTGCATATCAGTTTTATATTATTTCACACTAGTAGTTGGAGCTCCTAGCTTTTTTTCAACATGTTTCCAGGCCTAACTTTTCGAATTTGCTGGAAAAAAAAAGTTATTTACAGAGCCCAATAGCTAAAGCTGACATTTACACATACAACAGAACAAGCCTGAACAATGACTCCTCCCCTTCCCCTCCAACTCTCCTCTGGATGACTCCATATGGAGTTTACATGAGAGAGAGAGGGAAGTAAAAAGATAACAGCTTCGACTGTGTGTCATGCACAGCATCTGAATCTCTCCAGTGTGTTGGATGCACGTTCCCCGTGTTGTGTGTAGCGGCGGCTCCTGAAGAGCACACACTATGTGTTTTTCAAAGTTAAACTTTGTCTAAACTGCAGTTTGGTTTGGGGACCTCTGCATCAGTCTGACTGGGCTGTGAGATGTTCAGCCTGGCCACAGGGAGCGCTGTCTCTTCTGGCAGGCGTGGAACTATGGCCTGGTCAGGTGCTGAAGTTACTCACTTTCACAGTCAGGTCAGTGGGAGTGGCCCTCTCGCTGTGCCCTCTGGGAGAGGGTATTTAAGATGCGGACGTCACGTGGTTCGGGTTTCCGGTCCATTATGATGTGCTGATTACATGGTCCTGGTCCTCCTGACCAGCCCCCCAGGAAGGCTATGGCCTGAGGTGCAGATCCACCCAACTTTAATGCCTCGGGGCTGGCTAGCCCGAGGCAAGGGAACTAAAGGAGGATTCTGAGGTGGTTGGGTGCCGTCTATGGTTTGGGAGAGACCCAGTGACTTCAAGCATTCCAGGGAAGGACTCTTTAGAAGAACACCACATATGGGTTGGTTTTCTTAACCACTTGCCGACCGCCTAACGCCGATGTACGTCGGCAGAATGGCACGGGCAGGCATAAGCACGTACATGTACGTGATTTGCCTCCCGCGGGTCGGGGGCCCGATCGGGCCCCCGCCCGGTGCCTGCGGCGGTCGGTTTTCGTTCGGGAGCGATCCCGGACGAGGGGACGGCCATTCATTCATGGCCACCCCCTCGCGATCGCTCCCGACGAATGAAAATCCCCCGTGACATCACTTCCTCTCCTGTAATGTAAACACAGGAGAGGAAGTGATGTATTCTCTCCTCGTGTCGGTCTTTTTCGTTCCGGCACCGAGGAGAGCGGATCGGTGAGTTGCACCTAACACTACACTAACAGTAGAACACGCCAGGCACACTTTTCACCCCCCTGATCACCCCCCAATCACCCCCAATCACCCCTGCCCCCCCCAGTCACAGTGACACCAAGTGCATTTTTTTTTTTTTTTTTTTTTTTTTTTTTTTTTTTGCATTGGTGTCATTTGTGACTGTAATAACTGTTAGGGCAGTTAGGGCTAGCCCCCTTTAGCTCTAGGGTGCCCCCCTAACCCCCCCAATAAAGGTTTAACCCCGTGATCACCCCCCGTCGCCAGTGTCACTAATAAGCGATTTTTTTCTGATCGCTGTATTAGTGTCACAGGTGACGCTAGATAGGCAGGTAAGTATTTGGGTTCGCCGCAGCTTTTTATAGCGTCAGGGACCCCCATATACTACCGCATAGCCCCCTGATTGCCCCCCAGTTAACCCTTTCACCAGTGATCACCATATAACTGTTACAGGTGACGCTGGTTGGTTAGTTATATTTTTTTGTTTCAGGGCACCCGCCATTTATTACCTAATAAAGGTTTAACCCCCTGATCACCCGGCGGGTGATATAAGTTTTTTAGGGTCAGATAAGGCCTGCGTCGCCCCAGCGTCAGGTTAGTGCCAGTACCGCTAACACCCACGCGCAAAGCATACACCTCCCTTAGTAATATAGTATCTGATCAGATATATATTAGCGTTGCCAGCATTTTAGGTTTCCCAAAACGCATTGTTAGCGGGATCAGCCCAGATACCCGCTAGCACCTGCGTTTAGCCCCTCCGCCAAGCCCAGCCCAGCCCACCCAAGTGCAGTATCGATCGATCACTGTCACTTACAAAACACAACACACATAACTGCAGCGTTCGCAGAGTCAGGCTTGATCCCTGCGATCGCTAACAGTTTTTTTTGTAGCGTTTTGAAACAGTCGCTGACAGGCTAGGTGCTTTTTTACCTGTGAGTCTCACTAGTGTACCCCTAAATTTAGAGCCCAAAATGGCAAAGCGAAGGTACACTAGTGATGAGGCCTACACGTTTCTGAGCATGACAGATAGTGAAGAGGACGTCACTCATCTGTCAGATTCAGGCTCAGAATACGATCCTGTAGAGGACAGCGGCTCCATGACAGATAGCTCTGACGACGGAGATGAGGCCGCTGTTAAGAACAGGTGTGCCCAATCCCGTATGTATTCTGTTGTTGAGGTGCAGGAACCGCAGGTCACTCGTATGGAGCAGAGACGTACTAGAGCCGCTCAACCTTCTGGTGAACTGGCAAGCACCAGCGGCCTAGTACACCCTGGACCTACATCCAGCACTGCAGTAACACGTGGTGACGTGGCGAGTCCCATAAGTGCAGTTCAAGCTGGCGAGGTGGCAAGCACAAGTAGTGTCCCGCTGCCACCAAGAAGAAGACAAAGACAGGCCCGTCGTACCCATAGTGCCCTTCCTGCAGAATTCGCCAATCCTATTTGGGTGCCCACCACTTCTGCAGAACCCGTACTTCCCCCATTCACTGGCCAACCTGGCATTAACGTGGAAACAGTTGATTTTACGACACTTGACTTTTACTCACTGTTTTTCACCGAAGATCTCTTTAGATCTATTGTGGACCAAACCAATTTGTACGCTGCTCAACACATCGCCACTATTCCCCAGTCCGCCCTTGCCAGACAATGGAAACCAGTTACGGTTTCCGAATTTAAAATCTTTCTGGGCCTCTCCCTCAACATGGGCATAACCAAAAAGAGTGAGTTGCGGTCATATTGGTCCATTGACCCAATTCACCATATGCGCGTGTTCTCTGCTTCCATGTCCAGGGCACGATACGAGATGATTTTGCGGTTCATGCACTTCAGCGACAATGAACTCTGTCGTCCTCGTGGAGACCCTGAGTATGATCGGCTCTACAAAATTCGGCCCCTCATAAACCACTTCAACCAACGTTTTGCAGCCTTGTTTACTCCCGATCAAGTTGTCTGCGTTGATGAGTCCCTGATTAAATTTTCTGGTCGCTTGTCCTTCAAACAATACGTCCCCAACAAGCGTTCCAGATACGGGGTCAAGATGTATAAGCTCTGTGACAGGGCCACAGGCTATACACGTAGTTTCATGGTTTATGAGGGAAGAGATAGTCACGTAGAGCCGGAGAACTGCCCTGATTACATAGGAAGCGCTGGCAAGATAGTGTGGGACTTGGTGTCACCCTTATTCGGAAAGGGGTACCACTTGTACGTGGACAATTATTACACAAGCGTGCCACTCTTTAGTCACTTGTTTGATCAGCAGATTGGAGCATGTGGCACCGTGCGACCTAATCGCCGGGGCTTTCCCCAGCGGCTTGTAGAGTCCCGTCTTAGGCTGGGGGAGAGAGCCTGCTTGCGCAGTAATAATTTGCTCGCTATGAAGTGGAGGGATAATAAGAATGTTTTCGTTCTTACCTCCCTTCATGCAGACACGACGGTCCAAATTTCTACGGCGACTGGTGTTGTGGAGAAACCCCTCTGTGTCCACAAATATAACCTTAACATGGGAGGGGTGGACCTCAATGACCAGTTGTTGGCGCCGTATCTAGTTGCCCGTAAGTCCAGACGCTGGTACAAAAAAGTGTCTGTTTATTTATTCCAATTGGCTATACTGAATGCTTATGTACTACACAAAGCTTCAGGACGGACTGGATCCTTCCTCAAATTCCAGGAGGATATCGTCAGAGCCCTTCTGTATCCAGACGGTGCTCCACCTCACCTTCCCCTACCAGATGCAGTAAGCCGGCTGCATGAGAGGCATTATTCTTATGTCATCCCGAGTACCCCTACCCAACGAGCCCCCCAAAAAAGATGTCGTGTCTGTAGCAAGCGCGGATTTAGGCGTGACACCCGTTCTTATTGTCCCCGCTGTCCTGACCAGCCTGGTCTTTGTCAGGGTGAGTGTTTTGAACGCTACCATGAACTAGTTGAGTATTAGCGCAGGGTACAGCATTGCACAAGCTAGGCACACGTTCACAGGGTCTCCCAAGATGCCATCACATTTTGAGAGACCCAAACCGCTGGAACCGTTACAACAGAAAAAGTGTTAAAGTTACAAAAAAAAGTGTTAAAAAAAAAAAAAAAAAAAAAAGTAAAAAAACCAAAAAAACCAAAAAAAATATAAAATAAAAAAACCAAAAATAGTTGTCGTTTTATTGTTCTCTCTCGCTCTCTATTCTCTCTCTATTGTTCTGCTCCTTTGTACTGTATTCTATTCTGCAATGTTTTATTGTTAACCATTTTTTGTTTTCAGGTACGCCATTCAGCTGTAGCGTGGATTTATTTATCTTGACAGCAACAGCGTTTGCTCCCACGATATGTAAAGCCACGACTCCAGCGCTGTCGGAGGTGATTTCACCACCACAGTTAAAAAAGAGCATATATGCCGAAGCATGGGGGCATAAGGGGTGGAGGATCGATTTTGCTCCTAATGCCGCGTACATACAGTCAAAATTCCGACGGAGGGCTTGCCCGTGGAAAAGTTTGAATGTATGTACGCGGCATAACTTTTTTGCGGGAGGATGCCCCCATGCTTCGGCATATATATATTTTAGGCACAGATTGTGTTAAATGTGTTATTTTTTGCGATTTTTTTTGTATTTGCTTTGCAGGTATGGTAAGTCCTACTGTTATACTGTAATGTTACTTTGTTTTATTGTTAACCATCATTTGCTTAGCAGGTACGCCATTCTGCTGCAGAGCGGATTTATTTATCTTGACAGCAACAGCGTTTGCTCCCACGATACATAAAGCCGCGACTCCAGCACTGTCGGGGGTGATTTCACCACCACAGTTAAAAAAGAGCATATATGCCGAAGCATGGGGGCATACGGGGTGGAGGAACGATCTGCTCCTACCTTTTGCGGGAGGATGCCCCCATGCTTCGGCATATATAAATGGTGCATGTATGCCCACCATTAGAAAGTGGGTGGATGAAGGGTGGTATCTAATGGTGGGCATGCCCACCGATCAATATTTTTTTTTCGTTCAGCCCACAGGCTGCATGAAAAAAAAAATACAATATATGCCCAACCAGTTCCAGCAACATACTGGTATGTTGCGGGACTTTGAGTGCTTATACCAGAATGATGCCTGCAGGTTTAGGTATCATCTTGGTATCATTCTTTTCAGCCAGCGGTCGGCTTTTATGTAAAAGCAATCCTAGTGGCTAATTAGCCTCTAGACTACTTTTACAAGCAGTGGGAGGGAATGTCCCCCCCCCCGCACCATCTTCCATGGTTTTCTCAGGCTCTCCTGTCCCAACAGGGAACCTGAGAATGCAGCCGGTGGTTCCGCCAGCTGACCATAGAGCTGATCAGAGACCAGAATGGCTCCAATCATCTCTATGGCCTAAGACACCGGAAGCTACGAGCATTTCATGACTTAGATTTTGCGGGATGTAAACAGCGCCATTGGGAAATTGGGAAAGCATTTTATCACACCGATCTTGGTGTGGTCAGATGCTTTGAGGACAGAGGAGAGATCTAGGGTCTGATAGACCCTAATTTTTTTAAAAAAGAGTACCTGTCACTACCTATTGCAATCATAGGGGATATTTATATTCCCTGAGATAACAATAAAAATCATAAAAAAATATATATAAATGAAAGGAACAGTTTAAAAAAAAAATAAAAAAGCAAAATAAATAATAAAAAAAAAAAAAAAAAAAAAAACCACCCCTGTCCCCCCCTGCTAAGGCGCAACGCGGAACACAAGCGTTGGTCTGGTGGCATATGTAAACAGCAATTGCACCATGCATGTGAGGTATCACCGCGAAGGTCAGATCGAGGGTACTAATTTTAGCAGTAGACCTCCTCCGTAAATCTAAAGTGGTCACCTGTAAAGGCATTTAAAGGCTTTTAAAAATGTACGTAGTTTGTCGCCGCTGCACGTTTCTGCGCAATTTTAAAGCATGTCGTGTTTGGTATCCATGTACTCGGCCTAAGATCATATTTTTTATTTCATCAAACATTTGGGCAATATAGTGATTTTTAGTGCATTAAAATAAAAAAAAGTGTGTTTTTTCCCCAAAAAATGCGTTTGAAAAATCGCCGCGCAAATACCGTGTGAAAAAAAAATATGAAACACCCACCATTTTAATCGGTAGGGCTTTTGCTTTAAAAAAACACTACATGTTTGGGGGTTCAAAGTAATTTTCTTGCAAAAAAAAATATTTTTTCATGTAAACAAAAAGTGTCAGAAAGGGCTTTTTCTTCAAGTGGTTAGAAGAGTGGGTGATGTGTGACATAAGCTTCTAAATGTTGTGCATAAAATGCCAGGACAGTTCAAAACCCCCCCAAATGACCCCATTTTAGAAAGTAGACACCCCAAGCTATTTGCTGAGAGGCAGGTCGAGTCCATGGAATATTTTATATTTTGACAAAAGTTGTGGAAAAAATACATTATTATTATTTTTTTTTTTTTTTTTGCACAAAGTTGTCATTAAATGATATATTGCTCAAACATGCCATGGTTATATGTAAAATTACACCCCAAAATACATTCTGTTGCTTCTCCTGAGTACGGGGATACCACAAGTGTGAGACCTTTTGGGAGCCTAACCGCGTACGGTACCCCAAAATCCAAGCACCACCTTCAGGATTTCTAAGGGTGTAAATTTTAGATTTCATTCCTCACTGCCTATCACAGTTTCGGAGGCCATGGAATGCCCAGATAGCACAAAATCCCCCCAAGTGACCCCATTTTGGAAAGGAGACACCCCAAGCTATTTGCCGAGAGGTATGGTTAGTATTTTGCAGACCTTCATTTTTGTCACAAAGTTTTGAAAATTGAAAAAAAGAAAAAAAATATACATTATTTTTTTTTTTCTTCATTTTCAAAAACAAATGAGAGCTGCAAAATACTCACCATGCCTCTCGGCAAATAGCTTGGGGTGTCTACTTTCCAAAATGGGGTCATTTTGGGGGGTTTTGTGCTATTTTGGCATTTTATGGCCTTCAAAACTGTGATAGGTAGTGAGGTGTAAAATCCAAAATTTACACCCTTAGAAATCCTGAAGGCGGTTCTTGGTTTTCGGGGCCCCGTACGCGACTAGGCTCTCAAAAAGTCCCACACATGTGGTATCCCCGTACTCAGGAGAAGCAGCAGAATTTATTTTGGGGTGTCATTTCACATATGTCCCTGGCATGTGTGAGCAATATATCATTTAGTGACAACTTTGTGAAAAAAAAATAAAAGTTTGTAATTTTCCCGCAACTTGTGGCAAAATATAAAATATTCCATGGACTCAACATGCCTCTCAGCAAATAGCTTGGGGTGTCTACTTTCTAAAATGGGGTCATTTGTGGGGGTTTTGTGCCATCTTGGCATTTTATGGCCTTCAAAACTGTAATAGGTAGTGAGGCATGAAATCAAAGATTTACGCCCTTAGAAAGCCTGAAGGCGGTTCTTGGCTTTCGGGGCCCCGTACGCACCTAGGCTCCCAAAAAATCCCACACATGTGGTATCCCCGTACTCAGGAGAAGCAGCAGAATTTATTTTGGGGTGTCATTTTACATATGCCCATGGCATGCATGAGCAATATATCATTTAGTGACAACTTTGTGAAAAAAAAAATAAAAAAAAAAAAGTTTGTAAATTTCCCGCAACTTGCGGCAAAATATAAAATATTCCATGGACTCAACATGCCTCTCAGCAAATAGCTTGGGGTGTCTACTTTCTAAAATGGGGTCATTTGTGGGTGTTTTGTGCCATCTTGGCATTTTATGGCCTTCAAAACTGTAATAGGTAGTGAGGCGTGAAATCAAAGATTTACGCCCTTAGAAAGCCTGAAGGCGGTTCTTGGCTTTTGGGGCCCCGTACGCAGCTAGGCTCCCAAAAAGTCCCACATATGTGGTATCCCCGTACTCAGGAGAAGCAGCAGAATTTATTTTGGGGTGTCATTTCACATATGCCCATGGCATGCGTGAGCAATATATCATTTAGTGACAACTTTGTGAAAAAAAATAAAAAAATAAAAAAAGTTTGTAATTTTCCCGCAACTTGCGGCAAAATATAAAATATTCCATGGACTCAACATGCCTCTCAGCAAATAGCTTGGGGTGTCTACTTTCTAAAATGGGGTCATTTGTGGGGGTTTTGTGCCATCTTGGCATTTTATGGCCTTCAAAACTGTAATAGGTAGTGAGGCGTGAAATTAAAAATTTACGGCCTTAGAAAGCCTGAAGGCGGTGCTTGGTTTTCGGGGCCCCGTACGCGGCTAGGCTCCCAAAAAATCCCACACATGTGGTATCCCCGTACTCAGGAGAAGCAGCAGAATTTATTTTGGGGTGTAATTTCACATATGCCCATAGCATGTGTAAGCAATATATCATTTAGTGACAACTTTGTGAAAAATTTATAAAGTTTGTCATTTTCCCGCAACTTGTGGCAAAATATAAAATATTCCATGGACTCAACATGCCTCTCAGCAAATAGCTTGGGGTGTCTACTTTCTAAAATGGGGTCATTTGTGGGGGTTTTGTGCCATCTTGGCATTTTATGGCCTTCAAAACTGTGATAGGTAGTGAGGAGTAAAATGACATATGTATGCCCTTAGAAATCCTGAAGGCGGTGCTTGGCTTTCGGGGCCCCGTACGCGGCTAGGCTTCCAAAAAGTCGACCACATGTGGTATCCCCGTACTCAGGAGAAGCAGCAGAATGTATTTTGGGGTACAATTCCACATATAACCATGGCATGTGTGAGCAATATATCATTTAGTGACAACTTTGTGTAAAAAAAAAAAAAAATTTTTTTTTTTGTCATTATTCAATCGCTTGCGGCAAAAAAATAAAATATTCAATGGGCTCAACATGCCTCTTATCAATTTCCTTAGGGTGTCTACTTTCCAAAATGGGGTCATTTGGGGGGGTTTTGTACTGCCCTGCCATTTTAGCACCTCAAGAAATGAGATAGGCAGTCATATAATAAAAGCTGCGTAAATTCCAGAAAATGTACCTTAGTTTGTAGATGTGACAACTTTTGCGCAAACCAATAAATATACAATTATTGACTTTTTTTTTACCAAAGACATGTGGCTGAATACATTTTGGCCTAAATGTATGACTAAAATTGAGTTTATTGGATTTTTCTAATAACAAAAAGTAGAAAATATCATTTTTTTTCAAAATTTGCGGTCTTTTTACGTTTATATCGCAAAAAATAAAAATCGCAGAGTCAGTCAAATACCTTTAAAAGAAAGCTCTATTTGTGGGAAGAAAAGGACGCAAATTTCGTTTGGGTACAACATTGCATGACCGCGCAATTACCAGTTAAAGCAGCGCAGTGCCAAAGTGTAAAAAGACCTCTGGTCATTTACCAGCAAAATGGTCCGGTCTGAAAGTGGTTAACAAGAGCCTGGAAGGGCTGAAGTAACCGAGAGAATCCGGTCTTGTGGATATCGCCAAGTGGCTGAAAGATCCAGGAATCCTACAAGTGTTTCAAGTTCTAGTTTCCTACGTGTTCTACAACAACGTCTGTGGCAGAGACTTGTTCCTGAGTAACACCTGGTTGGCTGCCAGGCCTTGTGAGTGGTGGACTGTCCAACCTGAGTGATCATCCAGCTGTGAATGGCTATTCTCTGGATGCAGTCTAGAAGTAAGTAATTTCTTTAACATTTATAGACTTTGACATTGAGGGGAGCTGAACTCCTTCCCAACCCTCTGATCCCAAGTTGAAAGACTGTTCAATTGTCTGAGTTTTTACAAATAAAATCCATTCAAGTGGATCTGTAGTCAGTCTGGAATTACTGGGCCATCTACCACGGGACATCCCCTAGATGTGCAACAAGGAGAACAGAAGGTAACGGTGAGCCCAAAAATAACCAGCAGCTCCTTCGGGGGATTAGTGCTGCATGTGTGTTATAGCGCCACCCACCAACATATATGCCCCTACAGCTCTGCAGTGACATAGCGGTGGTGTCATAGTTGGCAGATGGAACAAGTAGGGTTGCCACTTTTTCTTCTAGCCAAGCCTGAACATTTTTGCAGTGTACAGGATTATATATATATATATGTTATAGGATAACAGACCTGGGACACCTTTGAGCACTCCTAAGAGAATAGTAATGCATAGAGCCCCCTCCCCCTCCTGCCAGGCCCTGTTCTGAGCCTGAATAATCCGTCCAGGTTTCAGGTGGACTGAAACCCAGACTGTCCAGGTGAAGCCCTGGCAGGTGGCAACCCTACATCCAACACACCTGGACTCAGGTACTGAATATTCTTTAGTCAGTGTAGTCTTAAAAAGAGGGAGAAGAATGACGTCACCAGTAACAGGGCTGCTAAATATTATTACCTCCATTTATAGTTTGTTTTTCTTCTTTTCTCTTTTTTTTATTTTTTTTTGGGGGGGGGGGGGGTAGAGTCACTTTAACCACTTGCCGACCACATAACATACTTATAAGGTGGCAGAGCAGTTTTCCCCCAGCCAGATCACATACAGTGGTGTGAAAAAGTGTTTGCCCCCTTCCTCATTTCCTGTTCCTTTGCATGTTTGTCACACTTAAGTGTTTCGGAACATCAAACCAATTTAAACAATAGTCAAGGACAACACAAGTAAACACAAAATGCAATTTGTAAATGAAGGTGTTTATTATTAAAGGTGAAAAAAAAATCCAAACCATCATGGCCCTGTGTGAAAAAGTGATTGCCCCCTAAACCTAATAACTGGTTGGGCCACCCTTAGCAGCAACAACTGCAACCAAGCGTTTGCGATAACGTGCAGTGAGGCTTTTACAGCGTCCTGGAGGAATTTTGGCCCACTCATCTTTGCAGAATTGTCCTAATTCAGTTACATTAGAGGGTTTTCGAGCATGAACGGCCTTTTTAAGGTCATACCACAACATCTCAATAGGATTCAGGTCAGGACTTTGGTTAGGCCACTCCAAAGTCTTCATTTTGTTTTTCTTCAGCCATTCGGTGGTGGATTTGCTGGTGTGTTTAGGATCATTGTCCTGCTGCAGAACCCAAGTTCGTTTCAGCTTGAGTACACGAACAGATGGTCGGACATTCTCCTTCAGGATCTCTTGGTAGACAGCAGAATTCATAGTTCCTTTTATCATGGCAAGTCTTCCAGGTCCTGAAGCAGCAAAACAGCCCCAGACCATCACACTACCACCACCATATTTTACTGTTGGTATAATGTTCTTTTTATGAAATGCAGTGTTCCTTCTACGCCAGATATACTTGGACACACACCTTCCAAAGAGTTCCACTTTTGTCTCATCGGTCCACAGAATGTTGTCCCAAAAGTCTTGGGGATCATCAAGATGTGTT
This sequence comes from Lithobates pipiens, assembly GCF_037356315.1. Classification (NCBI taxonomy): domain Eukaryota; kingdom Metazoa; phylum Chordata; class Amphibia; order Anura; family Ranidae; genus Lithobates; species Lithobates pipiens. The sequence continues at coordinate 228,060,672 of NW_027507787.1, forward strand.
GTGGAGAAATTGAGACGAGCTTTGATGTTCTTTTTGCTCAGCAGTGGTTTTCTCCTTGGAACTCTGCCATGCAGGCCATTTTTGCCCAGTCTTTTCCTGATGGTGGAGGCATGAACGCTGACCTTAACTGAGGCAAGTGAGGCCTGCAGTTCCTTGGACGTTGTTGTGGGGTCTTTTGTGACCTCTTGGATGAGTCGTCGCTGCGCTCTTGGGGTAAGTTTGGGCGGCCGGCCACTCCTGGGAAGGTTCACCACTGTTCCATGTCTTCGCCATTTGTGGATAATGGCTCTCACTGTGGTTCGCTGGATTCCCAAAGCTTTGGAAATGGCTTTATAACCCTTTCCAGACTGATAGATCTCAATTACTTTCTTTCTCAATTGTTCCTGAATTTCTTTGGGTCTCGGCATGATGTGTAGCTTTTAAGGATCTTCTGGTGGACCTTACTGTGTCAAGCAGCTCCTATTTAAGTGATGCCTTGATTGTGAACAGGTGTGGCAATAATCAGGCCTGGGTGTGGCTAGAGAAATTGAACTCAGGTGTGGACAACCACAGTTATAGTATGTTTTAACAAGGGGGGCAATCACTTTTTCACACAGGGCCATGATGGTTTGGATTTTTTTTCACCTTTAATAATAAACACCTTCATTTACAAATTGCATTTTGTGTTTACTTGTGTTGTCCTTGACTATTGTTTAAATTGGTTTGATGTTCCGAAACACTTAAGTGTGACAAACATGCAAAGGAACAGGAAATGAGGAAGGGGGCAAACACTTTTTCACACCACTGTACCTAATACATGATCCGGTACATCCAGGTAGAGTGTGTGCCGCCAGCGCCACGCCTGTACTGTGATTAGATGTGGCACAAACCGATCAGTGGGTGCCAACCAATGAGGGTCCTCCGGTACCCGCTGAGAGAGGCTGGACAGAGCAGGAGAGGGCAGAGCTGTGTGCTGACCAGGGGAGGAAAATCCATCACTTCCTTTAGTAAAAGCACCTCACACAGTACACACAAACACTGGCTAGGCTCACTCTTAACCCTTTGATCACCCTAGATGTTTAACCCCTTCCCAGCCAGTGTCATTAGTACAGTGACAGTGCATATTTTTAGCACTGATCACTGCATTAGTGTTACTGGTTCCCACAAAGTGTCAGAATGTCCTCTACAACAATCGTAGTCCCGCTACCAGTCGCTGATCACCACCATTACTAGTATAAAACATTTAATTTTAATAAAATTCCAGTATATATCCCATAGTTTGTAAACAATATAACTTTTGCGCAAACCAATCAATAAACGCTTATTAGGATTTTTTTTAACCAGAAATATGTAGCAAAATACATACTGGCTGATTTTTATGAATATTTTTTTTAATTTTTTTATATTGTATGTGTTTTATAGCAGAAAGTACATTTTTTTCTTTTTTTTCAAAATTGTTGCTTTTTTTTTGTTTGTTTATAGCGCAAAAAAAAAAAAAAAAAAAAAAAAAAGCAGAGGTGATCAAATATCACCAAAATAAAGCTTTATTTGTGGGGAAAAAAAGCAGATCAATTTTATTTGGGTACAGAGTCGCACGACTGCACAATCGTCAGTTAAAGTAACGCAGTGCCGTATAGCAAGAAATGGCCTGGTCAGGAGGGGGGTAAATCTTCCGCAGGTGCATTATTACTGCTGGTATAAATAGCTGACCTTTGTCTTTGTGTTATTGTCCTGGAATCCTAAATATACCATTGCAAAGTGCTTCACATTTTTCTCACAGCAACCCCAAGTCACCTTCTGTATATCATTTCCTCCTACTGTGTCTGCTGATCATAGTAGATATGATTTCATGTCCAATCCGCAGAGAGAAAAACGAAACAACTTTACCAAAAAGAAATATCTGAAGAGAAAACTTAATGCAGCAAAACCGCATTTTACAGATAAGTGTCCTTTGTTCTTATATGTCTGGGATTCACCTTTCTGGGTATGACGATTGTTATAGAGCTGAGCCCATGAGAAGACAATAAGGCCAAGGCTCACAAGGATTGTAAACCGACTCCAACTATTTGAAGTATTCAAAAACCAAATCATACAAATTCCTCATCTCCACACCTCCTCATCTCCACACCCCACACCTCCACACCCCACACTTCCTCACCTCCACACCTCCTCATCTCCACACCCCACACCTCCACATCTCCACACCTCCTCACCTCCACACCTCCTCATCTCCACACCCCACACCTCCACACCCCACACTTCCTCACCTCCTCATCTCCACACCCCACACCTCCACACCCCACACTTCCTCACCTCCTCATCTCCACACCTCCTCATCTCCACACCCCACACCTCCACACCCCACACTTCCTCACCTCCTCATCTCCACACCTCCTCATCTCCACACCCCACACCTCCACACCCCACACTTCCTCACCTCCTCATCTCCACACCCCACACCTCCACACCCCACACCTCCACACCCCACACTTCCTCACCTCCTCATCTCCACACCTCCTCATCTCCACACCCCACACCTCCACACCCCACACTTCCTCACCTCCTCATCTCCACACCCCACACCTCCACACCCCACACCTCCACACCCCACACTTCCTCACCTCCTCATCTCCACACCTCCTCATCTCCACACCCCACACCTCCACACCCCACACCTCCACACCCCACACTTCCTCACCACACACCTCCTCACCTCCGCATCTCCACACCTCCTCATCTCCACATCTCCTCATCTCCACACCCCACACCTCCACACCCCACACTTCCTCACCTCCTCATCTCCACACCTCCTCATCTCCACACCCCACACCTCCACACCCCACACCCCACACTTCCTCACCACACACCTCCTCACCTCCGCATCTCCACACCTCCTCATCTCCACATCTCCTCATCTCCACACCCCACACCCCACACCTCCACACCCCACACTTCCTCACCTCCTCATCTCCTCACCTCCTCATCTCCACACCCCACACCTCCACACCCCACACCTCCACACCCCACACTTCCTCACCTCCTCATCTCCACACCTCCTCATCTCCACACCCCACACCTCCACACCCCACACCTCCACACCCCACACTTCCTCACCTCCTCATCTCCACACCTCCTCATCTCCACACCCCACACCTCCACACCCCACACCTCCACACCCCACACTTCCTCACCACACACCTCCTCACCTCCGCATCTCCACACCTCCTCATCTCCACATCTCCTCATCTCCACACCCCACACCTCCACACCCCACACTTCCTCACCTCCTCATCTCCACACCTCCTCATCTCCACACCCCACACCTCCACACCCCACACCTCCACACCCCACACTTCCTCACCACACACCTCCTCACCTCCGCATCTCCACACCTCCTCATCTCCACATCTCCTCATCTCCACACCCCACACCTCCACACCCCACACTTCCTCACCTCCTCATCTCCACACCTCCTCATCTCCACACCCCACACCTCCACACCCCACACCCCACACTTCCTCACCACACACCTCCTCACCTCCGCATCTCCACACCTCCTCATCTCCACATCTCCTCATCTCCACACCCCACACCCCACACCTCCACACCCCACACTTCCTCACCTCCTCATCTCCACACCTCCTCATCTCCACACCCCACACCTCCACACCCCACACTTCCTCACCACACACCTCCTCACCTCCGCATCTCCACACCTCCTCATCTCCACATCTCCTCATCTCCACACCCCACACCTCCACACCCCACACTTCCTCACCTCCTCATCTCCACACCTCCTCATCTCCACACCCCACACCTCCACACCCCACACTTCCTCACCTCCTCATCTCCACACCTCCTCATCTCCACACCTCCTCATCTCCACACCTCCACACCCCACACTTCCTCACCCCACACCTCCTCACCTCCGCATCTCCACACCTCCTCATCTCCACATCTCCACACCTCCACACCCCACACCTCCACACCCCACACCTCCACACCCCACATCTCCACACCCCACATCTCCACACCCCACACTTCCTCACCCCACACCTCCTCACCTCCGCATCTCCACACCTCCTCATCTCCACATCTCCTCATCTCCACACCCCACACTTCCTCACCTCCGCATCTCCACACCTCCTCATCTCCACACCTCCTCATCTCCACACCTCCTCACCTCCTCATCTCCACACCTCCTCATCTCCACACCTCCTCATCTCCACACCTCCTCATCTCCACACCTCCTCACCTCCTCATCTCCACACCTCACACCTCCTCATCTCCACACCTCCTCATCTCCACACCCCACACCTCCTCACCTCCGCATCTCCACACCTCCTCATCTCCACACCTCCTCATCTCCACACCTCCTCATCTCCACACCTCCTCATCTCCACACCTCCTCACCTCCTCATCTCCACACCTCACACCTCCTCATCTCCACACCTCCTCATCTCCACACCCCACACCTCCTCACCTCCGCATCTCCACACCTCCTCATCTCCACACCTCCTCATCTCCACACCTCACACCTCCACACCTGCTCATCTCCACACCCCGCATCTCCACACCTCCACATCTCCTCATCTCCACACCTCCTCATCTCCACACCTCCTCATCTCCACACCTCCTCATCTCCACACCTCCTCATCTCCACACCTCCTCATCTCCACACCTCCTCATCTCCACACCTCCTCATCTCCACATCTCCACACCTCCTCATCTCCACACCTCACACCTCCTCATCTCCACACCTCCTCATCTCCACACCTCCTCATCTCCACACCTCCGCATCTCCACACCTCCGCATCTCCACACCCCACACCTCCACACCCCACACTTCCTCACCTCCGCATCTCCACACCTCCTCATCTCCACACCTCCTCATCTCCACACCTCCTCACCTCCTCATCTCCACACCTCCTCACCTCCTCACCTCCGCATCTGCACACCTCCTCATCTCCACACCTCCTCATCTCCACACCTCCTCACCTCCTCATCTCCACACCTCCTCATCTCCACACCTCCTCATCTCCACACCTCCTCACCTCCTCATCTCCACACCTCCTCATCTCCACACCCCACACCTCCTCACCTCCGCATCTCCACACCTCCTCATCTCCACACCTCCTCATCTCCACACCTCACACCTCCACACCTGCTCATCTCCACACCCTGCATCTCCACACCTCCACATCTCCTCATCTCCACACCTCCTCATCTCCACACCTCTACATCTCCACACCTCCTCATCTCCACACCTCCTCATCTCCACACCTCCACATCTCCACATCTCCACACCTCCTCATCTCCACACGTCCTCATCTCCACACCTCACACCTCCACACCTCCGCATCTCCACACCTCCTCATCTCCACACCTCCTCATCTCCACACCTCCTCATCTCCACACCTCCTCATCTCCACACCTCCTCATCTCCTCATCTCCACACCCCACACCTCCACATCTCCTCACCTCCTCATCTCCACACCCCACACCTCCTCACCTCCGCATCTCCACACCTCCTTATCTCCACACCTCCTTATCTCCACACCTCCTTATCTCCACACCTCCTTATCTCCACACCTCCTTATCTCCACACCTCCTTATCTCCACATCTCCACACCTCCTCATCTCCACACCTCACACCTCCACACCTCCGCATCTCCACACCTCCGCATCTCCACACCTCCTCATCTCCACATCTCCTCATCTCCACACCCCACACCTCCACACCCCACACTTCCTCACCTCCTCATCTCCACACCTCCTCATCTCCACACCCCACACCTCCACACCCCACACCCCACACTTCCTCACCACACACCTCCTCACCTCCGCATCTCCACACCTCCTCATCTCCACATCTCCTCATCTCCACACCCCACACCCCACACCTCCACACCTCCTCACCTCCTCATCTCCACACCTCCTCATCTCCACACCCCACACCTCCACACCCCACACTTCCTCACCACACACCTCCTCACCTCCGCATCTCCACACCTCCTCATCTCCACATCTCCTCATCTCCACACCCCACACCTCCACACCCCACACTTCCTCACCTCCTCATCTCCACACCTCCTCATCTCCACACCCCACACCTCCACACCCCACACTTCCTCACCTCCTCATCTCCACACCTCCTCATCTCCACACCCCACACCTCCACACCCCACACTTCCTCACCTCCTCATCTCCACACCTCCTCATCTCCACACCTCCACACCCCACACTTCCTCACCCCACACCTCCTCACCTCCGCATCTCCACACCTCCTCATCTCCACATCTCCACACCTCCACACCCCACACCTCCACACCCCACATCTCCACACCCCACACCTCCACACCCCACACTTCCTCACCCCACACCTCCTCACCTCCGCATCTCCACACCTCCTCATCTCCACATCTCCTCATCTCCACACCCCACACTTCCTCACCTCCGCATCTCCACACCTCCTCATCTCCACACCTCCTCATCTCCACACCTCCTCATCTCCACACCTCCTCATCTCCACACCTCCTCACCTCCTCATCTCCACACCTCCTCATCTCCACACCTCCTCATCTCCACACCTCCTCATCTCCACACCTCCTCACCTCCTCATCTCCACACCTCACACCTCCTCATCTCCACACCTCCTCATCTCCACACCCCACACCTCCTCACCTCCGCATCTCCACACCTCCTCATCTCCACACCTCCTCATCTCCACACCTCCTCATCTCCACACCTCCTCACCTCCTCATCTCCACACCTCACACCTCCTCATCTCCACACCTCCTCATCTCCACACCCCACACCTCCTCACCTCCGCATCTCCACACCTCCTCATCTCCACACCTCCTCATCTCCACACCTCACACCTCCACACCTGCTCATCTCCACACCCCGCATCTCCACACCTCCACATCTCCTCATCTCCACACCTCCTCATCTCCACACCTCCTCATCTCCACACCTCCTCATCTCCACACCTCCTCATCTCCACACCTCCTCATCTCCACACCTCCTCATCTCCACACCTCCTCATCTCCACATCTCCACACCTCCTCATCTCCACACCTCCTCATCTCCACACCTCCTCATCTCCACACCTCCGCATCTCCACACCTCCGCATCTCCACACCTCCGCATCTCCACACCCCACACCCCACACTTCCTCACCTCCGCATCTCCACACCTCCTCATCTCCACACCTCCTCATCTCCACACCTCCTCACCTCCTCATCTCCACACCTCCTCACCTCCTCACCTCCGCATCTGCACACCTCCTCATCTCCACACCTCCTCATCTCCACACCTCCTCACCTCCTCATCTCCACACCTCCTCATCTCCACACCTCCTCATCTCCACACCTCCTCACCTCCTCATCTCCACACCTCCTCATCTCCACACCTCACACCTCCTCATCTCCACACCCCACACCTCCTCACCTCCGCATCTCCACACCTCCTCATCTCCACACCTCCTCATCTCCACACCTCACACCTCCACACCTGCTCATCTCCACACCCCGCATCTCCACACCTCCACATCTCCTCATCTCCACACCTCCTCATCTCCACACCTCTACATCTCCACACCTCCTCATCTCCACACCTCCTCATCTCCACACCTCCACATCTCCACATCTCCACACCTCCTCATCTCCACACGTCCTCATCTCCACACCTCACACCTCCACACCTCCGCATCTCCACACCTCCTCATCTCCACACCTCCTCATCTCCACACCTCCTCATCTCCACACCTCCTCATCTCCACACCCCACACCTCCACATCTCCACATCTCCTCACCTCCTCATCTCCACACCCCACACCTCCTCACCTCCGCATCTCCACACCTCCTTATCTCCACACCTCCTTATCTCCACACCTCCTTATCTCCACACCTCCTTATCTCCACATCTCCACACCTCCTCATCTCCACACCTCACACCTCCACACCTCCGCATCTCCACACCTCCGCATCTCCACACCTCCTCATCTCCACACCTCCTCATCTCCACACCTCCTCATCTCCACACCTCCTCATCTCCACACCTCCTCACCTCCACACCTCCTCATCTCCACACCTCCTCATCTTCACACCTCCACACCTCCGCATCTCCACATCTCCACACCGCCTCACCTCCACATCTCCTCATCTCCACACCTCCTCATCTCCACACCTCCTCACCTCCACACCTCCTCATCTCCACATCTCCACATCTCCTCTCCTCCACACCCCACACCTCCACATCTCCACATCTCCTCACCTCCGCATCTCCACACCTCCTTATCTCCACACCTCCTTATCTCCACACCTCCTCATCTCCACACCTCCTCATCTCCACACCTCCTCACCTCCACATCTCCTCCTCTCCACACCTCCTCATCTCCACACCTCCTCACCTCCACACCTCCTCATCTCCACACCTCCTCACCTCCACACCTCCTCATCTCCACACCTCCTCATCTTCACACCCCACACCTCCCCATCTCCACACCTCCTCATCTCCACACCTCCGCATCTTCACACCCCACACGTCCACACCCCACACCTCCGCATCTCCACACCTCCTCATCTCCACACCTCCTCACCTCCACACCTCCTCCTCTCCACACCTCCGCATCTCCACACCTCCGCATCTCCACACCTCCGCATCTCCACACCTCCTCATCTCCACACCTCCTCACCTCCACACCTCCTCATCTGCACACCTCCTCATCTCCACACCTCCTCATCTCCACACCTCCACACCTCCACACCTCCCCACCTCCGCACATCCTCATCTCCACACCTCCACACCTGGTCATAGGAAATCTCATTTCCTAGCATGAAGCTAAAGTGTAATGGGACCTGACTTCCAAAGTGTTCTTGAAGCGTTTTACAGTGTTGTTCTACTTCTTTTTTTTTTTTTCCTGGAGCTGGAAGCACCGGTGTGAACTATGCTATAACCGACTTTCCATGCGTTTTTGATGCAGAAAAAAACGCACTGGACTGCATGTGGTGTGAACTGACCCTTAAAGTGGACCTTCAGTCATTTTTTCATCTTTCAGTCTATTACATCTTCTGTCCTTGTTGTTGTTTTAACTTTGGATAGTAAAACATTTTATTTTCTGCCAGTAAGTCCCTTATACAGCCCATTATGACATCATGCACAGCTCTCTCTCTCTCTATCTCTCTCTGGTGAGAGTTTGCCAGGAAGGGAGGTGGGATGAGTCATAAGAGGGCCAATGAGAGTTGCAGATAGGGTTGCCACCTTTTCTTTAAGTCAAACCCGAACACTTTAGCGCCACGTAGCAATTTTTTTTAATAGTATAAACTATACATATATTTTGCTATTAAATAAAATTTCTAATCACATGAAGTTAATCACAAGAGTTCCCCTTTACATCAGAGTCCGCAGAGTTCCTCTTTTACATCTGAACTCACAGAGTTCCCTTTCACTGTAAGGGGGGGACTCTGCAGACTCTGATGTAAGGGAGAACTCTGGGGACTCTGTCATAAGGGATGCTCTGGGGACCCTGATTTAAGGTGGAACATTGAGAACTCTGATGTATGGAGAAGATTCTGATGTAAGGTGGAACACTGTGGCCTCTGGTGTAAAGGGTGCTCTGAGAACCCTGACTTGCCTTAGTGTATTCACTCACTCACTCCTTGGCAGTCAGCACCTTCAAATTTCCAGCCCCAACTTTCCATTTCTGAGGCACAGCGCCGGGGATTGGAGTGTGGGCAGACACAGAGGGGTAGGAGTGTTTGGGGGGGTGGGGGTGGAAGCTGCAGGGAAGCCATTGTCAATCTAAATAATGTGTCCGGGTTTCAGGCAGTCTGAAACCCGGACGCATGATTCCAAACCCGAACTGTCCGGGTGAATTCTGGACAGGTGGCAACCCTAGTTGCAGAGCTGGAGGCATTCCTCTGTGTAAATCCAGGAAGTAAACAGGCAGCAGCCTCAGCTGCCCACAGTTAAAATGGCTGCAGCCAGACTCAGTGGAGGGAGATTTCTGCAGCATATTTGGCAAGTACAGAATCCCAGTATATATAAAATAATATGCAAAGTGGTTGGAGGGAAGCTTCAGAATGGCAAAGATGTTTTTATTACAAATTATGTGAGCAGACTGCAGTTCCTCTCCTGACCATATGTGCTTCTGAGAATGTCCAAGCTTGTTCTTCTGTGGAGGTTCATGTGTTAGAAATGTGCAAACAAGAATAGTTCTGTTTACCCCAATGGTCAGTTCACACCACATGCAGTCCAGTTGCATTTTTTTGGTTTTTCAACGGCATAGTTCACACCAGTGTGGTCAGTTCCACTGGAACGCAGTAAAACGCATCAAATGTGCACCAGAACGCACCAGAACACATATGTCCTTATTTAAGGTTAAGAAAAAAAGAGGGAGGAAAAAAAATGCACCACATTGCATCAAAACCGTACTGGAAAAAAATGCAGCCAGACTGGATTTCTATGATGTGACCCGGCCCATAGCAATCATTCCGCTCCCAGCTGTCCCTTCTACAGTGCAACATGTCAAATGCAAACAAGGATTGCACAGAGGGGATGAGCAGAGGGATTGTTTGAGGGATTATTGGGGAGGGCCACAAGGCAGTGGTGAGAGGCGAACTGATTTCACAGGGATCCAGACTTAAGAAAGCCTGACAAGCAGATTTTGATAGGGTACTCCAGACACTCCGATTGGCGGAACTTAAAGAGGAAGTAAACCCTGATGGGTTTACTTCCTCTTTTTTTCCCTGCAAAGGTAAAGCATAATGGACTACTATGCATCGCATAGTAGCTCATTATGTGTCACTTACCTGACACAGGAGCCAGCGAAGTCGCCGCTGTCACCTGTAGTCCGCCGCATCCATCTTGGTTGTGGCATCTCTCGCAGCTCCGACGAATGACAGCGGAGAAGCCGCGATGACGTCACTCCCGCGCATGCGCACGGGAGTCGCGTCTCGGAGCTCCGACGCTGCCATTCGCCGGAGCCGCGATGACGTCACTCCCGCGCATGCGCACGGGAGTAGACAAATTTGGCAAATCCATTCTTGGACTTGCCGCATTTAGTGCGCCTGCGCGCCGCTGTCTACGGCGCATGCGCCGTAGACAGCGGTGCCCATTTTCGGGCAAATATCTCCTAAACCATATAGGTTTAGGAGATATTACTTGGACCTACAGGTAAGCCTTAATCTAGGCTTACCTGTAGGTCAAAGTTGTTTGGAAGGGTTTACTTCCATTTTAAGCACAAACAGGACAGCAGCCCTGAGGCTCTGAGGGAACTGACGGAGTTGAGAGAGTTATTCTCTCGATTGCTGGACAGGCAGGCACGCAGGCAATTGCGATACTTATCGCATAGATACTATGAGCATGGCAATGAATGCGGCCGAATGTTGGCTCGAGCTCTAAAGAAGAAACAGGCCCTCATGCACGTACACAAGCTACGCCTCTCCTCGGAGGTGTGCACGGTTAGGTCCTCCCAAATAGCCGCTGGGTTCCGGGACTACTATAACACCCTTCACACTATAGAAACTCAGTCCAGATGCTTTTCTGCATGCACGTTTTTGATGCATTCCAGTGCATCCCCCCCCTCTTTTTTCTTAACTTTAAATAAGGACATGTGTGTTGCAGTGCGTTTTTGGCACATTTGTGGTGCGTTTAGATGCATTTTTTATGCTTTTTTTCAGCATTCCAGTACAGTCCAGTAAAGGAAAAATGCAGCATGTTCTCCTTTTTTTTCTGGAGCTGCAAGCACTGGTGTGAACTATACCATTAAAAACCATATAAACTACTTTCCATGCGTTTTTGATGCAGAAAAAAAAAAAAACGCACTGGCGTGCATGTGGTGCGAACTGACTATAAATGAAGATTGAACAAGAAGATTGTATAATGTATGGCCAGCCTTAGCCTGACAGGTTGCCGACATCTGTGTAAGCCTTTGTACACATGGTCACATTCCGATGGAAAATGTCCGGTCGGACCGCGTTGTCAGATAATTCGACCGTGTGTGCGCTCCATCGGATTGTTTCCGTCAGAATATCCGACCGACAAAGTTTTAGAGCTGGGCTATAACATTTTCTGACAACATGATCCGATCCGACTTTGTCTGATTGTGTGTAGAGAATTCCGATCGGACAAAGTGCCACGCATACTCAGATCAAATTCCTAGACCAAAGCTATTGGGTACTAGCCTGAACGTAGTCCCGTCGTAACGAAATAATTATCACGTTCCGAGCGATCGGATTTTCCGACAACTTTGTCCGGCCGTGTGTATGCAACACCAGTTTCGGACAAAATTCGTCAGATTTTTTTGTTGTCGGAATGTCCGACCGTGTGTACAAGGGCTAAAAGCAAAGCAATCCTCTGGACTAACATAGCTCCCAGCTGTCCCTAATTTGCAGGAACTGTCCCCGTTTTGCAGCCAAATCCCCTCGTCCCTCTTTCCTCCTCATTTGTCCCTCTCTTTTGGTCTGTGTAGACCTCCATAAAAGTAATGAACTATGGAATTAGCAGGAGTGGTATACTGCAATTAACCATACAAACAACAACTAAACTATTACATTTGTTACTTTCAATATCCAGTATACAGAAAATGTAATAGAGAAAAAAAACAAAAAAAAAACAACAAGACATTCATGGGATAAAACAAACTTTTTTTTGAATACCAGTTCTTCATGGTCCATGTAACTGGTCCTTGGAATACTTACACAATATACAAAGCTATTCCTCGTTCTCATTTTGGAAAGTGAGGAGGAATGGATTTGTTTTAAATATTAATCACCAACAAAAGCAGTTGCTACAATATATAAATATATAATATTAATGTGTATATATATATATAGTGCAAAGCCATATCTGCTGCTCCAAGGTAAAAAAAAAAGACATACCTTCTATTTCTTTGTTGAAATCCTCCGGTTTGTGTTCCCCTAGACCCATTCGGTATACCTGGTGGTGACCTTGTACTCAGTTTCATGAAGTCTACAGCTACTTATAACTTGTCCGCCTTCCCCTCCCTCTGCCTTTTTTATGTGGAGGAGGAAGAAAATGAAAGCAAAAGAAAGATATGGCATTATGTAACATAGAGGCAGAGAAAGACCAGCCCATCCATCAAAGTTCACTTTAAAAAAAATAAAAATAATAATAATAATAATAAATGCACGTTAAAAAAAAAAAAAGTGCATTTACTACATAGTTACATAGTAGGTGAGGTTGAAAAAAATACACAAGTCCATCAAGTCCAACCTATGTGTGTGATTATATGTCAGTATTACATTGTATATCCCTTGTAAGGATTAAGGTATATGTTGAAACAAAATGGTTGACCTTATGTCTTATATTTTTCTATCCTTCTCTGTAAAATAAGGATTCATCATCTTTTGTCACGTACTCATCAAGAAGAGGCCGCATCAGCCCTAAAAAGCAGTCTACGCCCAGAAGATTGTCTTATCAGCTGATAACACCCGGAGAATTGTCTTTACTTTGAAAATGTTGTTTTTTTTACATTTGCTGATGTTTGCCCTTTTCTGTCTATAAAAGATGTAATAAACAAGCCTCAGAGACACAGTCAGTCAGAGACAGTTAGAGTTAACGACGGACTTCTGAGCAGAAATACTGAATAATATCTCTGTGTCTCTTTGCTCGGATAAGAACTCTAACTAACAATTGGGAAACGGTAACATAACCTGACAAATAGGTGACTTGTTGAGGTCACACCTAACATTTCTGGCGCCGCGAACACGGACTCGCTGAAGAAACTACAAGAGGCGAACGAACATAAGGACGGAACAAAGAGGCTGGGCACATCAAAGAACCACAGACAAATCCTGCGCAGGTAAGAAAAGCTTTATTTTCTTATAAACTCTGTGCTTCTTAGATTTGTGCCCACCTGATCTGTCTGAATTGTTCTTCAGGTAAACACCAACCTCTGTAGTAAGTGGGTCTTGAACTTAATATTTTGGCTTATGTTACCGTTGTTTCTTGTCTGTCTACTTGTCATCTGTCTGTTGTGAATGAGATAATCCCTGTTTGTATGGTGTGAATTGAAACATATATCATCCCAATGGGTAACGGAATGCGCCCTTAACTCGTAAGAGTACTTTGGGGGTCCGACACTTAAGTTTGATATACGCTTTTTGATTCATGAGCCTAAAAACGGGTTGAAAGTATAAGTCCTGACTGCCTCAATAAAGCAGGAATAAGAAACGAATGCTGAGAGATTCCATGGTAATGGGAAGGAAATAAGGTCTCCACAAGTCCCGGAGACCTAGTCATATGTGTTTGGCCACCAAAAGGGAATGCTTGTATATGTTGTAGCTGTCAGTCTGGTCATAATATTTGTCAGTTGGCTAGCATATAAAGTAATTCGATTTCAGAAATCTCATATAGGAGAGGTTTTTAGTATTTTGGCACCCTAGGAGGAGAAGGCAACGAGACACTTAGTAAGTGATCCAAACGCCACCTAGGCAGGACTGTCAAAATGGGCCAGACACATGGTAAACCCCAGGAGGAATCTCAGAAATGTTATGCTGTTAAAGACATAATTACAATGTTGTATGGGAAGGATAAGGCACAGGGCACAAATAGGATTCTCAAGAAATTGGGGATGGATGGAGAAAATGGATTAAGTGTAGAAGGTTGGGAAGAAATAAAGAAAGACAGACAGGGAGAGATATTGCAGAACAGATGGGTATCACAAATACAATGTTTAATTAAGGTTTCCAACAGGGCTGAAGAGGAGGGATGGGAGCATTGTCAGGAAAAGGGTGGATGGGATATGAAGGTCCGACACAAAAGTCTTCCTTCTGCTCCCGGCGATAGGGTAAATACGGGAGATACTCCACCTCCTTATAACATCACCACACCAGGTAGCGAAAGACCAAAACTTTATCCTTTCTTAAGAGGAAGAGGATGGGTATGCCGAGTATGCGGTACCCAGAACCCAGACTGGGCACAGGAATGTGTACATTGCGGCGCTCAAAGACCAGAGCCCGTAGCTCCAGTCCATAGTCGGACTAGGGTAATACAAGTAAATAATCCAAATGCGGGTCAAGCAGGACAGCCACCTACAGTGACCCGACAAGTCGTTCTGAGGACATGGACACCTTGGTCGGCTGACACTCTTATGGCATTAATACAAAATGCTCCTGATCCCGTAGCAAAACCTGCCGCATTCTGTAGATTCGTGACACAATTACTAGACACACATGAAGCAACTTGGCAAGATGGGGAAGATATATGTAGACATAAAATGACACTGACAATGTTTAATCAATTCATGACTAAAACTTACCCCACTTAGACCGAATGGGGATCCTACCACAGATCCACCAGGAATACATCCCCGTCACATAGACTCTAGACCCCTGTTTATTGCTCAGTTACGAGAATTTTGCCAAGGGAAACAGCAGGAAAGGGGTTCGACAGCGCCCATAAAACAGGCCCCAGGTCAGACTGTTACAGAATTTTACCTCAACATGGAAAGCATGATGGCTGACGAAGGTCTAGATTTAGCCTTACCCGTCACCATTAGGGCTTTCAATCGACAGTTTATGGAAGGACTAGTACCCCAAATAGGTGACAAACTGAAGGCATGTACTCCCGAATGGAGAGCCATACGGGACAGAGGAACATTGTTGCAGAAAGCACAAGGCATAGAGGCTGATTTAGCAGAAACTAAACCCAGAAGGACACCGGGAGTTAACACTGTTGCCCGGGTCAATGAAGGAGGGAATTCCTCCCGTAAACCTCTTACCTGTTATTACTGCAACAAGGTGGGACATATAAAAAGAGACTGTAGGAAAAGGATAAAAGACGAACAGGAAGGAAACACGGACAGAGACACGAGGGACTACAGACAGGGGCGTACCAATGATAGGGACGATCCGACCGCATGACTTGCCCCAGTCCTAGCTGAATCAGAGAACAAAATGCTCCACATGTTGATGAAGGTGGAAGGTAAACATATTCCTTGTTTGGTTGACACAGGAGCGTCACGCAGTCTGTTGTCTGATTCAGTAGTCCCTCCACACATGACGTCCCGTGACACCATACCCATAAGTGGTTATGACGGTCTTTTGTCTGATGCCCCACTGACTAAACCTTAAAAGGTAAAAATAGGGAGAATGGCTACCGCCTGACACTTGTGTATTGTTGCAATATGTAGATGACCTATTGTTATGTTGTCCGGATAACGATACTTGTTTAAAAGCCACTCTCTCATTGTTACAATTCCTGGCTGAAAAAGGGTGCAAGGTGAATAGAACTAAGTTACAGGTATGTCAGAAAAAGGTTGTCTTTTTGGGCCACTGTATATCCCAGGGTACTCGACATCTCACTGAAGACCGAGTCCAGGCCATAAGACAAATGAATATCCCACGCAACTTTAAGCAACTTCGTATGTTTCTGGGAATGGTATCATATTGTAGACAATGGATACCACATGCCAGTTCTCTGATGCAGCCATTATATGATTGCTTGAAAATAGTACCCTATGTACTCACAGAAGCAGGTCATGAATCTTTTAGCACCTTAAAAAGGTTACTGATTTCGGCACCTGCGATCGGGATCCCTGATTATACCAAAACATTTCATTTGTACATTGCTGAAATCACGGGACACGCAACAGGGGTGTTGACACAACAACACATCAAACAAAGGCCGGTAGCATACTTCTCGGCGGCTCTCGATCCTGTCTCTAGAGGATCACCGTCCTGTGTACGAGCAGTTGCAGCAGTGTCAATTATCATTGACAAATCCTCAGAAATTGTCTTAGACAATCCTGTAGTGGTACATACCACACATGACATACACGCCATCTTATCACAGGTCCAACCAAAACACATATCAATGGCAAGGCAGCTGCGTCTACAATGCACTTTGCTCCTACCCCCCAATGTTACCTTTCAGCGATGCACTTCTTTTAACTTAGCACAGCTTTTACCATTACAGACAGATTTGACAGGGGGGAGTAATGATGATAATGGTGTAGACACAGCACAAGATACTCAGGATTCTGACACACTTTTGTTTCATGACATAACATCTGATGAACACGATTGTTTCCAACTTATGGAACAAGAAACCACGGGGTTCCCACATGTCACAGACATACCCATTGCAAATGCAGAACACACACTGTACATAGATGGTAGTAGATTTGCCGATGACAAAGGTAAATATCACACAGGTTATGCTGTGGTAACAGACACACAGGTAATTGAGGCAAAGTCACTACCAGCACACATGTCGGCACAAGAAGCGGAACTAACCGCTCTAGAGAAAGCCCTAGAACACTTGGAGGGACAAGAAGGGAACATTTACACTGATTCCGCATACGCCTACGGTGTGGCACATGATTATGGCCACATATGGAAAGCTAGAGGTTACCTTACAGCAGCAGGCACACCTGTTAAACATGGTGAAGGAATCAAAAGAGTCCTGAACAATCTTCAAAAGGTTATAAGAGTAGCCATCATGAAGATAGCGGCACACACGAGCGCAAAAACAACTGAGGCAAAAGGAAATGCATTTGCAGATTTAACTGCAAAGAAGGCAGCTCTAGGGGAAGTAAGCCCTGAGACCTTAGCCACGGTACAGGTGAGTATGCCCGAAACCACATGGCAGCAGCTAATGGAACTACAGGAACAAGCAGGGGCTATTGAGAAGGACCGTTGGGTTAAGGAGGGAGCTGCACTAGGCCTTGACAATGTATGGAGAGAAGGAGACAAAATATGTCTACCCGGTTCTCTATACCCCGCAATGGCAGCGGCTGTTCACTTACCCACTCATGTCAGCTCCAATTCTATGTATAGGATTGTAAGCCAAGGATGGCTAGCCCCTGGATTCAGTAGTACTGCAAGGAACTACTGTGCTGCATGCCAAATCTGTCTGATTAATAACCCAGGACAGAGAGTGAAAACCCCACGTAAACATCAGGTCCGGGCCCAATATCCCTTTCAGAGACTGCAGATTGACTACATACAAATGCCTAAGAGCGGCCCCTTTGAATTTGTTCTCGTGTGCATCTGCCTATTTTCAGGCTGGCCGAAAGTTATTCTGTAAAATCAGCTACGGCAAAAGCCACCGCCAAGAAACTGATTACTGAGCTGATACCTAGGTTTGGTCTCCCAGAAACAATAGAATCAGATAGGGGGACACATTTCACGGGAGAAATAATGCAAAATGTGATGGCAATGTTAGGGGTTCAACAAAGTTTTCATACTCCTTACCACCCACAGAGTTCAGGATCAGTAGAAAGAGTAAATGGTACAATCAAGCTGAAAATACAAAAAGCTATGCAGGAGTTGAACAAACCATGGCCTGAGTGCCTAGCTTTAGCTTTGTTCTCTATTAGGTACACCCCAACAGGAAAAACAGGGTTATCCCCATATGAAATACTGTTTGGAAGTGCACCTAGATTAGGTTTATATTTTCCTCAAAGTATGCAATTACAATGTGATAGTTTAACTACGTATGTAATACAGTTGCAACAGCGTCTGACTAAAATCCACAAGAGTGTGTATTCTTCTCTTCCAGACCCTAATTCTGTCACAGGTACTCATGATCTACAACCAGGAGACTATGTGTATGTAAAGAAACATACCAGAAAGACACTGGAACCAAGGTTTGAAGGTCCTTTCCAGGTGCTATTGATTACAGCAACCTCAGTGAAATTGGAAGGGAAACCTACCTGGATCCACGCTTCTCATTGTAAAAAGGAGCCAGTTGGCAAATGACAACATGTATCTTTTTATTGTTTCAGTAATTCTGGCTAATAGTTTGGTTACCTCACAGAATAAAATACACAAGGATGAAGGATTTTCTAAAAAAATGTTATTACTGAAGTTTAAATATGCTTATGCCCAGAAGTCAGGATATGAGAAATGTTGGATTTGTAGCAAATTACACCCCAGCACAGCAAGTATACCACTGATGGCAGTTCCTATAAACTATACTGATCTTGCTAACAGTAGCATTAACATAATTAGAACAAATACCAGTGAGACAGTAATGTTTAAGTCAAATGGTCTCGCCTTTTCCCCTGCCTGGTGTTTCAGCTTAGGGAACACAACGGGAGGAAATGGAGAATGCCAAGACAGCAAGTTTAATTTGTCCATTGTCGTATTAAATGGAAGCTTCTATCCCAGTAATTCCAGCACACACCAGACATTATCTGACTTCCTCACTAACATTGTGGATAATAATGTTAGGTGGTTAGTATCCAACTTATCCCTCTATGGATACACCTCTCGTTATAGAAATGATATCAGTTCAAGATCAGTAGCACTGGGAAATAATATATACATCTGTTGTGAGGATAAATGTTATACTTGGATACCTAGAAGAGCTCAGGGATGGTGCTACCTCACAAGTTTAGTACCAGTAATGGGAGTAGTAGGTGATGAACGAGGTGATCACCTATTAGAAGCTAGCATGCATCCTAGATATCCCCTCAGGTATCGTAGTAAAAGAGAAATATTCCTGAAGAAGGACATGGCATGGGCTTGGTTCCCGTCCTGGACAGGATGGGGTATAGACTTAATGAAACGACTAAATAATTATACAGGAATTATTAATGATGTTTTGGAGAAAAACTCTGATGACATTACTAAGTTAAATCTGGAGACCAGAGCCATCAGACAACAATTAGAATTACATGAATTAGCAATTGAAAGTATGAGTGCAGCATTGACAGGACTCTGTGAAACTACTGAGGACTATGAGTGCTGTACTTGGATACATAACACCAGCATTGAGGTACCTGACTATTATGACATCATTGCACAACACCGTACGGAAGTAAAGAATTTACAAGAGAAGGCCCGAAATATTGGTCGCGACTGGGATCCGTTTGGTGGAACTTTTAGTTTCTCAGGGTTATTCTCTTGGGTTAAGAAGGCAGCAATGACGATTATAGTGGTGCTCTTATTCGTATTTTTCTTTTATGCATGCTTTAAGTTGTTTATGTGCTTTTGCAAGAAAGCCAAGGTAAATGATGTGGAAAAGATGGAACTTTTGTGAAGATAGGTAGATTTAGATTCTTGACATCACCCATCTGTCAGAAAAGCCACTCTTCCTGAATTTTAGATGTTGGTACTGTCCAGGGGGATGGGTGTATACCCCTCTGACAACTCGCGGTCAGGGAGAGTACTCTGGATATAGGCTGACT
Source organism: Lithobates pipiens (assembly GCF_037356315.1). Classification (NCBI taxonomy): domain Eukaryota; kingdom Metazoa; phylum Chordata; class Amphibia; order Anura; family Ranidae; genus Lithobates; species Lithobates pipiens. The sequence goes on from NW_027507787.1 coordinate 228,080,815, forward strand.
AGAACTTGTTCAGGTGGACCCAGGGCAAGAGGGAGGGGTGATGTCAAAGGGGGAAATGTAAGGATTAAGGTATATGTTGAAACAAAATGGTTGACCTTATGTCTTATATTTTTCTATCCTTCTCTGTAAAATAAGGATTCATCATCTTTTGTCACGTACTCATCAAGAAGAGGCCGCATCAGCCCTAAAAAGCAGTCTACGCCCAGAAGATTGTCTTATCAGCTGATAACACCCGGAGAATTGTCTTTACTTTGAAAATGTTGTTTTTTTTACATTTGCTGATGTTTGCCCTTTTCTGTCTATAAAAGATGTAATAAACAAGCCTCAGAGACACAGTCAGTCAGAGACAGTTAGAGTTAACGACGGACTTCTGAGCAGAAATACTGAATAATATCTCTGTGTCTCTTTGCTCGGATAAGAACTCTAACTAACAATTGGGAAACGGTAACATAACCTGACAAATAGGTGACTTGTTGAGGTCACACCTAACACCCTGTATGTTGTGGTTGTTCAGGTGCTTATTTAATAGTTTCTCTAAACTATCGATGCTCCCCGCTGAGACCACCACCTGTGGAAGGGGATTCCGCATCCTTGCCGCTCTTAGGCTGCTTTCACACTGGGGCGGTATTCAGGCGTTACAGCGCTATAAATAGCGCCTGTGTAACGCCTGAAAAAAACCGGCCCCTTTAACTCCAGTGTGAAAGCCGGAGGGCTTTCACACTGGAGCGATGCGCTGGCAGGACGGTGAAAAAAGTCCTGCCAGCCGCATCTTTGCAGCGGTGAAGGAGCGGTGTATTCACCGCTCCTATACCGCTGCTACCCATTGAAATCAATGGGACAGCGCGGCAATACCGCCGGCAAAGCGCCGCTGCAGCGGCGCTTTGCGGGCGGGTTTAACCCCTTTTCGGCCGCTAGCGGGGGTTAAAACCACCCCGCTAGCGCCCGCACACCGCCGCTAAAACGACGGTAAAGCGCCGCTAAAAATAGCGGCGCTTTACCGCCGACGCTGCTCTCGCCCCAGTGTGAAAGCAGCCTTACAGTAATGAACCCTCTACATAGTTTAAGGTTAAAACTTTTTTCTTCTAATTTTAATGAGTGGCCACGAGTCTTGTTAAATTCCCTTCCACAAAAAAGTTTTCTCCCTGTTGGGGGGTCACCAGTCCAGTATTTATATAATGAAATCATATCCCCTCTCAGGCGTCTCTTCTACGGAGAGAATAAGTTCAGAGCTCACAACCTTTCCTCATAACTAATCTCCTCCAGACCCTTTATTAGCTTTGTTGCCCTTCTTTGTACTCGCTCCATTTCCAATACATCCTTCCTGAGGACTGGTGCCCAGAACTGGACAGCATACTCCAGGTGCGGCCGGACCAGAGTCTTGTAGAGCGGGAGAATTATCTCTGGAGTTGATCCCCTTTTTTAATGCCAAATATTCTGTTTGCTTTGTTAGCAGCAGCTTGGCATTGCATGTCATTGCTGAGCCTGTCATCTACTAGGACCCCCAGGTCCTTTTCCATCCTAGATCCCCCCAGAGGTTCTCCCCCCAGTCTATAGATTGCATTCAGATTTTTGCCATCTAGATGCATTATTTTACATTTTTCTACATTGAACCTCATTTGCCATGTAGTTGCCACCCCATTAATTTGTTCAGATTTTTGCAAGGTTTCCACATCCTGTGGAGAAGTTATTGCCCTGCTTAGCTTAGTATTGTCCACAAATACAGAGATTGAACTGTTTAGCCCATCCTCCAGGTTGTTTATGAACAAAATAAATAGCTTTATAAAGGCTCTTGCATCTACTGCCCGAAGGTAGTAATGCGGAGGAGGGGGGGAGGAGGGAAGACCGCAATCTCGTTCCTTGTGGGGGCTAAGCCTCTGGCCCAATAGCAGCAAGTAGGTGAAGCTGAATTTAATCAACGATCCTACGAGGTCGAGCAGAGGGTACCCCACAAGGACCTAATGGCTTGGATAGATACAAGTGGTTCTCAACGTCCTAGCTGTGAAGCAGAGACACCCCTAAGGGCTATAGTCGATACTACACTTAGCCAAAAGGCCGAGAAGGGGGGGGGGGGGGGTAGAGTCACTTTAACCACTTGCCAACCACATAACATACTTATATGGTGGCAGAGCAGTTTTCCTCCGGCCAGATCACATTACTAATACATGATCCGGTACATCCAGGTAGAGTGTGCGCCGCCAGCACCACGGCTGTACTGTGATTAGATGCGGCACAAGTCGATCGCCAACCAATGAGGGTCCTCCGGCACTCGCTGATCAGGGAGGAGAGAGGCTGGACAGAGCAGGAGAGGGCAGAGCTCTGTGCTGACCAGGGGAGGAAAATCCATCACTTCCTTTAGGCCCCTTTCACACTGGGGCGGTTTTCAGGCGCTACAACGCAAAAAATAGCGCCTGAAAAAACCGGAGGGCTTTCACACTGGAGCGGTGCACTAGCAGGACGGTGAAAAAAGTCCTGCTAGCCGCATTTTTGGAGCAGTGAAGGAGCGGTGTTTTCATTGCTCCTAAACCGCTCCTACCCATTGAAATCAATGGGGCAGCGCGGCTATACCGCCGGCAAAGGTGGTTTTAACCCTTTTTCGGCCTCTAGTGGGGGTTAAAACTGCCCCACTAGCAGCTGCATACTGCCGCTAAAACGACGGTAAATCGCCAATTAAAATAGCAGCGCTTTACCGCCAACACCCGCACCGCGCCAATGTGAAAGGGGCCTTAGTAAAAGCACCTCACACAGTAACACACAAACACAGGCTAGGCTCACACTTAACCCTTTGATCATCCTAGATGTTTAACCCCTTCCCAGCCAGTGTCATTAGTACAGTGACAGTGCATATTTTTAGCACTGATCACTGCATTAGTGTTGCTGGTTCCCACAAAGTGTCAGAATGTCCTCTGCAAATATCGTAGTCCCGCTATAAGTCACCACCATTACTAGTATAAAAAAATAATTTATTAAAATTCCAGTATACAGTATCTCACAAAAGTGAGTACACCTCTCATAAGAGGAGGTGTAAATATTTCTGTAAATATTTTCTTCTATCTTTGTGACAACACTGAAGAAATGACACTTGTATAACAGTGTAAACTTTTTGTCCCCTCAAAATAACTCAACACACAGCCAGGGGCGTAACTAGAAATCACAGGGCCCCATAGCAAAATGTTGTATGGGCCCCCCCCCCCCCCAAAAAAAAAAAATTAACTAATGCCATTGAACAACAGATTACAACACCCATGTGGCACAGTACCCAGGCAACAGCTTATATTAATTTCGAACAACAAAGTATGCAGTGTACTGTATGCAGCCCCTGAAGGACACACATTGCAGACCCCCCAGCAGTACAGACACCCCTCTTAGTACAGACACCCCCTACCTCAGTGCAGATCCCCAGCAGTACAAACACCCCCCTCAGTGCAGACACCCCTCTCAGTGCAGGACCCCCCAGCAGTACAGACCCCCCAGCAGTACAGACACCCCCCTTAGTACAGATACCCCCCTCAGTGTAGAAAGCCATCAGTGCAGACACCCCCCCCATTACAGACCCCCCCTCAGTGCAGGACCCCCCCAACAGTACAAATACCTCCCAGTGCAGACACCCCCTCAGTACAGACCCACCCCCAGTGCAGACCACCCCCAGCATTGCAGACTCCCCCCTCAGTAGTGCAGACTCCCCCAGCATTGCAGACTGCCCCAGCATTTCAGACCCCCCCCCCTCAGTGCAGACTCCCCCCCCCATTACAGACCCCCACTCAGTGCAGGGCCCCCCAGCAGTACAGACACCCCCCAGTGCAGACACTCCCTCATTACAGACACTCGCCAGCGTTGCAGACACCTCCTCAGTGCAGACACCTCCCCCCTCAGTAGTGCAGACCCCCCCCCCGAGAAGTGCAGACCCCCCTCAGTAGTGCAGACTCCCCCCCCTCAGTGCAGACACCACTCAGTAGTGCAGACACCCCCCTATTACAGACCCGCCTCTGTGCAGGACCCCCAGTAGTGCAGACAGACCCCCCTCAGTAGTGCAGACCCCCCCTGAGTAGTGCAGACTCCCCCTCAGTAGTGCAGACTCCCCTCTGTTAGCGCAGGCCCCCCTCAGTAGTGCAGACTCCCCCCTCAGCACAGACCCTCCCCCTCAGTAGTGCAGACCCCTCCTCAGTACAGACCCTCCCCCTCAGTAGTGCAGACCCCCTTCAGTAGTGCAGACCCCCTTCAGTAGTGCAGATCCCCCTCAGTAGTGCAGGATCTCCCCTCAGTAGTGCAGACCCCCCCCCCTCTGTAGTGCAGACCCCCCTCTGTAGTGTAGACCCCCCCTCTGTAGTGTAGACCCCCCTCAGTGCAGCAGACCCCCACTCAGTGCAGACCCCCTCAGTAGTGCAGCCCCCCCTACATACCTAAGAACAGCGCTGATATACAGCGGTGTGTGTGTCCCTCGAGCGCAGGCTCCTCCTCCTCTGTGGATATAAACAGAGAGGAGGAAAGGCGGCTCCGGTCAGTGCCGCTGAGGGACACAGCGGCACGGGGTACAGCGAGCAGTGTTAGCGGTGTGGGCGGCTGCTGCTACCCAAGCATGTCACCCAGAGGGGCCAGCACCCGCATAGTAACACCACTCACCAGGCCCCAACTCGGCTGTGGGCCCCATAGCGCCCGCGTGGGTCGCTATGGTGGTAGTTCCGCCACTGCACACAGCCATTAATGTCTAAACCGCTGGCAACAAAAGTGAGTACAACCCTAAGTGAAAATGTCCAAATTTGGTCCAATTAGCCATTGAACTTGTTAGTGTTACAAGGTCACAGGTGTGTTAAATTTGGTGTTATCGCTCTCGCTCTCTCATACTGGTCACTGGAAGTTCAACATGGCACCTCATGGCAAAGAGAACTCTCTGAGGATCTGAAAAAAAGAATTGTTGCTCTACATAAAGATGGCCTAGGCTATAAGAAGATCGCCAAGACCCTGAAACTGAGCTGCAGCACGGTGGCCAAGACCATACAGCGGTATAACAGGGCAGGTTCCACCCAGAACAGGCCTCGCCATGGCCAACCAAAGAAGTTGAGGTCACGTGCTCAGCGTCATATCCAGAGGTTGTCTTTGGGAAATAGACGTATAAGTGATGCCAGCATTGCTGCAGAGGTTGATGGGGTGGGGGGCAGCCTGTCAGTGCTTAGACCATACGCTGCACACTGCATCAAATTGATCTGCATAGCTGTCCTCCCAGAAAGAAGCCTCTTCTAAAAATGATGCACAAGAAAGCCTGCAAACAGTTTTCTGAAGACAAGCAGACTAAGGACATGGATTACTGGAAGCATGTCCTGTGGTCTGATGAGACCAAGATAAACTTATTTGGTGTCAGATGGTGACAAGCGTGTGTGGCGGCAACCAGGGGAGGAGGACAAAGACAAGTGTGTCTTGTCTACAGGCAGGCATGGTGGTGGGAGTGTCATGGTCTGGGGCTGCATGAGTGCTGCCGGCACTGGGGAGCTACAGTTCATTGAGGGAACCATGAATGCCAACATGTACTGTGACATACTGAAGCAGAGCATGATCCCCTCCTTTCGGAGTCTGGGCCACAGGGTAGTATTCCAACATGATAACCACCCCAAACACACCTCCAAGATGACCACTGCCTTGCTAAAGAAGCTGAGGGTGAAGGTGATGGACTGGCCAAGCATGACTCCAGATCTAAACCCTATTGATCATCTGTGGGGCATCCTCAAACGGAAGGTGGAGGAGCGCAAGATCTCCAACATCCACCAGCTCTGTGATGTCATCATGGAGGAGTAGAAGAGGACTCCAGTGGTAACCTGTGAAGCTCTGGTGATCTCCATGCCCAAGAGGGTTAAGGCAGTGCTGGAAAATAATGGTGGCCACACAAAATATTGACATTGGGCCCAATTTGGACATTTTCACTTAGGGGTGTCTCACTTTTGTTGCCAGTGGATTAGACATTAATGGCTGTGTGTTGAGTTATTTTGAGGGGACAGCAAATGTGCACTGTTATACAAGCTGTACACTCACTACTTTTGTCATTTCTTCAGTGTTGTCACATGAAAAGATAGAAGAAAATATTTACTTTTGTGAGATACTGTATATATCTCATAGTTTGTAGACAATTTAACTTTTGCGTAAACCAATCAATAAATGCTTATTGGGATTTTTTTTTACCAAAAATATGTAGCAGAATACATATTGGCTTAAATTTATGAAGAAATTAAATTTTTTAAAATTTTAATATTGGATGTGTTTTATAGCAGAAAGTAAAAAAAAATATTTTTTCTTCAAAATTGTTGCTCTTTTTTTGTTTATAGCGCAAAAAATAAAAACCGCAGAGGTGATCAAAGTGAATATTTTTAGCACTGATCACTGCATTAGTATTACTGGTTCCCACAAAGTGTCAGAATGTCCACCGCAAAAATCGTAGTCCCGCTACCAGTCGCTGATCACCACCATTACTAGTATAAAAAATGTATTTTAATAAAATTCCAGTATCCAGTATATATCCCATAATTTGTAGACAATATAACTTTTGCGCAAACCAATCAATAAACGCTTATTGGGATTTTTTTAAACATAAATATGTAGCACAATACATATTGGCCTATATTTATGAAGAAATTCGATTTTTTTTTTTCATTTTTTATATTGGACGTGTTTTATAGCAGAAAGTAAAAAAAAAATATTTTTTTTTTCAAAATTGTCTCTCTTTTTCTGTTTATAGCGAAATTAAAACCACAGAGGTGATCAAATACCACCAAAAGAAAGCTCTATTTGTGGGGGAAAAAAGGACATCGATTTGATTTGGGTAGAGAGTCGCACGACCGCACAATCGTCAGTAACGCAGTGCCGTTTCGAAAGAAATGGCCTGGTCAGGAAGGGGGGTAAATCTTCCGGAGGTCAAGTGGATTATTACTGCTGGTATAAATAGCTGACCTTTGTCTTTATCTTATTGTCCCGGAATCCTATATACACCATTGCAAAGTGCTTCACGTTGTATCTCACAACAACCCTAAGGCCCCCCTTCTGTATATCATTTCCTCCTAGTGTGATAGTAAATAGTTTTACATGCATAGCGCAAAATAGAAAAAACAAAGGAAATGTTTGAACAAAAAACAATGAAAGGAGTATTATGACAGATTAAACGCCATTTGTACTTACATGTCTGAAAAGTCAACATTCCGAGTATCTGGAGAATCATTTAAGGTAGTTACATAGCTGACTCAGTTCCACCTTATGCCACGTACACACGATCAAGCAAGGATACGTCGCTGGACCCGCCGCCTGGTATGGACTTAAAGGGGAACCCCAACGCCGAAAAATATCAGCGTGGGGGTTCCCCCCAAGTCCACATCAGACCCTTGTCCAAGCACGCTACCCGGCTGGCCAGGAAAGGGGGGACGAGCGAGCACCCCCCTCCTGAGCCGTATCAGGCCGCGTGCCCTCAACATGGGGGTGCCTTGGGGAAGGGGGGGCCGCGCGGCCCCCCCCACCCCAAAGCACCTTGTCCCCATGTTGATGAGGACAAGGGCCTCTTCCCGACAAGCCTGGCCATTGGTTGTCGGGGTCTGCGGGCAGGGGGCTTATTGGAATCCGGGAGCCCCCTTTAATAAGGGGGCCCCCGGATACCGGCCCCCCACCCTATGTGAATGAGTATGGGGTACAATGTACCCCTACCCATTCACCTGTAAAATAAAGTACAAAATAAAAAACACAACACACAAGGGTTAAAATAGTTTATTGCACAGGTCCAGGGGTCTTCCATCTTCGGGGGTCTTCTCGCCGGACTCCTCTGCTATCTTCTTGTAGGTCTTTTGCTAGCGGAGGAGCCCGGCTTTCTTCCTCGCCGCCGGCCTCTTCTTCTGACTTCGGGGGTCTTGTCCCCCTCTTCGGTTCTTCTGCCGGGCCACCGCACCTTCTTCTAGCTCTTTTACAGGCGGTGGGCTGGTCTTCTGCCGCCGCCTTCCGTTCTTCTGTCCTTCTCTTCTTCTTCTTCTTCTTCAGAAGTTGCCTCGCCGAGTCCTCCGCTCACAATGACGGGGACCGGGCACGCGGCGACTTTTATAGGGACAAGGGGCGGGGTCTTCGGTTGATGTCACATGGGTTGATGCCACATGGCGACAGTCCCAGCATCCTCCGGGACTGTGACATCGTAAGGGGACATGTGACATCAACCCATGTGACATCAACCGAAGACCCCGCCCCTTGTCCCTATATAAGTCACCGCGTGCCCGGTCCCCGTTATTGTGAGCGGAGGACTCGGCGAGGAAGAAGAAGAAGAAGAAGAAGAAGAAGAAGAAGAAGAAGAAGAAGAAGAAGAAGAAGAAGAAGAAGAAGAAGAAGAAGAAGAAGAAGAAGAAGACGCGGTGGCCCGGCAGAAGAACCGAAGAGGGGGACAAGACCCCCGAAGTCGGAAGAAGAGGCCGGCGGCGAGGAAGAAAGCCGGACTCCTCCGCTAGCAAAAGAGCTAGCAGAAGATAGCGGAGGAGTCCGGCAAGAAGACCCCCGGAGCTGTGCAATAAACTATTTTAACCCTTGTGTGTTGTGTTTTTTTTGTACTTTATTTTACAGGTGAATGGATAGGGGTACATTGTACCCCATACTCATTCACATAGGGTGGGGGGCCGGTATCCGGGAGCCCCCTTATTAAAGGGGGCTCCCGGATTCCGATAAGCCCCCCGCCTGCAGACCCCGACAACCAACGGCCAGGGTTGTCGGGAAGAGGCCCTTGTCCTCATCAACATGGGGACAAGGTGCTTTGGGGTGGGGGGGGCCGCGTGGCCCCCCTTCCCCAAGGCACCCCCGATGTTGAGGGCACGCTGCCTGGTACGGCTCAGGAGGGGGGGGGGGGGGGCGCTCGCTCGCCCCCCTTTCCTGGCCGGCCGGGTAGCGTGGTCGGACAAGGGTCTGATGTGGACCTGGGGGGACCCCCGCGCTGATTTTTTTCGGCGTTGGGGTTCCCCTTTAAGTCCATACCAGGCGGCGGGTCCAGCGAGGTATCCTTCGCGGGCCCCGCCTACCTGGAGACGCACTTGAAATGAGCGGACTTTCCTCCGCGTGTGGGCGAGTCCGTTCATTTCAAAAGTAGGGCGGATAGTACGGCGGACTTACTACGCCGTATTAGTCCGCTGAAAAAGTGCCATGTGTGGGCAAGTAGCCCGTTCGGAAAGTCCGACGGACAGTCTGGCGGGAAGTCCGCCAGACTAAGTACGTCGAACAGACGGCTACGTGTGTACGCGGCTTTAAGAGCATTATAGGACCCGGGCAATACAGTGCACGGGGCCCTGTCTACACAATGACGCACGAGAATAAAAATGCAAATTAGCAATAAGGCTATATTTATTGATACTTCCAACAAAATCAATGTTTAAACATTAACACAACATTTGGACAATATAACACAAGCTCTTCTCTAAAGGTTCTTTTCACCAACACGTAATAAACGTTCTTTTTCATCACCTTTCCTAGGCCGCGTACACACGGGCGGATTGTCTGGCCAACTAAGTTCGTCAGACAATCCGACAGACAGTCCGTTCAACTTTTGAATGAACGGACTTGACCACATACGATGAACAGACAGTCCACCGAAAGCGTGCGCGATGACGTGTACGGCACGTACGACGGGACGAGAAATTCGACGTCCAATACACTGCAATGCAACCTTCGCCGCGTAAATCCTTTCTGAGCATGCGCCAAACTTAGTCCGTCGAACTAGCCTACTCACGAGCGGATTGTCCGCTGAAACCAAGTTTGGACGGACTGTATTACGGAAATTCCGAAAGACTAAGTCCGTCAGACTGTCCGCTGAAAAAATCCGCTGAAGCCCACACACGAGCGGATTGTCCGCTGAAACACGGTTCAGCGGACTAAGTTGGACAGACAGTCCGCCCGTGTGTACGCGGCCTTAGTGGCAACTCTAAGATTGATATATAAGGGGGACACATAAGATATTACAGTCACAACTTGGGGGGGCCCGAGCACTAATAACTTTCACCACTAAATCATATCTCAGCTAAAAAAAAAAACGAAATATATATAAATGTACACACTCACACTCTGGTGCTGAATGGTGGATATTGGTGCTGGTGGGTACAGTGCAGATCCCCTCTGCAATACAGACCCCCTCTACAGTGCAGACCCTCTACAGTACAGACCCCCCCTACAGAGCAGACCCCCCCTACAATACAGACCCCCCATACAATACAGACCCCCCCTACAGTGCAGACCCCCCCTACAGTGCAGACCCCCCTGCAATACAGACCCCCTCTACAATACAAACCCCCCTACAATACAGCCCCTCCTCTACAATACAAACCCCCTACAGTGCAGATCCCCCTACAATACAGACCCCCCTTACAATACAGACCCCCCTACAATACAGACCCCCCTACAATACAGACCCCCTTACAGTGCAGACCCCCCTACAATACAGACCCCCTCTACAATACAGACCCCCTCTACAATACAGACCCCCCTACAGTGCAGACCCCCCTACAGTGCAGACCCCCCTTAAAATACAGATCCCCTCTACAGTGCAGACCCCCCCTACAATACAGCCCCCTCCTACAATATAGACCCCTCCTACAATACAGACCCCCCTGCAGTGCAGACCCCCCTACAGTGCAGACCCCTCCTACAATACAGACCCCCCTACAGTGCAGACCCTCTACAGTGCAGGCCCCCCTCTACAATACAGACCCCCCTATAATACAGAACCCCTCTACAATACAGGCCACCCCTCATACAGTGCAGACCCCCCCCCCCCTTTAGACCCATAATGTACCTCAGTCCTCAGATGATCAGGCAGGACATGCTCAGCACTGGCCGGGTCCCCTCCCCGTGTGTAAACATAAAGGAGGAGGGGGAGGCGGCTTCACCTCTGCTCAGCTGTGTGAGACAGCCGAGCCGAAACTGATCGTAGCCGTGAGAGAAGGGGATCGTTGCGGCCGGGTCCCGGATGTTCCAACGGGTGTCACTCGGTGCAGCTCGCACCCCCTCTCCTGCAAAGCCACTGCATGGACTAGCGGAGGAGGGGTGCCGGCCTGACACCACCCCCAGAATGTGGCACCCAGGGAGGCCCAGACATTTGGGAGATACTTGGCTGGAGTCGCTGGGCAGGTGGGACCCCCCAGGCAAGTGGGGCCCCCGGGCAACTGCCCAGCATGCCCAATGCAAAAAAACGGCCCTGAGCTGACCCATGAGACAAAAACATGGCCAAGTCTCAAAAGGATTTTAAACAAACTCCGACCATTTGAATTATTTAAAAAACAGTAATCATACAAGATCCCTCACCTCCTCACCTCCTCATAGCCACACATGGTCATAGGAAATCTAATTTTCTGGCATGGAGCTAAAGTGTAATGGGACCGGGCCATAGGGTTGCCACCTCATCCCTTTAAACCTGAACACATATGAATTACACTGGATCTGAGGGTAATTTAATGCAGATAAGGCACCAAATTAGTTTTTAAAGCATGCGCGCGGGAGATTTTATTCCGGCCGGTCGGCCACTGCCGGATTTTCAGGCCGAGAATCCCCTTGTGCGGCGCATAGCGAGGGGAATATCTCCTAAACCGTACAGGTTTAGGAGATATTTTTTTTACCTACAGGTAAGCCTTATTATAGGCTTTCCTGTAGGTAAAAGTTAAAAAATTTAGTTTACAACCACTTTAAGAGGAATTGCAGTCTGCTCACATAATTTGTAATAAAAACATCTTTGCCATTCTGAAGCTTCCCTCTTTGCATATTATTTTATATATACTGTGATTCTGTAATTGCCAAATTTGCTGCAGAAATCTCCCTCCAATCTGGCTGCAGCCATTTTAACTGTGGGCAGCTGAGACTGCAGCCTGTTCACTTCCTGGATTAACACACAGAGGCACAGCTCCAGCTCTGTAGCTGTGGTTGGCCTTCTTATGACTCATTCCCCTCCCTTCCTGGCAAACTCAGAGAGAGAGAGCTGTGCATGATGTCATAAGCCTAGGCTAATGACCAGACAAGAAACAGGAAGTGGGCTGTATAAGGGACTTATTGGCAGAAAAATGTTTTACTATCCAAAATTAAAACAACAACAAGGGCAGAAGATTTAATAGATGGAAATTTGAAAAAAATTACTCAAGGTCCAATTTAATTACCACCTTAATCAGCCTGTGTAATTATTATGTGTTCGGGTTTTACCACTTGGAGACCTTCCCACATACATTTACTGCAGCGGGGCGGCCTCTCTGGGCAAAATCATGTACCTGGACGTGGTTTCGCCCTTCCTGGTCTGGGGTGCATGTCCAATCACAGCTGGAGCCAGGTCAGCCGGGACCCACCGATTGTTCCTGAGGCAGACAGAATGGCAGTAGACCAGACTTTTTGACAGTAAAGATCCAACGGAACTAATCTGGCGGACAATTTGATCGTGTGTGGGCTCCATCGGATCTTTGCTGTCCAAAAATCTGACGGACTTTAGAAATAAAACATGTTTAAAAAATTTTTGCCGGAGCTCCGCCGGACCCAGTTTTTATCAAGAATCCGCTCGTGTGTATGCTAGTCTGACAGACAAAAACCAACGCTAGGGCAGCTATTGACTACTGGCTATGAACTTCCTTATTCTAGTCTGGTCGTACGTCATCACGTTCGAATCCGTCAGACTTTGGTGTGATTGTGTGTGGCCAAGTCTGTTTATTCAGAAAGTCCGTTGGAACTCCGCCGAAAGTCCGTTGGAAAGACCGTCAGACCTAGTCCGTCGAAAAAGTCCGCTCGTGTGTACGCGGCATTAGTGTCCGAATTGTCTGCTGCAATATAGCAGTCCCGCTATAAGTCGCTGATCACCGCCATTACTAGTAAAAATGAAAATAAAATAAAAAATATCCCAGTTTGTAGTCGCAATAACATTTTCGCAAACCAATCAATATACACTTATTGGGATTTTCTTTTTGGGGGCCTCTGGCGGCCTGGCGGGGGAGTCACGGTCAGGGTCAGGGGTTATGTTCTCCCCTCGGGCGTTCCCTGAATAGGGACGCCGGTTGGGGAAAGCCTCAAATTGCTCTATTTGTTTATATTTGTTTTGTTTATTGTTATTCAGGTGAAGGTACTGAGAGATGGGTCCAGCCCATCTGTTCTGTTTTTGTTCGAGTTTTAATAGCCCCCGTGCAGGGGCGGTCCTATTATTGTTACAATAATATATTGTTTCCTTACAAGCCTTGTGGTTGGTGGTAGAGCCACCCCCCCTAAGTGTCCTGTAGCTAGGATGCCATGTACACCAGGTGTGGTGACTATGTGTTTTACATGCCGATTTTGTGTCTTCTCTCCGCTCTCCTTCTCTTCTCCTCTTTACCTCTTCCCCTCTCCCTCCCCTACTCGGGCTCGGAGTGCCTCGCCTTGGGATCAAGGTAGGTAAGTGGCCAGTCGGTCGCTGTATATTTATATGAAATTTGTTCCCACCCCCAGATGTCTCAGAATGCGTTGAAAATATTCTCGCAGAATATCCATGGATTTAATTCCCCCATTAAAAGGTCAAAGGTCTTCCGTCATCTGAAATCTCAGTCAATTGACGTAGTCTGTCTGCAGGAAACCAGGTTTTCCCAATCCTCATCTCCCAAGTATTTGTCTTCCCATTATCCAGTATTCTTTACGGCCTCTGCTTCTGAGAAACATATAGGGGTGCTGATGGCGTTTTGGCGTAACCTTCAATTTAACTGTTCTAGGGAGATAGCGGACCCCACGGGTAGATTTTTAATCTTGCAAGGCACCCTGTGGGATCAGGAGGTTACCCTGGTGGGATACTACGCTCCTAATTCATTTCAGCAGAGGTTTTTCTCGCATCTGCTTCAAGTAATCACCAGGCACCAAATGGGCCTGCTGATTATGATGGGAGACTCCAATTCAGTTTTTAATTCCACTCTGGATAGACGTAGTCTCAGGGAAGTACCTCCATCCCACGATGCCTCCCAAGAACAAGCGCTGTGTGATCTTTTACAATCATATGGCTTGGTGGAAGTGTGGCGTGAGCAGCACCCGGGATTTCGGGATTTACTTTTTTTTCTAACCCCCATCAGAGTTTTTGTAGAATAGATCATGTGTTTCTGCACCTTAGCTCCTTACCGTCGGTATATAAGATTATTATCTCTACCTCCTGACCATGGCCCCCTGACTCTTGGAATTTCTTTGGCTGGATTCTCCCACCCGGCCTATCACTGGAGGATTAATGAATCTCTTCTGACTACGCCTGATACCTGTACCCAAGTACAAACACACATTCAAACCTATTTTGTGGAAAATGTGGGCTCGGCCGCATCCCCGGTCGCCTTGTGGGAAGCCCACAAGGCGACGGTCAGGGGACACCTAATTCAGATCGCCTCCCGTACGAAGCGAGCCAGAGAGCAGCAGACACGGGAGTTGATCTTTTTATTAGAAGCAGCGGATGTGTCTTAGAAGGCGCGTCCAACGACAGTCAATAGAAAGGTCCGTGACAACGTGGTCACTGAGTTGGACCTGCTTGCCTCCGCTCAGGCTGAAAAGGCCCTGCGCTGGGCCAAGTATAAATTCTATAGTAGCTCAAACAAACCGGGTCCTATGCTGGCTAGGAAGCTTAATTCGGTGGGCCGCCCGAGCAGACCGGTTCGACTGCAGGTGAGAGGAGGGGGATTCACGTCTAACCCATCCAAGGTAGTGGCCTCATTTCTCTCTTCTCTATATAGCAGACCAGCTGCCTTTGATCGGGAAAAGGCCAAGAGATTCTTTCAAATGTTTAGTCTTCCCTCATTGTCCCCGGAAGCCCAGGACACTTTGAATGCTCCTATATCTGAACGGGAAGTCTCTCAGGCCCTCAAGTCCCTTAAACCGTCTAAGGCGACAGGCCCGGACAGCTTTACTGGTCTATATTATAAGACTTTTGCACCCCTGCTCATGCCCCATCTAATTTCCTATTTCAACTCCTGGCAGGAAGGTGAGCGGCCCTCATTAGACTCGCTTAAGGCCCACATTTCTATGATCCCCAAGTCTCTTGAGGAAGCCACGGACCCGCAATCGTTTCGTCCCATCTCCCTGTTGAATGTCGACCTGAAGGTCTTAGGAAAAGTTCTAAGCTCGCGGGTTAATAGGTTCAGGCCTTCAGGCCCTCATTCACAGGGACCAAGTGGGCTTTGTGCCCGGTCGCCAGGCGGGGGATAACGTCCGCAAGGTCATCCATCTCCTCCATATCCTCCACCAGCGTAAGATCCCGGGTTTTTTGCTTTCACTGGATATTTATAAAGTGTTTGACTTGCTCTCCTGGGATTAGCTTAAATTTGCTTTAACTAGGTGGGGATTTGGGGTACATTTTTTAAGTTGGATCCAAGCCCTCTATTCAGCCCCGTCAGCGCTGGTTAAATATGCAGGCTTTCCATCCGACCCTTTCCCCATACTTCGGGGCACCAAGCAGGGCTGCCCCCTGTCCCCGGTGCCCTTTATCCTGGCACTGGAACCGCTGGCGGCGGTGATCAGGGCCACTGGTAGCAACTCGGGAGTTCCTTACGCTGGTTCTCACTATAAAATGAGTTTCTTTGCGGACGACGCCCTCCTGACTCTGTCAGACCCACTTATCTCCCTGCCCAACCTGCAACTTATATTAGACCGGTTCACAGCCTTTTCCGGCCTTCAAATTAATCCCTCCAAGACCACGGCGCTGAACGTCAACCTTCCTACGGAATTGGTGCAGCGCCTCTAGGACCATTTCCCCTATCGTTGGGCATCCCACTCGATTGACTATTTAGGTATCAAAATAACACCTTCTTATTCCTCCCTGTTCTCTGCCAACTACTATCCCCTGCTGCATACAGCGTCCACCCTTATGCAGGCCTGGCAATTCCCCACCCTTTCATGGGTTGGCAGGATCTCGGCAGTGAAAATGACGATTCTGCCCAAGGTCCTTTACTATTTTCGCACCCTGCCTGTCCGAGTACCTTCTTTTTTTCTCCGTCTCCTGCAGAATAAGATTCTCCAATTTATCTGGGCACATAAATGCCCTAGGGTACCTATAGCGACCCTTTTTACCCACAGGCTCCAGGGAGGCCTGGGGGTTCCCAACATCCCAAAATATTACACAGCGGTGCGGATCTCCCCGTTGACTATGCTTCACGCATCCAGGGATGTTCCCTTGTGGGTGCTTCTGGAGGTGCCTAACTGCGACCCCTGTTCACTCCAAACACTGCTTTGGCTCCCCCGGGCACTGCGCCCCCTTTCATTGATTCCTATGCTGCTGCATGGTTTGCAGATTTGAGACTCTGTCCACTTCTCCGGCAACTTGATGTCCCCCTTTCTACCCTTGCTCCCCATCACTCGCCACCCTCTCTTCCCCCCAGGTCTGGAGGAACCTCAGGCATTTTCCTGGTGGCCCTCACATGGCTACCCACGAGTTCAAAACTTTCTTTCCGCACGCTCCTTCCTTACCTGGGAGGCTATTTGGGAGACGCATGAGGCACCGGCTAGTGAGCATTATTGCTTCATTCAATTGAAGCACTGGATTGCAGCCCTGCGTCGCATGTCCACCTATCCATTTCAAAAAACCTTTTTCGAGCACGTATGCCAACGCGCTCCTGGGTCCCCAGGCCTTATCTCGGCCATTTATTCTTCCTTGAATGGACGTCCGCCATCAGCACTCCTCTCATATATGGTCCGATGGGAAAGGGACCTTCAGGCCCCTATAGACTTGGAAGATTGGAGTAAAGCCTGGAGAATGGTAGCCAAATGCTCGTTTAATACAAACACCCTAGAGGCCGCATACAAAGTCCTGTTTTGATGGTACTGGGTACCAGCCCGCACAGCGCAGGCCTTCCTTGGAAGTGCTGCCAGATGCTTTCGCAACTGTGGGCAGCGGGGAGATGTTATACACACATGGTGGTCCTGCCCGAAGCTGGTGGGGTTCTGGTCAAGGGTTTTTGGTTTACTGCAGACACTCTTCCACTTAACGATCCGAAGGGACGTCAAGCTAGCTCTCTTACATTGTCCGATACCAGGCTTGCGAGGCCCTCAGCAGAAGCTGGCTACCTACCTATTTATAGCTGCTAAGCGGACCATTGCCCAGGCCTGGAAGACCCAACGGGTGGAGTTCCATGGGGTAAAGACACGCATGACTACGATGCTGCTACATGAACGCATGTCCAGCATTGTACACGATTCACATGCTGAATTTCTTAAAATCTGGGAGCTGTGGATTTCATATGAGTTCCCTACGCTCCAAGCAGCGTGCCTAGGCCTGGTCTAACTCCCCTTGGTGGGGCCTCCGCGTCCGAGTTCCCTCATCCCTCTTCCCCCTCTCTTCTCTCTAACTTCTTTCTCTTGTCCCTTCGCTCCTTTTACTCTTCTTCATAGTCTCCCTCTCTTCTTAGAATTACTGCTGCCCCCCATGAAAGGGGGTAGCGGTAGAAGGGTTCTCCCCTCAGAGACAACAGGGGGGTTTGGATTCTGTACTGTGACTAGTCTTGCTGCCACCCCCTGCTTACATTATACCATTTGTATATTGGGGGGATTTGCCCTTTGGACTTGTATTCATGTTTTGTAGCCCCTGCGAGGGTGTTCCATGAGCAGTTTATATTTTCTTGTTTACTCAAACTTCTAATCAACATATTGAAACGAAAACCATATACTATATTATTAAAGGGAATGTAAAGAGGATTTCTTTTATATATATATATAAACCATAGCCAAGAAGTATTGCATATCAGTTTTATATTATTTCAAACTAGTAGTTGGAGCTCCTAGCTTTTTTTCAACATATTTTCTGGCCTAACTTTTCAACTTTGCTGGGAAAAAAAAATAGTTATTTACAGAGCCCAATAGCTAAAGCTGACATTTACAGACACAACAGAACAAGCCTGAACAATTACTCCTCCCCTTCCAACTCTCCTCTGGATGACTCCATATGGAGAAGAGAGAGAGAGAGAGAGAGAGAGAGAGAGAGAGAGAGAGAGAGAGAGAGAGAGAGAGAGAGAGAGAGAGAGAGAGAGAGAGAGAGAGAAGAGAGAGAGAGAGAGAGAGAGAGAGAGAGAGAGAGAGAGAGAGAGAGAGAGAGAGAGAGAGAGAGAGAGAGAGAGAGAGAGAGAGAGAGAGAGAGAGAGAGAGAGAGAGAGAGAGAGAGAGAGAGAGAGAGAGAGAGAGAGAGAGAGAGAGAGAGAGAGAGAGAGAGAGAGAGAGAGAGAGAGAGAGAGAGAGAGAGAGAGAGAGAGAGAGAGAGAGAGAGAGAGAGAGAAAAAAAATGGGTGAAACCTTGTGCGCTGCTTGAACTAAAAGCTAAATGTATATCAGCTGCTGACACTTCCCACACCTCCCCAAAATGTTAAAAAACTGAGACCTGTATATATAATATACACCTGTGCATGTGCACATGTGTATAAAGTGTCCCGCTCCTAATCACAGAAATACTGTGATCTGACCAATAAAAGTGCTAGTGCCCCTATGCTAAGATTCTGTAAGGTCAATACCAATGTACAGATAAATCCATTTGAATGCAATCAATTTTCAACAAATCAAAAGATATAAAAAAATAATATTATGCAAAAAAAAAAACTGAAAAAATAAAAAAACTGAAAAGTGCTCGTGCATCCCATGAATCTCAAATAGTAAAGTGATAACAATAAAGTGGTAAAATTAAATGTATTGCAATAAAGTCCATAAATTATAATCAATTCAGCAAAAGTTCATGAAGGGCACACCTGACGGGGGAGGAGAGCACAATTGCATGAAGGCACTTATTTATGGACTTTTGTTGAATTGATTATAATTTATGGACCTTATTGCAATACATTTAATTTTACCACTTTATTTTTATCACTTTGCTATCTGAGATTCACGGATGCACGAGCACTTTTCAGTTTTTTAATTTTTTCCGTTTTTTTATTTTTTCACATATTATTTTTTATATCTTTTGATTTGTTGAAAATTGATTGCATTCAAATGGATTTATCTGTACATTGGTATTGACATTACAGAATCTTAGCATAGGGGCACTAGCACTTTTATTGGTCAGATCACAGTATTTCTGTGATTAGGAGCGTGACACTCAGGGGTGGACTGACAACTCATGGGCCCCCCCCTGGCAATAGATTTATGGGGCCACACAGTATACACACACACATACAGTATACCCACACACACACAAACACACATACAGAATACACACACACATACAGTATACCCACACACACACAAACACACATACAGAATACACACACACATACAGTATACCCACACACACACACACACACACACACATACAGAATACACACACACAATATACACACACACCTGGTTTTATTGAGGCTGGCAACCCTGATGGGGCCCCTTAGTGGCATGGGGCCCTCGGGCAGTGCCCGAGTGCCCGAATGGTCAGTCCGCCCCTGGTGACACTTTATACCAGGGATATGCAATTAGCGAACCTCCAGCTGTTGCAAAACTACAAGTCCCATCATGCCTCTGCCTCTGGGTGTCATGCTTGTGGCTGTCAGAGTCTTGCTATGCCTCATGGGACTTGTAGTTTTGCAACAGCTGGAGGTCTGCTAATTGCATATCCCTGCTTTATACACATGTGCACATGCACAGGTGTATATAATATATACAGGTCTAAGTAAAAAGATAACAGCTTCTGCTGTGTGTTATGCACAGCATCTGAATCTCTCCAGTGTGTTGGATGCCCGTTCCCCGTGTTGTTTGTTATAGCTCCACCCACCAACATATATGCCCCTACAGCTCTGCAGTGACATAGCGGTGGTGTAATGGTTTGCAGATGGAACTGCAGTGCAAAGCTGAGGCCTCAGGCACCACTAGGGTTGCTAATTTTTCTTCTAGTCAAACCAGAACATTTTAGCAGCATATGGAATTATAATATATATATATATATAGTTATAGGATAACAGACCTGGGACACCTTTGGGCACTCCTAAGAGAATAGTAATGCATAGAGCCCCCTCCCCCTCCTGCCAGGCCCTGTTCTGAGCAACATTTCTGTCCCTTAAAGAGGGAAAAGAATGACATCACCAGTAACAGGGCTGCTAAATATTATTAATCTCCATGTATAGTCTGTATTTCTTCTTTTTCTTCTTTTTTCTTTTTTTGGGGGGGGGGGGGGGGTAGAGTCACTTTAACCACTTGCCGACCACATAATATACTTATAAGGTGGCAGAGAAGTTTTCCCCCGGCCAGATCACATACCTAATACATGATCCGGTACATCCAGGTAGAGTGTTTGCCACCAGCGCCACGGCTGTACTGTGATTAGATGCGGCACAAGTCGATCACCAACCAATGAGGGTCCTCCAGCACTCGCTGATCAGGGAGGAGAGAGGCTGGACAGAGCAAGAGAGGGCAGAGCTCTGTGCTGACCAGGGGAGGAAAATCCATCACTTCCTTTAGTAAAAGCACCTCACACAGTACACACAAACACTGGCTAGGCTCACTCTTAACCCTTTGATCACCCTAGATGTTTAACCCCTTTCCAGCCAGTGGCATTAGTACAGTGACAGTGCATATTTTTAGCACTGATCACTGCATTAATGTTACTGGTTGCCACAAAATGTCAGAATGTCCTCTGCAACAATCGTAGTCCCGCTACCAGTCACTGATCAAAACCATTACCTGTATAAAAAAAAATAATTTAATAAAATTCCAGTATACAGTATTTCACAAAAGTGAGTACACTTCTCATTTTTCTGTAAATATTTTGTTCTATCTTTTCATGTGACAACACTGAAGAAATGACACTTGTCTACAATGTAAAGTAGTGAGTGTACAGCTTGTATAACAGTGTAAATTTGCCGTCCCCTCAAAATAACTCAACACACAGCCATTAATGTCTAAACCGCTGGCAACAAGTTAGTACACCCCTAAGTGAAAATGTCCAAATTTGGTCCAATTAGCCATTGGACTCGTTAGTGTTACAAGGTCGCAGGTGTGTTAAATTTGGTGTTATCGCTCTCACTCTCTCATACTGGTCACTGGAAGTTCAGCATGGCACCTCATGGAAAAGAACTCTCTGAGGATCTGAAAAAAAAAGAATTGTTGCTCTACATAAAGATGGCCTAGGCTATAAGAAGATTGCCAAGAGCATGAAACTGAGCTGCAGCACGGTGGCCAAGACCATACAGCGGTATAACAGGGCAGGTTCCACCCAGAACAGGCCTTACCATGGCCAATCAAAGAAACTGCGTGCACGTGCTCAGCGTCATATCCAGAGGTTGTCTTTGGGAAATAGATGTATGAGTGCTGCCAGCATTGCTGCAGAGGTTGAAGGGGTGGGGGGTCAGCCTGTCAGTGCTCAGACCATACGCCGCACACTGCATGAAATTGGTCTGTGTGGCTGTCGTCCCAGAAAGAAGCCTCTTCTAAAGATGATGCACAAGAAAGCCCGCAAACAGTTTTCTAAAGACAAGCAGACTAAGGACATGGATTACTGGAACAATGTCCTGAGGTCTGATGAGACCAAGATAAACTTATTTGGTTCAGATGGTGACAAGCGTGTGTGGTGGCAACCAGGTGAGGAGGACAAAGACAAGCGTGTGTTGCCTACAGTCAAGCATGGTGGTGGGAGTGTCATGGTTTGGGGTTGCATGAGTGCGGCCGGCACTGGGGAGCTACAGATCATTGAGGGAACCATGAATGCCAACATGTACTGTGATATACTGAAGCCGAGCATGATCCCCTCCCTTTAGAGACTGGACCGCAGGGCAGTATTCCAACATAATAACCACCCCAAACACACCTCCAAGACCACCACTGCTTTGCTAAAGAAGCTGAGGGTAAAGGTGATGGACTGGCCAAGCATGTCTCCAGACCTAATCCCTATTGATCATCTGTGGGACATCCTCAAATGGAAGGTGGAGGAGCGCAACATCTCTAACATCCACCAGCTCTGTGATGTCATCATGGAGGAGGGGAAGAGGACTCCAGTGCCAACCTGTGAAGCTCTGGTGATCTCCATGCCCAAGAGGGTTAAGGCAGTGCTGGAAAATAATGGTGGCCACACAAAATATTGACACTTTGGGCCCAATTTGGACATTTTCACTTAGGGGGTGTACTCACTTTTGTTGCCAGCGGTTTAGACATTAATGGCTGTGTGTTGAGTTATTTTGAGGGGACGGGAAATTTACACTGTTATACAAGCTGTACACTCACTACTTTGCATTGCAGACAAGTGTCATTTCTTCAGTGCTGTCACATGAAAATATTTACAAAATTGTGAGGGGTGTACTGACTTTTGTGAGATACTGTATATATCTCATAGTTTGTAGTTTTGCGCAAACCAATCAATATATGCTTATTGTGATTTTTTTTTTACCAAGAATGTGTAGCAGAATACATATTGGCTTAAATTTATGAAGTTGGATGTGTTTTATAGAAGAAAGTAAAAAAATATATTTTTCTTCAAAATCGTTGCTCTTTTTTTGTTTATAGCGCAAAAAAATAAAAACCGCAGAGGTGATCAAAGTGAATATTTTTAGCACTGATCACTGCATTAGTATTACTGGTTCCCACAAAGTGTCAGAATGTCCACCGCAAAAATCATAGTCCCGCTACCAGTCGCTGATCACCACCATTACTAGTATAAAAAATGTATTTTAATAAAATTCCAGTATATATCCCATAATTTGTAGACAATATAACTTTTGCGCAAACCAATCAATAAACGCTTATTGGGATTTTTTTAACCAAAAATATGTAGCACAATACATATTGGCCTATATTTATGAAGAAATTCGTTTTTTTTTTTTTCATTTTTTATATTGGACATGTTTTATAGCAGAAAGTAAAAAAATATATATTTTTTTTTTTAAAAATTGGCTCCCTTTTTTTTGTTTATAGTGGAATTAAAACCACAGAGGTGATCAAATACCACCAAAAGAAAGCTCTATTTGTGGGGAAAAAGGGACATTGATTTTATTTGGGTACAGAGTCGCACAACCTCGCAATCGTCAGTTAAAGTAACGCAGTGCCGTATCGCAAGAAATGGCCTGGTTAGGAAGGGGGGTAAATCTTCCGGAGGTCAAGTGGATTATTACTGCTGGTATAAATAGCTGATCTTTGTCTTTGTCTTATTGTCCCGGAATCCTATATACACCATTGAAAAGTGCTTCACGTTGTATCTCCCAGCTACCCTAAGGCCCCCCTTCTGTATATCATTTCCTCCTAGTGTGATAGTAAATAGTTTTACATGCATAGCTCAAAATAGAAAAAACAAAGGAAATGTTTGAACAAAGAACAATGAAAGGAGTATTATGACAGATTAAACGCCATTTGTACTTACATGTCTGAAAAGTCAACATTCCGAGTATCTGGAGAATCATTGAAGTTACATAGCTGACCCAGTTCCACCTTAAGAGCATTATAGGCCCCGGGCATGACCTATGCATTCGGTAATTACCCCTTCCGTAAGTTTTCTTACCCATACCTGTATCAATACCCTTTTACCTTTTCCCATTCCCAATAAATAGACCACACCGGAGTTTGGAGTATAAATTGGCCATAGCAGCCTTTTATTTAACCAGAACTTTAACCAAAATAAAATAAATAACTTTAATGTTATAATAGAAACATACTTATATACATATTGCAACAGCAATTACAACTCCCAGTCGTTTGGTCTTTGACGGTACCTCGGTTCCATTTAACGTTACTATTTTCCAAAACCAAAAACCCACTGCGGGACCAAATTTGTACCATACAAGGCCTCCGGTCGTTTAACAGCCCGGAGACAACCCCACCTTCCCGCAGTGTAACCAAACCCGTATCCCAGCCTACCCTTCCGCTGGGATACACCAAAAGGGGCACATACGACCTATGAGCCCCCCACACCGTTCCATCACCTAATTTGTTTTACCCCGTCAAAGACCAAAGACACCGCCTTCCACTGCTATGACGACCTCCACCACCGAACCTGCAAGAAAAATGAGAAACCCGACAGCAATCGGAAAACAACAGTACAATAACTCAAAATAAAGGGGGCGGGTGGGTGGGCAACTTCCACACTTGTGACCCACGCTTCCTGTTGCAGCTCCTCCCCCTCCTTATATGGCGCTCCGCCCTCTCCTCTCTCTCTCCTGCCGCTCCACCCCTCCCTCTTTCTATTCTTCAGTTTAACCCTATAAGGGGCTACCTCGCATTTGTCATGCCAGCCCTGCACCTACGTCTAGCCTGCGTTTCCGGGCTTCCCTTGACCTATGCATTCGGTAATTACCCCTTCCGTAAGTTTTCTTACCCATACCTGTATCAATACCCTTTTACCTTTTCCCATTCCCAATAAATAGACCACACCGGAGTTTGGAGTATAAATTGGCCATAGCAGCCTTTTATTTAACCAGAACTTTAACCAAAATAAAATAAATAACTTTAATGTTATAATAGAAACATACTTATATACATATTGCAACAGCAATTACAACTCCCAGTCGTTTGGTCTTTGACGGTACCTCGGTTCCATTTAACGTTACTATTTTCCAAAACCAAAAACCCACTGCGGGACCAAATTTGTACCATACAAGGCCTCCGGTCGTTTAACAGCCCGGAGACAACCCCACCTTCCCGCAGTGTAACCAAACCCGTATCCCAGCCTACCCTTCCGCTGGGATACACCAAAAGGGGCACATACGACCTATGAGCCCCCCACACCGTTCCATCACCTAATTTGTTTTACCCCGTCAAAGACCAAAGACACCGCCACAGCCCGCAAGGATGACCCCTTAGCCTTAAGGGCCCCTCCACACCCGAAGAGCCCGCTCAATCCCCTCCTGCACTCCCAGAGTCCACAGGTCAGTACCCACCGCCGTGAGATGCACACCATCCCCCCTGAGGTACATGCCCACATTTACCTCCAACTCCGTGTGCCGTATCACCAACCCCCCATTCCGGGACACAAACCTCCCCAGGGCCTTATTAACCTTAATTCTAGCCTTATTAATTCGAACCACAGAGCGAGCCATACGCCACGCGGTCCGTGCAACGATGTCCGACCAGATCACCACCATGCTCGGAAAATCTCTCCGAAGCATGAGAAAATCCCGTTTTACATCGGACACAATGTCCCTGGTAGACCGGGCCCCCAAATCGTTACCCCCCACATGCAGCACCAACACATCCGGGGGCCTATCTAGCCTGGCGTACCGAAGAAATTCCGGCACCACCCTGTTCCATTTAAGCCCAGGAATCCCCAACCAACGTACACTCGCCTCCCCCCGGGAAATCCCCAGCTGCCTTCCCTCCGGCCTGACATCTGCTCTCCTGGCACCCCAAAAAACATAGGAGTGCCCCAATATCCAGACGAGGCGTTCGCGACCTCCATCTGAAAGGAAAAACAAAAACACTAGAGCAACTATACCAATCCCAACCACGACCCCACCAAAACATCCACCCCCCCCCGCCTGCTACAAAACATGAACCCAAACCCTGAACACCCCTTACGTCAGATGTGGTCGCACGTACGACCGAAAACGCCGAGATTCCCAGCGCCCAATCCTCTTGACCACCGCCTCGTCCAACCCGCACCTGGCCGCCTCAGTGGCTGCCCCGATGCGGAAGGAGTGGGAGGCGAACTGAGTGCAATCCAAACCCCCAGCCCGCAGACACCTCCGAAACACCGCCACAAATTGAAAACGGGATAAAAAGGTGCCGTCTTGATGCACCAGCAACGGGCCCGCCCCTTGCGGCCGAACCCTCAGGAACTCCGAAACCACCCTCACTGGGCATAACCCCGACCCCGGCAGCTCAAACAACCATACATCCACCCCAATCCCAGTCTGATCTGTCTTGGACCTACGCAGGCGCAAACGCACCCTATCAGCCTCCAAGGTCACATCCTGACCCAACAAACCCCCCCCAACCGTCTTAGCAGGACTGACCAATTCCCCAACCCGAAAAGCCCCAAAGAAGGCCAACGAAAAAGCCGCTCGGAACAACCGCACCTCGTAACCCGAAGTGCACTGTTCCCCCAAGCGCCCGCAGACAACCTGTAGAACCTGGAAGGTCACCGGCCTCCGCATATCCCTCCGCGGATTGCCCTTTTTGTACCCCTTAACCGCCTGCTTGACCCAAAAATCCTTCGTGTGATCAACTTCCCCCCGCAACTTAAACCAAAACGCCAGTGCCGTAAGCTTGCGCTCAATCAAGGACACCGACCCCGCGCGTTCCATCACCCTAGCCACAAAGCACAACACCAAAAGCCCCTGCTCACCACTCCCACCCAGCTCAGCGTCCGCTAGCCGTGTAAAATCCAGCCATTCCTTCCATACTTTACAGTACGCCGCCCAGGTCGCCTTGCTCACCGACCTCCTGATCCAGTCCGTGGCGAGTCCAACGCAACCTCCCAGAGCCACCCCGGGCAGGGGATCCCATCTCTCGCCGCCTCCGGAGCCAACGCCCGAAACCTCTCCCACTGGAATCGAGATAAGGCATCAGCCACGTTATTGTCCACCCCAGGCACATGAACGGCATACAAAAATATGTTAGCCTGCAAACACCGCAGCACCAGGTGGCGCAGCAGCCGGATCACCGGCTGCGAGGAAGCCGACATCCGATTGATCACCTGCACCACTCCCATGTTGTCACAGTGCAACCTGATCTTCAGATCCCTGCACGACCCCCCCCAAAGCTCCATCGCCAGCACCACCGGAAACAATTCCAGCAGCCCCAGGTTCTTCGCATACCCCGCCTCCACCCACGACCTGGGCCACGCCTCTGCGCTCCACTGTCCCCGAAAAAAGGCCCCATAGCCCGCGGACCCCGCCGCAT
This sequence comes from Lithobates pipiens, assembly GCF_037356315.1. Taxonomy (NCBI): domain Eukaryota; kingdom Metazoa; phylum Chordata; class Amphibia; order Anura; family Ranidae; genus Lithobates; species Lithobates pipiens. The sequence goes on from NW_027507787.1 coordinate 228,107,545, forward strand.
CCGTCACCAACTCCACGTCAAAATTACTCACCGGCCCTTTCATCCACACCGACCGTCCATTGAAGTCTTCCAAAAAAGTCTGCCAAATCCGCAAGTCCTCCCTAAGATCCCGTGTCAACCGAATGAAGTGGGTTGGAACCAGGACACCCGCCGTAGCCCCCGACAGCCGGCGGCAAAATATCCGCCCCATCGGAATGATCCGGCAGGCAAAATTTAACTTACCCAGGACCGACTGCAATTTCCGCAGTTGCACTTTCCGCACGCCGACCAACTCCCGCAGCTCCTGCCTCAGTCCCTCGACTTTGTCGTCCGGCAAGCGGCACTCCATAACCTCCGTGTCTATTTCAATGCCCAAAAAACTCAAGACCGTGGCCGGCCCCTCCGTTTTATCGGCCGCCAACGGCACCCCAAAGCGATCCGCAATGTGTTGCAACGTGGCCAAAAGGATCGCACACACATTGGAGGACGGGGGGCCCACGACCAGAAAGTCATCGAGGTAATGAATCACCGACGCCCAGCCCGACACATCGCGTACCACCCATTCCAAGAATGAACTAAACAGTTCAAACAAGGCACAGGACACGGAACAGCCCATGGGCAAGCACTTGTCCACGTAAAACCGTTCCTGCCAATAACACCCCAAGAGCCAAAAGCTCTCCGGGTGCACGGGCAACAGCCGAAACGCCGCCTCAATGTCAGACTTTGCCATAAGGGCCCCCTTACCGTACCGCCGCACCCAGCCTACCGCCGCATCGAACGACGTGTAAGAAACCGTGCAGGCCTCGGGATCGATAGCATCGTTCACCGACCCCCCTTTTGGGAAGGACAGATGATGGATAAGCCGGAACTTGTTGGGTTCCTTCTTAGGCACCACCCCCAACGGCGACACCACCAAGACCGGCAAAGGCTGCTCCACGAACGGTCCACACATCCTCCCCAAGGAAACCTCCTTAGCCAATTTGTCGCTGACCACCCCCGGATGCCGCAAGGCGGACCTCAAGTTCCTAGCCACCGGGGGAGCCACTTCCAGCGAACACGGAATCCGAAAACCCACCGCAAACCCCTCCCCCAGCACCCGCGCAGCCCCCTTGTCCGGATACCTATTTAGAAAAGGACGCATCCTTTCCACCCTCACCGGGGTTGCTCCCCTTGAACGCAGGGTCCCCAGTACGCTTGCCCCTCTTAAAACAACGGGAGAGGGAGTGAGTGCCTCCGCAACCGGAACACTCATGTTTAAATCGACAGGACCCCCCGAACTTGCAGGCCCCTTCGTTAAATTGCCAGCACACGCCCATCTTTTTACCGGCCGGAAGTCCAGAGGCGGGGGTACCCCCGGCCCCCCCCTGAAAAAACTGCGAAGGCGTCCGCGCCGACGCCATCAACCGCATCCAAAGGCTGATATCCTTGTGGTCCCACCGAATATCAGGCCGCACCGCCCGCCGCTGCCGAAACTGCTCGTCGTACCGCAGCCAAGCCGTACCCCCATACACCCTATGCGCTTCCCCGATAGCGTCCATGTAACAAAACAGAGCCGAGCAGTGCTCCGGCGCTGTCTCGCCAATCACGCTGGCCAAAATGGCAAACGCCTGCAGCCAATTAGGGAAGGTCCGCGGTATCAGCCGATACCGCCTCTTCTCCTCATCGTCCTTCTTAGAGCTATCAGGCTTGACCCTGTCCAAATTGAACTTCTCCAGGGGAAGCAACGAAAAGATCTCCACATACTCACCCTTCTTGATCTTGTCCCTTACCTCCTGCTTGAGATGCGCCCCCAACGGCCCCTCATAACAGACATAAACCTCACACTTAGCCGCGTCGGCAAGCCGAACCAAATCAACCCGAGCCGCGGCCTCTTTCGCTGCCACCTCCTCCCCCATACTTACCGAGGATGCTCCCGCCACCGGCGTTTCCTGTTGCGAACTTACCTCCACAGTCCCGGCCACCGGCGCCTGCAACCCTGAGGGCGAGCCCAAAGCCAGCGACCCGAATGCCCCATCCCCTGGCCCTAGTAAGGCACCCCCTCCCTGGGGCACCCCACCCCCCAGAAGTGAACCCGAACTGGACCCAGACCCCAGACCACCCACCCAAGGCGTCACCTGCGGGGGGCCCCCAGAAGCCCCGTCAGCAAACCTCTGCAGCAGATCCTTCAAACCCCCCAACAATGCCTGCAACGATTCCTGGGTCCCGCCGGAGGCAGGCAACCCGCCCGCCTCCCGCGGCACCACCCCCGCGCGGCCCCACGCCCCGCTCCCAACCACTCCCCCTGACAGACACCCCACATCATCAGGCAAAACATTAGCATGAAAGTGAAGCCCCTTACCTGGCTGCGTGGGTCCCCTCCCGTCAGCCGACCCTCCGGAACCTCCAGCCGTCTCCACTCGACCAAGGACCTCCTCTTCGGAACCCGACAGCTCCCCCTCGGAACGCACATCTGCCGCGGATGGCATAGGCGTCGCAGACCCTCCGGCCGCTGGGCAGCCCGGGGGTGTAGCAGCGTTGCTGGTAGACGCTCCGTCGTTGCAATAGGCCCGACCAACCATCCTGCCGAGCAAGGCACCCGCACTGCGCACCCGTGCGGGCCCCGTAGGCCTGTTCCCGTCCACCCTCAGGGCTCCGCTTCCACTCCTCTCCGACCTGCCCGCCGCGTCTGGTAGCTTACGCGCAGGTGTGGCTCTGGAACTCCTCCGCCGTGTCTCCCCGTGCGGCGGCAGCACCGCGGCCGCAAGGGGGACCGTGCTCCTTCCGTCAACTGACCGCGCCGGTGGGGAGGGGGTGACCGCAGGCTCCAAACCCCCACTCCCCGAGCCCCGCCCATGAAAAGGATTCCGCCCGGACCCCCCCCTAGCCCCCGCAGATGACCGTTTCGCGGGGGGGGCCGGCGGGTCCGCTATCGGGCTCCTGGTAGGGCGCTGGACTCTGGTGGAGGGGCCAGGAGAGAAGCGCTCCGGTGGCCTGGACCGCCGAGCGCGTGGTGTGGCATCCCCCCCCTCTACAGGCCCCCCCGCCGCCGCACGTGTAATGGCCGCCACCTGCTCCTGCAGCCAGTCTGTCCCTCGCGCTCCCGCCGCCGCACGGAGCCGCTCAAAAAGCTCCTCCATGTCCCCCATCGTAGGCAATGTCCTCCCGAAGTCCCTGGCAGCCAAAAATACCACCCGTCCCGCCCGCAATGCCGCCGTGTAGCCCGCGCTGTACCTGTGCGTCCTCCAGCCAGGCAACTTCCACACTTGTGACCCACGCTTCCTGTTGCAGCTCCTCCCCCTCCTTATATGGCGCTCCGCCCTCTCCTCTCTCTCTCCTGCCGCTCCACCCCTCCCTCTTTCTATTCTTCAGTTTAACCCTATAAGGGGCTACCTCGCATTTGTCATGCCAGCCCTGCACCTACGTCTAGCCTGCGTTTCCGGGCTTCCCTATACAGTGCACGGGGCCCTGTCTACACAATGACGCACGAGAATAAAAATTCTAATTATCAATAAGGCTATATTTACTGGTGCTTCCGACGGAGTCCGCCGTTTTTTTTTTTTTTTTTTAAAGCCAGCAGCTACAAATACTGCAGCTGCTGACTTTTAAAATAATGACACTTACCCGCCCAGCGCGCCCGCGATGTCGGCACCCGAAGCCGATCTCTCGATCGTCTCTCGGGTGCTGCCGCCACCATCTTGGGTATGGGAATCAGGAAGTGGAGCCTTGCGTCTTCATTTCTTGGTTCCCTATTGCGCATGCACGAGTCGTGCTGCGCAATAAGGATGGTCCCCGCTGTCTCTGGGATCCGTGTGTTTCCCAGCAGGCAGTGGGGGACCTTCGGAAAGGGGTTGTAGATTCTGCGGAAAGGGGCGTAGCTTCTGCAGAATCTACGCCAGAAGTGGGTGCAGATACCTGTACTGTACAGGTACCTGCACCCCCCTCCCCCTGAAAGGTGCCAATTGTGGCGCCGGAGGGGGGGAGGGTTCCAATGAGCGGAAGGTCCACTTTAGGGTGGACCTCCGCTTTAAGAGCATTATAGGACCCGGGCAATACAGTGCACTGGGGCCCTGCCTAGACAATGACGCACGAGAATAAAAATGCAAATTATCAATAAGGCTATATTTATTGGTACTTCCAACAAAATCAATGTTTAAACATTAACACAACATTTGGTTTGGACAATATAACACGAGCTCTTCTCTAAAGGTTCTTTTCACCAACACGTAATAAACATTCTTTTTCTTCACCTTTCTTAGTGGCAACTCTAAGATTGATATATAAGGGGGACCAGGGCCGTCTTTAATATTGATTGGACCCTGGGCTAAACTTTTCTTGCCCCCCTCCCCCATGCAGTTTCACTCTCCACCAGCTCTGAGACATACAATAAATATAGACTCAAAATCAGTTTACTGAATTAGATCAGGCAGCTATTGCGATTGGTTGCCAGAGGTTACAGTGTATCATTACCGCTCACTGACTGGTTGCTAGAGGTTACAGCACACATTACAGCTCACTGATTAGTTGCTAGAGGTTACAGCACATGATTTCTGCTTGTTGAGATTACTGTACAGTAATACTGCTCACTGATTCGTTGCTAGAGGTTACAGCACATCATCTCACTCCAGGGGCCATGCTATACATATGGATGCTGCATTTATTTACATATCTATGCAGCTATTTACATGTGAATGCTGGTTATTTACATGTAAACACAGGGTCTGCAGGTGAGTCATCTGTACACAACAATAGGGCAGAGTTGGACAGCATTAGTACTAGTAGCAGCACTTCACACTGAGATTTCAGGAAACAGCAAGAGACAAGGACATTTAAACTGGGATAGTTGGCAAGTATGATGCAGCTGCTTTGGGCCACACAACAATGACAGGGCCCAGGGCAGCTGCCCCTTTTGCCCTGCCTTAAAAACCGCCCTGAGGGGGACACATAAGATATTACAATCACAACTTGAGGGGGGGGGGGGGTCCCGAGCACTAATAACTTTCATCACTAAATCATATCTCAGCTAAAAAAAACTAAATAAATATATATAAATGTACACACTCACACTCTGGTGCTGTCTGATGGGTATTGGTGCTGGTGTGGGTACTGCTGGTGCTGGTGGGTACAGTGCAGACCCCCCCCCCCCTACAATACAGACCCCCTCTACAATACAAACCCCCCTACAATACAGACCCCCCCCCTCTACAATACAATCCCCCTCTACAATACAGAGCCCCTACAGTGCAGACCCCCTACAGTACAGACCCCCCTACAGTACAGACCCCCCCTACAGTGCAGACCCCCATACAATACAGACCCCCTACAGTACAGACCCCCTACAGTACAGACCCCCCTATAGTACAGACCCCTCCACAGTGCAGACCCCTCCACAGTGCAGACCCCTCCTACAATACAGACCCCCCCACAGTGCAGACCCTCCTACAATACAGACCCCCTACAATACAGATCCCCCTACAGTGCAGACCCCCATACAATACAGACCCCCTACAGTGCATATCCCCCTACAGTACAGACCCCCTACAATACAGATCAGACCCCCAACTACAGTGTAGACCCTCCTACACTGCAGACCCCCCTACAATACAGATCAGACCCCCCTCTACAATACAGACCCCCCTACAGTGCAGACCCCCCCTACAATACAGACCACCCCCCCTACAGTGCAGACCCCCTTCAGTGCAGACCCCCCTACAATACAGAACCCCCTACAGTAGGGTGGCCAGATGTCACCGGTTTCAGGGGACAGTCCCCGGATTGAGGACACTGTCCCCGGACCAAGTCTGTCCCTGGATTTGACTTCAACAGGAGCTGGGACAATTTTCAAAGATAGCGCAGAATAAAAAAAAATCTGAATCCACCCCCGCTCCTACTAGCTTAAGGGTGTATTTTTTCCATTATCTGTGTCCCTTTCTGATGATGATGTGCTGGTCGGAGAGGATGGACTATTGCTTCAGTTTCCGGCACATGCCCATTCAGCTCCGCACACATGTTCTTCTGCCTTGGCTCAAATTCCGGCCAGCCGTCTGCCTGCTTATCTCCTTGCCTTCCCCGGCAGAGTCATTTTCCTCCGCTCCCCACCCAGTAGTAGCCGGGGCCCGGAGAGTGAGACCTGAGAGGCTGAGAGGCCGGCGGAGGCGACGGGCAGAGAGAGGCAGCTGGGCTCAGCTGATGATGTCCAGCAGCAGGAATAGAGGGGGAGGGGATCCAATGGTGGGGCTGCCAGTGCCTTCAAGGCTTCAACACAGGTGAGCTTTGGGGGTGTCTGTGAATAGACTACATTGCACTGTGTCTGTCTCTCTGGCATAATGGATGGTATCAGAACTCACAGGCAGCAGCACTTATTGGTCACAAAATCAGCACCCAGCAGTCATGTCATGTGCCACACTGTGACAGAGCCATGATAGAGCGCTCCCTGCTTGTGAGTTATCATAATGCTGATGATCTTATCCAGTTTCCGATCGCCTGATAGCAGATTTACTGCTACAGGGCAGTCACTCTGCGCAGGATCACTTATATACGTGATCCTGCATTTCTGGGTATCAGAGCAAAGCAGGTACAGGGATCTATGTCTTCCCTTAGTAAAAGCACCTCCCCCACAGTGAGAAAACACTTGTTAGGCACACATTTAACCCATTGATTGCGCTAAATGTTATCCCCTTCCTTGCCAGTGTCATTAGTACAGTGACAGTACATATTTTTAGCACTGATCACTGTATTAGTGTCACTGGTTCCCACAAAGTGTCAAAAGCGTCACTAATGCCTCGTACACACGAGTAGAATGTCCGACAAAAAAAGTATTTTCATCGGATATTCTGATCATGTGTGGGCCTCATCTGACTTTTTTCTTTTTTTTTTGAAAATTCTGACGGACCTAGAAATAGAACATGTTTTAAATATTTCCGACAGAACCAATTCCAATTGGCTACTGGCTATGAACTTCCTTATTCTAGTCCAGTCGTACATCATCACATTCGAATCCGTCAGACTTTGGTGTGATTGTGTGTGGCCAAGTCCGTTCATTCAGAAAGTCCATCGGAACTCCGCCGAAAGTCCGTTGGACCTAGTCCGTCGAAAAGTCAGCTCGTGTGTACACCACATTAGAGTCTGAATTGTCTGCTGCAGTATAGCAGTCCCGTTATAAGTCGCTGATCACCACCATTACTAGTAAAAATTAAAATAAAATAAAAATATCCCATAGTTTGTAGTCGCAATAACTTTTTCGCAAACCAATCAATATACACTTATTGGGATTTTTTTTTTTTACCAAAAATATGTATCAGAATACATATTGGCTTAAAATGATGAAGACATTTTGTTTTTTTACATTTTTGTATTTTGTATTTATTTATTTATAGCAGAAAGCAAAAAATTGTTTTTTCTTTTTCAAAAATTGTGTTTATAGTGCAAAAATAAAAACTGCAGAGATGATCAAATACCACTAAAAGAAAGCTCTATTTATGGGGAAAAAAAGGACGTCAATTTTATTTGGATACAGCGCTGCACTACCACGCAATTGTCAGTTAAAATAACGCAGTGCTGTATCACAAATAAATGGCTTGGTCATTAAGGAGGGTAAACCTTCAAGAGCTGAAGTGGTTAAAGGGATGAGGTGGCAACCCTACCTGGTCAACTCGATAAAGTATTCCATATCCAGGCCATGAAGCCCTGCTTCCTCCACTTTCTTTCCAGGCCCCGTTTACTAGGAAGAGGAGGAGGCCAAAAAATCACAGCAAACGGGGCAAAAATGTACAAACATACAATGTCACAAACAAGCTGAAGCTGTGTGTAGGCTATGGGGATGCAGCAGATGTATGAACACAGCCGCAAGGTCCTAATTTGACAGGGGTGTGGGTGCCGGTGTACAGCCCTGAGCACAGACAATGTGTATTCAGGGCCGCTCATCCACACTTGCACACCTATCAAATTAGGACCTGCAGTTGTGCTCACTCAGCCTCTGCATCCCTATATGCCACGTACACACGATCGGACCGCCAGACAATTCGACCGTGTGTGGGCTCCGGCTGACTTTTTTTCCCCAAAAGTCAAGCGGACTTAGAAAGAGGTCATGACTTAAAATTGGCATTGTCATGGCTGTGTATGCGGAAATAGAGTAACAAGTGGCTTCAGCCACACAAACTGCTGATTCACACGACCTGACTGCCTGTGTGAAAAGGCTCTTTGGGCTTGTTCACACATAAGGTTTAAAAGGGGGGTAAAATCCCCAAGGATAAACTGTGCTTTTACTGCCCCCCCAACCCCAACAGCTACCCCATTTAGCTGCAGAGGCAGCCACTGCGGGTGTACACATGCCACATGCCATGATGCTGGTCGAAAGCAACCTAAGAAAGTGAATGGCACTGCTTTGTGAGAGTGAACATTGCATGCGGTTGCAAGGTTTAAAACAGGAGTTGAGGAACCGATACAACACCTCCACAATGCCTGTCAAATGCTCTCTGAACAGCAAAAGGTACAGGTAAGGAGTAGTTAGTAGAATAGCAGATACAAAGTGGCAGGGTACAAGAAGGGGGAAGTTGGTAACATAGCAGGTACAAAGTGGCAAGGTACAAGGCGGGGCTAATTAGTAGGATATCAGGCACACGGAGGCATTGTACAGGGAATGTGTAGCTGGTAGGATAGCAGAAACACAGTGGCAGGATACAGGGGAAGGTGGTTGGTAAGATAGCAGGCACACAGGAGCACAGTATTGGAAATTGGTAGGGTAGCAGGCACACAGCTGTCCCAGCAGTGTGATGAGGACCTGGGCTGGGTGCAGTAGACTGGTATGTGAGGTATGAAGATTCACAGGGCTCTATGATGCAAGAAAAGAGGGATGGTGGCACTAGGTAAGGTCCAGGCTCCCGGCCTCTGCTCACTCGTCTCTGGAGTCAGGTAGGACTCAAAAGACAGCTGCCAGGGAAAACTCCAAGTTTCAACATGGTAGTGCTGAGGACATGGGGGTTAGAGGCACACAGAGCGATCAAAATGGCAGGGAGAGGAGGGCAGATAGTGGAACAGTATGAGCAGTTGAAAACCAGTGGGAAGGAGAGTAGGAGAAGTTGGCTGTGTGGCAGGAAGGTCCAAAGTAGAATTGGTTACAGCGATAAGGCAGCACAGCCGGCCCTCCTGCTTGTCAGCCCAAGCCCAAGCCCAGTACAGGAGAGCCAGCTCTACCTCCTTATCGGTGGCCTTGGGTGACAGCACAGCGCTCATATGTACAGGCACCATTGGATACTATGGGAATGATTTTGTTGAGCATTATGATGTTGAGAGAGAAATGCTAGCTCAGTTGTGAACCAGACCTAAAACAGTCTATGCTGGAATTAGTATTCTAAAGAGCAATAACAAAATATGAAAGAGAAATTTACAAGAATAATTTATTTGCTAGGAGACTTCTTAAGTAGTAGATCACATGCCTAAAAAAACTACTCACATGAATACTCATGAGACAACAACTAAATTAATGCCCCATACACACAATCGGACTTTCTGACAACAAAACTGTGGAATTTTGTTCAAAGGTTGTTGGACCAAACTTGTCTTGCATACACACGGTCACACAAATGTTGGCCAACAGTTAGGAACGCGGTGACGTACAAGATGTACGGCAAGCCAATAAAAAGGAAGTTCTACAGTCATGGGATATCTCCATTACGAACGCTAGTTTTACAAGACCGATTGCTTCAGGCTCGTACTTGATTCCGAGCATGCGTGAACTTTTGTGTGACGGACTTCTGTGCACACGATCGGAAAGTCCGACAACAACGTTTTATTGGCGGAAAATTTGAGAACCTGCTAGCCAACATTTGTTGGTTGAAAGTCTGACAACAAATGTTCGATGGACCGTCGGAAAGTCCGACCGTATGTACGTGGCATTAGTCTCAAAATTACTTTAAATCATCTCTGGAACTTTCAAAATTTCTGGCAACAATTAGAAAATGCAATGCGTTTAATGACTTAGCCAACCACATTCTGATACTTTTCAATATATTTTAGGCTTTATGCACACAGGGCAAACACCCCTCAATGTTAACATATGGCCATGAACACATAGGCGCTTGCAGGCACACTGAGGCAGGAGCGTTTAGAGGCAGGGGAAAAAAAACGGAGTTTTGTCAGAAAAATGCTTGACGCACCTAAACACGTATAATCGGCTGAAAGCGCTAGCCTCATTTATGTGCTAATACATTTTAATGAGTAGCCAAAAAAAAAGAATAAAAAAATATGTGGAATATTAATGGTAATCAAGGAATTACTGGTCTCTACCAGACATTCCTAATGTGCTTTGGTGTGTGGAAGTCCAGTGGTCCATCTCCGAGATGAGTAGAGAACAAATGGTGACCTATTTAACCCTAACAAAACATAGACATGCCTCCATCCCTATATGTATGTAGAAAAAGGAAGGACTGGGTTTTGGGACATTACATGAGGCATGTATATGTGAATGATGTTATATAAAATACCTAATTGAAAAAAAAAATATATATATATATATATATAACATGGATGTGTCAGTCCCTGTAGGGTGTTCCATATAATCATGTTGAATTAGATTGATGAATCCAATAAATTAAATTAAATCGATAAAATGCAATAATGTATAATATAAATAATACATAATACATATTGTAAGCGGAAAGAGACGTAATAAATATAATGATAATCATATTGACATATTTAATATCAATGATAGATAGACATGATTAGTACATACAATAAAAATTAATAAAATAAATAAATCATGCTCCAGGTAACTGGGGGGTCTCACAGGACTACACATACACACACACACATACATACCCTTACACGGGCACACATATACACACACACACACACACACACACACACATACACTATTGAATTGGCAATATATTGGACCCCATTCTTGGAAGTGTCCACATTTATTCAATCACTTTTATTTTTACTTTCTATTTGCTAACATTTATTACAAGTTCAAGTGCTACCACTGGTGTAGATATACACATACCTTGCAACGCATACACACATTCACTGTGGGTACACAGAGTTGTTTTAATTATAATCCAACACCGCCCATCTTTTACTCATTTTCACATTCTCCACTCTTTTTTTATCACGTGTTTATCTAGTTTATATTTATTTTTCCTTTTTCACAGAATTGGGCACATGTCCCATGTATGCACACCTCATATTTTGGAGCTGCGTTGTGGGTGTCCTGCCCGCTCCATGGCTGCTGTTCCCCATGACCCCCTCTCCAGTCTCCATTGGTTGTTGGGGTGGGGGGGGGTTGTCCCTGCTTCAACCCCGGGGGAAACAGCTCATTCAGGCCCACTGTCTTACACCATCACGGGAACTGCTGGGTCATACCTATAGGCTGCTCCTTAGGTAATGTATAAATCGCTAGCTTCTGCTCTCTTTTGAAAAGCATGGCACATTATCTGAGACTCTATTTACCCATTCATTTATTTATTCCATTTTGTAGCCAAAATTCATGCATCCTACTCCTGATGATTGGCTGTAAATGCCTTGAAACGCTTTGAGTCTTCACTCAAGGGTGCCAAGTCAAGCTTGCTCAAAATCATGAATTCTGTCAATGGCATTTATTGTTTGCATTTATCATGATTTTTGTGTCAATCTGATTTGTATATTTATTTAATTTATTATTTTTTATTGAATGTACTAATCATGTCTATCTATCATTGATATTAAATATGTCAATATGATTATAATTATATTTATTAAGTCTCTTTTCGCTTACAATATGTATTATATATAGGGATGAGCCGAACACCCCCGGTTTGGTTCGCACCAGAACCTGCGAACGGACCAAAAATTTGTGCAAACTTTAGAACCCCATTGAAGTCTTTGGGACTCGAACGTTCGATATCAAAAGTGCTCATTTTAAAGGCTAATATGCAAGTTATTGTCCTAGAAAGGGTTTGGGGACCTGGGTCCTGCCCCAGGGGACATGAATCAATGCAAAAAAAAGTTTTAACCAAGTTTTTTTGGGAGCACTGATTTTAATAACTAGGGTTGAGTGAACCCGAACTGTAAAGTTTGGGTTAGTACTGGACTTTTTGGTTTTGGGGTCCCGAACCCGAACAATTTACTGTATGTTCGGGTTCGGTGTTCGGTAATGTAATGGCACTTTTTTAACAGGTGCAGGGCAGCCAATTAATATTCATTTAACTCATGTGCCCTTAGAAGCCATCACAGACACGCCTACTAATGGCATGGCTGTGATTGGCCAGTGCCCATGTGACACAGCCTCTATATAAGCTAGAGGCACACAGCACAGCACGTCACTCTGCTTTAGATAGTGTAGGGAAAGGTTGCTGCTGCTGCTGCTTTGAGGGAGAGAATTAGATAGTCCTGCTTCAGAAATCTAATTACTCTGCGATCTACCTTGATCTTCTTGTGTGGGTGCAGTGCACAAACTTTTTACACTGCCCTGAGCCCAGTGCCAGAGAAAATATTACTTTTATCTGTCTGTTAGTTAGGTTGACATCGGCGGGCATTTTATGCAAACTCAGTGCACCAGCACTGCATATGTTACTGTGAGATACACCCTTTAGATACTGTTGCTCTATTCTGCTTTTCTAAAAATACCCATTTAGGGCAAAAAACAAATATTTTGCAGTGTTTTCTGCATATCTGTACGTGTGAGATACACACTTTAGATACTGTTCTTCTATTCTGCTATTTCAAAAATAAATAAAAAATTTAGGGCAAATTATTATTTTTTGAATAGCATTTTCTTCATATCTGTATGTGTGAGATACACCCTTTAGATACTGTTCTTCTATTCTGCTATTCAAAAAACACCCATTTAGGGCAAGATCCCAAATTTGAGAAATATGAGGAAAACGTCAAAGAAGGGACGTGGCTCCGGTCGTGGTGCTGCTGGTGGAGCTCCTTTTGCAGGGAGCGGACGTGGTTGATCTGTGCCAGCTACACGCACAAGTGAAACACCTTACTCAGATGAGAGTAGGTGACAGAGCCTGCAGCGGTATTTGGTCAGGCCCAATGCGGCTCTACGAATGTTGAGGCCAGGACAAGTACAGGCGATAGTAGATTGGGTCGCTGACAGTGCCTTCACATTGTCTACCACCCAGTCTAGTGCTGAAAGATCAGAGTTGGCACCTGCAGCCGATGTCCATCAGTCTTTCACCTCTCCCCCTTGCAAATCAGCCAAGCAGTCTGAGCCCCAAATCATGCAGCAGTCTCTTCTGCTTTTTGATGACTCTGTTAGCAGGGTTTCCCAGGGCCATCCACCTAGCCCTGCCCCAGAAGTGGAAGAGATTGAGTGCACCGATGCCCAACCACTTCTGTTTCATGATGAGTACATGGGAGGACCATCGCAGCACGTCTCGGATGATGACGAAACACAGGTGCCAACTGCTGCTGCTTTTGCAATTGTGCAGACCGACAAGCAGAAGAGGGAGCAGGGTGCAAAAGCGGAGTGTCCGTCCCCTAGACAGTACGCCTGCTACTGCCCAACACAGCAAGGGACCGAGCAGACCAAAGCCAGGTCCAAGGAGTCCCCTAGCGTGGCAGTTCTTCAGACAATGTGCTGGTGACAAGACACAAGTGGTTTGCACACTGTGCAATCAGAGCCTGAAGCGAGGCATAAACGTTCTCAACCTGAGCACAACCTGCATGACCAGGCATCTAAGTGCAAAGCACGAGCTGCAGTGGAGTAGACACCTCAAAATCCAAGAAATGTCTCTGGCTCCTCCTGCTTCCTCTTCTGCTGCAGTCTCGGCCTCTTCATCCACCTCTGTAGTGACAGTGGCACCTGCCAACCCGCAAACAGAGGATCTGCCAGCAACACTACCACCCGGGTCACCAACCATCTCCACAATGTCCCATGGAAGCGTTCAGCTCTCTATCTCCCAAACACTGGAGCGGAAGAGGAAGTACCCCCCTACCCACCTGCGATCCCTGGCCCTAAATGCCAGTATTTCAAAATTCCTCGCCTTTGAAATGCTGTCATTCCGTCTGGTGGAGACACAGAGTTTTAAGAGCCTGATGGCATTGGCTGTCCCACAGTACGTCGTGCCCAGCCGCCACTACTTTTCCAGGTGAGCCACCCCTTCCCTGCACAACCAAGTGAGGGGCAAAATCAGGTGTGCACTGCGCAACACCATCTGTGGCAAGGTCCACCTAACTACGGATGCGTGGACCAGTAAGCACGGTCAGAGACGCTATATCTCTGACCATGCTTAAATGCAGTCGCGGCTGGACCTGAGGCAGATAGCAGTTTGGCGCATGTTCTTCTACCACCGAGGATTGCAGGGCGCTTCAGTTTGCCTCCTTTTGCTAACTCCTCCTACTCTGCTTCTTCATCCTCTACTGCCTCCTCATACGGTCAGCGTAACACCTTCACCACCAACTTCAGCACAGCCAGGGGTAAACGACAGCAGGCAGTTTTAAAACTTTCCTGTTTGGGGGAAAAAACCCCACACTGTGCAGGAGTTGTGGAGGGACATGGAACAACAGACCGATGAGTGGCTGGTGGCAGTGAGCCTCAAGCCCGGCCTGGTGGTGTGCGATAATGGGCGAAATCTCGTAGCATCTCTGGGCCTATCCGGTTGGAAACACATCCCTTACCTGGCGCATGTGCTGAACTTGGTGGTCCAGAGGTTCCTTAAAAATTACCCCCAAATGCCAGAGCTGCTGCAGAAAATGCAGGCTGTCTGTGCGCACTTTTGAAGTTCTCACCCTGCTGCTGCTCGCCTGTCAGCGCTGCAGCATAACTTCGGCCTTCCCGCTCAGCGCCTCATATGTGACGTGCCCACAAGGTGGAACTCCACCTTGCACATGCTGGCCAGACTGTGCGAGCAGCAGCAGGCGATAGTGGAGTTTCACCTGCAGCACGCACACGTCAGTCGCTCTGCGGAACAGCACCACTTCACCACCAATAACTGGGCCTCCATAAGAGACCTGTGTGCCTTGTTGCGCTGTTTTGAGTACTCCACCAACATAGCCAGTGCCGATGATGCCGTTCTCAACGTCCAACAAGGGCACAGTTCTGGAGGATGACGAGATGGAGGAGGAGATGGAGGGGGAGGAACTATGTTCACAGCAGGGTGGCACCCAGAACAGCTCATGGCCATCACTAGTGCGTGGCTGGGGGGATACAGAGGACACAGACGTATCCCACAGAGGACAGATTTTTGTTGCCTCTGGGCAGCCTGGCACACATGAGCGATTACATGCTGCAGTGTCTCCGCAATGACCGCCGAGTTGCCCACATTCTAACTGGTGCTGATTACTGAGTGGCCACGCTGCTGGATCCCCATTACAAGGACAACGTACCGTCCTTAATTCCCTCACTAAAGCATGTACAAGCGCACGCTGGTAGACGCACTGCTGGTGGCATTCCCACCTGACAGCGGGGGCACAGTGGAAGCACAAGGCAAAGGCAGAGGAGGAGGACGAGGTAGCCAACGCAGCCAGGGCACTGCCAGAACCTCAGAAGGCAGGGTTAGCATGGCCGAAATGTGGAAAAGCTTTGTCAGCACGCCACAAGAACCAGCACCACCAGCTGATATGGAACGTGTTAGCAGGAGGCAGCATTTCACCAACATGGTGGATAGAGATGGACGAACTTCTGACAGGACGTTTCGCTGTGTGTGGTCTGCATAGGACTGTTTCCGTCGGAATATCCGACGGACCAACTTTTCCAACTTGCCGGTAAAATTTTCCGACAAAATGCTCCGATCGGACATACTCCGATCATGTGTAGCCTACTCCGACGGACAAAGTGCCACACATGCTCAGATCAAATTCCTAGACCAAAGCAATTAGCTACTAGCCTGAACGTAGTCCCGTCATAACGAAATAACGTCATCACGTTATGTACAATCGGATTTTCCGACAACTGAGTCCGACCGTGTGTATGCAACATCACTTCCGGACCTCTTCCGGAATTAATCCATCAGAATCTCCGACCGTGTGTACGGGGGCTTAGAGTGAAGTCAACTCATGAATAGCATACCAATATAAAATATAGAAGAGCGCCAAGTCAGTAAAAGATGTTTATTTCATATAACAAATAAAAGTTTCACTTACATCAATAATCATTGTTGTACATGTGAAAGTCAGTTCGCTGTTCCCTTAAGTTGGCACAGATCCAGGAAGCAGATGTTGTTAATCCCCCTCTGTAGTGAGCTGGGGGAAGATTGGCTGTGTTCGGCGGTACACAGAAACACAGGCCGGCTCGTAGGCAGCATATGACGTCAGCAGGGGAATAAAAATAAAAATAAATATAAAACAAAAATCAAAAAAAAATAATAAAAATAAATATAGAAATAAATGTAAGAATAAAAGTGAAAAATAAAAATAAAGATAATAATAAAAATTCAATTTGAATAAAAATAAGAAAAAAATCAAATTGAAAATGAAGAGAAATGAAAATAAAAATAATAAAAATAAAAAAATATATAAATAAAACAAAATAAAATTGCAAGTAAATGTAAATATAAATGGAAAAATAAGTGGAAAAATAAAAATGATACATTTTTTTTTTTTTTAAATATGGAGAGTATTAATAGTGAGAAAAAATTGGGGGAAAAAAATTAATAAATTGGAAACTAAGGACGTGAATAATGTATAATAAATCGTTAATAACTAAAGGATATGGAATAGTGCTCCTTCGTAATAGTGACAATTAATTGTGAATGTGATTTCGGTTGCAGTCACAGAACGGTGCGACATCGTCGCATGCTGGAATAAACAACATAAATACTAATAGTAGAAATTCATAGCGAAGTGGATATATGGATATATGGGAATTACATATAAAAAATATAAAAAAAAATAATACCAGTAAATTATATATATATATATATATATATATATATATATATATATAAAAAGAAGGGTTGCATATGATACTTCACAACAGTGTTATAAGCCCGGAGTTTGTGTGTACATTAAAAGAGTTTTGTACCAAAGAGATTACATATAAAAATCATATATAAAAATCATATACATAAGAAATATATATATAAAAAAAAAAATACATATAGAATATATACAAGAGAAGGGAGGGGGATGGGGCCATAGAGATGAGAGGCCATCCGGGAAAAAAAGGAGGGAATGAGATGATTTGTCAGAAGGGGCTATATCAAAGAATCGTGTGGATCTCGATTTCTTCATTGAGATCATTGGGGGCAAGGGTGTCCAAAGAGAAAATCCAATAAGTTTCACGCTCACACAATCTGGAGAAACGTATGGGACAGGGACAGTCTAGCCTTCCTTGATCTAGAGTTGAGCCATGATGGAAGCACCATCTTTGCCCGTAATTACACAAATACCTTCACTTCAACAGCTGCCATCACCCCTCGTGGGTGAAAAAACATCCCCAAGGGTCAGTTCTGCCGACTTAGACAGAACTATACCAGAGACAGCGATTACATACTGCAGAGTTCCCTATTAAAAGATAAGTTTATTGAGAAGGGTTATGCCACAGACTTGGTCGAACATGCTTACAATATTTATCTACCCGGAAAAAAAACAAAGACCGCTAAGCCTCCGGAAGAATCCACTGTACGTTTTATCATTGGATTCCATAGACAATATAAAAAAAATGGAGTATATTTTAGGTAAACATTGGGACATCCTAAAACAAGATCCACATTTGAGCTCCTCCCAGGGGGATAGACCAAAAGTCACTTATAGGAGGGCACCTACACTTAAAAATAAGATTGCGCCTAGCAAACTTAAACGCAAACAGGAACCTGGCCCTCTGTGCCTTATTCCACTTGTAGGCATGTATAAGTGCAATAAACCACTGTGTAAGACCTGTGATTTTGTCAGTCACGGCCAGAAGAATTTTATCCACAAAGGTGTCACATACCCTGCTACCCAATTCCACAACTGTTCCAGCAACTATGTCGTATACGGCCTCACTTGCCCTTGTAGAATGCTGTACGTGGGCCGCACCATTTGCCCACTTAGACAGTGTTTCGGCAAGCATCGTCGACTGATAGAATTGGGCTCGGACAAACACAGCGTACCCCGAATTTTCCGGAATTTCATAATCAGTCCACCACAGGCCTTCAAGTTTGGGTCATTGAGTCCATATCGGCGGGGGTGTCCGAGGCAGAACGTTTCTCCAGATTGTGTGAGCGTGGAATTTATTGGATTTTCTCTTTGGACACCCTCACCCCCAATGGCCTCAATGAAGAAATCGAGATCCACACGATTCTTTGAAATAGCCTCTTCTGACAAATCAGCTATCTCATTCCCTCCTTTTTTTCCCGGATGGGCTCTCATCTTTATGGCCCCTTCCACCTCCCTTCTCTTGTATATATTCTATATGTATTTTTTTTTATATATATATATATATTTTTTATACATAGATTTCTTATGTATATGATTTTTATATGTAATCTCTTTGGTACAAAACTCTTTTAATGTACACACAAACTCCGGGCTTATAACGTTGTTGTGAAGTATCATATGCAACCCTTCTTTTTATATATATATATATAATTTACTGGTATTATTTTTTTATATTTTTATATATTTTTTATATGTAATTCCCATATATCCATATATCCACTTCGCTATGAATTTCTACTATTAGTATTTATGTTGTTTATTCTAGCACGCGACGATGTCGCACCATTCTGTGACTGCAACCGAAATCACATTCACAATTAATTGTCGCTATTACAAAGGAACACTATTCCATATCCTTTAGTTATTAACGATTTATTATACATTATTCACGTCCTTAGTTTCCAATTTATTCATTTTTTTTCTCACTTTTAATACTCTCCGTATTTCTAAAAAAAATTTATCATTTTTATTTTTCCACTTATTTTTCCATTTATATTTACATTTACTTGCAATTTTATTTTGTTTTATTTATATATTTTTAATTTTAATTTTTATTATTATTATTTTTGTTTTTATTTTCATTTCTCTTCATTTTCAATTTCATTTTTTTCTTATTTTTATTCAAATTTTATTTTTATTATTATCTATATTTTTATTTTTCATTTTTATTCTTACATTTATTTCTATATTTATTATTATTATATTTTTTTTGATTTTTGTTTTATATTTATTTTCATTTTTATATTTATTTACATTTTCGTTTTCATTTGTCACATTTATTTTCATTTTAATTTAATTTTAACATTATTATTTTCACCCTTCTTTTTCCTTTCCTCCTCCTTCTTACTTCTTTTTTCTTTTTCCTCTTGTTTTTTCCCCCTTTTTTTCCTTGTATTTTATTTTTCATTTAATCCATCATTAAGTTCACCAACACTAACATATAAATAATTTATTCGCCACTTGAATCACTATAAACCACTCAGCTTGCTTATACACATTATGGGGTTAATCTCTATAATGAATCTCATTGCTTACCAATTATCCTATTTAAATGCCGTCCACCGTCGTTCTGCCCATACTTACACTTGACAAAGGAGCGCGCATGCCCGTCCGAGGCTTGCGCATGCTCAGAAACACATCGTGTCCTCGGGCATTCCCCTGCTGACGTCATACACTGCCTACGAGCCGACCTGTGTTTCTGTGTACCGCCGAACACAGACGATCTTCCCCCAGCGCACTACAGAGGAGGATTAACAACATCTGCTTCCTGGATCTGTGCCAGCTTAAAGAGGAGGGCCGTTTAAAAAAATAAAAATAAATAAAAGTCAGCAGCTGCAAACACTGCAGCTGCTGACTTTAATAAGCTGACTTACCTGTCCAGGGCGCCCGCGATGTCGGCCGCCCGAGGCCGACCCTTACCTCGGCTCTCGGGTCCTGGCGCCGCCATTCTTTCTAAGGGAAACAGGCAGTGGAGCCTTGCAGCTTCACTGCCCGTTTCCTACTGCGCATGCGCGAGTCGTGCAGCGCTTTGTGAATGGGACGCGCTGTGTTCTGGGACACACAGTTCCCAGAACACAGCGCGACCCATTACCCAGAAGACAACGCAAAGAGGAGAGAAGAAAGAAGAAGATCTCTGCGGAGGAGGAAGAGGCAGATTAGGATTATGTGTCTAGCAACAGGCATTTCTGGTAAGTAAAAAAAAAATTTTTTTCAGGGTGGCCCTCCACTTTAAGGGAACAGCGAACTGACTTTCACATGTACAACAATGATTATTGATGTAAGTGAAACTTTTATTTGTTATATGAAATAAACATCTTTTACTGACTTGGCGCTCTTCTATATTTTATAGTAACAAAATACGTACTAGCTGTGCACACATAGTCTCACCACATGGCCACTGACATAACACATGTATGAAGTGAATCTGGGATCGACAACTACAAGCATTCTTTTTTTATCTGTGAAATTTTGACAATTCAGGACTCAGGAGCGCATGAAGGCAATGGAGGAGAGGAAAGGTCAGAGTAGGCTATGAAGAGGGGGCAGGAGATGATCACCGGCACCGTGATAGAGAGCACTGACACCAGCCCTGCGATATAGAGCACTGACACCAGCACCGTGATAGAGAGCACTGACACCAGCACCGTGATAGAGAGCACTGACACCAGCACCGAGATAGAGAGCACTGACACCAGCACCGAGATAGAGAGCACTGACACCAGCACCGAGATAGAGAGCACTGACACCAGCAGCGAGATAGAGAGCACTGACACCAGCACCGAGATAGAGAGCACTGACACCAGCAGCGAGATAGAGAGCACTGACACCAGCAGCGAGATAGAGAGCACTGACACCAGCAGCGAGATAGAGAGCACTGACACCAGCAGCGAGATAGAGAGCACTGACACCAGCAGTGAGATAGAGAGCACTGACACCAGCACCGTCATATAGAGCACTGACACCAGCACCGTCATATAGAGCACTGACACCAGCACCGTGCACCACAACCCTATATATTGTACACCTATACCAGTCCTTACAAGGACCTTTGTGGACCTAGTAGCTAGTGATTTGCAGACTGTCCCTCAGTCCCTACACTGATAATAGACTGCTGCAGAAACTAGCAGTAATCTGCAGCACAGCCCTGCACCAGCACCCTATATTTTGTACACCTATATCACCTATAAAAGGACCTTTGTGGACCTAATAGTATTAGCTAGCTAGTGATTAAACTGACTGTCCCTGCTGCACACAGCGTCCTTTCCCCAAACTGACAAAAGACAGCTGCAATCACCAGCGCAGCAATGCACTGAACCCTATATACTGCACTTCACCTATACCAGTCCTTAAAAGGACTTTTGTGGACCTAATAGCTAGTGATTTGTGTCACTACAGTCTCTCCCTGCTGCACACAGCGTCCTGTCCCTACACTGACAAAAGACAGCTGCAATCACCAGCACAGCAGTGCACTGAACCCTATATACTGTACTACACCTATACCAGTCCTTAAAAGGACCTTTGTGGACCTAGTAGCTAGTGATTTGCAGACTGTCCCTCAGTCCCTACACTGATAAAAGACTGCTGCAGAATAGGGCAGCAGTCAGCAGCAGTGCACCACAACCCTATATATTGTACACCTATACCAGTCCTTACAAGGACCTTTGTGGACCTAGTAGCTAGTGATTTGCAGACTGTCCCTCAGTCCCTACACTAATGAAAGACTGCTGCAGAAACCAGCAGTAATCTGCAGCACAGCCCTGCACCAGAACCCTATATACTGTACACCTATTCCAGTCCTTAAAAGGACCTTTGTGGACCTAATAATAATAGCTAGCTAGTGATTAAACTGACTGTCCCTGCTCCACACAGCGTCCTGTCCGTACACTGACAAAAGACAGCTGCAATCACCAGAACAGCAGTGCACTGATCCCTATATACTGTACTACACCTATACCAGTCCTTAAAAGGACTTTTGTGGACCTAATAGATAGCAATTTGTGTCACTACAGTCTGTCCCTGCTCCACACAGCAACCTCTCCCTACATTGACATAAGACAGAAATGGCCACCAGATCAGGTCTATTTATAAGTTAGGGGGAATGTCTAATTGTCCATGTGCTGAAATGTCTCAATTGGCTGTCCTGTACCCCATGATGGATGTGTCATCATGGGTCAAAGTTCTTTCACACTGTAAACACATTTGTCCGCCGGGCGAACAGCGACAATAGTCCGCCGGTTTGGCGAATTGCGAACACGCAAAATTTGCCGCGAACCGACCGTCGGGCGAACAGTTCGGCCATCCCTAATGGTGGAGCAGTATGTGTGCACATGCCTACACGTACTGAATGATGGATCTGCCCCCTTCAACTTCTGAGTCTCCAAATTGGGCACATGGCCTGAGATTGCCCTTTATGCCTTGGAGATGCTGGCTTGCCCTGCAGCCAGTGTATTATCTGAACGTGTATTTAGCACAGCAGGGGGAGTTATCACAGACAAGCGCAGCCGACTGTCCAGAGCCAATGTGGATAAGCTCACGTTCATTAAAATGAACCATGGCACCCACATCCCACAGGACTTGTCCGTACCTTGTGCAGATTAGACATGTATACCGGCCTTACCCAGCCATTGTTGTATTTTTGATCTTTCTCACTCTTTTAGGGTGTACCCTAATTAAAAAAATAAATAAAAAAAATTAAAAACAAAAACCAGTGTTGGCTACCTCATCCTCCACCGCCGCTTCCACCTACACCGCCACATCCACCACCATCTCAACCTCCTTCTCCATATGGACCTCGTCTTCCTAGGTCAAGAATATTATTTTTTATTTGAAAGTGACATTCAGAATATTGATTCAGTCAAAACATAGAAAGGCTAAAGGCAGCGCAGCAAGATGAACTGAGTGTAACACGTCAGAGATATAAAATGTAAAATCATTTTAGACAGACATGGTAGTGTTAGGCCGCG
Source organism: Lithobates pipiens (assembly GCF_037356315.1). Classification (NCBI taxonomy): domain Eukaryota; kingdom Metazoa; phylum Chordata; class Amphibia; order Anura; family Ranidae; genus Lithobates; species Lithobates pipiens. The sequence continues at coordinate 228,130,314 of NW_027507787.1, forward strand.
TACACACGGGCGGATTGTCTGCCCAACTAAGTTTGTCAGACAATCCGACAGACAGTCCGTCCAAACTTTTGAATGAACGGACTTGCCCATACACGGCACTTTTTGAGCGGACTAATACAGCGGACTAAGTCCGCCATACAATCCGCTCAACTTTTGAAATGAACGGACTCGCCCACACACGCGGAGGAAAGTCCGCTCATTTCGAGCGCGTCTCCAGGTAGGCGGGGCCCACAAAGGAGACGTCGCGGGCCCCACCGCCTGGTATGGACTTAAAGGGGAACCCCAACGCCGAAAAAAATCGGCGTGGGGGTCCCCCCCAAGTCCACAACAGACCCTTGTCCGAGCACGCTAGCCGGCCGGCCAGGAAAGGGGGGCGAGCGAGCGCCCCCCCCCCTCCTGAGCCGTACCAGGCCGCGTGCCCTCAACATGGGGGGTGCCTTGGGGAAGGGGGGGCCGCGCGGCCCCCCCACCCCAAATCACCTTGTCCCCATGTTGATGAGGACAAGGGCCTCTTCCCGACAACCCTGGCCGTTGGTTGTCGGGGTCTGCGGGCGGGGGGCTTATCGGAATCCGGGAGCCCCCTTTAATAAGGGGGCCCCCGGATACCGGCCCCCCACCCTATGTGAATGAGTATGGGGTACAATGTACCCCTACCCATTCACCTGTGGAAAAAAAGTACAAAAAAAAACACAACACAGGGTTAAAATATTTTATTGCACAGCTCCGGGGGTCTTCCGTCTTCGGGGGTCTTCTCGCCGGACTCCTCTGCTATCTTCTTGTAGCTCTTTTGCTAGCGGAGGAGTCCGGCTTTCTTCCTCCCCGCCGCCGGCCTCTTCTCCCGACTTCGGGGGTCTTGTCCCCCTCTTCGGTTCTTCTGCCGGGCCACCGCGCCTTCTTATAGCTCTTTTAGAGGCGGTGGCCCGGTCTTCTGTCGCCGCTGTCACTGTCGCCGCCTTCCGTTCTTCTTCTTCTTCTTCTTCTTCTTCTTCTTCTTCTTCCCCAGGAGATGTTGCCTCGACGATCTCTCCGGCCGGAATGCCAGAGCCGCGCTGCGCGGCCACTTATATAGTGACAATGGGGCAGTGTCACATGGTATATGTCACATGGGTTGGTGTCACATGGTGTCCCCGCCCCCTTACAATGTCATAGTCCCCATGTGACATCAACCCATGTGACCAACCCATGTGACATATACCATGTGACACCGCCCCATTGTCACTATATAAGTGGCCGCGCAGCGCGGCTCTGGCATTCCGGCCGGAGAGATCGTCGAGGCAACATCTCCTGGGGAAGAAGAAGAACGGAAGGCGGCGACAGCGACAGCGGCGACAGAAGACCGGGCCACCGCCTCTAAAAGAGCTATAAGAAGGCGCGGTGGCCCGGCAGAAGAACCGAAGAGGGGGACAAGACCCCCGAAGTCGGGAGAAGAGGCCGGCGGCGGGGAGGAAGAAAGCCGGACTCCTCCGCTAGCAAAAGAGCTACAAGAAGATAGCGGAGGAGTCCGGCGAGAAGACCCCCGAAGACGGAAGACCCCCGGAGCTGTGCAATAAAATATTTTAACTCTGTGTTGTGTTTTTTTTTGTACTTTTTTTCACAGGTGAATGGGTAGGGGTACATTGTACCCCAGACTCATTCACATAGGGTGGGGGGCCGGTATCCGGGGGCCCCCTTATTAAAGGGGGCTCTCGGATTCCGATAAGCCCCCCGCCCGCAGACCCCGACAACCAACGGCCAGGGTTGTCGGGAAGAGGCCCTTGTCCTCATCAACATGGGGACAAGGTGCTTTGGGGTGGGGGGGCCGCGCGGCCCCCCCTTCCCCAAGGCACCCCCCATGTTGAGGGCACGCGGCCTGGTACGGCTCAGGAGGGGGGGGGCGCTCGCTCGCCCCCCTTTCCTGGCCGGCCGGGTAGCGTGCTCGGACAAGGGTCTGTTGTGGACTTGGGGGGGACCCCCACGCCGATTTTTTTCAGGGTTGGGGTTCCCCTTTAAGTCCATACCAGGCGGCGGGGCCAGCGACGTCTCCGTCGCGGGCCCCGCCTACCTGGATACCCGCTCGAAATGAGCAGACTTTTCTCCGGGCAGGAAAAGTCCGCTCATTTCGAAAGTACAGTGGACTGGCACACACACGGGCGGACTGTCCGCTCAAACCAAGTTTGAACGGACAATCTTACGGAAATTCCGTAAGACTTTGTTCGTCAGACAGTCCGCTGAAAAAGTCCGCTGAAGCCCACACACGAGCGGATTGTCCGCTCAAATATGTTTCGGCGGACTAAGTTGGGCAGACAGTCCGCCCGTGTGTACGCGGCCTTAGAGTGAAGAGTTGGTATTCCTGTTAATGGTCGGAGGTGTACCTCTTCCCTGGACACCCCCACTGGGTGCTAGCTGTGCACAAGAGGAGGAACTTAACCACCGACCCCTAGGTGTGAATGTAAGGAGAGGGACGGAAATGACCTTGTGTCTTTTTCCCTAAGATAGGAATCCGTGACTAGGCATCAGTGTTTGTCCTTTGCAAACAGGCCACATTTGTGAACCTGAGAGCCACATTGAACTCCTTGTATGTTGGGGTCCCAGCGAATGTTGATGGTGAGTGTCTCAATTGCTATTGCAAAGATTAGCAGAGATAAAGGACAGCCTTGTCTGGTGCCTTTGGCTATATGTATTGGCTTGGAGTAGTGGCCTTGAAGCCTAATATAGGCTTTAGGATTTGAATAAAGAGCTTGGATCAGGCCCATAATCTTGTCGCCAAAGCCCCAACGTTCAAGAATTGTAAAGATGTATGGCCAGGAGACCGAATCGTAGGCCTATTGAAGGTCCAGTGATAGAAGCATGCCTAATTGTTTTGGACCTCCTGGCCAGTTTGTCTGGAGAATGGAGACTATGTCTATGGCTCTTCTGATCTGATCAGGGCCCTGTCTGCCTGGGATGAACTCCACTTGATCCTTATGAAGGAAGCTAGATGATCTGCAAGGAGTTTGGTAAGGATTTTTAAGTCGCTATTGATGAGGGAGATGGGTCTATAATTACTGACTTCTTCCGGGTTTTTATCCGGTTTTGGTATTACTGCAATGTAGGCTGTGTTTAGGTGAGGATCAAGTGGGGTTCCCTGTGTCTTTGCGTTAAAAAATTGTGTCAAATGTGGAGTCAGGGTGGTGGTAAATGTCTTGTAATAGGGGTTAGGGAGACCATCGGGGCCTGGAGCAGAACCTGATTTGAGGTTCTTAATGACTTCCTGTACCTCTTCTTCTAAGAATGAGCCTCTAGCATATTATTTTTATGTATTTTATGTTAAGTTATTTTCCTATCCCCATTTGTTTGCAGAGCACTTGCCATGCTCTTAACAACATGTTGCTGCCATTTGCAGCCATCTAGCCCTTTCCATTACTTTTTTTAGAGCAATTTTAGTCCTCAAAAGTTTGGGTCCCCATTGACTTCAATGGGGTTCGGGATCAAGTTCGGGTCCCGAACTCTAACTTTTTTGCAAAGTTTGGCTGAACCCGTTGAACCCAAACATCCAGGTGTCCGCTCAACCCTACTTGTGAAATATATTATATATGTAGCGCCCTCCTCATGATGAGCAGACACTATTGTTTTTCAAATTTAAGTTGTCTGAAGCTGTAGTTGGGCTCAGACTAATTATTCCAAAAAGTTCTGGTTTCTGTATCAGTTCAGCTGGGTTGCACTAATGTCCACTTGAACGTGGGTGTCGCTGTCACCACTGGTAGGTGTAGAAATGCAGCAAGCTGGATGTATTGAATATCACCTCTTGCTCGGGCATAGCTCTGTGGGGGTGGTTTCTCTGCTGTGCATTCTGGGAGAGGGTATTTAAGATACCGATGCCATTTTGTGGGGTCTCTTTTCCGGGGTTCCCCATCCCGACCTCATGGCCCTCCTGGCCTGGGGTGTGTGTCGCATGATCCTGCGCCTCGGGGCCGGCTGGCCCGAGGCTTTGCAACTGAGAGAGTAGGCCCAAGAGTCTTGGGGCCTACTGATCCAGGGGTGGTTCTGTCTCGCCTGCGGGGATAGGCCAAGAAAACTGGAGGACCCAGGGGAGGACTTTTCTAGTAGAGGACCGAGCACAAGGCTGGTATCTCTGGAGGAGCCTGGGAACCCAGTTGGAGGATGCAACCCGGATCAACATCCATAGAATATCGCCGGGTCGGCTGAAAGAAACTAATACTGTATGGCAGTTCTTTAAATTTGTTCAGAATCTCTCAAGAATATTTGAGCATCCCACCGGCTTCTAGGTCAAGTGAGAGGGATCTATCTGGTGGTTGCTGGATCCAGTCTGAGGAGCTGTTTGTCCTCTGGATCTAACCAATACCTCTAACCCGCAATTACCAGATGCCTGAACTCCCCCTTATCCTCTAACCCTCTATTGAAGAACTTTGTGCTTATTTCAAATAAATCTGTGAAAAAGGACTAAGTGTCGAATTTAACATTCTTTGGGCTATTTTCCAACGGGACCCCTGAGAAGCGAGCAGGTGAGGTAATGGTAAACCCAAATAAAACCAGCAGCTCCTTCAGGGGTCAGTGCTACATACACTAATATATATATATATATATATATATATATATATATATATATATATATATATATATATATGCGCATTATACTTGTCTATACCAGCAGGGTTGGTGCAAGAATTTTTGACTCCCTAGGTGAAACCTCATTTTGCCTCCCCCTTGGCTCCAGCCCCTTTGTCCTTCCTATGTACACCCCACCTTTTTAATGACCACTACTATTTTGCATGCAACACTTTGCTAGACCAGCTAATTGTGGAAATTTTACAGTTTTGCCCCCAAACCAGCTTTTGGATCAAATAATTCAAAATGATAAACCACAAAATAGTAATTTTTATTTGTAAACATTTTCTCATTTGCAAAACATAACATAGCAGCATTGCACATGTATCAACTGGCAACAAGACTCACAAAAATATGATAGTTACCGTATTTATCAGCGTATAACACACACATTCATTTTAAGAGGGAAGTTTCAAGAAAAAAAAATATTTTAAATAAGGAACTTTGCAGAAAAAAAAATGACAACTTAAAAAAAACTCACCATGCTACTTACATAATACCTTGAAATGTCTACTTTCTAAAAAGGGGTCATTTGGGGGGTATTTGTACTTTTCTGACTTGTTAGTGTCTCAAGAAATGAGATACACCTGATGTACTGAAGGCCTGATAAGATGAGAGCGCTGAAAGCTGTAAATTGGTCTGGTCAGGAAGGGGGTGTAAGTGCTCTGTATTGAGGTGGTTAAATATCGTACCTGTGGGGTGTTTATAGTATGCCTGTGAAGTGGCATGTGTTTCCCGTGTTTAGAACAGTCCCTGCACAAAATGACATTTCTAACAGAAAAAAAGTCCTTTAAAACTTCTTGCGGTTTTAATGTCATGTCTGGTCCCGGCAATATGGATGAAAATCATTGAGAAAAATGGCATGGGTACCCCCTGCCCATTACCAGCCCCTTTGGGTCTTGTACGGATATTAAGGGGAACCCCACACCCAAATAAAAAAACAGGAAAGGCGTGGGGCCCCCAGGCCCTATATACTCAGAACAGCAGTATACAGGCGGTGCAAACAAGACAGGGACTGTGTAGGTTTGTTGTTAAGTTGAATCTGTTTGTAATTTTGAACTGGTACATTTTTAAAGTGTAGCTCCAGTCAAAAAATCTATTTTTAAGCTTTTTGGAAAACATAGGGAAAGGTTATCACCCCTGTAACATTTTTTTTGCTGTCGGTGGACCTCTTCAGAAGATTTCACCTCACTTTCTGTCCCAATGTTTCTTGAAAATTTGGGTTTTTTAGTAAAACAAGGATTGGGATAAAGCATCAGTGGAGAGGAGACACGTTTTTCCCATATCAACTGTTACAGGAGAGAATTTCCCTTCCTAGGGGTAGATTTCATCTCACTTCCTGTTGTCTCCTTCCGTTTGCAAGGAGACATTTGTAAGTTGGATGTTTGAAAGTACGGGCCTGCCCTATATGCTCTGCAGAAATTTGAGCCTAAGGTGTTGGTGTTGCCACAACAATGTAAGCCCTCAAAATGACTCATGGTGGGCGCTGGAATGCCCTGCTGTGAACTATTATATCAAGAATTGTAATTGCAGGCCATTGTTGAACAGTGGTAGAAAAATTGGGCCTTTGGTGGTGATGGTGGTGCTGGTGCCATAACACTGTAAGTCCTCACAGTTAGTCTTGGTGGGCGCTGGAACGGGCCATGCAGTGAAATATTATATCAAGAATTGTAATTACATGCACCTGTTGAACAGGGGCTGAAAAATTGGGCCTTAGGCACTGGTGCTGGTGCCACAACACTGCAACCGCTCACAAATAATGTAGATGAGCGCAGCAACAAACCCTCCTGCAAAATATTGCATCTAAAATTGTAAATACACGCCCCTGTTAAACAGGGGCTGAAAAATTGGGCCTTAGGCACTGGTGCTGGTGCCACGACACTGCAACCCCTCACAGATACTCTAGTTGGAGCGCAGGAATGAGCCCTGCTGCAAAGTATTGCATCAAAAATTGTAATTACACGCACCTGTTAAACAGGGGCTAAAAAATTGGGCCTTAGCCACTGGTGGTGGCGCCCAAAACCAAAAATGTTCTTACAAGCTATCAGCATGATTATTGAGGAGGAAGAGGATAGTCACTCAGAATAACAGAATAGTCACTCAGCATCAGCATAGGCAGTCTTGAAGGGATCTGACATTTCAAAAAAAATTATTCGGTTACATCAGCTTCAGGTGCTTGGTAGCTGGTGGTGATCCAAGACTGATTCATTTTTATGAAGGTCAGTCGATAAACCGAGTCAGTGGACAGGCGCACCCTGTGATCGGTTACAAAGCCTCCAGCAGCACTGAAGGTGCGTTCCGAAAGAACGCTGGATGCAGGACAGGCCAGTAGCTCAATTGCATACTGTGCAAGCTCTGGCCAGTGATCCAGCCTCAAGACCCAGTTACCTAGAGGATTTTCGGTGGGAAAGGTGTCCAAGTCTGACCTTGCCCCTAGGTATTCCTGCACCATGTAAATCAGACTCTGGCGATGGTTGCTGGAACCGATCTTACCTTGGGGCTGTGGACTAAAAAATTGTCTGAATGCATTGGTCAGGCGGCCACCTTCTCCACCGCTCCTTCTGTGACTGATCGAAGCCTCAGCAACACATTGTCCAGGACCAGGAATTTGTAACATCCCAGTCTCTGGGAATGCATTGCACAGACCTTTCTGCAAGGCCTCCCAAAGATGTCTCATCCTCTGCTCCCTCTGCGACGGCAAGATAAGGTCCGCAACCTTACCCTTGTAACGTGGATCAAGGAGGGTTGCCAGACAGTAATGATCCCTCTCCTTGATACGATGAATACGAGGATCATTCCGCAGGCTTTGCAGGATCAGGGAGGCCATGCAGCATAGGTTAGCTGAGGCATTTGGTCCAGAGTCCTCTGGGTCACTAAGGACGACATGATCTGCAGCCACCTCCTCCCAGCCATGGGTTTCTTGGGACTGTAAATGATCCCTAAAAGACTGCTGCTGAGTGCCAGGCTCCACCTCCATGCTGACATAATCCTCCACTTCCTCCTCCTCTTCCTGTGTGATTGACAGGGCAGCAGGAACACTGTCTGGATAAAGGGGGCCTTGAGAGGTAAGGAAGTCCTCCTCTTCCTCCCTCTGTTCTGCCTCAAGTGCCCTATCCATTATTCCACACAGCGTGTGCTCCAACAGGTGGACAAGAGGGACAGTGTCACTAATGCATGCACTGTCACTGCTCACCATCCTCGTGGCCTCCTCAAATGGTGGCAGGACAGTGCATGCATCCCTGATCATGGCCCACTGGCATGGGGAAAAAACCAAGCTCCCCTGACCCTGTCCTGGTGCCATAGTCGCACAGGTACTCATTGATGGCCCACTGCTGTGTGTGCAGGCGCTGCAGCATGCCAACGTTGAGTTCCACCTGGTGGCACAGATTAGGCGGTTCTTGGGCAGGTTCAACTCCTTTTGGAGGTCAGCCAGCCGAGCCCTGGCATTATATGACCGGTGGAAATGCACACAGACCTTCCTGGCCTGCCTCAGGACATCCTGTAAGCCTGGGTACCTGTCCAAGAACTGCTGCACCACCAAGTTAAGGACGCTAGCCAAACAGGGCACATGAGTCAGTTGTCCCTAACGGAGGGCGGTGAGGAGGTTGGTGCCATTGTCGCAAGCCACCATTCCTGGCTTAAGCTGGCATGGCGTCAATCACATCTCAGCCTGCCCCTGCAGAGCTGACAGAATCTCTGCCCCAGTGTGGCTCCTGTCCCTCAAGCACACCAGCGCAAGTACCACATGGCATCTTTTTGCCTGCGTACTTGTGTAGCCCCTTGAACGCCTACAGAGCACCACTGGTTCCCGAGGACAAAGCACAGGAAGAAGCCATGGAGGAAGAAGAAGAAGAGGAGGGGGTGGAGGAGAGAGGTGTGTCAGAATCACCAGTAGTAGCATTTTGGAGGCATGGTGTGGAACAACCTCCAATACTACTGCACCTTGTCCTGCATCCTTCCCAATGCACCGTGAAAGATGGGTAACATCCCTATCCATGCCTGTTGGACCATGAGTCAGTGGTAATATACACCTTACCACTGACCGCCCTGTCAAGCGAGGCCAAGACATTGCCTTCCACATGCCGGTAGAGAACCGGAATTGCCTTCCATGCGAAAAAGTGGCGTTTGGGAACCTGCCACTGAGGAACCGCACATTCCACAAACTCGCGGAAGGGGGCAGAGTCTACCAACTGAAAAGGCAGCATTTGAAGTGCTAGCAATTTAGCCAAGCTAGCATTCAACCACTAGGCATGTGGATGGCTGTTAGTAAACTTCTTTTGGTGGTGCAGCAGCTGAGGCAGGGAAATTTGGCTGGTACAATCCGATGTCGGTGTACCGCTAGCAGATTGCCCACAAGTACTTGGCTGTGACACACCTAATTGTACACCTTCATTCCTCCCAGTGCAGGTTTCAGAGAGGACTGAAGGTATAGTGGGGTTGGAGATCCCAGCTGATGAGGAGCAAGGAAAGGTCCGCTTTGTTCTTTGGTGTGGGTCTTTTAGGTATGCTTGCCAACTGCATGGCAGGTCGACATATGTCTGGTCAAACATGTGGTGCCCAAGTGACTGAAGTTTTAGCTACGTGAGATACGCTTGAGAAATATGTTTCAAATAGCAGCGGTGCGATTTGATGCACTCATCTCAAAAAAGGCCCACACCAAAGAAATTTTGGAATAACGTGAAGAGGAAGCGCCCTGCACATGTGGAGCTGTGCGGTGTGATGCAGTCGGGGTGCTGCCCTTAAGCTGGCCCCTGGCGGGCATCCTGTCTAATTGGAGATGTGCCTCCTTCTCCTCTCTCCTATCAGGCACCCACATGGAGTCAGTGACCACATCATCCCCTCCCTCCTCATCATTGGAGCAAACCTGCCAGTATGCAGCAGCTGGGGGAACAGGACTGTCAGATTGCTGTCCTTCTTGGGCACCCCTCTCTCTAGGGTTACGTTACTGCCTTCCTCTAGCTGGGTATCATCATCAGAGGCTTCAAAACACGGGGCATCCTCATGGAGCATGTACCCAACACTGCGGTCAAACAGTTCGGGGGACTCCTCAGGAGGACATGGTGGGGCTAGGGAAGGAGTGACTGATGCCATTGAGCCACGGAAGGAGGCCGAGTTGGCAGCTGCTTTGCCATTACCCTGAGCCTGGCTGAGAGAGGATGAGGAGAATGAGGACGGCTTGGTCATCCACTCTACCAAGTCTTTGGCATGTTGCGGCTCAACACGGCCAGATGCCGAAAAAAAGGACAAGCGTGTCCCCTGGCCACGTACTGATGAGGATGCACCATGTCCACGACCAGCACTGTTGCCTCTAGACACAGAGCCTGCTTGCCCTCTTTTATTGGATTGTGACTGTCTGCCTCTCCTTGTTGGTCTTCCAGACATACTAATGGCCGGCAGGGAGATGTAGCTGCACAAAGCTGGGATGTATATACTGATTATACCCCGCATCAAATAAAAAAAAAATTGACGTGGGGGTCCCCCTAAAAATCCATACCAGACCCTTTATCCGAGCACGCAACCTGACAGGTCGCAGGAAAAGAGGGGGGGACGAGAGAGTTGCCCCCCTCCCTCCTGAACCGTACCAGGCCACATACCCTCAACATTGGGAGGATGCTTTGGGGGTCTGTGACCCCTCAAAGCACCTTGTCCCCATGTTGATGAGGACAAGGGCCTCATCCTCACAACCCTGGCCGGTGGTTTTGAGGGTCTGCGGGCGGGGGGCTTATCAGAATCTGGAAGCCCCCTTTAACAAGGGGACCCCCAGATCCCGGCCCCCCCCTGTTTGAAATAGTAAGGGGGTACAAAAGTACCCCTACCATTTCACAAAGAAATTGTCAAAATGGTTAAATAAGACAAACACACTTTTGAAAAATTCCTTTATTAAAAAAAAAAAAAAAAAAAAAAAAAAGATTCCAGCGGTGCTAATCCACTCTTGCTATCCAGCGACGAATCTCCGGGGTCCAACGATGGATGATCATATCCAGCGACGGGGGATCTCTCAGTCCAGCGCTGTCCATACATCCTTCTTTTTTTTTATGAATGAATGAATGAATTGTCGGCTAATACAGAGAACACTCATTGAGTGTTCTCTGTATTACGGGGAGCCGACAATTTAGCCGCAAGTCATTTTAAAAGACTTTTTTTCCTGCACAAATTACACTCTGTGCAGGGACAGTTCTAAGCACCAGAAACATGCACCCCTTCACAGGCATACTATAGATACCCCCCAGCTATGAAATTTAAAGGAATATTACACTTTTATTGTTTCACTTTAATCAATATTAAAATCACTGCTCCTGAAAAAACAGCCGTTTTTAAAACTTTTTTTTGCATTGATCCATGTCCCCTGGGGCAGGACCCGGGTCCCCAAACACTTTTTAGGACAGTAACCTGCATATTACCCTTTAGATTTCTCCCATAGACTTGTATAGGGTGTTCCGGCTTTTCGAATTTTCTGCGAACAGCCCAAATTGTTCACTGTTCGCTGAACAGGCAATGTTCGAGTCGAACATGAGTTCGACTCGAACTCGACGCTCATCCCTAGTCTGGAGTCAGTATGCTTCAAAGCGATTGGGTCTACCCCTGTGCACATGTCTTACCCGACCACGGCTCTAAGCCTGATGTTCCTTCCAAGTTCCTGTTGCCTGGACAATACTTTGACTGCTGACCATATCTCTGCCTGGACTGACCCAGGACTTTTTATGGACCATGTTCCTGCCTGCTGCCTGGAGGATTTGTTTGGCTGTTGCTGACCACATTTCTGCCTGCATCCTGGAGCCTGGACTGGCTCTCCTCTGCAGACAACTGCTCTACTAAAACCACAAGTAATCTTTTGTTTATCCTTTGTTAAGCTAGGCTGTAAAAATGTTTCACACGTGTGGTATTGCCATACTCGGGAGGAGTAGCAATATGTATTTGGGGTGTAATTCTTGGTATGTCCATGCTGTGTTTTAGAAATATTTTATAAATTGACAATTTTGTGTAAAAAGAAAAACATTTTTAAATTTTCTTTCCATATTTTCCAAAAACTTGTGTAAAAAATGTCATAATCAAAAGACTTCTTATGCCTCATACAATATACATTTGGGTGTTTGCCTTCCAAAATGGTGTTGTTTTGTGGGCATTTTCATTGTCTTGGTGCTCCAGGGCCTTTAAAGTTGTGATAGGTAGTCAGAAAATTAGATGCGTACTTTGCGTTCCTAGAACGCCTGAAGGGGCTGCTTGGATACTGGGTCTCTATATGTGGCCAGGCTGTATAAAAAGCCTCACACATGTGGTATCGACATACTTAGGAAAAGTAGCAGAATGTATTTTGGGGAGTAACTTCAAGTATGCTTATGCTGTGAGAGAAATAACATGTTAATAGGACAATTTTCTGAAAAAAAAAAAAAAAAAAACATTTTATTTAATTTCTTCATTTTGCAAAGAATTGTGGGGAAAAAAATACAACTTCAAAAAACTCACCATGCCTCTTACTAAATACTTTGGACTGTCTACTTTCCAAATAGGGGCCATTTGGTAGGTATTTATACAGTTTTAGGGGCCTCAAGAAACGAGATATCAGTCAATACATCATTATTGACCAATTTCCAATGATACTGTAGCTTGTAGACTCTAACTTTCACACAGACTAAATAATATACGCTCATTTGGGATATTTTTTACCAAAGAAATGTAGCAGTATACATTTTGAGTGGGATAACTGGTTTCTCTAGGTGTCTACATATAGAAGTGGCCTCACGAGACTTCTCTCATCCTGTGTCTGCGGGTCTATGTGCATATAACGTGGCACGCTATACCAACGAAGGAACGGTGGACCCCCAGGACCACAGCAGAGGAAAGCCAGAGAGCAACACAGTGGCTTATACTGTGGAGGCTGATCCACCCCGGATGGGGGTATACCTCTGGTGAGAGCAATCACATTAGCAGACACCAAGCACTGGGAGCAGCAGCTGCAGTCACCCCCCCCCCCCCTTTTTTAAAGACACTCACAGAGGATCTTTTCCACCGTTTATTATATTATTATTTTTAAATCAATTTTTATCATATATTTATTTTTTCTAATTTCTAACTTTTAATTTTTTAATTTTTCACTTTTATATGTGTCATTAATTCTTATAATTTTTCAGTTGCTCACCTTTTTAATTTTTAATTTTTATTTTTAATAATTATTTATTTTCTCATGGGCCATTAGTCACATGGTATTTAATTGTGTCACTTAGTACACTAATTTTTTCACCAATTGATATATGACATGCAAAATTGTTAATCAATCATATATTTATTTTAAATGTAGCTGAATCTGTGCATTTTAATACTTACATTTCGCACATGTTTTTTCACTGGCACTTGCACTTTAATACCTAAGTATAGGAATCGCATGTTTATTTATGGTTTGTCAGCACTTTATGGCATTTATAAAGAAGCATATATATATATACAAATAATTACTAGAAATTACTGCTGGGCATGAACAGATAGTTCTTCATTTTTTATTACTTACAAGCACGCTGGAAAATTTATATAAACTATAATTATTAATTTTTCTAAACCAAACAGTATAGCGCCAAGTCTATTTCCCTTTCTTATTTCAGTATACATTTTGGCCTATATTTATTAAGAAAAACTACATATTTGCAAAATGTTATAATAGAAACTAAGAAAAACGCAGGTTTTTTTTTTTACTTTTCTGTATTTTTTTGCTTATATCTCAAAAAAGAAAAAAACCCAGTGATGATTAAATACCACCAAAAGAAAGTTTTATTTGTGTGAAAAAAATTGTCAATCGAAGTATAACAGTGCTGAAAGATGAAAATTGGCCTGGGCAGGAAGGTAGTATTGAAGTGGTTAATGCTATTAAACAAAATTCACAATAGTTTGAATATCTGTTCTTACCTTGAGTGCTACCAGGTGTAAAAAAAAACATAGGATGTTACATATCTGGTGGGATTGTCCGAAAATTAGGACTTTATGGAATAAGGTTTTCCACATTATTCGGAAAATCACTACCTTCCCTATTCCTAAAACACCTCAAATAGCTTTACTCAACTTTCCCTTACAAGGAGTCCCGAAATTAACTCAACAACTCATTAGATTTATTCTGGTGGGAACTAAACTCACTATTGCCAGGGCCTGGAAAACAACGACGGTCTCCCTAAGAGTGGTTAAAAGGAAAATTTCTTGGATCATGGTTCAGGAAAAAACTGTAAGCATTTTCCTTAATACGATAGACAAACATACTGCGATATGGGTTCCTTGGATCAATTATACCTCTAAATGTTTACCGTCTTCAGGGACTCCAGTTTGCTGAGGGGCAAGAGAGGTCCGCTTCCTTCTTAGCTATCTTTTCTCTGATTCCTTTTCTTTTCCTTTCTTCTTTTCTTTTTCTCTTCTTTCTATGATTTAGTGCTTCTTATCTAGACTAGTTTGGGTACATCGGGAGGTTTAAACCCCCATTAAGATCATAAACCTCTATACTCAGATCTGTATGCTGACTTGTTTTTTAAATCCTATCTGGTTCACTTGGTATAGTTATTTTTTCTCTGAGATAATTCTTTGACCTGCTTTTTGGGGCATTGTTGTTTCGATACTTACGCTAGAAGAAGATGTATCATAGGTCCCAGATCATGGGCTAGGTTAGGTCTCAGGGGCTCCGGCACAGCAAGATCCCTTTTGGGGTGCTAGGCCCAGGAGGCTCGACCTCACAGTCAATAGATGGGTTCCTCGGAACCATAGGTTTTTCACCTATTGAGATGTTAATTCGTTGGTTGTTCTTAACTTAAGATTTACATGATCTCCACCAGATAGCTTAAACAGATAGATCTTGCTCAATAATTCTCAGGGTTTATGTTCTGACTAATCGGTACTCTAATGAACTCTGTAATACTATTGTGCACTGTACATATGATTTCTTGTCTTTATGTTCAATCTTTCAATAAAAATCTATTGAAATAATAAAATAAAAAAACATAAAATAAAAAAACATAGGATGCATTAAGGTTAAAAAACACGAGGGTTAAACCATGAACAGCCATCTAAACCATGGCAAGGTACCAACCGCAATTAAAGCTCTGACCATCAAGTAGATATCAGGGTGACAAACTTGTCAGATCGCAGGAATCTTGAAGGTCCGTGCCTGTACACCAACCTTTGGAAAATAAACCCCAAGGCCTACCCCCGTACAACTTAATCCAATCAGGACAGTGAGTAAATCAAAACATTTACTTTTAACATGCTCCATCTACTGAGCAACTTAATCGCTTCACCCCGCAAGATTTTTCTTCCTGTCCAGAGCACTTTTTGCAATTCGGCACTGTGTTGATTTAACTGACAATTGCGCGGTCGTGCGACGTTGCACACAAACAAAATTGACATCCTTTTTTTTCCCACAAATAGAGCTTTCTTTTGGTGGTATTTGATCACCTCTGCGTTTTTTATTTTTTGCGCTATAAACAAAAAAAGAGCGCCAATTGCGAATTTACATTTTGCTATAATAAATATCCCCAAAAATATATAAAAAAATATTTTTTTCCTTAGTTTAGGCCAATGTGTATTCTTCTATATATTTTTGGTAAAAAAAAAAAAAAATCACAATAAGCGTATATTGATTGGTCTGCGCAAAAGTTATAGCATCTACAAAATAGGGGATAGTTTTATGGCATTTTTATTATATATTTTTTTTACTAGTAATGGTGGCAATCTGCCATTTTTATCGGGACCGCGACATTATGGCGGACACGTCGGACAACTTTGACACATTTTTGGGACCATTTGCATTTTTACAGCGATCAGTGCTATAAAAATGCATTGATTACTGTAAAAATGTCACTGGCAGTAAAGGGGTTAACACTAAGTGGAGATCAAGGGGTTACTGTGTTCCCTATTGTGTGTTCTAACTAAAGGGGGATGAGACTGTATAGGGGAGATGACAGATCACTGTTCATACTCTGTATGAACAGACTATCTGTCTGTTCTCCCCTCAGAGAACCGGAAACTGTGTTTACACACACAGATCCCGGTTCTAGGTGTGCCCCGAGCGATCACGGAAGCCCGCCATGTGCGCATGCCTTCCGGAGGCACGGCCCCTAGTGGCCGAATAGGTTACCGACGTAACACAATTGTGATTCGTGCAGCCGAGCCATGTTGCTGCAGTACAAGCGGTTAAAGAGAAACTAAACCCACTGAGTTAAAGTGGAGCTCCACTCAAAAGGGGAAGCTCCACTTTTCTACCGCCACTCCCCCTCTGCTGTCACATTTGGTACCTTTTGGGGGGGAGCAGGTACCTGGTTTTGACAGGTACCCCCTCCCACTTCTGGTTCAATGTGCCACGGCGAACCAACCCGGAAGTTCAGCCCGCCTCTTTCACCCACAGTCTTCTTGGACACTTCACAGGTCCCAGAAGACTGCGGCCCGTTCACAAAGTGCAGTACGCTTCATGCATGCACAGTAGGAAACCGGCTGTGAAGCTGCAAGGCTTCATTGCCGGTTTCCCTTTGTCAAGATGGCAGCTCCAGCACCCAAGAGCTGATTGAAGAATTGGCTCAGGTGAGGGCACCGCTGGATGCCTGGACAGGTAAGTGCCCTAATTTTAAAAGTCAGGAGCTATATTATTTGTTTGTGTATGGGGGGGGGGGGGGGGGGGGGGGCAGGAACTCCTCTTTAACTGTTTTTTAAAACAATGACATGCATAGCATGCTGTGATTGATAAAACTACATTCACACTGGCTAAACCCCACCTTTGGGCTTAGCAACACTTTGTGCTTTGGCCACATACAAATTGGCTGATTAGCTGTAACCAGTTTGTGTATGGCCAAAACTCTTTACAAGCACCGCCTCTGTTCAGGGTCAGTTGGAGCCTCCATTTGTGTGTTACCATTCAGATAAGTGGTTACGTGTGAACAGCGGTGGCACTGTCCATTGATTCGTACAGAGAACAAACCTGACAGCTGCTGCTGGTCGCACCCAATGTGTGCAGGCGTCATTTCGTACCACCAGGAAGACTCTACTAATTCTCACTGGCAGCTGCCCCTGCCCCTCATGTGCGAAAGTGGCCTTACTGTCACAGTTGCTTGCATTCTCAAACTTTCAAGCTATCAAATGCAATCCTAGGAAACTTGAGGTGACGCTCCAGACAATCATCCTTCAACTCTGGTGACTTCTACTCAAGTGTGCAGGCGGCTAAGGAGCTCATCCATGGGCTCTGTATCATATACTGGAAAGGGAGAAACACCACTGCACAACTTGTTCTGAAAGTTGAAACATCAAGATGGTTTCCACTTGACTTCCACCCAGGCCAAGCCCTCTAGGCATCAAATGGCTGGTGTCATAACTGATCACATGGGCAGCACCGCGGTGACTGCAATTTAAACAGAGGCTAAGATGGTAGCTTCCTTGTCTGTAAGGGATTGGAGGGTTTAGTTCTGCTTTAAAGTGCCATGCTCCCAGCAGTCAAGGCTCCCTTTCACTGATGCTCATAGAGCAATCATGCACATTAAATATACAACAATTGTTATCAAACCCGGGATATCCCAATGAAGAAGTAGATTTCTAGCATCCAGGGACAGACTGACAACTCATGAGGCCCCCGGGCAATAGGAGATTATGGGGCCCTCAGCCTTAGAGATGGCCGCCGTGCGTGTGTGCCACCCTGCGGCAGAGCCCCCCAGTGTGCCACCCTGCGGCAGAGCCCCCCAGTGTCACCTTCCATCAATGTCCCCTTACACACACCTTTGCACCTTGGTGCTTGGTGTGTTAAGCAGCTGGCGGGAAAAGGCTTTTAAAAAATATCTACTTGTTGCAGCCTCTGAACTGCACAAGTGAGTCGTAAAGCCAGCGGAATAGTGAACTGCTGTGGTTGGTCTCAGATCGGGCAGTGGGGTGTGTAAACAAAAGCCATGCTTGATGTGTGCCACGATGTCACTGCACAGGTGTGCACTCAGACCTGCTCTGCTGCCTGATCCAAGGCCAAGCTCAGCAGTTCACCATTCAGATGGCCCCGAATGGCAACAAGTGCATTTTTCATGGGCATGGGATTGTTAGAGCGACTTCTGTTGAGCAGCAGTAGGCACACATTGATCATACAGTACACAACACACACAGTATACACCAGTGGCGGCTGGTGCTCAACATTTTTGGGAGGTGCAAACAAAATGGGAAAAAAAATTGCAGCCTCACTGTGCCCCATCAAATGCAGCCTCACTGTGCCCCAGCAAATGCAGCCTCACTGTGCCCCAGCAAATGCAGCCTCACTGTGCCCCAGCAAATGCAGCCTCACTGTGCCCCAGCAAATGCAGCCTCACTGTGCCCCAGCAAATGCAGCCTCACTGTGCCCCAGCAAATGCAGCCTCACTGTGCCCCAGCAAACGCAGCCTCACTGTGCCCCATCAAACGCAGCCTCACTGTGCCCCATCAAACGCAGCCTCACTGTGCCCCATCAAACGCAGACTCACTGTGCCCCATCAAACGCAGCCTCACTGTGCCCCATCAAATGCAGCCACTGTGAACCCCCCAGCGGCATTTAACCAGCACCACCACCCATTGTCTGACTGGCACTTACCCTATCTTGGTGGCGGGTCAGGCATCGTGTGATGGTGGCGAGATGTGGGATGGGCAGCGGCGAGCTATGTCCTCCATGCTTACGCCCTGCATCTCTTCTTTCCTCCTGCTAGGTGTCCAATAGGAGCGCCTGTCCTTTCAGCCAATCATGTGATGGGCATCAGACCTGCACTTCCTGATTGGCAGAGAGGCGGTTCAGTGTTAGAAAAGCAAATATACTATTTTGAAGCCTATTAGAGCTTATGGCTCTAATCAGGTGCTTTAAAAATATCCACCCCTGCCGCTGTAATTCAGGCGCCTGGCGTCCTAAAAGGGTCAGGATGCCCGAATAGGGGGTGGCCACAGTGGCCATGGATAGATTTATGCTATGCATGAATCTATACATTCTAGATATAGGGGGTGTCGTGATAGAGGGGGCGGTGCCATTAATGGATGGACCACCCCTGGTATACACACACACACACATACACAGTATACATATATTCACACACACAGTATACATATATACACATACGCATTATACAGTATATATATATATTGTATAATGCGTATGTGTATATATGTATACTGTGTGTGTACACATACATACACACACACATATATACACAGTGTACATACACAGTATACATACATATATCATAGTTGCCAACATTGTAAAAAAAAAATGTGGGACACTTTTTGGTAGTAGGCGGAGTCGTGATATAATTAGGGGGCGGGGCATGCGTTTATAGGTGTGGCATAAGAAAAGGAAAAAATGCGACGCACAAAGCGCGCTGCGGCGAAATATGGCCGTGGTTTACGTAAAACAATGGGTGTGGCTTACATGGGGCGTGGCTCGAAGGGGTGTGGTTAGAGTCTGAGATGAATGCGGGATGGAGAGAGGGAAAGGAGGGGGATGGAGAGAGGGAAAGGAGGGGGGGTGGGGGGGTGGAGGTACAGCAGCCCCCCCGATCCTACACCACAATAGCAATATGTGTTTTCCAGAGTTTGACAATCAGCAGATAAAAGTTACTCCAAATACCTGGTGTTGGCGCTTCAATCATCCCGGCGCCATGATTGTTATGGTGTCAGGATGATTGAAGCGCATTATTTCTATTATTACATTGTAATATAAAATGAGATCATTCAACTCACCATAATGCAGAATCAGTGGGAGCCCTGAGCGCGTCACTAGCCACGTTGCCTGCCACCAGATGCCATCAGGTGTCCCAAGCGGAGTCTGTCCTTACATCAGGTGCCCCATCAGAGGTACCTTCTTCACATCTGTGTCCATCAGCGGAGCCCCTCCTTACATCTGGTGCCCCTCTGCCATCCACAGACCGCCCCCCCACATACTCCACAGACTGGTCCCCCGACAGCCACAGACTGGTCCCCCGACATACCACAGACTGGCCCCCCGACATACCACTGCCACCCACATCCACAGACTGGCCCCCGACATACCACTGGCCCCCCGACAGCCACAGACTGGCCCCCGACAGCCACAGACTGGCCCCCCAACATACCACAGACTGGCCCCCACATCCAGACTGCCCCCCCCGACATCCACAGACTGCCCCCCCTGACATACCACAGACTGGCCCCCCGACATACCACAGACTGGTCCCCCGACATACTGCTAGCCCCCACATCCACAGACTGGCCCACGACATACCACTGGCCCCCACATTCATAGACTGGCCCCCGACATCCGATGACTGGCCCCCGCCCCGACATCCACAGTGACAGACACTGGCCGCCATTGCCACGCGGAGAGTCATTTAACTGTGTCGCCCTCCCACTGCACTTTACACATATACACACACTGGCAGCTGGGGTGGGCGGCGCCACAGGTACTCTATATTGTAGACCAACTTCTGGTCTTCTTAAAAATGGCGGCCGGCGGAGACATTGTCTCCGCCGGCCGCCGACCTCTAGCGGCCGGCGGCAAAAAAACTGGAAATTCAATTTCCCGGGACAAAATTAATTCGGGACAAATGTCCTAATCCCGGGAAATTCGGGACAGTTGGCAACTATGATAGATATATATATATATATATATATATATATATATATATATATATATATATATATATATATATATACATACATACATACATACACACACACACACACAAAACAGCACTTTTCAATCAAAAATCATCCTGATAGAACACACTGCTGCCTCCATCTCCTGGCATGCTGGGACTTGTAGTGCCCCAGCAGCTCAGACATTGGATGTGCTAATACAGGAGAAGAGGAGGAGGAGGATGATATGGCTGTGTACTGATGGGCAGGGGATGTAGCAGAGATTGGGGAAGTTCAGAACATCATACCCCCAGAAGCATGGCAGTTCTCACACACGCACATCGATCTAACAGCAGCGACAGGAGGAGCTCTGATAGATGTAACACATCTTCCCCCCCCTCCCCCTCCTCACCAGGGTAAGCCACTGATAATAATACATTTCTTTCAGCTCAGCTAGCTTACCTTCTATCAGGCAGCAGTCAGTACCCACACTGCAGGCGGTCCCCTCCTCCCTCCCCTCCTCCCTCTCTTCTCCTCTCCTCCAGCTGTCTGCATCTCCTGCTCCTGTGTCAAAAAAGCCCACTCTGGACAACGGGATGTGCAAACTGTGCTCCCATTGGCTGAGGAGGCAGTGGAGAGGCGGGGCAGATACAATCTCAAGATTTGTACAGCAAAATGGTGTCGGTAGTGGCCATTTGAAGGGCAGATGTAAAAATATGCAGATTTTTACAAACTGTCCCTGCTTTTACAGAGGTTGGCAACCCTGATGGGGCCCCCTAGTGGCCCTGGGGTCCTCGGTCAGTGCCCGAGTGCCAGAATGGTCAGTCCGCCCCTGCTAGTATCTAGAATTTGAGGCTAAAAGATATTGGAAGTCATCTTCCTATATTACTTTGTATTATAAATCAAGCAGAGTGTCTGTATGTTGGGAGGAATCAGTCAGATCTTCGGGGCTCTCTTCTGACAAATCCAGTTGTGTTTGGTTTGACAGTCACCTTTATAATATCCAGCAGTTGCATGCATCCTTACACAGACTCCTGAAGATTTTGTTGATATCTGTAATCTGGGTAATAAATAACAATGAGGAGTTATGAGGATCTATTGTTTTCTGGAGGAACATCATTCATATTGTCAGCATACATTAAGAGTCACTTACAGGTTACTTGTATCGTAGAGGTGACCGTCCACCCATCTCCATCCATCTCCATCTCTGTACAGACCAATCCAGAACTTTCCATCTGTTTGTCCTCTGATGTATCTGTTTATAAATTCCTGGTAACACAGAACATCTTCTGTCACAATCCAGTCACAGATATCGGACACCCACATTGGTTAGAAGTCTGTCTTTTCCATAATTTCTACAAAAGTTGATGATCCATGAAACTGGAATTTTTTGTCAATTTCCTCTTGTATGGGCCTGAGGTGGTGCAGCACAGTCTCCCCCAACCCACCACCTCCATATATCCCAGGCTCTGCTGTCCCTCCTGTGGGCCCAGGACCAGCATGGCAGGTGCCTGGCTGTAGACTAGAGGGAGATCTGCACACATACACCATCTGATCTACCCTCAAGGATTTCATCACTTCCAGTATCCGGCTGTCCTTCATCCGGTTACTGTGGTAGAAGAAGTTAGTAAAGCATGATCTGCACTTCACTAGCTTCAATAAGTTCTATAGGTGACATCATGGTTCTAATAGACCCCTGATGTCTCCATAAAGGGAACCTGTCATTTCATTTATGTTGTCATATAGGGGCTTTCCCCCTAAAGCTTAAAGGGGTTGTAAACCCTCATGTTTTTTCACCTTAATGCATAGGATGCATTAAACTTCTGGCAGTGACCGCTCCACCCCCCCATCTTACTCACCTGAGTCCTGTAATTCCCACGCCGGAGACGCGCTCTTCCCCCCTGCCCGTTGT
Source organism: Lithobates pipiens (assembly GCF_037356315.1). Lineage (NCBI taxonomy): Eukaryota > Metazoa > Chordata > Amphibia > Anura > Ranidae > Lithobates > Lithobates pipiens. The sequence continues at coordinate 228,152,371 of NW_027507787.1, forward strand.
CTCAGCTCTTGATTGGATAGATTGATAGCAGAGCAGCCATTGGCTCCTGCTGCTGTCAATCAAATCCAATGATGTGGGGGGCGGGGCCGAGTCCGGCATTCTGCATCTATGGACGCAAATGCTGGACTCGGGAGCGTTCCTGCACAGTAACCCCCTCGGGAGAGTGCTTCTCCTAGGGGGTTATAAGATGCGGGAAGGAGCTACCAGCCCCGCCGGGGGACCCCAGAATTTGAGGATCCAGGCTACTCTGTGCAAAACTAATTGCACAGTGGAGGTAAATAAAAAAGAAATAAATAAAAAAAACGAAGCCTTACAATCACTTTAAAAAAATTTAAGTGGCAAAAATAAATTAAAGCACACAAAGATTTTTTTAAGCCCCCCCCCTTTCCCACACACACACATTGGGTGCTGTCATGGTTATGCAATAGAGTTTGTCTGCTTACCTGTTTCCATGTGTTCATCTCTAGAGACCAGCCGACCCTCACCTGACTGCTTTTGTAATCCATCCTCTGGCTCCACCCTAGCTCCTATCAGAGAACTCTATATTAACCTGTGCACTGCAGGCCAACCCTGCTGATCAACCATTGTGTGTTAGCTTCCTGTTACCTGTCGTGTGCTCTTCTGTTGTTCCGTTACAGACTTTGGCATGTCCTTGACTATCCCTGTTTGCCTGTGATCCTGACCTATTGGCGTGTCCCTGACTATTCCTGTCTGCTTGTGGCCCCGACCTTGGGTTTATCCCTCACTATCCCTATCCTCCTGTTGCCTACTGTGGGTGCGAGCTGGGGGACCCTGGGGGTCGCGACCTGGAGCCAGTTGCAGCCCAGTCCATCCTCACCACTAGAGGCGCTGGTTTACACCTGCTGGCTCTTAGACTCCGCGCCCCAGGGAATCTTACGCTCTAACCCCAGTTGGTTCTGTCTCCCGTCCTCAACAGTCAGCCGTAGGGTCCACAACCTTGCGGTGCACTCCTGATCCCTACGGTGTGCATCTGTCACCTGGCCTCAAGGTGACCTGACAGTTTGATCAGCCTATTGCCCATACTAAAGTTACTTAATGGGAGTCTAATGCCCATACTAATGCTATAGGAGATTTTGTTAAGCATTAGAAATGTAGTCAAGTGTGAACAAGCCATAAAGTGGGGTCCCTGCAAAGCTTGGACTAGCTCTGTGTAGTCAGCCAACAGAAGGCTTTAGCTTGCTGTCAGTTGAATCTGGGTCAACAGAATGCACTTAGTTCTGCACTCATGTATATAGATAGAAAAATGAACAAAAGAGCTGCGCCAAATAATATAAATCAATTTTAACAGGGTAAAAAGAAAGCCCTAAAAAGCTTGCTGTGACTTACAACTTCAGGATTCCAAGAAGTTTCCTATACTTAAAATAGAGGTATGAACAAAGCTCTTTTAGCCATACTCCTCTCTTCTCTTTAGCTTGCTGTCAGCAGAATCTGGATCACATGAGTGCAGAATAGAAAAGCAAAAGAAAATAAAACCGCGCTGAAACCCTCAAAAAAAGGGAAACAATTCCTCTCTTATTTTATCGTGCTAGGGGAAAAAATATCGAGCAAAAAAAATAATAAGTATTTTCCTCAAATGAATATCCCCCCAAAAAAATGTATCTTAGACATAAATACAAATAATCCAAAAATTACAAATGAATGTTTCACAGAATATAAGGCTGCTGCTCCACAGTGGGATACACACACATAAATATAGATAGAAAAATTAACAAAAGAGCTGCGCCAAATAATATAAATCCCAAAAAAAAATTAGTTTTTTTTTAAAAAATCAAATAAACAATTTATAAAGAAAAGTCCATGAAAACTTTATGTTATCCAAGAAAGGAAAACGATCGCACCGCAGTGATTCCACACTTCCTTATCGCTATAGTGTCCCACCACCGACAAAACAGCGCGCTTACCAGATGGTAAAAGCACAAGGAGCATTTACAGTACCAAGTCACCGGCAGCTCCTCGCTTCCACCGAACACTTTATCCTTAATCCCTCAGGAACGAACGATCCATACACTGTAGCCGCTCCACAATCTCATAGGTAACCCAGGTACACGTTCGTAGTATAAAAAGAAAAGAAGCCTCCCATAGTGTAAAAAACTTCAATGCTTTTTTAATTAATAGAAATACACTTACATAAAAACGAACATTTTTCACATGTAAAATCAAACCGGCCGGAAAAAACGAGAGCCCGTCCTCCTCTCGTAACACGTGGTGACGTCACAGCGTGCCCTCCCATACGCGTTTCGTCATACGTGACGTTTTCAATGGGGAACCCATGTTACGAGAGGAGGACGGGCTCTCGTTTTTTCCGGCCGGCTTGATTTTACATGTGAAAAATGTTCGTTTTTATGTAAGTGTATTTCTATTAATTAAAAAAGCATTGAAGTTTTTTACACTATGGGAGGCTTCTTTTCTTTTTATACTACGAACGTGTACCTGGGTTACCTATGAGATTGTGGAGCGGCTACAGTGTATGGATCGTTCGTTCCTGAGGGATTAAGGATAAAGTGTTTGGTGGAAGCGAGGAGCTGCCGGTGACTTGGTACTGTAAACGCTCCTTGTGCTTTTACCATCTAGTAAGCACACTGTTTTGTCGGTGGTGGGACACTATAGCGATAAGGAAGTGTGGAATCACTGCGGTGCGATCGTTTTCCTTTCTTGGATAACATAAAGTTTTCATGGACTTTTCTTTATAAATTGTTTATTTGATTTAAAAAAAAAAAAAAACATATTTTTTTTTTGATTTATATTATTTGGCGCAGCTCTTTTGTTCATTTTTCTATCTATATTTATGTGTGTGTATCCCACTGTGGAGCAGCAGCCTTATATTCTGTGAAACATTCATTTGTAATTTTTGGATTATTTGTATTTATGTCTAAGATTAATTTTTTTGGGGGGATATTCATTTGAGGAAAATACTTATTTTTTTTGCTCGATATTTTTTCCCCTTGCACGATAAAATAAGAAAGAGGAATTGTTTCCCTTTTTTTTTGAGTGTTTCAGCGCAGTTTTATTTTCTTTTGCTTTTCTATTCTGCACTCATGTGATCCAGATTCTGCTGACAGCAAGCTAAAGAGAAGAGAGGAGTATGGCTAAAAGAGCTTTGTTCATACCTCTATTTTAAGTATAGGAAACTTCTTGGAATCCTGAAGTTGTAAGTCACAGCAAGCTTTTTAGGGCTTTCTTTTTACCCTGTTAAAAAATGTGCTAGCACATCAGTCCACTATTACTTTGGTAGCGTCTCACACTCAGTGACTCTCTCAAAAATGCTGAAGTAGGTTTCAACATCATCCTTCAGAGATAATTTCTGTAAAGCATCCTGTAGGAGCTGTTGTGGTGTAATCTTTGGCCCCTGTGCCACCTTCTGCCTCGGTGATAGGTATCTCAAGATAGGTAGGTAGATAGGTTCCTGTACTATTGTTTCTGTAAGGAGACCTGGTAAACTTTAGTCAGCTGCATCTGTTGACTGGTTCAGTAGTTTGACTCTTACTGTATAGTAGCCGATCAGTCTGCTGTTGGGTAGCATTGCACTGTTGCTTTGTCAATATAAGCTGTTTTAAAAACTTCTCCATGTTGTTCAAAAATCGGTGTCTGTCTCTTTAAAGTGCTGCTTGTAACTGAGAACCATGCATGGAGCAGGGTTGGCCTGCAGTGCACAGGTTAATATAGAGTTCTCTGATAGGAGCTAGGGTGGAGTCATGCTAGAGGATGGATTACAAAAGCAGTCAGGTGAGGGTCGGCTGGTCTCTAGAGATGAACACATGGAAATAGGTAAGCAGACCAACTCTATTGCATAACCATGACAGGCGCACCTACAACAAAAACATCAATTGCGTCATATATTACATATTGTTGCGAATGTTAAAGTGAGAGCGATAATTCTAGGGCCATCAATCACTGTTAACTGTGATGAGCATTAAAGGTTTATGAAATATCACCTTTGGGCAATTTGGGCTACAATACTAATATAATCTAATAATAATAATAGTTTAATTATGAGGCTGATTGTGTTTGGTAAATCTTTTTACCCAACACAACCTCATTTTTATATTTTACTAAAAACCGGTTATCATTTTGTGCGTACATAAAACATTCATTCTAGTGTATTTTTTCTTGAAAATATCAATTCGATAAACATTCACACAAATATTGAACAACATAAAAAATTGCAACTACCATTTTTTTTATTGTTCAGGAACTTTGCCGTTAGATAATAATATATAATATTTGAGGGTTTAATTCTTTTTTTCCCCCCAAATTTTCAGATTTGAACAAACATGCAAAAATGTTAAATTGCTTTGATTGCAAAGTGGTTGAAGTAATCAAAGATCACACAACATACATGCTTATTTCTTGTACTACCCAAGATAAATCATCTAACAAAACCAAGGACCATTGAAGTAATGGATGATCTTTTTGTTAGATTGTCACTGTTTGTGGAAAGATCTATCAAAAGACTTGATGATCGCTCTCTATGTATAACCCAAATGTAGCAGAGAATCCTATCATTTTTTTTTCATTTTCTAGATTCTAGAACTAGCCACTAGCCATAAGAGAACAATCTATCATCTAGATTACATGTAATGGTATATAGATAGGAGGAGGGGCAGAGCCCTCCATAGACACTACAAGAGACCCGCTTGGCATAATGTTGGATGACTTTTATAGCAAAAAAATTCACACAAAGATTAAAAAGAGATAAAGAGATACAAGAGTTTTGTTCTTGTAGATCATTTCAAAGTTTGCCTTTTTAAAGGGGTTGTAAACCCTCATGTTTTTTCACCTTAATGCACCCCCCCCCCCCCATTTTTCTTACCTGAACCCCGTATTTCCCACGCCAGAGACGCGCTCTTCCCCTCTGCCCATTGTCTCGGCTCTTGATTGACAGCAATGGCTGCGTTGCTATTAATCTATCCAATCAAATAAAACGACGTGGGCGCCGAGGGGGGGGGGGGGGGGCCGAGTCCAGAATTCTGTGTCTATGGACGCAAATGCTGGATTCAGAAGCATGTCCGCAAGCTAACCCCCCAGGAGAGCGCTTCTCCTAGGGGGTTTGGTTTATACAATGCGGGGAGGAGTTGCCAGCGCCACCACAGGACCCCAGAAGTCGAGGATCGGGGCCACTCTGTGCAAAACAAACTGCACAGTGGAGGTAAGTATGACATGTTTGTTATTTTAAAAAAACAAAAACAAAGCCTTACGATCACTTTAATGCCTTCTCGCCAGCATAACCCATATATGGACCATATGCTGCCCCTTGCTGACAGCACACTCACTGGCGTGCTCCTAGCACATTGACCGAGCTATCACCAAGGGCTCTGGGTCTCAATTTAAGAATGGCGAAAATGAGACTATTGTGAAAGCCAATCACAATGATCACATGATCAGGTAGACCACTTCTGACTCCTGGCATTAGGAATCCCTTAAAAGGGCCACTGGGAATCAGTGGCAAGGGGTAAAGACTATAATGTTGGATATGTGCTACTCATATGTCTTCTTAATAGTTTGATGCTATTGGGTATATATGGCAGCAGCTTTTCTTGTTTTTATTATAAATAAAGGAGCAAGGAGATCACAAAGTCAGGAAATTACATCATAACCATAACTCCCACAAAATAGAATAACTCGTTAATGCAAGTATAATGCTGACACACAGAGGCACATCCAATAATCACCATATAATATAGGAGAATATAATGTATGTTGGAACCAAACAGCCGTTAGGAAAGAAGCAAGTACCAGTCTCGCCAATATCGCTGCCTTCCTTCGCACATGCGCGGAGGAGCGGCACTCCGGCGCATCCCTGGGCACAATACAGCGAAAATGGCTAATGCACGTGCGCAATTCATCGGGATGGCGAATGTGCATACGCAACATGAGCCTCCTACTGGCTTATAAAGCCACTCTGTGCCATGACCAGATTGCTGGTTTGTCTTTCAGCTCCCCGTGTGTTTCCTGCTTGTATCCTGATTCTTGATTACCTATTGTGACCCGGATTGACCTGCTCTGATCTCTCCCTGCATCTGACCCTCGGCTTGCATCTGGGACCACTCTTCTTGCTTCCTGGGTTTGACCCTCGGCCTGTCTACGGATGTTGCTTCCTGTCTCCAGTGAGCGACCCTCAGCCTGCTTCTGGACTTTGATATTATCTTCAGTGCTTGACCCCTGGCTTGCTCACAGATTTTGCCTCCAGTTATCTTGTTTTACGGACTTTGCTATCAGTCTTCAGTACTAAGTCATCAGCCTGCTGACAGACCTGCTAACAGTCCTTGGCACTAGACTGTTTTGCCTATCTAAGAGACTCTTGCCAGTCACCGGTGTTTGACCCCCGGCATGTTGTTGGATTAGCTGTCCATCTTCCTTCTTGAGCTTCAGCATCTTCCAGTCCTGCACAGCTGTCCCCCTGTCGGTGACCTTCACACAAGACCTGCTGTCATGAACAGGTGTGACCAGACTGTGTGGACTGCAAAGAGGAAACCAAATCGCATGTAAAGTGAATAAGAATAATGTTTAAGATAAGTGATATAAATAAGTAAACACCCCAAATACAAATAGTGCTCAACCAACAGAAAAAATATATAGCCAGGCCAGGGTCATACACAGAAGATAACAAGGGCAGTTCCGTAATCACAAGCATTAGCCAGGCCAGGGTCATACACAGAGGATCAGCAGATGAACAAGGGCAGGACAGGAGAGGGAGATTAAGGATGGGAAAGGCTAAAAGGGAACAGGAACACAGGATCAGAATGGGATCGGGTACAGGCTCAGGTTCAGATACAGGTTACAGTTTACAGGGTTCAGGATACAAGTCACAGGTCAGGGCGCATGGAAGAAAGATACCAAGGCAATCGTGTGAGGGCCTGCCGGGTATTTATAAGACTGCCAGTGATTGACCTCACGTAACAGCTGAGCGCAGAAGGTGCCTATCTGCTCCACACTGCCGGAGTACACCTGCTGGTTGAACAAAAGGCACATCAAGCTGGGCAGCAGACAGGAACACATCAGGCTGGGCAGCAGACAGGAACACATCAGGCTGGGCAGCAGACAGGAACGCAAGAACACTGGAAGGCAGGCACATCGGACCGGAAGGCTGGCACATCGGAAAGGAAGGCTGGCACCAGGACATCGGACCGGAAGGCTGGCACATCAGACTGGAAGGCAGACACCAGGACAGCAGACTGGAAGGCTGGCACATCAGACTGGAAGGCAGACAGCAGGACAGCAGACTGGAAGGCTGACACATCGGACCAGAAGGCTGAAACTTCGGACCGAAAGGCTGGCACCAGGACATCAGACTGGAAGGCAGACACCAGGACAGCAGACTGGAAGGCTGGCACATCAGACTGGAAGGCAGACACCAGGACAGCAGACTGGAAGGCTGGCACATCACACTGGAAGGCAGACACCAGGACAGCAGACTGGAAGGCTGGCACATCACACTGGAAGGCAGACACCAGGACAGCAGACTGGAAGGCTGACACATCGGACCGGAAGGCTGAAACTTCGGACCGAAAGGCTGGCACATCGGACCGAAAGGCAGGCACCAGGACAGCAGACTGGAAGGCTGGCACATCAGACTGGAAGGCAGGCACCAGGACAGCAGACTGGAAGGCTGGCACATCAGACTGGAAGGCAGGCACCAGGACAGCAGACCGGAAGGCTGGCACATCGGACCAGAAGGCTGGCACATTGGACTGGAAGGCAGGTATCAGGACATCAGACTGGAGACAATCAGAATGCAGAGTCATCCTCCAACAGCCATACTAAGGACGCAATCTAATTAATGCTGAAGGGGGAGAAAAGTCATCATGGCCAGGGCTGGACTTACCATTGGGCTTGACTGGGCTCAAGCCCATGGGCTCCACCCAATAGGGGGCCCCACGGGCCCCGCTGAGCTACATAGCGATGTGTACTCGGCTTAGCTCTGCTCACAGTCACGCCCAGTCCCGCCCTATGATGGACATAATGCAGGAACTGGGCATGACTGTGAGCTGAGCCAAGTACTCTCAGCTCTGCTCGGGACTGCGAGAGGACCCGAGAGCTGCCATAAGCCGCCGAGGGGACCCGAGAGCCGCCAAGAGGACCCGAGAGCCGCCAAGAGGACCCAGGACTCTGTATCTTGGTGGCGCCATTTTTAAACTTCAAGACTGCAATGACAAGGCTGCAAATGACACTGGGGTGCATGTTATACGCCAATACATATGGTAATGTATAGAAGGTACGGCCCGAAAGTGACTCAAGCCCAGGGGCCCCGACCACCCTTGATCATGGCCCTTTGGGATACAGGGCAGAGCCAGCTCTGTACACATTCCAATCAAAGGCTGAACATCCTCAAACATTATACTGCCCTGATCAACCGCAGCCTGAGCTAAACAAATAATCTCCAGCAGCTGATCACTGGACCATCCCTTCAATGTCTGGTGGAGATGTTCAGAACTCTCTGTTGCCAGCAGAACAAAACAATTATATCTGAATTCATCTCAGCAACATGAAAACAGAACCAAGATGGTTCCCCTGTGCAGCCACTTCTGGTCAGGGATGGCCTTGGTATACTGTCATGAACAGGTGTGACCAGATTGTGTAGACTGCAAAGAGAAAACCAAAACGCATGTAAAGTGAATAAGAATAATGTTTGTTTAAGATAAGTGATATGAATAAGTAAAAACCTCAAATACAAATAGTCCTCAACCAACAAACAGAAACCCACAGGCAACAGATAATATATGCAGCCAAAGGGAAGTACCGAAATCAAACACGTTAGCCAGGCCAAGGTCATACACAGAAGATCAGCAGATAACAAGGGCGGTTCTGGAATTACAAGAATTAGCCAGGCCAGGGTCATACACAGAGGATCAGCAGATGAACAAGAGCAGGACAGGAGAGGGAGATTAAGGATGGGAAAGGCTACAAGGGAACAGGAACACAGGATCAGGATGGGGATGGGATCAGGTTCAGCCGCAGCCGCAGCCGCAGCCGCAGCCGCAGCCGCAGCCGCAGCCGCAGCTGCAGCTGCAGCTTACAGGTCAGGGCACATGGGAGAAAGTTACCAAGGCAAGCATGTGAAGGCCTGCCGGGTATTTATAAGACTGCCAGTGATTGACCTCACGTAACAGCTGAGCGCAGAAGGTGCTGTCTGCTCCACACTGCCGGAGTACACCCGCTGGTGAACAGGTACTACAGCTCAAGGATCCAACAGTGCCACCAGCAGGTGAGTCCTCTTATTACAGGTGTTAGAAGACACCCGCTGGTGGACACTGGTACTGCGATCCAAGAGATCAGCAGCGCCACCAACAGGTGAACCTTTTAATGACACCTGCCCTGCCTGCTGGTGACTCGTGACTCTTTTTGCCCTTCACCCTCTGTACCCCCTAATGTCTTTACTTTATCTGCAGCTTTAATCCACATTTGCTTCTAACGAACAAGTCATTTTTCATTTATTCATTTATTTTTCATTTATTCCTATAAGGCAGGAATATGCAACTAGCCTCCAGCTGTTGCAAAACAACAAGTCCCATCATGCCTCTGCCTCTGGGTGTCATGCTTGTGGCTTTCAGAGTCTTGCTATGCCTCATGGGACTTGTACTTCTGCAACAGCTGGAGGTCCGCTAATTGCAAATCCCTGCTATAAGGCTTGCTTTGGTGCTGATACATAATGGCACAACTAGTAATCACAGCATATTATGTGAGAATAGATGTTGCAGCCAAACATCATGCTAACACCAAACCTATGTAATATATCCACTTCAGCTCTGGAACCTTTACCTCCCTTATAGACCACATAATTTTTTACATTTGACTAAGGGCCTGTTTCTTCTGCAATAACTTTGCCATTACTTATAAAAAAAATACATACAGTGGAGGACATTTATCAATCTTGTTGCAAGGCAAAGCATTGCTAAACAGAAGCAATGAGACTCATCGTTAGATTTAGTACAAGGTTACAGCCTGTGCCATAAATTAACACTTTGGCTGCTCTAATAAGTGGTAACATTTGTGAATGCATTACAACTGACCACTTTTTAATTATACTTCTGTTTAGAGTGGAAATACGTTTTATCTTTGGTAATAAATCTGTCTTGGAAATATGCCAACTGTTGCACTTGGGTGCTGAGGAATATAGACGCACTGCCCTGAAAACCTGATCCAGAGACTTTGCTAAATTACATGCATCCTAATGTGAGACTATTAGTGTTGTTAATATGATTATACCCTACTGTTTTTTAAAGGGAAAAACAATTAGGCTTTCTTTTGGCAATATTGTTTTGCAAAAACTATTTTGATTTATGTAAAAATATGTTTTCTATTTTGTTCAGTGTTAGCCCTTGTACACACGGTCGGATATTCCGACAACCAAATCCGTCGGATTTTGTCCGAAACTGTTGCATACACACAGTCGGACAAAGTTGTCAGAAAATCCGATCGTACTTAACGTGATGATATTTCGTTAGGACGGGACTACGTTCAGGCTAGTAGCCAATAGCTTTGGTCTAGGAATTTGATCTGAGCATGCGTGGCACTTTGTCTGATCGGAATTCTCTACACATGATCGGATGAAGCCCGATCGGATCATGTTGTCGGAAAATTTTATAGCCCAGCTGGAAAACTTGGTCCATCGGATACTCCGATGGAAACAGTCCGATGGAGTCCACACACTGTCGGATTATCCGACAACACGGTCCTATCGGACATTGTCCATCGGAATGTCCGACCGTGTGTACAAGGGCTAAGTTTAACCACCCTAATACCAGCATGTTACACCCCCCCCCCCCCTTCATGTCCAGGACATTTTTCAGTTTTCAGTACTGTGATAGTTTGACTGACAATTAATCATCATGGAACACAGCACCCAACATTTTTTGAGACTGCTAGAGTTCGAAAAAAGATAGAGCTAGAAATTTTTTTTTTTCCCATGCTGTTCTAAAACATGATAAATTATAAATGCCAGGACAACCTCAAAAGGACTCCTTTTATAAAGCAAATTATTGCCCATCATAGCAATCATGAAGCACAGAGCCTGTCTGCTCGGTTCCCTGCATTTTGACAGCTGGTAATTGACGGTAATAGCTGCAGGGGGTGAGAAGATAAATGTAAGAAATGCTGCCTAAAAAACTTTGTTGTAGTATTTTTGGATGTACCTCTTATGTTTAAAATCCTCAAGTGGGTAAGGACCTAAACCATCCAACTTATTTACATCCAATCAGTCATGCCCTTGCATTACATAATTGTTGGTAGATTTAAATTGTACAATCAGATTGTAATGTGTGTGGTGAGCTTTATATTGTCACAGTCCCTACAACTAGAGATAAGCCGAACACCCCGAGGTTTGGTTTGCACCAGAACATGCGAACAGGCAAATCATTTATGTAAACACTGTTAAAGTCTATGGGACACGAACATGAAAAATTAAGTGCTCCTTTTAAAGGCTTATATGCAATTTATTGCCATAAAAAGTGTTTGGGGACCCGAGTCCTGCCCCAGGGGACATGTATCAATGCAAAACAGTTATAAAAACAACCATTTTTTCAGGAGCAGTGATTTTAATAATGCTTAAAGTGAAACAATAACAACTAAATATTCCTTTAAATATCGTGACTGGGGGTCCCCTTAGTCTGCATGTAAAGTCTTTCCAATGATTATTACAGTACCACAGCAAAATTATATTTCTAAAGGAAAAAATGTAATTTAAAATTGCTTGCGGCTGTAATGTATGGCCGGTTCCCAACACTATAGATAAAAAAAACATTGAAAAAAAATGGCATGCAGTCCCCCCCAATCCATACAAGGCGCTTTGGATCTGCTATGCTTATTAGGGGGAACTCCATGCCAAATTGAAAACAAGTCGGTGTGAGGATCCCTCCCAAAATCCATACCAGACCCTTATCCAAGCATGCAACCTGGAAGGTCAGGATCAGGGGGACGAGTGAGTGCCCCCCCACTGAACCGTACCAGGACACATGCCCTCAACATGGGGAGGGTGCTTTGGGTTCCATTCAAAGGAACTTGTCTCCATGTTGATGGAGACAAAGGCCTCATCCCCGCAACCCTTGCCCGGTGGTTTTGGGGGGTCTGTGGGTGGCGGGCTTATTGGAATCTGGAAGCCCTCTTTAAGAAGGGGCCCCTAGATCTCACCCCCCCCCATGTGAATGGGTATCAGATACATTGTACCCCTACCCATTCACCAAAAAAGTGTAAAAAAGGCTAACTCCGCTTCTGACTTCTCTTGGCTGTGACAGCTGTTATATAGGCAAGGGCGGGACCACCCGGTGACGTGAACAGGTGACCCCACCCCCCTCTGATGTCACATGATGTCAGAAGGGGCAGGTTCACCCAGTTATGTCATCTGGTGGCCCCGCCCTTGCCTATATAACAGCTGTCACATCCAAGAGACAGCAGTTGGCAGGACGTCTCCTATCGAAGCAGAGCTTTTCTTTTTTCTATTTTTGGGTCCGTCGGCACCGTGATTGAAGATAGATGGGCATCGCGGGACACTTTTTTATATTTTATTTTTTAATAAAGGAATTGTCCAGAACTGTCTCCTGGCATTTTTACGTGGTTCCCGATTCCGATAGCCCCCCCCCCCCCCGCTTGCAGACTTGCAGACCCCACAACCATACCCTTCTCATGTTGAGGGCATGTGGCCTGGTATGGTTCAGAAGGGGGGTGCTCGGTCATCCACCCTATCCTGACCTGCCAGGTTGCATGCTCAGATAAGGGTCTGGTAAGGATTTAAATTAAAATTGGTGTGGGGTTCCTCTTAAAATCCATACTAGACCTGAAGGGCCTGGTGTGGATTTTGGGGGGGACCCCAATGCTCAATCTATCTCTGTCCACATACTATACACGGCCACTATGTAAGCAGCCTTATTTCAGGTTTATATTTGTAGAAGATTTATATTTCTCACTTTTTTTGACAGATTGACACTATTCAAAATATAATTTAGTCAATTTGTTTTACTATTTGTTTTAGCAGAAGAAGCAATCAAAATAATTCCACCTTGGCTGAGTTGAAATCAATCAAGAGCTCATTAAATATATTAAATGGAGGGTCTTTATTGTCAGATTTTTTTGAGAATTGACTGTATTATCAAATCAATACATGTGGCCATCATTTAGGTGGCATTTTGTACTGTAAGCACATCTGTCCTGGTCATTCCTGTATAATAAACATGCAGATGTTGGAACAATGGATTATAAATCCTCTGTATGTGTCCATCCATCTCCCATCTATTTCCATATTATATCATACCTGCTGTTCCCGGTCCTCTATGACCAGTAGATCGGCTCCCATCTCTTCACACAATTCCCGGCTCTCCTTCCATGTTCTCTGATCTCCTCCAGATGAAATGTAATAACAGTTCTCTCTGTGCCGCAACCAACCATCAGGACACACCACACACCCTATAAGAAAATTGCTTTTAAAATCCACATATATTCATAATATTGGGATGAAGAGGAGGATCTGGACTCCTAGAAGTATGAGGAGAGAGTAGATGATGGAAGAGTCAATCCACTGGTATGTGTCCTGAATAACTTTTATTCATATTTGATTAGTCTACCAAATCATCCAACTCAATTCAGGGGTTTGAGGTTACCCCTTTTCAGGGTTGAAAAATTATAATGCTGACATTTTAATGGTAAGGAATAATTGATGAGGCAGTGGCTATATACAGCAGTGAATTGGGGTAGGATTGAAATGCGCTCCTGCCAAACCACATACTTGTATAAGTGCCTTTCATCACTACCAGAGTTCTCCTCTGTATTTATAAATGACTCCGGTCTATATTTCAGATTTATCATTTTCCAGCCCTGATGAAGCAGAGCCTTTAAAACCTTGAAATGTGTTGACTGATTTTTTTAAACACAATGATAATTAAAACTTATTCTGGACACATACTGATGGATTTCATGATTTCATCATTTAACCTCTCCCCATTCTCACTTCTAAGGCCAGCTTAAATCTAAAGGATGGCTAATGCCGCGTACACACGATCGAAATTCTCGTCGGAAAAAGCTCTGACGGTTTTCCCGACCGAATTCCGACAGAATTCGGCTCAAGCGGTCTTGCCTACACACGGTCACATCAAATTCCGATCGTTTATAACGCAGTGACGTACAACACGTACAACGTGACTAGAAAAAGGAAGTTCAATAGCCAGTAGCCAATAGCTTCTGTCTCGTAGTTGAATCTGAGCATGTGTGATTTTTGGCGTGTCGGAATTGCATACACATGATCGGAATTAATGATAGAACGTTTTTCCGTCGGGAAAATTGAGAACATGCTATCAATTTTTGGCTGGCGGAAATTCGGACAGCTAAATTCCGATGGAGCATACACATGGTCACATTTTCCGATGAAAAGCTCTCATCGGTCTTTTTCTGGCCGGAATTTTGTTCGCGTGTACGCGGCATAACAGAAAAAAAAAATATTTCCTGGGTTTCTATACATCAGGTTTTCAGTATGCAAGAGACAGCAAGGAACTTGATGTGGGTGTTCCAGCTTCTCATCCCAGAACCACCAGATTATAGGGGAATGAGACATGGTGGGGACTTGCTTAGTACAGCAATATCTGGATGAAAAACTAAAATATGGAGTATGCTGGTTCTGGTCCCTGTATGCATCTCATGGGTTCATGTTCAGTGATAGTGAATGTACCTTTTAATCAAAACGCTCAACAAGTATCATCAATCATACTGTCAATTCCCCTGATAGTACACAGGTAGATATGATTACAAGCCCCCCATTGCCTGAATTGGAATAACAGTCTTCAATTTCCAATCAGAAGTCAAAATAACAGACTATGTACTCCTTCTGCCAAGAAACTAGCGGGAGGAGTTGCCCATAAGCCTGACACAGTGGCCAATTTCCACTATGGCCATGCTCATTTGCGCAGACTTATTGGAGGTAAACATGCAAGCTTACGATGAACTTGCGAACGCATATACACCATGGCACACACAATGCACGACAGATCCCATTGCCATCTGGCCTTTAAAAGAGTGACTATTGCACATGGACATTGCTGGCTGGTCTTCAGCTTCCTGTTCCCTTGCTTGCTTATGATCACCCGTTACCGACCCGGCTTGGATACCTCTTGTTTTTCTCCCAGTTCTGACCTCGGATTGCCCATGGATCTGCTCGTGACTTTTGTCCTGTGTATGATCTCGGCTTGCCTGATCATGTCCCTGATCTACTGTCTGCTGACCACTGGCACCCTGATCTCTGCAACCATCCCTGACTACACCTTCTTAACCCTGTCTGTAGTGATCCATCTTGGTGCCTGCTTACTGTACCTACCTGCAGTACTCACCTGTTGCTCCAGCTTGCAGTACTTACCTGATATATCCAGCCTGCTTCTTGCTGTGTGCAGCACGCACAACCATCAGCTCTCCTGAGTCCTACTGCTCAACTCATCTGGTATTCACCTTCAGAGAGTTCTCCACACCTACATCTATCATGTGTGGCACAATCAGCAACCCCTGCTTCTTTGGTTTTCATGTTTCCTGTTTCCACCTCTAGGGATAATGACCACTCAGTGGTAAGGAGAGCCCTTTTAGCCTTTCGGCTTCTGGACCAGGTAAGTAACAACTTCCTATACACCCCGTCTTCTGTGTATCCGTGTAAAGGAGAATGTTTGCCTACACATTAATAAACAGTGCTTTGTTTCTATTCAATAGAAAAGTGACCACCCTGGGAGCCATCAACCAAGTCTGTGTTCAGGACTATGCCCTTGTACACACGGTCAGACATTCCGACGGAAAATGTCAGATCGGACCGTGTTGTCGGATAATCCAACCGTGTGTGGGCTTCATCTGAATATTCGACCAACAAAGTTTGAGAGCTGGATATAAAATTTTCCGACAACCTGATCCGATCGGACAAAGTGCCACACATGCTCAGATCAAATTCCTAGACTAAAGCTATTGGCTACTAGCCTGAACGTAGTCCCATCATAACGAAAGAACGTTATCACGTTACGTACGATCGGATTTTCTGACAACTTTGTCCGACCGTGTGTATGCAACACCAGTTTTGGACAAAATCCGTCGTAAAAAATCCGACGGATTTTGTTGCCGGAATGTCCGACCGTGTGTACGGGGGCTATAAGATATGAGACATGGGAAAGCACAAAAGTACCAATCGCATGGCATCGCTGAGAACACCAGCAGATCTTCAACATTTCTTTGACATCCTGAACATTCCAGTAAATTATGTTCCTGGCTGGTATGGTGCATTTTTAAAACCAGACCCCTGGATTCCTACCCAGCAAGATGACACCCCAAGGGCCCAAAGAAGCAGACAAAGACGTTGCAGACCCTCAGCTGCCACCCCCCCCCAAGAAGGCGCGAGACATGGAGACAGATGAAAGCCCACGAGTCTCGCCATATTCAGTACGTCGTAGAACCAAACAACCTTAACACGGAGCTCTGTGCAGTAGGCGGGTCCCTTGACTGTTGTGCTTTTTGTTGTCTTTGTCCACTTGAATTTCCTTGATCACTGGCACACAACTAGTTCCTTTCTCTGAATTTACTGATACAGAGCAATTATTTTGTTGACTATACTTGACCTACCCTACCCTGTGACCCAGGAGCCATTCTACCAAGCCCGAGGTATAATAACCATAAGGTGGTGGAACACAGTAACAGGTTCATGACTCTGGTTGTTTATCTGGGCAGAAGGGGCCTACGCCGCATGACCCTGTATACATAAGGACACAAAGTAAGCTTTCACTTCCAACGCACCCACGTTCCACAGGCTACAGGTTCGGCAATCAAGCAGAGTCCTCTGAGAATGACTCACACAGGGTCGCAAATGCACAAACCAGGGGAGAGCTTTCCTCCCTACCGTGTTATCACAGGTTAGCCCCATACCACAGGATAGTGATTGAATCTGTATGGGACTATGGTTTTGCTCCCCTCCTTACCCACCCTGTATGCAACTTACACCGCGGAACAAACATGGAAGAACATGAGCATCTTAGGGCTAATAGCTGTCTCAGTAACAGTCACTTAGCGCTTGCAGCTATTTCCACCCTCCTTTGCCCCCACTTTTTTTTCCTCTGTTCGGGGTACCAGGACATATGAAGGCCCTAGGCGAACTTTAAAGGGTCAAGGCTTACCCTCAAGGTCATGTGAACAATGCATCTCTGCAATGATGGCTCATTCTTACAGTGACAGATTGTGTATTGAAAAGGGGCTTAGCATACCGGCAGACAGTTCAGTTATAGAGTTCTTAATAGTGATAACAATATGCCTCTTGGATCCCTATGGGATAGCCTCTTAGCCATTGCTGAGGGGTTAAGGGAGTCCAGGAGGTATATATGTTAAATTCATCTTTGTTAGTGACAGAATTTGTTATATAAGTGCTCCAGTAGATATGACAACCTAATACAGGCAGCTGCTTCCAGGTTAGAGAAGCGAGCCGCTGGGGCAGTAGATCAACATATGAGGAATCCTCATTGTATATCCATACTTGGGTTATAAAAGTTCAGCAGTTATTCTCCTTTGCAAATGTTCATATTCGTATATAATGTCTGGAATTAATGGATGGTAGAATGTGTATGACAGTTTTGGAGCTAGACTTCTCCCCCACTCCAAAGAGGCAGGTTTCTCCTTTGAAAAAATTTGGTTAGAACTTCTAACACCCCATTTCCACAGGTTATTCCTGTTTAGGTAGTATAGCAGGCCTAGGACTACCTCCGGTATTCTTTTCACAAATCCAGTAGCGGAACCCTCACATCTTAAGAGGAATAGCCCATATTCAAATCAATAGGCTTGTGAAGCACCCCCACAGACTGGGATAACTCTATTGTTCCTATCCCAAGTCCTCCATTACTCTTACTTATCCCTTACCCCCTGTCTTACCCTCACTCCCTTTTCTCCCTTTCTTCACCCCTCTTTTCTCTCTAGCTTTCCTTCCTCGAGGACTGAAGCTCTGTCTCCTATTGATAAGCCCCAGGTGCTGACCATTACACACACACTGAGCAAACAAGCAGGACAAAACTCTGGATAGCCGCACAGGAAAATACTGATGCATTTGTCACCACAATCAGTGCTATGAGTAAGCAGGAGGAGCTGATATATACCACCCAAGATAGAATCTCCAGCTACACGGCAATATAAGAAACTTGGTTTAAGTATCGTAAATCCCAAGAATACCAAAATCTAGTGAGCAACAATGTCTAATATGCTAATCGTGACTAAGCTTTACCATAATTATATTCAGAAGGCATGAAAGGCGTTAACATTGTAAAAAGTGAGCTGAGAGGAGTAGGTGGGGAGGGTAGTTGGTGGTCATCCCATCCCCTCTCCTAACTTTTCTTCATATTCTTCCACTTCCCCCCTCTGTCTTTCCCTGTCCCCCTGCCTCTTCTTTCCGCCCTCTTTTCTTTGCCATCTTCCCTTCCCTCCATTTTCCCCTTCCTAAATGATCCCTAACACGTGGAGGTTATGGAGTGAGGGGCCGACCTAATAGCTGGTCCGTCCCCTTCTGAAGAACAGACCTACAGATAACGGGTTGTCTAAAGGCCCCAACTTAGTAAGATATAGGTAAGATGATAGGCAGAAATCTTACCACAAATAAACCTTATAAATGAAAAATTCTTAAATGTGATCTAAATGTCTGGCCTAATCGAGAATGTCGACGAGCATTTAGACATTGAGTTTTGTGATAAGTGATTGTCTATTTTTTGTTAGCACTACAATTGGAGCCTTAATCTTCTGTATCGTTACCTCTGTTATGTCTTGCATTATCTTTAACAAAAAGAAAATCTTTATGGAAAAAAATAGCAGGAAAAGGGGTAGATCCCCTCCTTTTGCTTTGGGTTCCCTAACATTCTGATAATGAGGAAAGATACCTATCCGATGATGGGTAGCAGGTGCAGTCGGACGTTTCAGGGGAAGAGGAGAAACTCTCTTCTACCTCCTAGGCCCTCAAAGTGCAGGTGCAATACTATACTGAATTGGTGTGTTCCACATACAGATTGTCCTCTGCTAAGGCTGCCATTTCCCTTGTTTCCTCCCTGGGGTCTTCCCCATAGGCTGCGTACGCCTTCCCAACTCATCCTTTACTGGATGAATTGTTGTACGAGGACTGGGGTCTCCCAGATAAACTATTTTCTCCTCCTAAAAGGTTTTCTATGCTTTATCCGGTGGAGGAAAGTTTCACCAAGGAATGGGGAGTCCCAGCCATAGATGCGGCTGTTTCTTGTGTGAATAAGAGCCTGACCTGTCCTGTGGACAATGCACAAGACTTTAAGGATGCAACTGACAAAAAGCTGGAAACTTTGTTTAAAGCCTCTTTTTCTGTGGTGGGTGCTGTGGTCCAGCCTATGGTTGCAGCAATTGGCATGTGCCAGTTCCTCAAGGAACAAATGAAGCAGGTGCTTGGCCTCCTTTCCATTGAGGAGGCAGAGGTTTATGCAGAACTTCCTAAAGCCTTGTGTTTCATGGTTGATGCCATTATGGATACTGCTCAGCAAGCATCTCGCCTCACTTTACTGCTGGTACACATGTGCAGGTCCCTTTGGCTTAAGCATTGGGCAGCTGAAGCTTCTTACAAAAAATATTTAACTGGGTTCCCGTTTCATGGAGAATGCCTGTTTGGGGATGATCTGGACAAATATATCCAGAATATTACCGGTGGTAAAACCATTTTGTTACCCGTCAAAAGGAAGAGTAAACGTCCTTCATTTAGACATTCTCTGTCTCCAGCCCCTGGAGCCTCATCCTCCAGGCAGTGATGACGGCTTCTCCAATCAAATACTAGGGGAAAGGTCCAAAGTCAAGCCCAAGGGCAAAAGAAACCTTGGGGTCCAAGATCTGGTAAACAGAACCTCCCTATGAACGGAGATGTCAGACCCCCATGTTCACAAAAGGTCTAACCTCACCCCCAGAAAATCTAAGGGCTCATGGCATAACTGTGACAGCTTATCTGGACGATTTGCTACTCATAGAACAGTCCGTAATACGCCTAAGCCACAATGTGCTTTGCACGGTAAGGTACTTAGAGTACCTAGGCTGGGTCCCCAATCTAGAGAAATCCTCCTTGCAGCCCCTAAAGAGGCTGGAGTATTTTGGCATGGCCATAGACACAGTCCAAAGCAGAGTGTTCTTACCCGGGTCAAAAGCCAGGGCCATAAAATATTTGGTCCAGGTAGTCTCAGCAAAGAGAAATCCCTCTATCTGACTATGTATGAGACTATTGGGGAAGATAGTCACCTCTTTGGAGGCTGTCCCTTACGCCCTGTTTCTCTCAAGACCTTTACAAAGCAGCATCCTCTCTGCCTGGAACAAGAGGGTTCAAGCCTTGGATCTTCCAGTATGCCTATCCCCAGGGGTGCGCCAGAGCCTCAATTGGTGGTTACTGACCAAGAATCTTCTAAAAACAAAGTCCTTTGTCCCAGTTACTTGGAAGCTCGTAACCACAGATGTCAGCCTAATGGGCTGGGGAGCAGTTCTGGAAGAAGCTTTCACCCAGGGAAGATGGTCCAGAGCCAAAAAGCTCTTGGCCATCAACATTCTGGAAATTCGCCAAATTTGTTTAGCCCTCAAGGTCTGGACTTTCAGACTACAGGGTCATCCTGTCCGGATACAGTCCGACAATGCCACGGCTGTGGCTTATATCAATCACCACGGAGGCACCAGGAGCCTGGATGCCCAAAAAAGAGGTGAATCATATTCTTTTCTGGGCAGAAAGGCGTATTCCTTGCCTGTCTGCAGTCTTTATTCCAGGGGTAAAAAATTGGCAGGCAGATTTTCTATGGTGCCAGCAGCTGTGTCCAGGAGAATGGTCTCTACACCCTGACATATTTCAGACCATATGTCAAAATTGGGGTACCCCAAATGTAGACCTGTTTATGTCCAGGTTCAACAAAAAACTAGACAGCGTTGTGTCCAGAACAAAGGATCTGCTAGCACAAGGGTCAGATGCCTTAACAATTCCATGGGATCGGTACTCTCTGATCCATGCCTTTCCTCCAATTCCGCTTCTTCCGTGGTTCCTTTGGAGGGTCAAAAGCGAAGCTAAGTCGGTCATTCTGTTGGCCCCAACTTGGCCCAGACAACCTTGGTATGCAGAGATTGTAAAGATGGCAGTGGGAAGACCTTGGGTTCTTCCGCTTCATCCAGATCTACTCTCACAAGGTCCAATATTCCATCCTGCTTTACGAAGTCTGCATTTAACAGTTTGGCTGCCGAGACCCACATTCTGAAAAGCCACGGGCTCTTAAAATCAATCCTTTTCACTCTGATTAATGCTAGGCCTCCAGGCTCATCTTCTACAGAATCTGGAAGGCATATGTTTCCTGGTGTGAACTCAGGGGGTGGCATCCTAGAAAGTATGCCATTAGCAGTATTCTTGCTTTTCTTCAGTTAGGCATTGAAATGAGGCTGGCTTTGAGCACTATCAAGGTCCAGATCTCTACCTTATCAGTATTCTTTCAAAGGCCACTTGCCTCACATTCCCTAGTCCGGGCCTTTTTTCAGGGGGCACTGCAATTGAATCCGCCAGTCAAACCTGTGTGCCCATGGGGTCTGAATTTGGTTTTGTCTGAACAAGAACAACCCTTTGAACCATTGCACCATGCTTCTTTAGTTCTTCTGACAAAGAAACTGGTCTTTTTAGTAGCCATTTCCTCGGCAAGAAGGGTATCAGAATTAGCAACTCTTTCTTTTAAAGAGCCATATTTGATTATTCACAAAGACAGCGTGGTGTGCATCCTCACCTGACTTTTTTTACCAAAGGTGGCTTTAGGATTCCATCTGAATCAAGATGTGGTCCTACCGTCCTTTTTTCCAGATCCACAGTCCGCGGAAGAGGAGTTATTACACGCTCTAGATGTTGTAAGAGTAGTCAGTATTTATCTGCAGGCAACCGCTCAGATACGAAAGACTGATTGTCTGTTTATTCTGTCAGAAGGTCCCAGAAAGGGCCAGGCAGCGTCAAAATCCACTATTTCCAGATGGATTCAGCAAGTTATTATTCAGGCCTATGGTATAAAGAAGAAGATTCCTCCTTTTCAGGAGGGATCACTCAACTAGAGCGGTTAGTGTTTCCCGGGCAGTGTATCACTAGGCATCCATGGCTCAGATGTGCAAGGCTGCAAATATTCCCAAGAAAAGGATTTTACAGGTAAGCTGTATTTAAAAATCCAATTTTTTTATCACATTGGGACTTTGGGGTTTATTTACTAAAACTGGAAAGTGCAAAATCTGGTGCAACTCTGCATAGAAAACAATCAACTTCCAGGTTTTATTGCCAAAGCTTAATTAAACAAACTAACTTTAGAAGCTGATTCTGAGTGCTTCTGGTTTAGTAAATCTACCCAATTGTTTCTATCACTGGTGCTTGACTCATTATTTATTAGTGCAACTCCGTTTATGAATTTATGATTTAGGATAGTGTTATATCTCACAGTAGAGTTTGAGGCTGCTTTAGATGCTCATGTTTATTTTAGAATAATTAGCACAGTTTTTTGCTTTATTTGATGCATATTACAAATACCATCTTAGCCATAGGCACCAAATGACCTTGTCCGGGCACTGAGTGGGGGCACAACAAGGCTCCCAAAATACCTTCATTGGCCATGGTTGCCAACTCTATGATATACATTACCAATTCATTGTAAGCCGCCCCCCTTTATTTTGCCTTTAAAGGCCAATTTCCTCTGTGTGTAGACCCCAGGTTTGCATTTGTTCACCATTCCAGTTATTCTCTACTTGATAAGATCACATGACCAGTAGCTAATAGAGATGTGGAAGACAAAAAAAATTGGCCCATTTTGGATTCATTCTTTAAGACCCCTTTCATCCTGAGATGGTTTTCAGGCATTTTAGTGCTAGAAATAGCACCTGAAAACCGCCTCCCTTTCATTTCAGTGTGACCTTTCACACTGGGGCGGTGCTCCTGCGGGACATTCGGAAAAGTCCTGCAAGCAGCATCTTTGGGGCAGTTTGCCAATCTCCAGTGTCCGTGGAAGATAGTTCCCCTACACACTGGAGATTGGCTGAACGGTGTCACTGGGTTGTTTGGATGAATTGCAACACGCATTGAAGGAGATTGCCACAATTGAATTGCACTGTGTATGGGACTTTTTTACAAAATTTAGTTTTTTTCACAATTTGATGATCATTTTATTTAAGCATTAAGCACTTTGTTGGACTATTTTTGGACTATTATTACAGCTCCTATTCTACATCATTGCTGTTTTTGCACATTGTTTGCATATTTTATTAATATTTTTGAACAGTAGTGCTGTTTTGCACATTATTTTCTTTTTGGCATATAATTATTTGGCGCAATTCTGTTTTTTGCTACTATTGCACAGATTGTACAATTTTGCACATTCTTTAGCTATTATGCTTTGCACCATTTTTATATTGTTGCACTTCTGGCGTTTTTTTTTTTTGCACATTATTTTTCTATTTTGCACAGATTATTGCACTTGGATGTGACACACTTTTTTTAATTTTTACTAATGGTTTATCAATACGTTGCACTTGGATATTAATATTCTTTTTAGATTTTTTATTAAGTGACTCTTACTATTAGTCATGTTTGCATATCTTTATCTTTATTTATTATTAATTAATTTAATGCTGTGCTTATGATACTTTATCTGGTTTATTATTTCTTATTATCCGTTTCTATGACCGGTACGTATCATTGAATTTTTAGCCTTTATTACTCCTGCTTGGTGATTATTTGGAGGAAGGATTTTCATTAATTGTTATAGCACTGTTTTTTTTTTAATCTTTCGCTATACAATGTTGATGAGACAGTAAATTAGGGACGCATTTCTCCTTTGGATTTATTCGTATTGGTTACTTCCAAAGGTTTATTTACTTTTATTTTTTTTATGTTTGGTAAGCGCCACATTTATACCCCCTTTATCAATATTTCCTTTTGGTGTGAGTACATTTTTATGTTGGCAGCTACTTTGGTAGGTTTTCTTTCCCTGTGGTTTGCACATTAGCCTCCTCCCTTTATCATATTTTTTTTAATTGTTTTTACTAGTAATGGCGGCAATTTTTTTTTGCGGGACTGAGACATTGCGGTGGACAAATCTGACCCCAAAGGAGACTTTTCGGGGACCAGTGACATTCTTACATTGCTCGGTGCTATAAAAATGCACTGATTAATGTAAAAACGACACTAGAGGGCGATCAAGGGGTTTAGTGTGTTCCCTGGGTGTGTTCTTACTGTGTGGAGGCTGGGCTTCCAGGGACATGACTGTCTGGATTTTGTCCTCAACACTCTACAGAAACTGCTCTCTTAAAACTAACAAACGATCTACTAACGGCCAAAACCAATCAACATTATTCTGTACTCCTACTCCTGGACCTCTCTGCTGACTTTGATACGGTTGACCACCCCTTCCTCCTCAAAAAACTCCACACCTTTAGTCTCTATGACTGTACTCTGCGATGGTTCTCTTCCTACTTATCCAACCGCACCTTTAGCGTTTCTTACAACTCTACTTCCTCCTCTCCTCTTCCTTTCTCTGTTGGAGTCCCCCAAGGTTCTGTTCTTGGACCGCTCCTCTTTTCAATCTACACCTCCTCCCTGGGTCAACCGATAGCCTCCCACGGCTTCCAATACCACCTTTACGCTGATGACACCCAAACCTATTTTTCTACCCCTCAGCTCACTCCCTCTGTCTCCTGACCTATCACTAATTTACTATCAGATATATCAGTCTGGATGTCACACCACTTCCTCAAACTCAATCTATCCAAAACCGAACTTATAATTTTTCCTCCCCCATATGCCCCTTTCCCTGATCTCACTGTCAAAATTGATGGCACAACCATAAGCCCATCCCCTCATGCCAAGGTTCTAGGTGTAGTCCTGGACTCTGAGCTCTCCTTCAAGCAACACATCCAATCACTGTCCAAATCCTGCCGCCTCAACCTCCGCAACATCTCCAAAATACGCCCCTTTCTAACCAATGACACAACAAAGCTCTTAATTCACTCGCTGGTCATCTCCCGTCTTGACTACTGCAACTCCCTTCTCATTGGCTTACCTCTACATAGTCTATCACCTCTTCAATCCATTATGAATGCCGCTGCCAGACTCATTCACCTTACCAATCGCTCGGTGTCTGCTACTCCTCTCTGTCAATCCCTCCACTGGCTTTCACTCGGCCAAAGAATTAAATTCAAAATACTGACAACTACGTACAAAGTCGTCCACAACTCTGCCCCCAGCTACATCACTAGCTTAGTCTCTAAATACCAACCTACTCGTTCTCTTCGTTCCTCTCAAGACCTCCTGCTCTCTAGCTTCCTCATCACCTCCTCCCATACTCACCTCCAGGACTTTCCAAAGCCTCCCCAATCCTATGGAATGCCCTACCCCAATCTGTCCGCCTATCTCCTACTTTATTAGCTTTTAGGTGATCCCTGAAAACCTTTCTCTTCACAGAAGCCTACTCCACCCACACCTAACAACTGTATTTTAATTTTCTCCATCAGCTCATCCCCCACAGTTATTACCTTTTGTTCCAACTTGACCCTCCCTTCTAGATTGTAAGCTCTAACGAGCAGGGCCCTCTGATCCCTCCTGTATTGATTTGTATTGTAAGTGTACTGTCTGCCCTCATATTGTAAAGTGCTGCGCAAACTGTTGGCGCTATATAAATCCTGTATAATAATAATGACAGAGATCACTGTTCACAATCACTGGGAACAGAAGATCTCTGACATGTCACTAGGCAGAACGGAGATACACCTTTGTTTACAAAGTCAGTTCCCCATTCTGCCTGTGTATGAGGCGATCTCAGGCTGCCGGTGGACTTTGAATCCCCCCGACCCGTTGAATCGTGAAGCGGGAGCGAGAGCGTGCCCGCGGCGGCACACGCAAGCCTGAGCCTGTGCCTGCGTGACCCGCCGTACCGCAGGAGAGCTGACCTGCTGCAGCATATCTGCTTGAGCTGGTTGGCTTGTGTTTAAAGTGGAGGGCCACCCTGAAAAAAAAAAAACATTAAAAATGAAAAAAAAATCTAAAAAAAAAAAAATGAAAAAATTTTTTTTTTTTACTTACCAGAAATGCCTCTTCCTCCTCCGCGGAGATCTTCTTTCTTCTCTCTTCGTCGCGTTGGCTTCTGGGTAATGGGTCGCGCTGTGTTCTGGGAACTGTGTGTCCCAGAACACAGCACGTCGCATTCACAAAGCGCTGCCTGTTTCCCTTAGAAAGAATGGCAGCGCCGGGACCCGAGAGCCGAGGGACGGGTCGGCCTCAGGTGGCCGACATCGCGGGCGCCCTGGACAGGTAAGTCGGCTTATTAAGTCAGCAGCTGCAGTGTTTGCAGCTGCTGACTTTTAATTTTTTTTTTTTTTTTAAACGGCCCTCCGCTTTAAGTGGTTTAAATGCTTCAAACATTAACAAAAGGTCTGAATGAAATATATAAATTCTTTTTTTTTTCTTTTTATTATAATTTATTTTGGGTTCTTTGAAATTAGTTACTATTGAGATTTTGTGATTCAGAACAGTACATCCGAATCTCTTAATAATGAACATTTTGTCGAATTTCAATTTGTGACAAAATGAATCGCACATGTCTAGTAGCTAACAGGAGGACGTACCACCAAGTTCCTCGCTGGGGCCTCCACACAGCTGTTTCTTTATATCCATCATCTTTCTGATCTCCCAATCACAGAGCTGATCTACAAGGAAAGCAATGGAAGAATAAGACAAGTCTTTTGTATGAGGTGTTTAATATTCATATTCATTTCATTTGTGTAAAAATATGCATGTCTTGTAACCCAAGAATCCCTGACAGCACAACCAAGTCTCTGACCTCACTTTTCTCCAAAGCAGTTAAAGCTATACAACTTGGTCCGGGACTTCCTTAGCATGTGATTGGACAATGAAGAAGACACGGCTCACTGATGAGGTCATCCCTCTGCTCTCCCTTCCTATCGTAGATTGACACCACTGTACATGAGCCTGATGACCTCATGTGGTGGGGGGGGGGTTTACAGACAGAAAAAGCTAATGTAACCACAGATTTTGGCACTAGCGGTATTTACACACACAGTATATTGTAGAATCTTTAAGGAATGTATAACAGGATTAACTAAATGTCCTTTATATCTGTTTAAAAAGCTGCTTCAAAAGAAAGTAAATATATATTTTCTTAGGCTTTTTTGCACTCTGTTTTTAGCTGGTGATCTGGCCAGTAACACACCTCCTGTATTAAAACACCCCACTCTGGATGAAAGAGCACAGGAGGCACCAGCAGACAGCACCATTGTCAGTGTGGGGGAAGGGGAACATTAAATCTATTAGCAGACTTAAATACACTAACACATTGAAGCTGAACTCCAGCTCATACTTTATAATCAGTTACAGCAAAAAAAGAAAAAAAATTCCCTTTTGGAATAAAGGTTTTACATGAATAAATAAAGAGGATCATTGTAACCACCTCAGTACCGGGCACTTTCACCCCCTTCTTGCCCAGGACAATTTTCAGCTTTCAGCGCTGTAACGCTTTGAATGACAATTGCGCGGTCATGCAATGCTGTACCCAAACTAGTTTAGTTTATTTTTATTTTTTCACACAAATAGTTTTCTTTTGGTGGTATTTAATCACCACTGTTTTTTTTTTTTGTTTTTTTTTATTAGTTTTTTCTGAACAAATTTAAAAAGAAATACCTGTAGATGGTTGGGTCATGGTCATACACAGCTTATTACATTGGCTGATCTCATTTTCCAAAGACTGACCTTTATGAACTGTAAGATACAAAAACAGAAGACATAATAGGTGGAATGAAAGTCTTACATGTTAGAAGGGTCATCAATTATCACAGTGCGAATCAGAGAGGAGAATTATTTCCCATGGTCTTTGTGTCCTTCCAACAGCTAATCAGATTCGACATTTCATTAGACAGTTTGATAAATCAGGCCCTTCTTATGGATTGTGTCCTCCATACTGTATAACTTACCCAGTGCTTCAATGATACGGATAAGGATGATATTGGATCCCACAAGGAGGGTTATAATCACCCCTTTCCAGGAAGGAAGCCAGAGGTTCTTCCCACTGCTACCTGTAGGGATTATCATAAATCATGTAATAATAATAATAATAATAAATTAATAATAATATATCAGTATGGATAAAATCCTTCTTAATTTATATTTCTAGAACTCAGCAGAGTGCATGAATAAAGTTCAGTGGCAGGTGAAGGGATGGGAGCCAATCCTATCTTATTTTATAAAGGAGGAAGTGATGTCACTGTGATGCAACTTCCTCCTCTACAGAACTGCACATCCGGGAAGTAGACTGGAGCTGTAGAACTTCCCAGGCACAAGCCAATCACATGTTCATAGTAACAAGTCCTACATCTCTATTAAAGTGTATCTAAATATAATAACAAACATGTAATATTTTGCTGTTTACCAGTCCTTAGATGTGGTGGCTGCATTAGCTTTCATTTATCAAGCCAAGAAAATTTTCAGCAAGTACAGAAAATACCTGTAGATCTTGCCAGAAACTAAGTGTCCTTTCCACTTCCTGTGAGCTGAAAAGAAAGTGCAAACAATGGTATCCCTCTTTTGTAAACCAATAGTCCAATCAATCCACCAGTGGCAGCCCCCCTCCCCCCCCCCGCTGTCTGGCGGTCGGTCCAGCACTTACCCCATCTAGGCAGGTAGTGGGTGGTGAGCAGCGGCTTTGTGTCCTCTCCTCCATCGGCGTCTTTCAGCGTGCGGCTCCTTCCCTCCTCCTAGGCGTCCAATAGATTCGCCTGTCCTTTCAGCCAATTGGGTAACGAGTCTCAAAACAAATTAAGGAATATTCATTTGCTGTTGCAACACACCTGGGTGGGCTCCGTTTGCATTCTCTGCAGCCTGTGCCCACCCTATTTTAAAGTCTATTAGCGCCTCTGGCTCTAATTAGGTGCTTCAACCCCCCCTCCCCCCCGCCATTGTAATTCATGCATCCGGACGAATGGATAGGGGTAAGTGGCACTGGATAGGGGGGGCGGTGCCCATGCTCCCTTAATGGACGGGATGTCCCTGCAATCCAGCAAGTAACTGAGATGAAGAAAGTCAGACATGTTTGAAGTCCAGTCTGTGTGACAACCAAGGTCATACCTGGGAACTTTTGTTTGTTTTAGATTGTGACCCGCTATCCAGAAGTGAGTCCTTGGCAAAGAGCATCACCAAATATATATTGCACATGTTCACCCGCACTGGAATAGCAAAAGAGATCCTCATGGATTGAGGGACTTCCTTTATATCAAAAGTGAAACTGGGTGTAAAACATCGACTTGAGTCTCACCGGCCAGAAATAACATCACCACCCGTGGCCCTTTGACGCATTTTATCCCTCCCACGAGACGTTATCAAAGGATCCTCGTGGGAGGGAGGAAACGCGTCAGTTGACTGTGGGTGGTGATGTAATTTCTGGCCGGTGAGACGCAAGTCGACATTTTACTTCCGGTTTTAATCCTCTACTGTTTTAATATGTGACTGGCTGTTATTTGTTTTTATTAGATAAATAAATGGAATTATGCTATATTTCTTTTCTCTGCAATTTATTAACACTTTTATGAGTATATACTGAGGACATCTTGAGATACAGCCTGAAGGACAAGAAAGCCCGGCCATTCTTGCCACACAAGCGAGTAAGACACATTGGATTGTCACTTTGAGACTCTCATTATGGTGTAGACATGGGCGCTGTCAAAAAATTTGTTTTGTTTCGTACAAAAGAAAATTCGTATTTCATAATTCGTGTACGAAATTAAATTCGGATTCGTACGAAATACAAATTTTCGTTAGGTTCATAAACTTTTCGTTAAAATGACGAAAGTTCATTATGATGAATTTATCATTATGAGGGGCTCCCACCATCCCTGTGCTGCACTGACTTCCTGGAGATTTAACCTTTTAGTTTTGTTAACTTTTCATAAAAATAATGAAAGTTTGTTATGATGAGTTTATCATTATGATGGGTTCCCACCATCCCTGTGCTGTGCTGACTTCCTGGGTTTTTAACTTTTAGGTTTGTTAACTTTTCGTAACAATTACTAATGTTCATTATGATGAATTTATCATTATGAGGGGCTCCCACCATCCCTGTGCTGAGTTCCTAGGTCTGTACACCCGCTGTGCCCATTATGAGGGGTTCCCACCTTCCCTTTGCTGTGCTGACTTTCTCTGATTGGTGAACAAAACACCAGTCATGTTTCTGTTAATTTGGATCTGAAATTCGTTAACAAAATGTCATATTTTGTATGAAATTGGTAAGCATAGAAATTCCCATAGGGTTCCCACCATCCCTGTGCTGAGTTCCCAGGTCTGTACACCTGCTGTGTGTCCATTATGGGGGTTCCCACCATCCCTGTGCTGAGTTCCCGGGTCTTTACACCTGCTTTGCCCATTATGAGGGGTTAATTTTGTTGAAATTCTTACAAACAACAACTTATATACAATAAAACCATAATAAATAAATAAAACATATTTACAAAATAATTGAATATGACTATACAAAACTGAAAGAACAAGAACAAAATAAATGGTGTAAACCAAATTGCTCACAACATAATCCCTACGGGAGAGCCAGACTAAGGAACATCACCGTCACCATGCATGGAGCCTTTTATAAAAAATATATTTGATCTGAAAATCTAGGGGAGTGAAAGAAGAATACAAAGAAAAGCCGCACACCCCGAGATCAGCAGACAGCAGCTACAGAGTCCTGATATTCCTCCACGCCATTCCTCCTGCTGCCACCTGTCTTTCTCAAGACCCCGAATCTTCCCAACCTCACCCAGAATGTTCTGCATCACCACTTCCACAGGGAGGATTTTACCCCGTAAGGATACCCGACACCGTGCACTCCATCTGACTTCTCCTGCAACATAAGTCGGGAGCTTATCATGCTTGACCCTCAGGCTTTTCACTGGCCCACCATTTTTCCAGTCTCGCAGAAAGGGCCTTAACCAGGAATGGAAAATACCAACCCACCCAGGCGATCTCTCTGCCAACATGTTAACAAGATTGTACTTCACAAACATCAGAGAGAAAAAGACTACAGGGTTGATCATTCCTAGACCACCCTCCACTCTAGGAAGGTAAGTCGCATTCCTTTTGACAAGGTTTATTCTGTTCCCCCATAACAGCTGGAAGAAACAAGTATAGACCCTGGTATAGAGAGAAGCCGGCAAAATGCAAACAAAACTGACATATAGAAAAATCGGAATCAGGTCAACCTTTTCCATCAAGGAAAGCCGCCAACCTTTCCAGCTTGCCATCTTGGCATCGGCATTCTCCAGCCTTTTCACCCAATTTGCATGATCATAGTCACCTGGGCCTAGAAATCATTTTTTTTGCTGGGGCTCCGGGAAGTCATCAGGAAAAACAAAGCTCTCGCCTTCCACGAACATTCAGAAAGCTTCACACTTGTCCTGGTTGACCTTTGAACCTGATGCCTCTGTATACTGCCTTATCACGAAGACCACCTCCTGCGCCTCCCCAATCCCAGAGACAAAAAGAGAAATATCATCAGCATAGGCCACAACCTTCAAAGGAGGCTCACCAGCGATGCCCAAAAGGTACCCCACACAATGGTCCACTCTCTAGCCTTCTAATGAAGGGGTCGATTGCAAACACATATAGCAGAGGACTCAATGGGCACCCCTGACGCACACCCGAGCCGACCACAAATGGTTGCTGGACCCAACTATTAACCATAAGAAACCTTTCAGCCCCTTTGTGCCAGTATCTTTTTATCAACATTAAGAAGGATAATGGGGCGCCAATTTCCAATCATCGAAGGATCTTTACCCTTTGACAGATTGATCACTGCAGATTGCCTCATGAAGAGAGGGAGAGAACCCTCATACAAACATACAAATTCAGCTGTCAAACCATCTGGCCCTGGCGTTTTCTTGATGGCCAGTTTATCAATAGCCTGGACTACCTCATCTGCAGTGATTTCATCTGTCAAATGCATCAAAGGAAAATTACTTTCCAGTCTTGGTGTAGAGCCCAAAAAACCCAACATCCTTGTCCGATCAAGGTTCCTTCCTCCCAGGAGATCGGCATTGTATGACCTGACAACCTCCAGGATCCCTGACCTTGACTTCGTCAGAGAGCCCATACTGTCCTTCGGGCCATTGACCGTCTTAACTGCTATGCTCTGTTTACAGTTCTGGTAAGGGTCAGGCGAATGGTATTTCCCATAATCCCTCTCCTGAACCAAAGAGGCTTGCCGGTCATATTCATGTCTCCTAAGGAGGCGCTTCACCTCAGAGATCGCCCCAGAATCTCCTCCATTCAAAACAAGGCGGTCAAGTTTCCTCCACAAACGCTGGTAGGTGATATACTTATCTTGCTGCTTCTTTCTTCCAATGACTTTGAAAAGCCCAACAGTCTGCTGTTTTACAAGCTTCCACCCTTCTGACTTGCTGTTGCAAAAGTCTAGGATCGTTACTTGTGCTAGAAAAAAAATCCTCAAAGGATTGGCTTACTCTCTTGTCTTCCAGGAGAGCCAAATTCAATCTCCAGATACCCCTCTCCCTAGGTGGCATGTCTGAGGCATTCAGAGTCACAGATAGAATACAGTGATCAGAAAACTCCACTGCCTGACACACAGGTGCCGAAAAAGCAGAGTCTCCCTTTAAAAAAAAAAAACTATCTATCCTACTTTGAATACTACCTCGCTGAAAAGTGAACCCCGTGTTGTCTGGGCAGCGCTTAATGTGCGCATCTACCAGACCTGCTTCCCTAACTATCGCATTGAGAAAAAGGTTGTCATAGCCCAGCTTATGTCTGAAACCTCTCCTGTCTTTACACCTAGTAATGGTGTTGAAATCACCTCCAAAGATAACCTGCTGGGCCATAAAAAGAAAAGGCTTAATCTTTGTAAAGAGGCATTTCCTGTCCCACTTCGTCTGGGGACCATAGATGTTAATCAGGCGCAAGTCCTGCCCCCTTACAGAGACGTCCAAGACCATGCATCTCCCAATCTCTACCTCAATTACCCGCCGGCACGTTACCATACCAGAAAAAAGGACCGCAACCCTGCTGTAAGACTCAGCCACAAGAGACCAAAATGAGGGACCACGTCTCCATTCCTTCTTTATCAGATGTATATTGGCCAGACTACTCAGATGGGTCTCTTGCAAAAACAAAATATCAGTATCAAACTCGCTGAGCAAAAATAAGGCCATATGACGAGCGCTTACTGATCTTAAGCTGGCAACATTAATGGTTGCCACTTTTAACGGAGTGGGAACTGCCATTAGGGTAGTTGAGGCAGACGTTTCTTAGCCTGACTACTCCCTCTCCCTGGAGAACCAGTGCGCTTCATTGCACACTGGCACTCATCATCCATAGAGGACGCTGAACTGAATGAGTCCCACTCATCATCATCATCATCTGTCAGGACCTTAAACTTATTTTCCAAAGGCAAAACTTTAAGATTTAAGATAACTGAACCCCTTTTTTCCCTTCTTTTGCCCCTCCTCCTCCTATCCTCCAACCACTCCATATCATCCTTAGATAAACAAGAACCAGCCTCCCCACACCTATCCTCCCCTTCACCCCACTCTCCCTTCCCTTATCTACCACCAGGCCAGCCTCTCCACCATTTCCCCCACTCCTCTGCACCCCACGATCTGCAATAGAAACCCTGCAGCGTCGGGGGAGGCGGACTGGTACCACTCTGACGCACCAGCCTCAGCACCTCTTGCTGCCTCTGCAATTTTAGAAGACACAGAAAGATTGGACACATTCTGGGCAACTGATACCTTATCTACAGACTGCAAAGGCATTAACACACTAGGTAAACGCACAGACATACTGGGTATTGGCACAGACTGGGGCACCACAGACTGGGGAGACAGATACATTGGGCATTGGCACAGACTCAGATGGACTCACAGGCACTCCAGTTGCTGAGCTCTGAGCATCCTCCATGTCCAGGCAGAAGAACTCTCTCATAAGCTCAGGCTTGTTGTGCATTGCCTCAGGACACTGTAAGGATGTCCCACCGCATTGCACAGATTGCACCTGATGATATTACAATCCTTCGCCAAATGTCCTTTACCCTGACACAGAGAGCACTTCATCACTGGACAGGAGGATGCAAGATGCCCTTTATCTCCACATTTGTTGCAGAGCTTTGGCTGGCCCGGATAAAATATGGTCAGCCTGTCCCTCCTCAGGAAAGCTGAGGATGGCAGATGCTGGACGACATTGTCAATGACCTTTAATTTTAGCTGCACAGACCATCCCCCCGTCCATATTCCCCGATCCTCCAAAATCTTTTTTAGGGGGCTCAAGACATCCACATACCTCCTCAACCATACAGTTAAATCCCCTTGGGGTATAGACTCATTACGGACAAGAATTGTCACCATTTTAATGAGGGGCTGGCGTGATATAAGCTTGGGGATGAGCCCTTTCCAGTCCGGCAGGCTCCTACACACGTGCTCATACTTCTCCCAAAATATGTACAAAGACTCCGGACGGATAAAGGACAAATCATACTCATAGGAACCTTCCGGACTGATCAGGACGAAGATATCTGCAGGCCTAAACCCCATCTGCATGAGTTTATCCATCACTGCCCTCCTATGTGGTGGGTTTCCACCGCCTTCCCATTTTAACTGGACAACATTCCTTCCTTTAAACCGGGAGGAAGATAGAACATTCCCATGCTCCTTCCCTGCGTGCTCCCCCCTTCCCAGAACCTGTGGCAGCAACACCAGCATAAGCTTTTCTTCCAACACCAGCATTTGCAGTCTTGTCCTTAGACACATTCAAACCTGCTGGCAGAGAGTCTGAATCCGCTGGGATAGCAGTCTTCTGATTGGCAGAGGCAGGACCCACCCCCTCCCCCTGCTCTGAACACTCAGCTTCAATCCTGGGATCAATCAGTCTTGGCTTCTGCAGACTCCTGGAGAGTTGAGGCACTACTGCTCCCAGCATCTCCTCCACTAGTCACAGGAACAGCTGCTGTGCTTGGTCCAGGCAAAGTCTCTGTTTTGTCCATGGACCTCTCTGCAGACTGAAGCTTACAGTTATTAGCAGATGTTATTGCTTGCTGTATATTGTCTATGGGTCTGGGCTGACTGCCTGTAGCACTACAACCCTCAGCAGGCTCATTGTCATTAAAGTTCACACCATCCTGCACACACACTGTACCTGCACTTGCTCTCGCCACAGGTCTTTTTTCCACAGGGCTAGGAACAGTGTCCATCTTCTCACCAACTTTGGAAACTGCATCCAGACTGGACTCCAGTTTATTGATGAAATCCAGCAACCAGAACCTTCAACCTCCTGCTCAGATGTTCCATATTGCTGGGGAGGGAGGGGGGCAGAGGCCTCTGCCATTGAGGGCTCAGCAGATGTCTGAGATGTTGAACAGCTGGGCTCATCCTCCGGGCCCACTTTCTCACTCTCTGCTGTCTGTACCTGCATCTCCTCACTCTCCATGCAGGAAGCGGCTCCTCTTCTCATATGGCTAAACCATTCTTCATTTCTGTATTTTTCTTTAAATGCTCCACTATTCTCCTTCAGAGAACTCACCCAATTCTTTCAACTTCTGCAGAGCTTGTTCCAGGTCTTTCAATTCAATGTCAGAAACAATGAAACACTGAGACAGAAGTACAATCAAATCACACTTGTTTGTTAATAAAAATAAAAAGGTAAATAGAAAAAAGTGTAGTCAAGCACAGCCAGAGTCCAGTAGCCAGATCGGGTAGTCAGCCGGTTCAAAGTTCATAAACCAGATCGGGTAATCAGCCAGTCCAGAAGTCAGGGATCCAAGGAGAGCAACTGCAAGCAGGATAAGAAGCCAGGAGGGATGTCAGCAAGCCAGTCTTGAAACAAACAGCAGGAGATGGTTCCTTGTGATGTGACCAATGCAAAGGCAAAGGAAAGAGTGAGCTGGAAGACTTTAAATAGGCAGGTCAGACGAGCATCATTGGAAAAAGCTGGTAACTGTGGAAAGAGAAGAGAGCTGGCAATTAGCCGACAGCTGAGTGGTCAGCCCAGAGGAGGAAGGGCTAAGCCAGCCCTGACAGCCTCAGAGCCGGTCTCTTCCTACTGAAAACTTTAGTACAAATCTGCTTTTTCTTTTTAAATTCAGCTTTCAAAGCTACCAACTTCTCCTCTTCCTTCTCAATCCGCTTCAGTGTTTCTACAATCCTCCTTCTAAAAGCAGACAGAGATTCATCTTTCCTTGGGCCAGGCCCAGAATCTTCCACAGGCTGAGGCCCATCCAGGGGGCCCCCGCCAGGGTCCTCACTAGGATCCAGCACCTCTCCTGGAGCAGAGAAGTAACTCTAGCCCCTGGTCTCTGGAAGCACAGGAGCAAAGGAACTATCAACCTCACACCTCACATTCAAGTAGCGGAATGACAGTTTCCCACCATCACTGTGCTGAGTTCCCAGGTCTGTACACCTGCTGCGTGTCCATCATGAGGGTTTCCCACCATACCTGTTCTGAGTTCCCGGGTCTGAGTGTACACCTGCTGTGCCCATTATGAGGGTTTCCCATCCCTGTTCTGTGCTGACTTCCTCACAATTTCTATTTAGTTAACGATTTTTCGTATTTTGTGTAAAATTCATAAGCATAGAAATTCCCATAGGGTTCCCACCATCCCTGTGCTGACTTCCTGGGTTTTGACTTTTAGGTATGTTAACTTTTCGTAACAATTACGAATTTTCGTTATGAATTTGGATCCGAAATTCGTAAATGAAATTTCGTACTTTGCACGGAATTCGTATGCATAAAAATTCGTATTTCGGATTCGTACAAATTTCCAAAAATTCGTAGGAATTTTCGATTCATACGAAACTAATCGCACATGTCTACTATGGTGGAATCCTGACTATGGAACTGTTAAGCCTCGTACACACGATCAGATTGTTGGCCAACAAAACCGTGAACTTTTGTCCAAAGGGCGTTGGGCCAAACTTGTCTTGCATACAAACGGCAAGGAATTGACGGCTAACAAATACGAACGTAGTGATGTACTATGTTGTTTATCAGCTCTTTAGCGCCACCCTTTGGGCTCCTTCTGATAATTTCGTGTTAGTAGAATTTTGGTAAAAGTTGCTTGGCGCCTTTCAGGGTAATACAGGGTAATCGTATCTTCATCGAATTCTCCCTTATGAAGATACGATTACCCTGTATCAAACACGTGTAGGGGATAGGCCAGGATGGTACTGCCTAGGAGGAAGCATACACCATCCCAAAACCAGCCGCTCTAATATTTCATGCCATACACAGAGTGGTGCACTAACGCACCTGGTACATGTGAGTGCCCCATTGGGGGATTGATCTTATTTGTTTAATAAAACGTTTAAAGCGATATCACGCTATTGAGGCTTTTTATTTCCCATTATTCCCAAGATACTGTGTGGAAAGTCCAGGATCCTATTACCATTATTAGAACCCAGGGGTGGTTCACAATCGTGTATTGACTGAGCGTATTTGCCAAGTCACACGCTCAAAGGTGAGCATTTAACACCGGGTGAGGGGGGGGGGGGGGTCACTGGAATAAGAGCACCAATGCATGATCTGCAACACCTGTCAATCATCTTTAGACGCATGAATTTATAAGCATGTCAGCAGTGCTATTACTGGATACCATGCATATGTACTTTTTTCAACAGGACTGTCACAGTATTGTTTTATAAAGACTTGTTTTCGTGCAACATTTGATGGTGGAAAATCTGACAATTTTGTGATGGGACGTACAAACGGTTGGATTTTCCGCCAACAGCCTGTCATCACACCTGGCTTAACACTGTTGATACCATAAGAGTTATTTAGTTATGGGACTTTTATTATGTTTTTATGTTGTATATTTGATTGCGCTGCACTCATTTTGCATCCATATGTAGCGGCCATAACCCTTAGCAGGGCGGCCTTAACTTTTTGGGCTTACCGTTACCTCCGCTTGGCTGGTTCTTCCACACCTAGGGGTTCCCAGGGTTGGTACCCAACAACTTTGGACTCAGACACCAATAAAGTCCTTTTGAAAGGTTTTTATTTGCAGGGGTAACATCCAACAACACAGTCTCATATGGGAACAGAGGGCAAGGGTGAAGAACTCAGGCATCTTGAACTGCAGACATAACAAAGACTCTAGTACCACCCAGAGAGTAGCCACTCGCAGCTGGGGACTTCAAGGCTGAACAGATCTCTAGCCAGAGATTATGGCAAACAGCGCTTTGACTCAGAACTTGTGAAATCTCTGACCTTGAAGAAGTTGTAACTGAAAGTGAACAAGAATCTTTTTCCTCAGTACCTGGAACGTTCTCGGTCTCCTTGAGAGTACTGGAAAAAGCGTGGATTAGTCAATGTCCCTCACAACTCAGTAACCAGGCACTTCCCAGGATGCCACTTGCTGACCCTCCTCCGAAGAGTCCTCCCCTGGTCACTTACACGAGCGGTGCCCCTCCAAGCCGAGAGCCCATCCGGACACCTTAGATCCTCCCTCAGTTACTGCGACTCGGACCAGCCGGTTTCCGAGACTCCGGAACAGACGGATCCCTACTCCAGACCAGGTGGGTCTATTGGGGTTAGCCAACCGAACCATGTTGCAGAGCGATGAACGCTCCCATGACCGGGACCCCTAAGGGGCTACCCCGGTCCAGAATCAGGAACAGATCCCTAGGGCCTCACAAATGAACCACCCGTAATACATGACCTCAACATCTTAACTACCCCTGCGCAGACTCCTCAGCGGGGCCAGGCGCACCCACTGATTGGCTCCAAGGAAGCTGATACCCAAAACGTCCAACCAGGCCTGGTTCTGGCCTGTC
The DNA here is from genome assembly GCF_037356315.1 of Lithobates pipiens. Taxonomy (NCBI): domain Eukaryota; kingdom Metazoa; phylum Chordata; class Amphibia; order Anura; family Ranidae; genus Lithobates; species Lithobates pipiens. The sequence continues at coordinate 228,191,179 of NW_027507787.1, forward strand.
ATGTGCACCTCACTGTACACACGACCAGGAAAAACTCTAAGCCCTTGTACACACGATCAGACATTCCGACAACAAAATCCATCGGATTTTGTCCGAAACTTGTGTTGCATACACACGGTCGGACAAAGTTGTCGGAAAATCCAATTGTTCGTAACGTGATGACGTTATTTCATTGCGACGGGACTACGTTCAGGCTAGTAGCCAATAGCTTTGGTCTAGGAATTTGATCTGAGCATGCGTGGCACTTTGTCCGATCGGAATTCTCGACACACAATCAAAGTCCGATCGGATCATGTTGTCGGAAAGTTTTATAGCCCAGCTCTAAAACTTTGTCCGTCGGATATTCTGACGGAAACAGTCCAATGGAGCCCACACACGGTCGGATTATCCGACAACACGGTCCGATCGGACATTTTCCGTCGGAATGTCCGACCGTGTGTACAAGGGCTAACACAGCCCAGCCAAATTGATGTCAAAGTTACATAATTAACCCTCAGAACCCCATTACCGTTTTGAGGCAAAAACTAACTACACATGAATGACACTTTGTCCAAAATGTCACCGCTACACATGCATATCCAAAACCTGGATTTTGTTTAACCATGCCTCTTAAGGGCCCTCCCAATGTAAAGTTTGACCACACCCACATTTTGCTGCAGTGTGCTATGCTATATATAAAAAAAATATTTGGATGCAGAATGAGGAAGAAACATTTTTACTTGAACCAAGCTGGGGCAGAAGCATGGGGTCTGTCAGCAGCTGGTTTAAAGTATATGTGAACCACCACCTTGTAAAACAACCCTTTCAGTTTGAAATAGAAATAGGTAACCTATACATACATAAATACATTTACTGTATGTATAGTTGTAAACAAAATTATAAATACCTTTTTTCCTGTTTTATAGGTGATTACGTTCCATCTAAGCTCCTTATACGGCTGAGAACATAGAGCTGACGGAGGAGAAAAAGCAGTAAACTGATCTTCCCTGTGAATTGCTGTGGAGTGGGAGGGGGCTGTGAGCCGAAGTCTGATCATTGGAGGAGAGCAGCACAGCTAGAGAACTGACCACACTCTGATGCTTAGGGCCGACACCGACTTGCCTCGCCGCGACCTGCCGCGACCTCAGCGGCGACTTGCAAATAACTTCTGTATAGAAGTCAATGCAAGTCGCCCCGAGGTCGCCCAGAAGTAGTACAGGAACCTTTTTTCTGAGTCGGAGCGACTCGAGTCGCTCCTCTCAGAACGGTTCCATTGTACAGAACGGGGGCGACTTGTCACACTGCGGCGAGGCGAGTCGTGTCGCCTCGCATCGCCCGCAGTGTGAACCGGCCCTTAGTGTGATCAGTTCTTCATAGGAAGGCAGAAGGAGCGCCAGAGATTTCACACAAAGGAAGCAATACAAATAGAACAGAATACTTTCTCATGCAAGTACAGCAGGCATCAGGAATATGAAATGTTGGGTTTACATATTCTTTATGCAGCAGTGTTGACAAGATCGTAAGAAAGGGTACCAGAGGATATCAGAAAGAACGTTAGGAGGGTGAAGGTTGAGTTTGGAGGGTGACCATGTGTAATATTGCAGGATAATAGAGTTACGGCCTGATAATGGACATGGATGTCTGAAATCATTGCCATTGTTATTGCTGAATCTTTGATAAACTCTTGATTTGTGCTGAATCGTGTGGTTCGGAAATTTCTATATCAGAAGGTGTGTGCAGCCTATTGCATTAGGGTTTGCACCCAAAAACTCAAACACACACCTTTTTCTTCAGCCTCAGCTGCACAGGACAGTGAATGAATGGGAAGTGCTCTGTTCTGAGCGGCTTCCTGTTCATTCGCAAACTTAAGCATAATGAACACAGTTTACTATGCTTCAGTTATGAATGAACACAGTGAGTGTGTTCACTGTTTTCATTTAGAAAAGGAAGGGGGCGGTAAATTATATATTTACCGGCCGCTTCCCCTACTCTCCACTCTGAAACATCCCCTGCAGCAGCCATGGGAAGAGGAGAGGAGGGAAGCTAGCAACACTGGCAGCGCAACACGTGGGGAAAGCCCAGGCAATGGGGGGGGGCACCTGGCACACCCCCTGCGCACACATATGAGGAGATTAATGGGGATCCCTCCAGTTGTGTTTGTACATGATATTCCTATAGTCCCATGTTCTGTCCTATTTGGTGCTTGAATATGCGTTGATGCTCATTTACAGTTTTGACATCATAAAACATTTTCAATGTCTAATTTATGAGGTCAGGACCAAAGGACAGACAGGAAGGTTGCTCATAACCGCATTTCATTATCTTTTTTTTATCCTTAGGCTCCATTGACACTTGTACAACTTCAAATTTGTGCCGACTTTGGAGTATAACTTTGGTGCAACTTTGAAGTAACTTTAATGCAACTTTGGATGGGTGTAACTTGGATATGACTTTGGCTTTGACCAGTGATAAATGACAACTGTTGCACAACTGTTGCATTGTATAACATTCAGGTATAACTTTCATGCACCTTTTGAGGGTTAACATTAAAGTCTATGGCCCTCAAGTTGCACGAATGTTTGACCAAAGTAATGCATAAACTACTTTGAAGTCGCTGCAACTTTAAGTCGCACGTACAGTATTTGAATAGTTATCATTGGGAAACAACTTGTCACGTGACTTTGATGTTCAAAGTTGCATGACAAGTCGCACAAAATAGCGCCTGTAAAGTGCCTGAAAACGCCTCCCATGACACCCCAGTGTGAAAGCCTGAGTGCTTTCATACTGGGGCGGTGAGCTTGCAGGATGTTAGAAAAAGTCCTGCAAGCAGCATCTTTGGAGCGGTTTGGGAGCGGTGCATACACCGCCCCTGTCCATTGAAATGCATGGGCAGCGCTGCCGAATCGCCTGCAAATCGCTTTGGCGCTACACAGGCACTTTTAACACCATTTTTAACCCTTCTTAGGCCGCGTACACACGGGCGGACTGTCTGCCCAACTTAGTCCGCCGAAACACATTTGAGCAGACAGTCTGCTCGTGTGTGGGCTTCAGCGGACTTTTTCAGCGGACTGTCTGACAAACAAAGTCTTACGGAATTTCCGTAAAACTGTCCGTCCAAACTTGGTTTGAGCGGACAGTCCGCCCGTGTGTGTGCCAGTCCGCTGTACTTTCGAAATGAGCGGACTTTTCCCGCCCGGAGAAAAGTCTGCTCATTTCGAGCACGTCTCCAGGTAGGTGGGGCCCGCGAAGGAGACGTCGCGGGCCCCGCCGCCTGGTATGGACTTAAAGGGGAACCCCAACGCCGAAAAAAATCGGCGTGGGGGTCCCCCCCAAGTCCACATCAGACCCTTGTCTGAGCACGCTACCCGGCCGGCCAGGAAAGGGGGGCGAGCGAGCGCCCCCCCCCCCCCTGAGCCGTACCAGGCCGCGTGCCCTCAACATGGGGGGTGCCTTGGGGAAGGGGGGGCCGCGCGGCCCCCCCCACCCCAAAGCACCTTGTCCCCATGTTGATGAGGACAAGGGCCTCTTCCCGACAACCCTGGCCATTGGTTGTCGGGGTCTGCGGGCGGGGGGCTTATCGGAATCCGGGAGCCCCTTTTAATAAGGGGGCCCCCGGATACCGGCCCCCCACCCTATGTGAATGAGTATGGGGTACAATGTACCCCTACCCATTCACCTGTGAAAAAAAGTACAAAAAAAACACAACACAGGGTTAAAATATTTTATTGCACAGCTCCGGGGGTCTTCCGTCTTCGGGGGTCTTCTCGCCGGACTCCTCCGCTATCTTCTTGTAGCTCTTCTGCTAGCGGAGGAGTCCGGCTTTCTTCCTCGCCGCCGGCCTCTTCTCCCGACTTCGGGGGTCTTGTCCCCGTCTTCGGTTCTTCTGCCGGGCCACCGCGCCTTCTTATAGCTCTTTTAGAGGCGGTGGCCCGGTCTTCTGTCGCCGCTGTCGCTTTTGCCGCCTTCCGTTGTTCTTCTTCTTCTTCTCCAGGAGATGTTGACACGACGCTCTCTCCGGCCGGAATGCCAGAGCCGCGCTGCGCGGCCACTTATATAGTAACAATGGGGCGATGTCACATGGTATATGTCACATGGGTTGGTCACATGGGTTGATGTCACATGGGGACTATGACATCGTAAGGGGGCGGGGTCACCATGTGACCAACCCATGTGACATATACCATGTGACACCGCCCCATTGTCACTATATAAGTGGCCGCGCAGCGCGGCTCTGGCATTCCGGCCGGAGAGAGCGTCGTGTCAACATCTCCTGGAGAAGAAGAAGAAGAAGAAGAAGAAGAACGGAAGGCGGCGACAGCGACAGCGGCGACAGAAGACCGGGCCACCGCCTCTAAAAGAGCTATAAGAAGGTGCGGTGGCCCGGCAGAAGAACCGAAGAGGGGGACAAGGCCCCCAAAGACAGAAGACCCCCGGAGCTGTGCAATAAAATATTTTATCTCGTGTGTTGTGTTTTTTTTTTGGTACTTTTATTTTACACGTGAATGGGTAGGGGTACATACCCCATACTCATTCACATAGGGTGGGGGGCCGGTATCCGGGGGCCCCTTATTAAAGGGGGCTCCCGGATTCCGATAAGCCCCCCGCCCGCAGACCCCGACAACCAACGGCCAGGGTTGTCGGGAAGAGGCCCTTGTCCTCATCAACATGGGGATAAGGTGCTTTGGGGTGGGGGGGCCGTGCGGCCACCCCTTCCCCAAGGCACCCCCCATGTTGAGGGCACGCGGCCTGGTACGGCTCAGGAGGGGGGGGCGCTCGCTCGCCCCCCTTTCCTGGCCGGCCGGGTAGCGTGCTCGGACAAGAGTCTGTTGTGGACTTTGGGGGAACCCCCACGCCGATTTTTTTTGGCGTTGGGGTTCCCCTTTAAGTCCATTCCAGGCGGCAGGGCCCGCGACGTCTCCGTCGCGGGCCCCGCCTACCTTGACACGCGCTCGAAATGAGCGGACTTTCCTCCGCGTGTGTGGGCGAGTCCGTTCATTTCAAAAGTTGGGCGGACTTAGTACGGCGAACTTAGTCTGCCGTATTAGTCCGCTCAAAAAGTGCCGTGTGTGGGCAAGTCCGTTCATTCAAAATTTGGACGGACTGTCTGTCGGATTGTCTGACGAACTTAGTTGGGCAGACAATCCGCCCGTGTGTACGCCGCCTTAGGGGACTAAAAGCACCCTGCTCCTGCCCGAATAGCAGCGCCAAAGCACCGCTATAGCAGTGGTAGAGTGTGGCTAACACTAGCAGCTCTTTACAGCTACCACCCCACCATCCCAGTGTGAAAGGGGTTTAAATCAGGAAAATGAAGCATGGAGTCTGAATTCCCCAGGTTATGTGACACCAGAGATTCCTCTATTCTTAGTGATGACTACTAAGGTGGTTGTAAACCTGTTTTAAGAGATCCAAAAAAAAAAACTGCAAGATAGAGGCATAATGAGTTAGTATGCATAGCATACTAGCTCATTATGAATGACTTACCTGAGATCGAAGCCCCCACAGTGGTCCTCCTTCACCGCTCCGGCGGCCGGCATCTCCCGGGGACAGTTGGCTTAAGTGCGCATGTGCCGATGACATTGGCACATGCAAATACAGGGATATCTCCTAAACCGTGCAGGTGTAGGAGATATCCAGTGCAGCTACTGGTAAGCCTAATTATAGGCTTGCCTGTAATTTAAAGTGTTTGTAAAGGGTTTACAACCATTTTAATACCAGTGATCACTGTTCTAGAATGAATCCTAAATCCCATCAATCGTTTATACAATATTATAAGACAGAAGAGCCTCTTACCTGTTGTCTCCATGTCTGGACTGAGTCCTGAACTGCTGTACTGTGGTATCCAGTCTAATAGGCTCTATGTATGATATCACATACACTATACATGGCGTGACTGCACTGCCACCCCCCTGTTCCTGTGTGGTCACCCAGACTGAGATCTGCCCAGTCCAGTCTAACCATGAAGAACAATGTGAAGACCATAACATCCTGTATTTCAGACTATGTATGAGTGTTTGTGACCACCATGCATGCATATTAGATTGCTAGCTCCCATGTGTTACTGATATGAACCAGCCTGTGTGTCACCATGTAAACTCTACCTAAAATCCCCCCCCCCCCCCCCAGTATTTTACCACACGCTGGATATAATTATGTTTCTAATCTTTGTATGTCATTGTTACAGAGTACACAGCTTTATGTCATCTATATGCTGGGTGTGATTCTCAATATCTCTTCTTATTCTTGTAGCACTGACCCCGGAAGGAGCTGCTAATTTGAGTTGGGCCTGCACTCTTCTGAGAAACCCCCCTTCTGTATAGCTCTGTCCCCTTGGCACAGCTGTGGTGCAATAATAATACAGTACAATATAAACAGTATAAGGTACCTGTATTGATCCCTCAGGATCCTCTGGCTCCACCTGTTGGGGAAAGACAGTAGACCACACACTTGTACTCTTAGCCAGAAATACTTTTACTGAAAGTATAACAAATAAGTGATTACAGGGATTGCACTGTCGTCCCAATGTAGAACGTCAGTACAGCATGAATCAACAGTCAGATACAATAAACAATATGCAAGTATGTTGTTATCTAGACCTGGGAGCTCCCCTTACTTAAAGTGTAAGTGAGGCCTCACTTAAAGTATTTCCCTCCTTTATCTTCTTTCTTCACTAGCTTAAATGGTTCCTCAGGTATTTGTAATCCAAAGGGGTAAGTGGAGAAAGTTAACTCCAAGAACTTGTAATCACACTTGGGCGCTAAAGTGAACCGGGCCTTAAGCCTACTAAATGTCAGTTGCTCAGGTTCACTTCCGTGGAACAGGTTCCAGCGAGGCCTGTGAGTAAGTCTAACTGTGTGCAATAGTATTAAACAGTGGGCCGTAACCCGCTCACCAACTGGAACAGAGTTTGGGGTTATGGCTTTGGTCCGATAACTGCAGTTTGTTCCCGCTTAGGCTGGGCCAGATGCTCTGTGTCACTCCACCAACTGGAATCTGGTCCTCTGATACTCCGACAAGCGTTTCCGAACCTCGTCAATCCGATCACCAGCTCTTAGACTCTGTCAAATCACCTCGCAAACGGTCCGGTTTGCACTCCGTGGTGACTGTCTGCCAATGTGTCTGAGAACCTTCCACACAGTTCCACACAGGCAGGGAGGTCACACAGGCAGGGAGGTCACACAGGCAGCGTGGTCCCAAGAGGCCAAATATGTCCGCAGCAGTCCATTTTATACCCTACCCAGCATGCACTGCATATCAGAGTGTTCATGGGTGGGTCACACAGATTCCTGGATAACAAAGGTCAACCCTCTTATCAAAACCAACAGTACTTCCTATGAAAGTCTTTTGTGTTTTAAAATCACCATATCTGTGCATTACCAGAATGTGTCCGTAGATGTCTACAGATTTAACATTAATATAAGCATAACTTCATTAATACACAATTATGTCCCCATTAATTCTCTATGTATGGACTCTGCACAATACTACTTATATTGGGTGTAATCAGGGCTGGTGCTACCACTAGGCAGATTAGGCAGCAGCCTAGGGCACAACTGCCGCTGCTGTGTACACAACTCTGTGGTAAGGAGATGACACAGCCTTGTGCGTAGAGCCGGGTGTCAGTCTGAGAGGACTGACAAACACAAGGAGGGGGGAGGAGTGCAGAGACAGCGCGCCTCAGTCACTGGGGAAAGGGGAAGATTTTTGACAGAGCAGCACCGCACTGTATGGGAGAGATCTGCGCTCCCCTCCTACCAACAATACACAGAGCAGCCTGGCCTGGAAGTGTCTTCACCAGCTCCTGACACTGGTCCTGGGCACTGACACACACACAGATAAAGTCCTAGCTGGGGAGCTGCACATTCTGTGTATAGGGAGACATCAGAGGAGGAAAACATGACTGATGCTTGTAAATGCAGCCCCATACACATCAAAGACTGCTCTGCAAACTGCACGCTGCACTCTGTACTCAATCAGCCTGCCCCATTTTAGGACAGTAAACAAAGTTCCTTCGGCATGACCAACGTTCAACTCAGCTCTTCCTCCTGATAATCCCCCAGCTCCCCAGAATGTCCCCCTCCCCCGGTAACAATGCACAGGTCACAGTGCGGCAGGTTGGAAGCAGAGGATGTGGGTGAGTGCTCGGTCCTGGCACACATGCTGGTACTGGAGCTGATATTAGTGCTGTGCAGGGTGGTCAGTGTGTTGGCTCTCTTTATGTTTATTTTTTCTGCTGGTGACCACCCATAGAAAACACTACCTACAAGTCAGGCTGCTGCCCACTACTACTCCCTATGTATTCTCCTGATTACTGCTGATACTACTGCAGCATTTACTACAGACAGTGACTGCAAAAAGAAAATACAGCCAATAAGTTCAAGTAAATGCTGCCCCCTCTCCTATCCAGGAGACTGTACATCCACTGTGCCCCTTATGAGGGGTTCCCACCATCCCTGTGCTGAGTTCCAGGGTCTGTACACCCGCTGTGCCTATTTTGAGGGGTTCCCACCATCCCTGTGCTGAGTTTCCGGGTCTGTACACCTGCTGTGCCCATTATGAGGGGTTCCCATCATCCATGTGCTGAATTCCTGGGTCTGTACACATGCTGTGCCCATTATGGGGGGTTCTCCCCATCCCTGTGCTGAGTTCCCGGGTCTGTACACATGCTGTGCCCATTATGGGGGGTTCTCCCCATCCCTGTGCTGAGTTCCCGGGTCTGTACACATGCTGTGCCCATTATGAGGGGTTCCCACCACCCCTGTGCTGAGTTCCTGGGTCTGTACACCTGCTTTGCCCATTATGAGGGGTTCCCACCACCCCTGTGCTGAGTTCCCGGGTCTGTACACCCACTGTGCCCATTATGAGGGGTTCCCACCACCCCTGTGCTGAGTTCCCGGGTCTGTACACCCACTGTGCCCATTATGAAGGGTTCCCACCATCCCTGTGCTGAGTTCCTGGGTCTGTACACACGCTGTGCCCATTATGAGGGGTTCCCACCATCCCTGTGCTGAGTTCCCGGGTCTGTACACCTGCTTTGCCCATTATGAGGGGTTCCCACCACTCCTGTGCTGAGTTCCCGGGTCTGTACACCCACTGTGCCCATTATGAGGGGTTCCCACCACCCCTGTGCTGAGTTCCCGGGTCTGTACACCCACTGTGCCCATTATGAAGGGTTCCCACCATCCCTGTGCTGAGTTCCTGGGTCTGTACACACGCTGTGCCCATTATGAGGGGTTCCTACCATTCCTGTGCTGAGTTCCCGGGTCTGTGCTGGGCAGTCTCCCTTTCTCTTCCTATCTGTTTACTAGTAGTCTCTGCATCTGCTTTCCGTTTACCCTCCCGCATGGAGGTTTGGTTGACACGTTAGAAACTGGTGAACTGTGAAAGTATTACACTGGTCTAGATTAGAAAAGGGACTAATGCCCTGTACACATGATAGGATTTTCCGACAACAAAATCCATGGGATTTTTTCCCGACAGATGTTGGCCGAGAAAAATTAAGTTCAATAGCCAGTGCGGCTGTTCTGCTTGATTCCGAGCACGTGTGGCACTTTGTGCATCGGAATTGTCTACACACGATCAGAATTTCCGACAATGGATTTTGTTGTCGGAAAATTTGAGAACCACATCTCAAATTTTGTGTGACAAATTCCAATTGGAAAATATGTGATGGAGCCTACACATGATCGGAATTTTCGACAAGGTCCTAGCACACATTTTCCACGTACATTTACCATCGTATGTATGAGGCATTAATCTATTCTCTGGAGCCGTTTATTCTTTGCTCTGTATATGCTGCATTGAGGAAAAGTGTGTGTGCACTGGACATACTCAGTAATAGGTGATAATAAAAGTGGTGTTGCGCTCCCACACGTGAATATATATAAATATCACAAAAGAAAACCAATCATTATTAACAAACCAATCTCAAATATAAAAGCAAACGTGTCACTTGTGCAATTATTATGTTGGTGTCCAAGACCAATAAAGTGCTGATGTGCATAACAAATCAATAAATAAACCCACCCATAAATATCATAAAATATACATAAGCAAATAAAATGAATAAAAATTATGTAGTGGACAACGAAGGAAAACAAATAAAACAATAAAAATAAAAAAGCAGTGATGGCGTCACTCAAAGGGAAAAATCCATATAATCAATCAATAAATAGTCCAAGTGAAAGTGTCACTTAAAGTGAAAATCTATGACACAGTGGATAGCATCCTCCACACAATAGTGAACTATTATGTTATATAACTATTATATAAAACTCGATACACACCTCAAAAGTCGCCACCTAAGTGTATCATCACCGCGCCAACACAACCCCTCCCCCAGCTGCTACTTAAATATATAAATAGATAAATAAAAAGGTGAATATAAATCTGCCCATCCAAATAACCATAAAATATCACCTTGTAGCGCTAAACTAGTGTAAAAATAATCACATTAAAGTTACCCCTCAAACAATAATTTGTGTTTCTCACGAAAACATATCTAGAACCAAATATAAGAAAATATATATTTGTGAATAACAGACTCAATGTGATAATCCCAAAATAATAATACAATGCAAGTGTTTATATCCTTTAAAACAAAAACAATAGTCCATAGGAAAACAAAATTTGAAAAATCAAATCCTTTTCACGTGCAAATCTTATCAGTGTCCATATAGTAATGGTAAAGCCTTCACCACACACACCATCAGTGTCCGTGACCCCCATCGTTGGAGCACTCACCAGCTGCGGCGCCCAGCACTCTCGTGCCAAGCTAGATGGGCGTTAGATCTCTCAAACGATGACAGCAGATATTCAGCACTCAATGTATATTCTCCTTTAGGCCGGGTTCACACCGCTGCGATGCGGGAACGCCGCGAATCCGCGGCGTTTTCCCGCATCGCATTACTCCCGCCGGCAGTTCACACTGCCCTATGCGGACGGCTGGGAGTGTCAATGATATGTTAATGACACCCCCAGATCCGTCCGCATATCGCAGTGCGATCTGCCGACTCGCACAGGAATCGGATCGCATGGTGTGAACCCCCATGCGATCCGATTCTGTTGCGGACCAAAAAAAGGGTCCCGTGCGAGTTTGCTGCGGGAGCGATGCGAATTCAGCCATACTATCTGTATGGCTGAACTCGCATCGCTACGGAGATCGGATGTGATTTGCACTGCAGTGCGGGTGCGAATCACATCCGGTTCTCCCCCCGCAGCAGTGTGAACCCAGCCTTAAGGCTTCAATAGAGCTACCCCTCAAAGCACCTCAGAAAGAAAAACACTCATTAATGCACTCACATGGACACAACTTGAACGAAAGCACTTCAAAATCACTACACTCCTCAGTAACAGCGCACTCTACTCCAAGGCATTGGTGGTCACAGTGGATACTGGTTAGATTAGTAGCACAGATACTGTCCCTCACCTATCTAGCAGCAGAAGGAAGGGTGAGAGACAGTATCTGTGCTACTAATCTAACCAGTATCCACTGTGACCACCAATGCCTTGGAGTAGAGTGCGCTGTTACTGAGGAGTGTAGTGATTTTGAAGTGCTTTCGTTCAAGTTGTGTCCATGTGAGTGCATTAATGAGTGTTTTTCTTTCTGAGGTGCTTTGAGGGGTAGCTCTATTGAAGCCTTAAAGGAGAATATACATTGAGTGCTGAATATCTGCTGTCATCGTTTGAGAGATCTAACGCCCATCTAGCTTAGCACGAGAGTGCTGGGCGCCGCAGCTGGTGAGTGCTCCAACGAGGGGGGTCACGGACACTGCTGGTGTGTGTGGTGAAGGCTTTACCATTACTATATGGACACTGATAAGATTTGCACATGAAAAGGATTTGATTTTTCAGATTTTTTTCCTATGGACTATTGTTTTTGTTTTAAAGGATATAAACACTTGCATTGTATTATTATTTTGGGATTATCACATTGAGTCTGTTATTCACAAATATATATTTTCTTATATTTGGTTCTAGATATGTTTTCGTGAGAAACACAAATTATTGTTTGAGGGGTAACTTTAATGTGATTATTTTTACACTAGTTTAGCGCTACAAGGTGATATTTTATGGTTATTTGGATGGGCAGATTTATATTCACCTTTTTATTTATCTATATAACAATTATATTTAATGTATATTACTATTATCACTATTGTGTGGAGGATGCTATCCACTGTGTCATAGATTTTCATTTTAAGTGACACTTTCACTTGGACTATTTATTCAATTGATTACATGGATTTTTCACTTTGAGTGACGCCATCACTTTTTATTTTTATTGTTTTATTTGTTTTCCTTCGTTGTCCACTGTAATGGAAATTTGTAGGTTTTGTATATAATTGTATTCTATTTTATATGTATTGCACGATGCCCTCACTGTGCACACGGCACTAATAATGTTTTCAGTACATGTTTTACATTCTTTCGAGTCCTGATTAGAATTAGCCTGCCTATGTAACGCCCCTTGTTACCATAAACGTACAATTGTAATATTAATGTGATACCTACGTAATCATGTGTATAAAAACCTTCAAATGCATCATAATAAAGGAGAACGGTTATTGGGAAAGATGCTGAGCGTATCTTCTGTGTCTGTTCCCTACTGCAGTAGTTATTATTAATTTGGAACCACTAATCAATATGAGGATAGGAGTTGCCTATCTACAAAATATCCATTTCAGGTGGCGAGCTTGGCCAGCAGGGGTTACCAGGTGACCCTGAATATCCGAAACGAGGAGCTTGAGACAATCCGGGAATTTCTAATAACCAGCCGGCTGAGGTAAGTCTTTTGCTTACATTTGAGTTATCAGACTTCCTTGATCGGTAAGGCATTTTCAGGACAAAGGATACCTATTTTACTCCCCTTAATCGAACTGTATTGATTGGTGGTTATATGTTATGTTGTCACTAGGGATGAGCCGAACACCCCCCAGTTCGGTTCGCACCAGAACTTTCGAACGGACCCCAAATTCGTACGAACTTTAGAACCCCATTGAAGTCTATGGGACTCGAACGTTCGAAATTAAAAGTGCTAATTTTAACGGCTAATATGCAAGATACTGTCCTAAAAAGGGTTTGGGGACCTGGCTCCTGCCCCAGGGGACATGGATCAATGCCTAAAATGTTTTTAAAAATGGCCGTTTTGGCGGGAGCACTGATTTTAATGACGATAAAAGTGAAAAAAAAGTGAAATATTCCTTTAAATATGGTGCCTGGGGGGTGTCTGTAGTATGCCTGTGAAGTGCCACGTGTTTCCCATGTTTAGAACAGTCCCTGCACAAAATGACATTAAACGGAAATAACATCATTTAAAACTGCTTGCGGTTTTAATGTTATATCTGGTTCCTGCAATATGGTTGAAAATCATTGAGAAAAATGGCATGGGTAGCCCTCCCTGCCCATTACCAGCCCCTTTGGGTCTTGTAAGCATATTAAGGGAAACCCAGTACCCATATTTAAAAAAAGGAAATGCGTGTGGCCCCCAGGCCCTATATACTCAGAACAGCAGTATACAGGCGGTGCAAACAAGACAGGGACTGTGTAGGTTTGTTTTGTTAAGTTGAATCTGTTTGTAATTTTCAACTGGTACATTTTTAAAGTGTAGCTCCCGTCAAAAAAACTATTTTTAAGCTTTTTGGAAAACATAGGGAAGGGTTATCACCCCTGTATAATTTGTTTTGTCGTCCATCTTTTTTCATCTCACTTGCTGTTGTCTCCTTCCGTTTGCAAGTAGGAGATGTTTGTAAATTGGATGTTTGAAAGTAGGGGCCTGCCCTATATGCTCTGCAGAAATGGCGGAACAAGGTGTTGGTTTTGCCACAACATTGTAAGCCCTCAAAGTGACTCTTGATGGGCGCTGGAGCGCCCTGCTGTGAACGATTATATCAAGAATTGTAATTACATGCCATTGTTGAACAGTGGTAGAAAAATTGACCTTTGGTGGTTGTGGTGCTGGTGCCACAACACTATAAGTCCTCACAGTTACTCTGGGTGGGCACAAGAACGGGCCCTCCTGTGAAATATTATATCAAGAATTGTAATTACTAGTCCCTGTTAAACAGGGGCAGAAAAATTGGGCCTTAGGCACTGGTGCTGGTGCCACGACACTGCAACCTCTCCCATATACTCTATTTTTATTGCAGGAATTAGCCCTGCTGCAAAGCATTGCATCAAGAATTGTAATTAAACGCCCCTGTTAAACAGGGGCAGAAAAATTGGGCCTTAGGCACTGGTGCTGGTGCCACCACACTGCAACCTCTCCCATATACTCTTGTTTTATTGCAGGAAATAGCCCTGCTGCAAAGCATTGCATCAAACATTGTAATTAAACACCCCTGTTAAACAGGGGCAGAAAAATCATCAGCGGAGGAGGAAGAGGATAGACAATCAACATAACAGGACAGTCCCTCAGCATCAGCATAGGCAGTCTTGAAGGGATGTGATATTTTAAAAAAAATTATTCGGTTACATCAGCTTCAGGTGCTTGGTAGCTGTGGGTGATCCAAGACTGATTCATCTTGATGAAGGTGAGTTGATCAACTGATTCGGTGGACAAGCGCACCCTGTGATCGGTAACAAAGCCACCAGCAGCACTGAAGGTGCGTTCCGAAAGAACGCTGGATGCAGGACAGGCCAGTAGCTCAATTGCATACTGTGCAAGCTCTGGCCAGTGATCCATCCTCAAGACCCAGTAAGCCAGAGGATTTTCGGTGGGAAAGGTGTCCAAGTCTGACCTTGCCCCTAGGTATTCCTGCACCATGTAAATCAGACTCTGGCGATGGTTGCTGGAACCGATCATACCTTGGTGTTTTGGCCACGCGAGATACGCTTGAGACATATGTTGCAGCGGTGCGATCTGATGCACTTGTCTCAAAAAAGGCCCACACCAAAGAACTTTTAGAATAACGCGCAGAGGCAGCGCCCTGCACAGGCGGAGCTCTGCGGTTTGATTCAGTCGGTGTGCTGCCCCTAAGCTGGCCCCCGGAGGGCATCCTGCCTCTTTGGACATGTGTCTCCTCCTCCTCCTCTCTCCTACCAGGCTCCCACATGGAGTCAGTGCCCTCATCATCCCCTCCCTCTTCATCGCTGTAACAAACCTGGCAATATGCTGCAGCTTGTGGAACATGGCTGCCAGATTGCTGTCCTTCTTGAGCATCCCCTCTCTCTGCATTCACGCTACTGCCTTCCTCTAGCTGAGTGTCATCATCAGAGCCTACAAAACACTGGGCATCCTCCTGGAGCATGTACCCAACACTGTGCTCAAAGAGTTCAGGAGACTCCTCAGGAGGACGTGGTGGGTCTAGGGAAGGAGTCACTGATGATGACATTGAGACGAGGGAAGACGATGCGTTGGCAGCTGCTTTGCTAGTATCCTGAGACTGGGTGAGAGAGGATGAAGAGGGCTTGGTCATCCACTCTACCAAGTCATTGGCATGTTGCGGTTCAACATGTCCAGCTGCCGAAAAGGACAAGCGTGTCCCATGGCCACGTGCTGATGACAATGCACCGCGTCCACGACCAGCACTGTTGTCTCTAGACACAGAGCCTGCTTGCCCTCTTTTATCGGCTCGCGCCTGTCTGCCTCTCCTTGCTGGCCTTCCAGACATGGTAATGGCCTGAAGGGAGTTGGGTAAAACAGCAGTTGGGTAGTGTATATTGTGCTGGAGGCACACAACACCCACTAACTCCTGCAGATGCCTTTATTATAGAACACCAGAGATAAAGGCGTATACTGTAATGGAGTCACACAACACCCACTAAGCCCTGCAGATGGCTCTATTAGAGAACAGCAAAAAAGGGTAGATACAGGTGTATATTGTGCTGGAGGCACAAAACACCCACTAACTCCTGCAGATGCCTTTTTTATAGAACACCAGAGATTTATACTGTGCTGTGCTGGAGGCACACACAACTTCCAATAACTCCTGCAGATGGCAAGTGGGCTCAAATAGAGAAGAGCTATGTAGGTGGATATAGCCGTGTGTACTGGGTACAGAGCACGCAGACAGCACGCACAAGCTCCTAACACTACTGACTGCAAGCTCTATTATAAAAGATAGATCACTAGCTATATAGGTGAGGTGAATATAGCGGTGTATACTGCGGTCAGGGCAAGCAGACAACAACCACTACAGAAGAGCAAGATCGAAAATCGGCCGATAACGATCGGTGTGTACTGTGTTGAGGGTGCACAGAACACCCACTAACTGCTTCAGACGCCAACACACTACACAAGGCCGCCGCGCTGGCGGCCTTATATAGTGTGGGGCGTGTACTACACAGCCTGGGCTATGATTGGCCACAGGCATCCTGCCTGTGGCCAATCATGGCTCTCCTCGCTGCTGGCGCTGTGATTGGCCAAGCATGCGGGGTCACAGTGCATGCTTGGCCAATCATGAGCCAGCAATGCACTGCGATGATGCAGTGCATTGTGGGCTGTGAGCGCCACACGAATTGCGCGAACGGCCCATAATGTTCGGAATTCGCCGATCGGGCGAACAGCCTGATGTTCGAGTCGAACGTATGTTCGACTCAAACACGAAGCTCATCCCTAGTTGTCACTGTCTACTGTCCATCGGAGTGTTATAGAGAAAGGGAAGAATAGTGCTGTTCACAGGCATATGTAGTACATCTGCTAGATAAAGTAGTTTAGAAGCAAGAGGGTATAGGCACACATAGAGAAGACTGGCCAGTCATTATGGGCATTAAATTAAGTAAGGGAATGAAGGGTAAGAGACTCTCAAAAAGGCCCAGCACAAGAGGAGCGCTATATATGAACCGAAGGTGCGGTTCCGCCTATACTGAGCCCCTAGATTAATGATTAAAGTGGACAGGGATCCACAATGGGTAACTGGGTTACCACCAAAGTCCACAGGGACAAAGAATCATGCAGAGTATACAGCTAGAGAAACAGCTATTTATGTGAGCAGGATGGATCAAGAGTGACATTAACACTAGACAGAAAGGGACTTTTTGATGTTAAGTTGTGGGATGAATTTGGGGTCAGGCACTACAACTAGTAAAGTCAAGAAACAGTAATGAGAGTTAAAACAGAATGCTTTATATGTTGGCAGAGAGGGAAGATGGGATGAGCACTATGGCTGCCCGTCTGATCATAGAAGGTACAGTATGTGAAGTATGGTATTACAATACATTGGATGCAAACGATATCAGAGCAAAATAAAGAAAGCAGAAGTTTAGGCAAGGAAGTATTAAAAAAGTTTAAAGAAAGTGAGAGAGATATTGGTGTATGTGTGTGAATGCTGGAACCTTTAGTTCTATCGCTTGTATGTGTCATGTATGCAGATGTGACCCCCTCCTTTGTGCTCTCATGAAAGAATGTGGCTGGGATGAGAGGTTGGTAATAAGCTGCCAATTTCAGTTTTTTAGACAAAACATTTATAACAAAATGTTCCGGGTTAACGAATCTAATGATAAACAATGTGATCGCAATTATTTTTTCATCTGTTTTCCAAACATGGTAAAACGAAGGTTACATTTAACCGTGTCTTACACAAATTGAATATCTTTTGATAGTGGAAATAGTAAGCAAAAAAAAAGAGAAATTGAGTAAAATTAAGTAATATGTCCCCCTTTAAGTACATTTATCTGTGCATATATATTAGTGTGTGATATGGAAATGATCATATGAGTATTCATTTCTAATATGAGTTTAACAATTTTATTAATAAATATAGATATATTGAAACTGGTTTAGACAACCTTTGGTTGGAAATGAAATCGGGTTAATGGGGAAATTGGTAAAAATGGAATTAGTTTAGATTAAGATAACAATTTTGTAATTTTACATTTATTGAGTGGAAAGAAAAAAAAGATTAAGATGAGATTGTTAATTTGAATACAGCTGCAATAATGTTTAACAAAGCCAAGATGGATGGGATACATAAGAAGTTTTTCTACAAAAATTAAATCTTAAAGTCTGATAATAACTTGATGTGCGGTCCATGATGTGAGATTAAGGCCGCGTACACACGGGCGGATTGTCTGCCCAACTAAGTTCGTCAGACAATCCGACGGACAGTCCGTCCAACTTTTGAATGAACGGACTTGACCACACACGATGAACAAGACAGTCCGCTGAAAGCTTGCGCGATGACGTGTACAGCACGTACGACGGAACTAGAAATACGACGTCCAATACACTGCAATGCAACCTTCGGTGTGTAAATCCTTTCTGAGCATGCGCCATACTTAGTCCGTCCAACTTGCCTACACACGAGCGGACTGTCCGCTGAAACCAAGTTTGGACGGACAAAATTACGGAAATTCCGAAAGACTTAGTCCGCCAGACTGTCTGCTGAAAAAGTCCGCTGAAGCCCACACACGAGCGGATTGTCCGCTGAAACACGTTTCAGCGGACTAAGTTGGATGGACAATCCTCTCGTGTGTACGCGGCCTAATAATAAATAAAATGTAAATATAACAGACCCATCACATCAAGTCCATACACCCTGTTAGGATAGCTGCTGCCTGCAGCCAGTTGGTTTATAGTTTTTGATGGCCAAGTGCTTTCTGGTCCATCATACATATTGTTGGTCCTTTTGTTTTTATGTATTTTTATTTTTGAAATCCAAAGCAGAATGTGTGGATTGTGAAATGATGTGCCCCTTTTCCTTGTAAGTGCAGTGGGTATAAGTAGAAGAATATTTTGGATTTATGGATATCTCTGCATGACTGCAGGGTATTCTTATCATTTATTATAATATTGCCAGGAAAAAGTTTTCTTTTTGAAACATGAAACTGGAGTTCTTACACAAACAGCATGATAGAAAACAAGCCATTGTTATATTTATACAAGCTTTACCCAGTAATGAAGGGTTCACCCTAATATATCAGAGCTGTAGCTTTATGCAAAGGTGCTATAAGCCCCTGTACACAAGGTCGGAGATTTCCACAACCAAATCCATCGGATTTTGCCCATCGGATTTTGTCCGTCGGATCTTGTCCGAAATTGTTGCATACACACGGTCGGACAAAGTTGGCGAAAAATCCGATCTTTCAGAACGTGATGACGTAATTTCGTTACGATGGGACTACATTCAGGCTAGTAGCCAATAGCTTTGATGTAGGAATTTGATCTGAGCATGCGTGGCACTTGGTCCGATCAAAATTCTCTACACATGATCGGTTTATGTCCGACCGGCCCAGTTGGTCAGGAAATATTTCCAACATGTTGGAAAATTGGGTCCGACGGATATTCCGACGGAATCAGTCCGATGCATACCACACACAGTCGGATTATTCCGACGACACGGTCCGATAGGACACATTCCGACGGATTCTCCGACCGTGTGTACAAGGGCTTAGACAAAGTTACAGACATTATTTTGGTTGAATATTTAATTTTTAATGGTCCGACATTCTGCACAGCAAATATATAGCTAACTAAATGTTTGTCTAATGAAAGGTTCAAAATATGAATTTGTTTTGTTTATGTACAAATCTAACAATGAAAAATGCGTACATTTGAATCCAGCCACCTTATTGCCTCTATTGGAGGAGGCTGGAGACAAAGAGAAACCACATGTGTTAAATTGACGACGTAGGAATCAGCTGCTATGAGCCCAGTGCAGGACACACTCCCAGAAGACCCAAATATTTACTTCTGTGTAGTGTTATTCCCGGTTTTATACTGAGGATGGCCATACCCATACTGAGTATGCAGTTTATCACCCAGAAGGATACTCTGTATTCAGAGTCATTGGATCCTTTTTCCCCAGCTCAAGAAGCAGAGCTCCATGTTTTAGCAAAGCCTGTGAGCCATAAAAGAGTATATATATATATATATATATATATATATATATATATATAGATAGTTAAAATATAGAGAGCTTTTGGTTGCATTTGAAGGGCCAGAAGTTTGCTTTTACTTTGGCAGGTAAACCAATCAAGCATGCCAAGTTAATTTGATCGGCTGTTTTTCAGCCTTCCAGGTTCTTGCTGAGATAGCCATACTAACAGTAAAACTCAAACATGGAAGCAGACCAGGCAGCTCTAAGCCCATGTACACACGGTCGGTGATTTTGCCAACCAAATCCGCCGGATTTTGTCCGTCGGATTTAGTCCAATGGATTGTGTCCGAAACTGTTGCATACACACGGTCGGGCCAAGTTGTCTGATTTAGCGGTTGCCAAGAACGCGGTGACGTAAGCCGTGTACGGCGGGACTAGAAAAAGAAAGTTCAGCACCACGTCCAGCACCCTTTGGGCTCCTTCTGCTGATCTCGTGTTTTAGTAGAAGTTTGGTGAGAGACGATTCGCGCTTTTCAGATTAGTGATTCAGATCGCTACCGCTCTTCAGTTTGTGCTTGTCTTTGCGTATCTGATAATCAGTGCGTGCAGTCATTAAGTATTTGCTTCTCATTGTGGACTCTATCTTGATATAGTACGCTTTGAAAGGCATTTTTATTGTCTGCTTGCTTCTGCTATTCAGGTCGTCCTTTCAGGCCTTGCTGTTTATCGGTGCTTTCTGGTGTCCGTTCTGACCAGCCGACCGTTTTCCCAACATGTTTCGTCTACGTATTCATCGTACAGTTTGTGCTGTGCAGGGGTTCTTACTTTGACTTTGACACAAGCCCGGTCCATGAACAGGGAGGGGAGGCGTTTGTGGACCAAGAATTGGTTGCGCCAGCGTCACCAGTTCTCCCACATGCCTTTGCTCCGTGAGATCCGCGAGAATAATCCTGATCATTTCTGTATTATTCTCAGGATGACGGACCCTATTTTTCACTGTCTGCTGGCTTTGCTCACCCCCTTATATCACCAGGCAGGATACCTGCATGCGGCAAGCCATCACTCATCATCACGTTGCGCTACTTGGCGACAGGGAGAAGCCTTCAGGACCTCAAGTTCTCTACAGGCATCTCCCCCCAGGCTCTGGGGATCATTATTCCAGAGACCTGTTCTGCCATCATTCATCTCCTGCAGAAGGACTATATTATGCTAAGTTTTAGCCTTAAACATAACATTCTATGTATTTCATGATTGCTAATGTCTTGCATTTCTTTCCTCATTCCCTAATTACCATCATTGCAATATGCTCTAATTCATATGCTCTGCCCCTTTGTCCTCATGCAGATTTGCCTCACTAACTTCCCCACCATGCTCTTCTTGGCCCCTAAAACTATAGTCTAGTCACTTAACAATGTCTTTTGGCAGCTCCATGGTATTGCTTTACCCTAAACACCCCCTAAAATCTCTACAAATGTGATGTGTGTGCTTCAATTCATGCAAAGTGACCTTTTTTTGTTTTTTTGGAGTTATGCCAAACTCATTAGGAACCCCCCTCTCCCCAACTGCTACCTCAGCTGATAGCAATCTTCTATCTGATGACTTGACCCAACCCAATACACACTCTAAATACCCTTATCATGATCACATTTATGGACAAATTCACCAAAGCATGTAGTGTAAGGGCCTGCCTCAATACGTTCAAATGCTATTTTTATTTTTTAAACACATTAATTTTCTTGCTATGTAATAGCAGAATGTCAAAATGTCCTTCCATTTTGTTATTATGACACTTCTTACCCGTCTGGTGGGCTGCCATTAGTGTAACTAAGGAGGGGCTTCACAAAGTATCACACATTATTTAGGCATTCAGCTCTCAATCAAGTGGAGAGGGTTACCTGTCCTAAACATCCCCCCTCATTTTTTAGCAAGGGCCCATCAGATGGAGGGGGGGGTTATGACTCTCATAAGGGGACCTTATACTTTAGGCTTTAAATACTCATTTCAAAAAATGTTATACTAATTTTGCCAAAAATGTGGGTGTCTAATCTGAATGCAATGTTGATTTGTCAAATTACTAGTTTTTTTTCTTGTGTCACTACACAGTGTCCTTCAACGGGAATGGCAGACTGTGGCCTCCCACTTTGCCATTTTTATTATAGTTGTGCCTTTTTCACCAACAGTGCAAACCCAAGTTCAGAGCGAGATGAGTCTCTTCTTCAGATAATCTTATTATGTTGTGGGTCTGCTACACACACACACCTTCTTTTTGTTAACTAATGTATGTAGTGCATTACTGACCAAAATCATGCTCATTTTTAGCACCATGGCAGGAAAATGGCATGATTGTCCAAATTTACACATCACTGTTGATGCTTTTTACTAAAGGACATTCATATGTGCGTTTATTAAAGGTTTTTACAACAAGCCAAGATATTTTGGGTATCCAAAACAGAGTTTAATCATATTTTTGTTTTACTTGTTTTTTTTGTGTAAACAGGCATGTATCAAACCGTAAAATACAGAACACAGGAACTTACAAAGTTCAACTTGGAAAAGTGAAGACAATATCAGACATGAGTATGTACAAACTGGGCTGATATTGCCTTCATCACATGGGGTGTGACCCCTGAAAAATCCAAATTTGGAAGATGCACACAGTGTGTCAACATGTGCTATCTCCCATCATGGGGGATCAATGTACATGCTTTGGGGCTGCAACCCCTTCATCTCAGACACTTTCCACAAAACATGTACATTGATGCCCCATGATGGGAGATAGCGCATGTTTACACACACTGTGCATCTTACAAATTTTTAATTATGCAAAGTACAACATTTTTAGGTTAAAAAGCAAAAATAAAACCCTATCTAGTTTTTTATTTTTCACAGTCTCCCCAAAACATCAATGATGTTCTTCATTTTTTTTTTAACATCATTGATGTTTTGTTGTACAATTTCCAAATCACGATTGCACCCCATTATCTCCCCGATCAAGATCTGGGCACTTTCACTGGTAAAACGGAAATCTTCCTCCACATCACCTAGAAAACAAAGCAAACAAACACACCATGTAATCCAAATATGGTGATATACATTGATGAGCTTACCGTGCTCCATGTTCTCCGACACTCACCTGTTGTGGTGACAATTTGTCCAACCTCCACGATCTCTCCTTCTTCCTCCTCCTCCTGCTCCTCTGTTTCTTCTTTTGGAAATTGCCCTTCTTTGGGAGGGGTGTGGTCCCTGGTGTCCTCATACTTGCAGAGTCTTCTCTCCCCTATGAGAATGTAAACAAAGATTAACCACTTGCCGCCCGCCCTATTACAAATAGACGGCGGCAAAGTGGTTTCATAATCCTAACCGGACGTCATATGACGTGATCAGGATTATGAGCCGGGGGCGCGCATCGCGGCGATCGTTGTTGCGGGGTGTCAGTCTGACACCCGGCAACTACAATCTCGGTAAAGAGTCTCCGACGGAGACTCTTTACCACGTGATCAGCCGTGTCCAATCACGGCTGATCACAATGTAAATGGGAAGAGCCGGTGATCAGCTTTTCCTCACTCGCGTCTGTCAGTGCGAGTAGAGGAGAGCCGATCGGCTGCTTCTCTGACAGGGGGGGTCTATGCTGATCGATTATCAGCACAGCCCCCCCGAGGATGCCCACACTGGACCACCAGGGACGCCACCAGACCACCAGGGATGCCCAGCAGAGGTAATCCTCCCTAGACCACCAAGGATGCCAGTCAGGCACAATGGATGCCAATCAGTGCCCATAATGGATGGCAATCAGTGCCCACAATGGGCATCACTGATTGGCATGCATTATTGTTTGGCACTGATTGGCGTCCATTAGTACAGTATAACACCCGTGTTGCTAATGAGTGCCCACCTGTGCTGCTGAGTGCCCACCTGTGCCGCTAATGAGTGCCCACCTGTGCCACCTATCAGTGCCCACCTGTGCCGCCTATCAGTGCCCACCCATGCCCATCTGTGCCGCCTACCAATGCCCATCTGTGCCGCCTACCCATTCCCATCTGTGCCGCCCATCCATGCCAATCCGTGCCAGCTATCAGTGCCAATTTGTGCCACCTATCAGTGTCCATCCGTGTCGCCTATCCGTGTCGCCTATCAGTGTCGCCTATCAGTGTCGCCTATCAGTGTCGCCTATCAGTGCCGCCTATCAGTGTCCATCAATGCCACCTCATCAGTGCCACTTCATTGGTGCCCATCAGTGCTGCCTTATCAGTGCCCATCAGTGTAGCCCCATCAGTGCCCATCCGTGAAGGAGAAAACGTACTTATTTACAAAGTTTTGAAACTGAAACAAAAAAAAACATTTATTTTTTCAAAATTTTCAGTATTTTTTTATTTGTAGCACAAAAAATAAAAACCGCAGAGGTGATCAAATACCACCAAAAGAAAGCTCTATTTGTGGGAAAAAAATGATAAAAATTTCATTTGGATACAGTGTAGCATGACCGCGCAATTGTCATTCAAAGTGCGACAGCGCTGAAAGCTCAAAATTGGTCTGGGCAGGAAGGTGTTTAAGTGCCCGGTATTGAAGTGGTTAATTAGCACACAGAGGGCAGAAATAGGAATCTGAAACATTGCTTGGAAGTGTTGTACAATTGTGTTTTTGGGCCGAGTTACAAGATGAGAACATTATTGGGGACACTTTGTTAAGCTTTAATACTTCCCTGCAGAACGATGTTTCATACGAACGAATGAAACCATGACCTTGAAAGTGGCCATTTTAAAATGCACAACATGAAATCAAAGCACATGGAGCAGTATGCAAGCAAGAATAATCATATGAACACACGACAACTACTTACTTTTTTTAAGAACACGCTTGATCCTTAGGTACTGCTCGTGCTCCCTCAGTTTCAAGTCTGACCAGCGTTTTCTCAGTTGATCCTTGGATCGGCGTACCCCAAAATTCTTCAGAAGACTCTTCACAACTTTATTCATGATCTTGGCCTTTCTGATATTTGGGTTTGGGTAAGGTCCATACTTCCCTTCATAGTCGGTCCTGTTCAATATGTCCACCATCTCCAACATCTCTCCAAAAGACATATTTGAGGCCTTAAATCTTGTCTTCCTGGATCGGGACGTTTCAGGCTCCGGGCTTTCCTCACCCTCCTCCTCGTTAGTGGAACTATTAGTGCGCACCTGCGTTCTCTCCGCCATATGCTCTCCCCACTGCGCGGGAAGCGAAGGGGTGGGGAATAGTCTGGAAAGAACGTCAGGGGCAGGCGGAGTTTCACGCATACGCACTGTATATAAAACGCAACACTGTGTATCGTCCGTACGATCTGGGAGGAGAGCGCGAGTCACGGACGCGGCGAACGTGGAAACGAAGGTAACATTTTTAACTTGGTGCTTCACTAGACTAGACTGCTTGTATCTAGGCCGATGTTGGGACAAGATTAGGAGGGATTTTAATTGCATTAATAGTATTTGAGGGTTTGTCTTGTGTTGTGTCTTGCAGACAAAATGGATCCATTCAATAATGCCAACTTTATGGGGCTATTCCTAGAACTCTACATGGAGATGCCCTGCCTGTGGCAGTTCCACAACAAGTTTTATAATGACAGATCAAAGAGGAACGCAGCACTGGAGAAACTGCTTTCTTTGTTGCAGATCAGGCTCCCCACGGTAGACATGACCTATCTGAATCACTAAATTGTGGCCATGAAGCTTACATATTTCAGGGAGAGAAAGAAGCACCTGGAGTTCTTGAGAGCAGGAGATCCAGATGCTGTTTATTACCCCAGGATGGTGCACTTTGACAGGCTGCATTTTCTGGTAGACCAAGGGGTACCCAGGCCACCACTCAGGCCACCACTCTCCAGGCTTCCTCCAAGGCATCCTTCACCCCCAGCTGAGGCTTCTGATGTCCAACCTGGGCCTTCCAGGCAGCACCATGTGGTGGGGCCCAGCTTGAGACAGGTATTGCATTGTTGAACATATTTCTTGTGTTACATTTAATGATGTTAACTAGATGTTCTTATTGATCAGTAAGTTGAGATTTCTCCAAGTGGTTTACATCTCAATAGACAGTAGTGACCAAAAATGATTGGGATGGGAAAGAAAAATGCTGGTGTCAGAATGATAGTCTGTTCTATTTTGTAACATTCAATTAGCAAAAGCCAGGAGCACAAAATGGTGTGATTGATCAAAAAACTAAAACTATGTCCCCTTTTCATACACAGGATGACCTCAGTCGGGGGGAGGCTGTGGCAAGTGGCAGCCAGGAGGTCCACCAACGCCCTCCTCCTCCTGCCCCAGCTACAGGAGCCCAGCCACAGCCTGGAAGGATGCCTGGTGGGAAGTCCCAAAGGAAGACGAGAGAGTGATGGCCTGGGTTGAGTCTGGTGTGCCAGAAGATGCAGCCTCTTGAGGATCCCCATCCTGGGGACAGAAATGGCATCTGAATTTCCTGCTCTCTAGGACTTCAGGAGCAGACTTCTCTCCCTGAGATATCTACTCCACAGGGCACCAATTTTTGAATATCTCATTTAGTCATGTCTGCCCTGGGGGCCAAAGGCTGCACCAAAGTTAAGAAGTTTCTCCAGTGCTGTGTTCCTAGTTTTAATTTCGAGCAAACAAAATACATTTTTTTTGTTTGATGAAATACTTGTGTAATGTGTTTTCCTTCAAAAAGTACAGTTTATTTGTGAGCAGGCAGGTACATTTCCAAAATACAAAGTGAACTAAAGAACAAGGGGTGCCAACACTAAACAACCTCCTGTAGATTAAAAAAGAAAATATAAAAAATACAATAATGTTGTTGTTGTAAGTTTACACACAAAAAAAATAAAAAAAAATAAGGAGAAATGAGCAAAGTGTCTTTAAAGGAGATTTTTAGGGAATCCCCCCTCCCCCAAAACATCCAAAAAATAAAAAACAAAATCAAACATTGTGTAGATGTGACGCAAACTAAAATTGTATTGCTGAAATGGTTAAAAAAGAGTCATGAAATACGTTCGGGAGAAGTGTGTGTGACTATGAGCAGCAAAAGAAGTTCGTTCTTGCAGCATTGTAAAGAACAAGAGAATGCGCTTGATGAATGAATTTTTAACATTGCAGCGTGACGAATGTGCTATATCGCTTACGAGCAGTAGTTTTACCTGAACGAGCGCTTCCGTGTCGGAATTTGAATGTGAGCATGCGTGGCACTTGGTCCGATCAAAATGCTCTACACATGATCGGATTAGGTCCGACCGGCCCAGTTGGTCGGGAAATATTTCCAACATGTTGGAAAATTGGGTCGGACGGAGATTCGGACGGAATCAGTCCGATGCATACCACACACAGTCGGATTATCTGACGACACGGTCCGATAAGACGCATTCTGACAGATTCTCCGACTGTGTTTATGCGGCATAAGGATGCTTTATTTACAGCCCCGGACACTTGCTGGGTCTGTGCAACTCACAGATTCCACCCTAGTTCTGGCCCAGTATAGCTGGGATTAATAATTCAACTTTAGGGACCCCAGAATGAGAAGAACAAGTGGTCCACAGAGGGCAACTTCTTACGAAACAAGACTTTGGAAAAGGTGATCATTTATGTTTGCCAGACACTCTTTTCCCTTCAGCTTGACACATGGACCGAGTCATCAGTCACAAGCAGTTATGGCTGCTTTAGTAAATTAGTGTGGGATAGAGCCAGGGTTTACCACAGTTTGTTTTTATAACATATCACTTCTTGTTTTACCTGTTACCAATGGTGTTACCAAAAGCTGAACATCCCTTCCAGAGATAACAAAAAGATCTATCCAGATGCCCAAGTCAGGATCTTAGTATGTATTTTGTTTGTATGGACATGTTTTCTGGATGTCCAGTGGCAAATGCTACTACAAAGGCCACAGTAAAAAGTGTTATCAGAAGTAGTTTGTAAGTACAGAGTTCAGAATCTACAGAGAGTAACAGGAAATCAATTTTATAGGAGAGTCCTTACTAGAAGTTTTGAGGTTTTATTTTTACACCCCCTACTGTCTACAATGTAGCGGACAAAGTAGAGTAAGAAACTAGAAAACTTTTGCCTGAATGTTTTATATTTTATCAAGCCCGTAGGGGGATGTTGGACTCTTTCCCTATGGGATTTGGTTTGGGAGTGTGTTACTCACTTGCTTATATTTTGTCTCAGCAGCTGAAGTCCTCCATTCGGATCTCACAGAGAATGTTGCTGATCTTTTAAGATTTTTGACAAACTCATTTATGTGTTTTCTCCCCAATTCCAGATCCTAAAAGTTTGGAAGGATCTAAAACTAAAGCCAAGTGACTTGTGGATTGTTAAGAGACATTTATATATAAGGAAATGTTTGGAGACTCAATACAGCATCTATTTCATGTGGAGTTTTGCAAAACTTGAAGGAAAAGTGACCTGGATCCACACCAGAGACTGCAAAAATGACTAAATGAAAGAAATCTCTGTGTTTGATTTGTTTCCCTCTTGCGATAACAGTCTAGGGTAATTTTTGATTCAATTACTTTAATTGTAAGGGATATATATATTTGAAAAGTAGTTTTGCCATGTTGAAGTCATATTTGTCTTTTGTACCTCTTCCATTGTATGTAGAATTGTCCTTGTTTACATATGATAAGTCAGCATACCAACAATTAAGCTAGAAGGCCATTCTGGCCACGGGAGTGTACAGCCAGTACTCTGTAAATATGTCTTATCAATCATTTGTTTTTCACAGTGAAAAGTCATTTTGTAATGAAAAAAGCTGCTCAGCTATTATTTTCTCCACAATAGAGTTTTTGCCTCTTTGGCCAGGACTACCTCCACCTAAGCGTGTGGAGGTTCCAGGTTAAAGATGATAGCAGGTATGGTTAGTGATCAAAATATTGATCAAAAGAGAGGAGACTGTAATGGAAATTTGTAGGTTCTGTATATAATTGTATTCTATTTTATATGTATTGCGCACTGCCCTCACTGTGCACACGGCACTAATAATGTTTTCAGTACATGTTTTGCATTCTTTCGAGTCCTGATTAGAATTAGCCTGCCTATGTAACGCCCCTTGTTACCATAAACGTACAATTGTAATATTAATGTGATACCTACGTAATCATGTGTATAAAAACCTTCAAATGCGTCATAATAAAGGAGAACGGTTATTTGGAAAGATGCTGAGCGTATCTTTTGTGTCTGTTCCCTACTGCAGTAGTTATTATTAATTTGGAACCACTAATCAATATGAGGATAGGAGTTGCCTATCTATAAAATATCCATTTCAACACTGTAAACACATAAGTCCACCGGGCGAACATCGGCAATAGTCCGCCGAACGGGCGAATCGCGAACACGCAAAATTTGCCACGAAGCGACCGCCGGGCGAACAGTTCGGCCATCCCTAATTGGGAACATGTTACATCTTCCACCCTAAAAATGGCTGGAACAGGTTACATGTTCCCATAGGTGAACTTATGCTTTAACTGCTTCAATATCAGACACTTTCACCCCTTTCACTTTCAGCACTCTCACACTTTGAATGACAATTGTCATGCAACACTGCACCCAGAAGAAACTTTTATAATTTTTTCCACACATATAAAGCTTTCTTTTGGTGGTATTTAACTACTTCTCACCCGGCCAATGTATATATATACGGCCGGGTGGGAGCCTTCTCCTTCTGAGTGGACGCTCCTGAACATCCTTCAGAAGGAGGGGGATCGCGCACGCGTGTGCCCGATGCGCTCGTGTCACCCGGTCACGGAGCATCTCCGATCGGCAGGAGGGCTCTGTGATTGTGACTCATGTTCAATCACGGCCATCGTGATGTAAACAAACAGCCGGTTGCTAGGCAATCAGCTCTCCTCTCTTCACATGGAAGTCGTCGCTGAGGAGAGGAGAGCGGATCGCTGCAGCCAGCTGGTGATCAGTGAGTATGAGCTGTTTTTTACAGCTTTTTACTCACTGATCACCAACCTAGCGTAAAACACAGTATAAACACAATGTCCCCACACATGTCCCCAAAACACACGACCCCAAATAATAAAAACACATGTCGACCACATATGTCCCACTAAAATCACATGTCCCAATGATTATCTGCACACATATGTCTGTGATCATCTGCACACGCGGGTCGCCCGGCGGTCGGTTTGCGGTGTATTTTGCGTGTTCGCTATTCACCAGATCGGTGGACATATGCTTTTACAGTGAGAAAGAACTTTGACCCATGATGACACATCCATCATGGGGTACAGGACAGCCAATTGAGACATTTCAGCACATGGACAATTGGACATTCCCCCTAACTTATAAATAGACCTGATCTGGCGGCCATTTTACATTCTGTCTTATGTCAGTGTAGGGACAGGACGCTGTGTGGAGCAGGGAGAGACTGTAGTGACACAAATCCCTAGCTATTAGGTCCACAAAAGTCCTTTTAAGGACTGGTATAGGTGTAGTACAGTATATAGGGTTCAGTGCACTGCTGTGCTGGTGATTGCAGCTGTCTTCTGTCAGTGTAGGGACAGGACGGTGTGTGGAGCAGGGACAGTCAGTTTAATCACTAGCTAGCTATTACTACTAGGTGTACAGTATATAGGGTGCTGGTGCGCTGCTGCCGACTGCTGCCCTATTCTGCAGCAGTCTTTTATCAGTGTAGGGACTGAGGGACAGTCTGCAAATCACTAGCTACTAGGTCCACAAAGGTCCTTTTAATGACTGGTATAGGTGTACAATATATAGGGTTGTGGTGCACTGCTGTGCTGCAGATTACTGTTTGTTTCTGCAGCAGTCTTTTATCAGTGTAGGGACTGAGGGACAGTCTGCAAATCACTAGCTACTAGGTCCACAAAGGTCCTTTTAAGGACTGGTATAGGTGTACAATATATAGGGTTGTGGTGCACTACTGCTGACTGCTGCCTGATTCTGCAGCAGTCTTTTACCAGTGTAGGGACTGAGGGACAGTCTGCAAATCACTAGCTACTTGGTCCACAAAGGTCATTTTAAGGACTGGTATAGGTGTACAATATATAGGGTGCTGGTGCACTGCTGCTGACTGCTGCCCTATTCTGCAACAGTCTTTTATCAGTGTAGGGACTGAGGGACAGTCTGCAAATCACTAGCTGCTAGGTCCACAAAGGTCCTTTTAAGGACTGGTATAGGTGTACTATTTGGTGTGCAGTATATAGGTGTGTAATACACGTATAAAATACTTGCACATATAGAAAGCATAGTATAGTGCATTTCCACTGTGCAGCATTGTGATTGCTGAGTAGTTCTGCAGCGATACTACAAAGAGTGACAAAAGCAATAAAAAAAGTATTATAACTGGTTTGATAGACCAGTGGCCCCCAAAAACGACAGATTGAAGCGGGGTGTTATATACCTTCTTCCACATACATACTGCACTTCTCTAAAGACTTTTGTCACAGGGTCATTTAAAAAATGACAGGCAGAGGAAGAGGCAAGCCCTTCCGCAGGGGTGGTAGGGGTAGGGCGGGAGCAACAGGCTTGAGCCAAATTGGCAAATTGCAGTAGGTGCGTGCGATTACGTCAAAGGATGCACCAGACTTGGTTGAGTGGCTCACTCAGCCTTACTCTTCTGCACCCTCCGCTCAGTGCTTTATATCTCTGTGCTGGTGTCAGTGCTTTATATCTCAGTGCTGGTGTCAGTGCTCTCTATCACGGTCCTGGGGTCAGTGCTCTATATCACGGTGCTGGTGTCAGTGCACTCTGTCACGTTGCTGGTGTCAAGGCTCTCTATCTCAGTGCTGGTGTCAGTGCTCTCTATCACGGTGCTGGTGTCAGTGCTCTATATCATGGTGCTGGTGTGAGTGCTCTCTATCTCAGTGCTGGTGTGAGTGCTCTCTATCTCAGTGCTGGTGTCAGTGCTCTATATCACGGTGCTGGTGTCAGTGCACTCTATCACGGTGCTGATGTCAGTGCTCTCTATCACGGTGCTGGTGATCATCTCCTGCACCCTCTTCATAGCCTACCCTGACCTTTCCTCTCCTCCATGGCCTTCATGCGCTCCTGAGTCCTGAATTGTCAAAATTTCACAGATAAAAAAAGAATGCTTGTCGTTATCGATCCCAGATTCACTTCATACTTCTGGTATGTCAGTGGCCATGTGGTGGGACTATGTGTGCACAGCTAGTAAGTATTTTGTGGCTGAAAATATGACCTGTAGGTTTTTAAGGTTCACCTGCCATTGAAGTCAATGGGGCCTGCCGCAAACTTTGCGGTTCGCAAAAACTTTTGGCCACGTTCGTGAAACGTCCCGTCAGAAGTTTGTCCATCTCTACTGCACACATCTGTACATGATCATTTGCGCACATATGTCCATAATCACACAAACCAATTATTATACACTTAATGAATTTTTTTTTACCAAAAACATTTAGAAAAATACATTTTGGCGTAAATTTATGACAAATTTCAATTTTATTGGATTTCTTCTAAAATAGAAAGAAAATATTGTTTTTTTTAATTTCTGCTATTTTTTCGCTTATATTGCAAAAATTAAAAAACGGAGTCGTGAATAAATACCACCAAAATAAAGCTATATTTGTGCAAACAAAATGATAAAAATGTAATTTGGGTACAGTGTACCATGATTGCGCAATTGTCATTGAAAGTGCGAGAGTGCCGAAAGCTGAAAATTGGGCTGGGAAGGAAAGGGGCAAAAGTGCCCAGTATTGAAGTGGTTAAACACTGCTGGGTTTTTTATTTTTTGCTAAAAAAAGGGAAGGAGGGGCGTGGTCTGGAGTCGGTCCAAGATGGACGCATAGATCCGGAGCTCCCGTCTCCCGAGGTCCAGCTTCAGTAACAGCGGCACCGCACAACGCCGAACGAACACCGGAACATGGTGAGAACCCCCGGGGCGACGCGGCATCCCATTCACGATCCCCACGAGGACCAGACACTCAAGCAAGCGGCCAAATCCCTGCGATCTTCAGACCGCGGCCTAACAGCGGCATGCAGGCCTCACAATGCCCGGCCTCGCATGAGCCGCGCTCCCCGAGCTCCAGCCCACACTGCAGCGGTAACCGGAGCCAGCCTGGTTGAGTCAGGGCAGAGGCACCCACACGCAGTAAGCCTAGAAGATCTTCACAGCGTGGCGGCAGATATAAAGAACACCCTCATAGCGGCCATCACAGACATGCGTTCGGATATACAGGCCATAGCCTTACGTGTGGAAGAGGTGGAAATTACTCAAGCCCGCAGGATACTGCACTATGCCACGTACAGCAATTGACAGAGTCTCATGCCGTCCATCTTAGAGAGATCAATCGCCACATGGAGGACTTAGACAATCACGGGAGACGTCGAAACCTCAGGGTGAGAGGAATCCCAGAATCGATCGATCCTAGTCCCCTCTCCCTAGCGGTCACCAATATATTTAATGATCTCCTAGAAAGACCCCTGGACACACCAATAGTCTTTGAGCGGATCCACAGTCTAATAAGTCTTTGAGCGGATCCACAGGGCGCTACGCCCGAGGGGACGAGATTTGGACCCTCCTAGAGATGCGGTTTGCTGTCTTATGGATTTTCCACTGAAAGAGGAAATTCTCTGCAAGTCAAGAAGCAGGAACCAGCTCACATACCAGGGGGCACCGATAAAGATTTATCAGGACTTATCCAACATCACCCTACAACGTAGACGGGAGCTAAGGCCCCTTCTGGAAACTTTGAGATCCAGATCTATTATCTACCGCTGGAAGTTACCCTTTTGTCTGTCGGTGACGCACCAAGGCCGTACAGCAAATCTCAGAGTTCCGTAGGATATGGAACACTTTTGTTTTACATTGGATCTCCTGATGGTCCCTCTCCCAGATTGGTATAGTGACTTCCGCTTGCCGTTACCCAAGAGAGCCACTTCCATGGAAGGAGTGGACGAAGCAGGCACCTACAGCATCAGGCACTGCCGAGCCTACCCTCCCGCACCACTCACTCCACCACGGATACCAGGAGCCCAACGCAATGGTAGCCCAACGGCTTCCCCAGCTCACCGCAGGGCCCGCATTACCTAGACAGGTACTCAGGCCCTCTCTATACGCTTTTTTTACTTTTTGTTGTTGCTGTTGCCTCTCTTTGTTTTATGGTCCTTTCTCATGACACAGGGCCCTAGCTCTCTTCCTGGCGAGAGCAGGGGATGGGGAAAAGACTTCAGCCCGATAATAAGGTAGACTTTTCTATATTTGCAACGTATAGATGATACCCATTGCCCGGAACCACACTGAGACAATACTTCGAGCCTACCATATCTTTAATTGGTGCGGATCGGCTATAACTCCAATATCCCTGACTGACTCACGTAATGTATACCACTCCAAAGGAGCAGAGAAAAGGCCCTCACCTCTGCGATGTGTAACTGTCATCACTGGTTCTTTATCCTCTGACTGAAACTCTTTGTATTCCACTTGCCTTCAATGTTTTTCTACACAAGGTATATCAAAAGGCAGATTTTCCAGCAGAGTTCTACGCCTGGCTTATAGTTTACCTGATTATCCATAACAGCTCCCCCTAGAGACTCACGAAATAACAAGGAAGTAACAGGTCACTTCTCTAGGTGGAGGGTCAATCACGTAAGTCACTTATCTCTCTAACTTTTTGGCCCGTCCCTTCTGCCCTCCTTTCCTACTGTGCTCATACCTCACTGCTTCCTACCCTTTTTTTTTTCTCTCTTCCTTCCCCTTTTTTCCTAACTATGCAGCTCTTGTCTTCAGGCCAACAAGAATAGGCCTATACCCAGATAATGCATATTGCAATAAGAACTTTTTCTGCTATTTTAGGATTGTGAGTATCCTTTTTTGCCTATGGCTCAGCTATGATGGTGGGCGCGGAGCGCCAAGGGGGTTGCGCGCAGGTAAGACTGCCAATTGATGACAAAACGTATAACCACGCATTGCCTAAAGAAGCAGGGCTGTGTGTGACCCCCCCTGGCGCTGTGCCTTTGTTTACTCCTTCATTGGGGCATAGTCTTATTAATGGTTACTACTTATTTGTTCTTTGTCAATGTTATTGTTACCATGGTTGTATTCATTAACACATAGTTTTCTAGCTCTGTGTCATGGGAACCATCAATTGTAAGTGTTCAGTTATTTGTTCAGATAAGCTAAAGACATACATATATGGTGCTTACACAACATCTCCCCCCCAAGGCCCTGGTATGTGTTTTTTTTTTTCTCCCCAAAAAAAACCAAAATGAACTATAGCCCCTTCCACATCCCTAAACATTGGATTGAACCAAATTCAGGCTTCTCACTAACTGGCATAGTTCCTAAAATCGGACATACTCCATTATCTGAAACATACTCATGCTCACGATTTCGTCGCCCTAACGACAAGTTATCTAGGTTATTCAAAGGGAACTATTACTCCTCACCTGACACCCGGAAATTCTCACCATAGTAATTGTGCTCATTTGCACCATAGACCTCTTAGAGACGTGAAACGTATCCTTTTGTTGATCGTCACCTGCCAACCCCCCCCACAGTGGACTTTGGTAGATACCGCTGACATCAACTGGAGTATCCCTGAATCTTGAGTGGGATTGCAGGACATTTCCCACTTCCTGTACCCCTCCATCTTTCCCCATTCCTTTCCAGTAGATTCTCTCTCTTATATCATAACCTTCCCCGCCTTCTGGTCCCTTCCTATCCTCTCCAACTGTACGTCTGATCCCGCTCTCCCTCACCTCCCTCCCCCTACCGGTCCGCGTCTCTGGCTTCCCCAAACCAATATACTTAAAGGGGCTTCTTCCTACCTAAGTAAAACATGGCTTTGTCCAAGTCCAGTAGACAAAACCTCTCCCTTAAACTTGTTTCCTTGAACACCAAAGGCCTGAACACCCCAGAGAAGCGTTCTCAATTACTGTCTAACATGAGAAGTATGAAAGCAGACATAATGTTTCTCCAGGAGACCCATTTTTGCTCGCAAAAAACGCCACCCCTGACTAACAGATTATACCCCGTCGGCTACCACTCTACTTCCCCCGACTTCAAAGTCCAAGGGGGTCTCTATACGCCTTTCCAAAAACGTCCATATTGGCATTAAAGACAAAATCATTGATGACCAAGGCAGATTTATCTTTCTGAAGGGCACTTTTAAAAACCACCCCATCACCTTGGCAAATATATATAGCCCCAATAAAGCTCAAGTCCCCTTCTTTCGGGCCATCACGCGAATGTTAGCTAACTTCCAGGAGGGGAATCTTGATCCTTGGGGGAGATTTTAATGTTCCACTTGACCCTCTCCTGGACTCCTCCACGGGACATTCCCACTTACCCTACCGAGCCCTCAAACAAATCAAAAAATGCTTCCAAGAACTACTAATCCATGATACTTGGTGCACACTTCATCTGAACGATAGGGACTATACTTTTTTCTCTAACCCCCATAAAAAATATTCTCGTCAAATTGCAAATGGCAACCATAGAACCAATGACACTTTCGGACCACCACCCGATCACGATAACCCTTGTTTTCCCAGATAAGATCAACCATGCCTATATTTGGAGGCTGGACCCCACGATTTTGACAGACAATTCAAAAGAACAAGAGATCAGGGAATACCTTTCCAACTACTTTACTGATAATGATACCCCAGACACATCAAAATTTACACAATGGGAGGCTCACAAATGCGTCATACGAGGCAAATTGATCTCCCTGACGTCAGCAATCAAAAAAGAAAAGAGACTCAAACTGGCTAAGCTATATACCAAACTCAAAAATCTTGAATCTCTTCATAAACATAACCTAGCTATACAAACACAAATTAGTTGCGACGCGCACCCAGATAAAGGAGGAATTGGGACAACACTTACGGAAAAAATATACATTGTCTCAGAAACTCTTTTACGAATACGGTAACAAGTGCGGCCACCTCCTAGCACAAGCCCTACGTAAAAAAAATCTAACATAACAGTCCACCAGCTTCGATCCAAGATAGGCAAATTGATCACGACAAATCCTGACATAGCAGCGGAATTCGAAGCCTATTACACTGCGTTGTACAACCTCAAGGGCACTGACCCGAACTCCCCACGGTCTCCCGGAAACATAGCGGCGATAAAATCGTTCTTAGCTCAGTACTCCCCTGATAAGATCTCAGCCGAAAATGCCACTCATCTCGACTCCCTGATCACCATAACGGAATGGAACCAAGCGATAAAACAATTGAAACCAGGAAAGAGCCCAGGCCCAGATGGCCTCTCTGCGGTCTATTATAAAACATTCTCCGATACCCTTCAGAAACCCTTCCTTGCTGCTTTTAACTCTAAATCCCATGAGAACCCTCTCTCTAAGGAAATGTTAGAAGCACACATTGTTGTCCTCCCCAAAGAGAATAAAGCCCTAACTTGTACGAGTAGCTATAGACCCATATCTTTGCTAAATGCGGATGTTAAGATCTTTTCTAAGATACTTGCGAATAGAATCTTGCCAATACTCCCTTCAGTCATATCCCAGGATCAAGTGGGGTTTATCCCTGGCCGAGAAGCCAGGGATAACACTATAAAAGCAATTAACCTACACTATCTGATGACGCACACGAACCAAAAAGGTTTTTTCCTCTCTTTGGATGCGGAGAAGGCATTCGACAGAGTGTCATGGGAGTACATGGGAAAAGCCTTTTGAGCATTAGGAATGGGCTCGCGCTTCATGGACTTAATCCTCTCATTATACACGGAGCCCTCGGCCAAAGTACGAGTAAACAACACTCTGTCGAATGCCTTCGCCATCCACAATGGAACAAGACAGGGATGCCTCCTTTCTCCCATTCTCTTCGTACTTACACTTGAACCATTCCTCCGTAAATTGAGACTCAACCCCGGTATTACGGGTATTCGAACACCTGACAAGGAGTAAAAGTACGCATCCTATGCGGACGATATACTGCTATTTCTAACAAACCCAGTGACCTCTCTACCAACTTTACTGGTGGAATTCCGTAACTTTAGCCAACTATCCAACCTAAAAATCAATTTTTCAAAGTCCTTTGCCCTCAACATCTCCCTACCCCCACCTTTAGTCTCCCAATGCAAAGATAACTTTCCATTCCAATGGAAGCGGGATTCTATCACGTATCTGGGAATACAGCTGCCATCCAAGCTCTGGGATCTATACATGATGAACCACCTTCCCCTTCTGAATAAATTATCCTCTGACTTCACTTCATGTAATAAATCTTTATTTTCCTGGTTCAGTAGGGCGGCGATCCTAAAAATGAACACTTTACCAAGAATGCTCTATATATTACAAACGATACCTATACAACTCCCATCCGTATTCTTCAAAGCATACAGAAGCATCTGCTCCAGATTCCAATGGGGGAACCGCAAACCCAGAATTAGCTTTTCCCAACTTTCCCGCCCAAAAAGACTAGGAGGAATAGGTCTCCCAGACCTCCTAAATTATCATATGGCCATACACCTTACAAGAATAGTAGACTGGAATGTGCACTCGGCCCATAAGGATTGGGTTTCACTTGAAGCATCCTTCACAAACATGTATCTGGAATCCCTTCCTTGGATTCTCCCTAAACATATACCCCAAAGTTTAAAACACCCCCTAATTGGATCCACACTAGAGTGTTTTCGGAAATTATGTCACAAAATCCCAATATCCTCCATTCCGGGCCCACTAACACCGGTCAAACTAAACCCTGACTTTCCGCTGGGCTTGCATAGCAGATTCCTCACAGAATTCTGGCCACACGATCAGATGAGGGTTCACCAATTCTTTTGCCAACATAAACTACTGACAGCTTCCCAGCTATCTACCCAAGGAGATAAACCACCCATTCCTCCCTGGACATACCTATTGCTGACGCATTTTCTAAAAGCCCTCAACAAGGACATGCAATGCTCTAGGCAGCTCACACCCTTCGAAAGGTTATGCACCCAACATTCACCACAAGCCCACCTAATAGCTGTCACACATGAGCTCCTCTTCGCTAATTTTACCAGCTAACGACAGCCTGTCGTGCAAAGCATGGGAGAAAGATCTTGCCATATCGCTCTCAGAAGAGCAATGGGAAACAATCTTCCTAAACATCCATAAAGATTCCGTTAACGTTAATACCCAAGAAAACGGATATAAAATCCTAACCATATGGTACTGTACACCTTCCCTCTTACACACAATGAACCCAGCCATATCAGACGTCTGTTGGAGGTGTCATCAAGAGAAAGGCTCCCTACTCCACATCTGGTGGTCCTGCTCTTCCCTTCAAACGTTTTGGAAGGAAGTTTGCCGGATCACATCCCAGGTCACCTCATACACACTTGATTTCGCTCCAGCCCAATTCCTTCTCCACCACTCATCCTTATCACGTCATTCATATCACAAGTCATTGGCAATGCATATGATTAATGCAGCAAAACAATGTGTCCCCTTATTCTGGAATTCCAATTGTGCACCTTCACTCAAGGACTGGATTCTCAGACTTAATAAAGTGGCTGAAATGGAAAAACTCATCCACGTTGCACAGGATACACCCACAAAATACAGCACTAAATGGGCCTGCTGGTCTCATTTTCAGTCAACACCAGAATATAGGGCTATAATGGTTTCACCCACGCAGAAGAGGAATTAACAAGAGCCCACTCTTAGGCATTTCACCCGGAACTCCACTATAACCTCCTTCTCTGCCCTCCTCCCTTATCACTTGTAGGACCTGCCATACAGAAGATCATCCCTACCCCTGGCACTTAGGTCCCCTATTGGACCTTAGAGGATTGGGGGAAGCCAGAGACGCGCCCCCCCCCCCCAACATCCACCCTTGACCCTGTCTCCTTTCCTTTGTCCTCCCCCCGCCCATTCCGTACCTGGTCCCCAATACATTCCCCTTTCTTCCTTATTTATGCACTTTCCCTAATCGGGACCTTCCATCTGCCGGACACATATCTAGTTCATCCCTTCCTTTTTACAAGGCCCAAGAATGAGGAGCAAATACCCATTACATGATTAGGAGAACGCCAGACCTCCCTCCCACTCACGTGGTCCCATATAGTCAAAATTCTTTTAAGCCCCCTGGATTAAGCCCCCTAGACTCAACCATAGCACACCTTCCTATAATTACGCCCCCCCGCTCTAATGTTTTCTACCCCCTTCACATTCTATGCCTATCCACCAGGCATCCTACTCAGAACAGCAGGGAAGGTCACGATTCCTGACTCCCATTCTCACTTGTTATTGTATGTTTTGGTACCATAAGTCTTGTAATAAGATGAAAGTTTTGGGCTTTGTAACCCCTTATTGTGTGTTCGTCTCTACTATTCAAGACTTCTGTACGTTTTTTTTTTCCTTTTTCTCAATAAAGTAAAAAAAAGAAAAAAAAGTGAAAAAAAAAACAGAACTTTTTTTTGTTTCTGTCAGAAAAGTTTGTAAATAAGTAATTTTTCTCCTTCACTGATATGCGCTGATGAGGCAGCACTGATGGGCACTGATGAGGAGGCACTAATATGCGGCACTGATAGGCTGCACCGATGGGCACTGATGAGGTGGCACTTATGGGCACTGATAAGAGGGCACTGATGTGGAGGCACTAATATGCGGCACTGATGAGCATTGATAGGCAGCACGGATGGGCACTGCTTGGTGTTACTGATGGGCACTGATTGATGTTACTGATGGGCACTGATGAGCACTGATTTATTCCACTGATGGGCACTGATTAGGAGGCACTAATATACAGCACTGATGCGCACTGATAGGCTGCACTGATGGGCACTGATCAGACGGAACTGAAGGGCATATTAGGTGGCATTGATGAGGAGGCACTAATATGTAGCACTGATGAGCATTGATAGGCGGCACTGATGAGCAGGCACTGATGGGCACTGAAAGGCAGCACTGATTGGTGTCACTGATGGGCACTGATTGGTGTCACTTGTGGACACTGCCGGTGCTGCACTGGGGATTAGTGCCCTCATTATCTGTACAGTCTTCCCTGCGAGGAGATGCCGCTGATCTGCTCTGTCAGTGTGAGGTGAGGAGAGACAATAAACTGCACTTCCATATTTCCATGTGACTGGCTGTGATTGGACACAGCCAATCACATAGGTAAACGAGCCACGTCATCGGCTCTTGAACGAGACCAGGGTTGCACCATGTCCTAGGAACTACGATCTCCTCACTGGTTGTTGAGACTGTAACAGGAGGTCCAGCCCACCATTATTGTACTATACTGCGGGCGGGAGGTAGTTAATCTAAGGGTGTATAAGGCTTAGTTTATACTTGCAGATGGCGAACAGTAAAAAAAACATATCTTTGAGCCATGTTTTTACCGCCTCTCAACTCCACCACTGCCATTCAAGCTGGAAAGGCAGAAGACGGGTGTACACATACCATGGTTGCGATGATTTGTATTCTGGCATGAAAAATGACCCCCCCCCCCCCTCCCCTTTGCATTTGGTCAACAGTACCACCCGTCCAACGTGACTCATTTAGCTGAAAGGGGCCATGTCACATCTGCATGCAATGCTCTTGGTTGCGGTGCAATGGTGAGGGTTTTTAGGGCAGGCAGTGAGGAAGTGGCATAACAACTCCGGTGTAAATAAGCCTTAAAGGGGTTGTAAGGTGAAAAAACATCTGACACTGCCTGCCCCCCCCCCCCATTTTACTTACCTCACCCCTCGAAAATCCTGCGCTCGCCCCCACCACCCTCTTCACCGTTCAGCCTGGCCGCTGATTGGCTGGAGTGGATGGATAGAAAGCAGCGCAGCCATTGGCTTGTGCTGCTGTCAATCACATCCACTGATATGGAGCGTTGGGGGTGGGGCTGTGTGATACAGCGAGCGGATATAGCTGCCGGCTGTATCACGGAAGTGCGCCCGCAGGTGCTTCTCACCACGTGAGGAAGCCAAGACAGCCGCCAAGGGACCCCAGAAGAGCAGGTTCGGGGCCACTCTGTGCAAAACAAACTGCACAGTGGAGGTAAGTATTACATGTTTGTTATTTAAAAAAAAAAAAAAACACTTTACAATCTCTTTAAAAAAATTTTTTAACTAACCGATCCTTTCCTCAATTGGAAGACGGCCCTCCCCAATGAAAAGGCGCTGGATTGTCCCTCGTCATCCTCATGTTCAGTGGAGGGCTGTAGACACTGCATAGGTCTTGATGACGTCAGAACTGTAGACCAATGGAGCATGGGGGGAGAAGACACTGCGGGTACCTGTCTACCAGCGCTGGGGATCAGGTAGGTAAATCTACTTTTCTATGCCCCTTAGACCTAAATGACCAATTAACCCACGCAGCAGGGGAAAAGCTCCAATAATAGAGGAATTTTCAGGTTTACTGGGGTCAGCTTTAAAACTGCTCTCATTTATTAGTTGAATACTTGACCAGCATGTTCTAGTTTCGCTCACCGATTCCTCCCAGCACAGTGATTTCTTGTAAAACAAAACGGAAACTGTTTATTTTCCTTTGACTCATGTACTACCATGATACTCAAGGGGGAAGAATGCTGGAAAATAGAAGATTGTAGATGTACATGAAGAACGCACTTCATTTGAAAGCAGCTACAGTCACATGTGACCAGATCAATATATTTGTAGGCTTTGTTAGGATTTCAAGCAGAGCAACAAAAATACACCCAAAAAAGACATGGAAAAAAAAATGCATAGAGAAGACAGGACACCACCTTTGTTGAACCCCTTGTTGCCCATGGTACCCAAATATACAACCCCACTGGACTGGGCTATTGTCTGTGGGGCCGCCTATTTGCATATCTCCCTTTGTGCTGGGGACGCGCCGCACAGCACACTCCCAGCACAGAGACAGGGGTCTCACCGAGAGTCCCAGGCCCCATACTAATGGTTGGGAACCCGGAATGCCCGATTCTGGGTTGCCTGATTGATGTGATAGCCTCTGATTGGCTGTCATAGTGATCAGTCACTGTGAAACCCGTCCCTTTAATTTCTCTCTGTGAATGGAGGAGAGAGATACATCACATCTCTCTCTCTACTTGCAAGGAAAAAAAAGTGTGTGGAAAAAAAAATATAATAATAATAATAAATACAAAAAATGCCTAGATCAGTGCCAGGGTTAGCGTTTGGATCAAGGTCAGGGTAAGTATTTTTTTTTTTTTGATAGGATTATTTTTTAAATTAGTATCAGTGTTAGTATGTTTTAAGTAGAATAAAAAAAGCAAAATGTGCACTATTGTTTCTGGGTTGTGCTACGGTTACCGTAATTTTTTTACAGAAGTCTTTGGAAAATGTGGATAAAAAATGAAAACACATTTTTTTTCTTTACACAAAGTTGTCCATTTGTAAGATATTTTCAACACACAACATGTACATAGCAAAAACGACACCTCAAAATACATTCTGCTACTCCTCCTGAGTATGGCGATACCACATGTGAGACTTTTACATAGCCTGGCCACATACAGAGGCCCAACATGCAAGTAACACCTCTAGGGGTTCTAGGAGCATAAATTACACACATAAATTTCTGCCAACCTATCACATTGTTGAGAGCCCTTCATATTTCTTTTTTTTTTTTTTCACAGTTTGTGATTATTTATTACAGGAAAACTGTATAATTACACTTCAAACCCCTTGTAAACATTTAGATCCTCATTACCAAATTGTTTTATAATCTGTTGGTATCAGTTTTCATCCATTAAGTTTCATTAAGAACATATTAGTTTATGTTACATCACTGGACATCTTATACCTTGGTTAGGGATGAGCTTCGAGTTCGAGTCAAACTCATGTTCCACTTCAGCGAACAGTGAACAATTTGGGCTGTTCGCGGCAAATTCGAAAAGCCGGAACACACTATACAAGTCTATGGGAGAAATCTAAAGTGCTAATTTTAAAGGCTAATATGCAAGTTACTGTCCTAAAAAGTGTTTGGGGACCTGGGTCCTGCCCCAGGCGACATGTATCAATGCAAAAAAAAGTTTTAAAAATGGCAGTTTTTTTCGAGAGCAGTGATTTTAATAATGATTAAAGTGAAACAATAAAAGTGTAATAGTCCTTTAAATTTCATACCTGGGGGGTGTCTATAGTATGCCTGTGAAGGGGCGCATGTTTCCCGTGCTTAGAACTGTCCCTGCACAAAGTGTCATCTCGCAAGGAAAAAAAGTCTTTTAAAATCACTTTCCATTGTCGGCTCCCGTAATACAGACTCAATGAATGTTCTCTGTATTAGCCGACAATTCATTCATTGATAAAAAAATAAAAAATAAAAATAAAAATACGTGGGGGTTCCCCTAAATTCAATTACCAGGC
The DNA here is from genome assembly GCF_037356315.1 of Lithobates pipiens. Lineage (NCBI taxonomy): Eukaryota > Metazoa > Chordata > Amphibia > Anura > Ranidae > Lithobates > Lithobates pipiens. The sequence goes on from NW_027507787.1 coordinate 228,235,134, forward strand.
CCTTCGGGTCTGGTATGGATATTAAGGGGAACCCTGTGTCAAATTTTAATTTTTTTTTACGTGGGGGTCCCCCTAAATATCCATACCAGACCTGAAGGTCTGGTATGGATATCAAGGGGAACCCCGCATCAAATTTAAAAAAACATTTGACGTGGGGGTCCCCCTAAAAATCCATACTAGACCCTTTACCCGAGCACACAACCTGGCAGGCCACAGGAAAAGAGGGGGGACGAAAGAGCGCCCCCCCCCCCTGAACCGTACCAGGCCACATGCCCTCAACCCTGAAGGGTCTGGTATGGATATTTAGGGGGACCCCCAAGTCAATTTTTTTTTAAATTTGACACGGGGTTCCCCTTAATATCCATACCAGACCTGAAGGGCCTGGTAACTGAATTTAGGGGAACCCCCACGCTTTTTTTTTTTTTTTTTATCAATGAATGAATTGTCGGCTAATACAGAGAACACTCATTGAGTATTCTCTGTATTACGGGAGCCGACAATGGAAAGTGATTTTAAAAGACTTTTTTTCCTTGCGAAATTACACTTTGTGCAGGGACAGGTCTAAGCACGGGAAACATGCGCCCCTTCACAGGCATACCCCAGGTACGAAATTTAAAGGAATATTACATTTTTACTGTTTCACTTTAATCATTATTAAAATCACTGCTCCCGAAAAAAATGCTGTTTTTAAAACTTTTTTTGCATTGATCCATGTCCCCTGGGGCAGCACCCAGGTCCCCAAACACTTTTTAGGACAGTAACTTGAATATTAACCTTTAAAATTAGCACTTTAGATTTTGAACGTTCGAGTCCCATAGACTTTAATAGGGTTCTAAAGTTCACATGAAGTTTAGGTCTGTTCGGCTCATCCTTAACCTTGGTCCTCTAGTAGGAAAAACGTATGGCTCAGCTGTCCAACTCCATTACAAAGAGGCTGCAAACAGGCCAGATTTTGGGTCAGTAAAATGATTTTCTGTTGATTGCAGAATTCCTAAAATTGGAGATGAACCACGGCCTTTGTGAGTGGAGTTGAACAGAACACCAATGCCTTACAGCAAGCTTAGATGGTTAACATAGTGGATGTGTGTTTCACAAGTCAGTGTAAAACCACAAGGTCAAAAAAGCCCTACCAATGGAGAGCTTCTTGAGGACATCCGATCTGACTAAAAAGGTTTAGCTGGTTACATGAAAAAATCCACATTTATGTACTACACATAAGCAAGACCAGTTATCCACAATGTTCTCAAGAATATCAAAACTCTCCTAGATACTAGAAGACCTTTACATCAAGCACTTCACCAGGTTAAAGTTAGAACAGAAAGATACATTTTAGATTGCAGTCTCTCAAACAGCTTTGTTTTACAATGGGCATTATAAAACACTACATTTTAAAAATGGACCACGCTGTACCAACATCTGGCTAGAGAAATGCAGAGGGTCATATATGTAGGACTGCAAGAATGTGTCTACAATAAAGAGTAAAACGTGCCATGAGAGCTTTGAGGTGGAAACACACCAGAATTCAGAGGGAAAAAACCCCACAAATACACAAATCAGAGAGAGCAGATGGAAATTGACTGCCCATGTTCTTTACAAGGTCCAGACTAGGTTCCATGGAAAGAAGCAGACTGCAATGCTACAACCCCTATCCCACACATAAAAAGGATGAGGATCAAACGCCCATGCCTGGACACACGCTTTACTTGCCATTTATAGACTCAATGAAAGACAGGAGGTCCAACACTGGAGCAGCTTGAATTAAAATCATAGACTTCACTACAAATCCATCAAGACATAAAAAAAACTCCTACAGTAAGATTTACACGCCTCAGCCACCCGCATGGGCCCTAGCCATAATAAAATGACCAAGGTCCATATAGGTGGCTAAAACGTTCCAATCTCACCGCAGACATTGGATTTATAATAAAGTCTACGACCCTACCTCAATCTTTCATCAAGACTAGGTTCCATACCGGGAGCTCCACTGAACCTTCCCTCCCCTGCATGGGACCCAGGAGTAGGAAGCCCTGAGCTACTTTGAGAAAACGAGTTTAAGCAGAAATGGCAGCCCCAATCAGTAATAAAATACAGAGATTTAAAAAAGAAAAAGTCTTGCAGGGTTGCTCCTTTAGAAAAATAAAAAGGAGTCAAGCAGGCAACCCACACTTCTGCTTCTGCATGGTGTCCCCCTACCTACCAACAGTGCATGAGTATTTTACATGCAACAGGAGAACACCAATAAAGTGTATGTCAAACCAAACGTAGTTTGTATTTTTATTTTTATATTATTAGCTTTGGTTAGAACGTTGGTTTTGACTTTTTACTGCTATATTGATTTTTCTCTTTTATAAGCCTGGCAACAATAACTTCACCAGAGAAGAGGGGAAAATATGAAACCGCAACATTTGAAATGTAAATGCCTTCAGTGAGTAGGCAGTAAGCACTTCATCTTCACAATAAATCTTATGCCGCGTACACACGATCGGAATTCTCGTCGAAAAAAGCTCTGATGGTTTTCCCGACGGAATTCAGATGGAATTCGGCTCAAGCTGTCTTGCCTACACACGGTCACATCAAATTCTGATAATTTATAATGAGGTGACTAGGGATGAGTCGAACACCCCCCGGTTCGGATCGCATCAAAACTTTTGAACGGACCGCAAATTCGTACGAACTTTAGAACCCCATTGAAGTCTATAGGACTCGAACGTTCGAAATAAAAAGTGCTAATTCTAATGGCTAATATGCAAAGATACTGTCCTAAAAAGAGTTTGGGGACCTGGCTCCTGCCCCAGGGGACATGGGTCAATGCCTAAAATGTTTTTAAAAATGGCCATTTTGGCGGGAGCACTAATTTTAATGATGATTAAAGTGAAAAAAAAGTGAAATATTCCTTTAAATATCGTGCCGGGGGGGGGGGGGGTGTCTATAGTATGCCTGTGAAGTGCCACGTGTTTCCCGTGTTTAGAACAGTCCCTGCACAAAATGACATTTAACGGAAAAAAAGTCATTTAAAACTGCTTGGGTTTTTAATGTAATATCTGGTTCCGACAATATGGATGAAAATCATTGAAAAATGGCATGAGTAGCCCCCCTGCCCATTACCAGCCCCTTTGGGTCTTTTACGGATATTAAGGGGAACCCCATACCCATATTAAAAAAAGGAAAGACGTGGGGCCCCCAGGCCCAATATACTCAGAACAGCAGTATACAGGCGGGGCAAACAAGACAGGGACTATGTAGGTTTGTTGTGTTAAGTAGAATCTGTTTGTAATTTTGAACTGGTACATTTTTAAAGTGTAGCACCAGTCAAAAAATCTATTTTTAAGCTTTTTGGAAAACATAGGGAAGGGTTATCACCTCTGTATAATTTGTTTTGCCGTCCGTCTTTTTTCATCTCACTTCCTGTTGTCTCCTTCCATTTGCAAGTAGGAGACCTTTGTATGTTGAATGTTTGAAAGTAGGGGCCTGCCCTATATGCTCTGCAGAAATGGAGGAACAAGGTGTTGGTGTTGTCACAACATTGTAAGCCCTATAAGTGACTCTTGGTGGGCGCTGGAGCGATTATATCAAGAATTGTAATTACATGCCTGTCAGGAACTTACCAGCAATGGACAGGCACAGCTGCGTGCACACAGGCGTCGGCGCGTGTTTCCTGCGCGTTCGCGTACGCGTTCGCGTTCGTTTACACGTTAGTGTGCACGTTCGTGCAAGCGTTCGTGCGCGCGCTCGTTTGCGCGGTCGTGAGTGGTGTGCGTGCGCTACTTGCCGCCACTGAACACTTAAATGCTCCCCAAGTGCGCTGGTGCGGCACTGTTTCGTCTCAGCTCCTGTGTACCTGAATACCTGATCCTGAACCTGATTACCTGCTACAGTTACCGACCCGGCTTCGCTTGACTTCTCTGCCTTCTCCAAACCCGACCCGGCCTGCCTGACCTCGCTACTTCTCCTGCCTGTGATTCCGTTGCCGACCTCTGCCAGTTTTACCGACACCTCTTTTGCCTACTGATTTCACCTGTCTGCCTGCCTGCTGACCCGGACCGTCTGACCCTGCTCCAGCCTGCTGCCTGTTCAGCCCTCGGCTTCTGAAGCTACTATTCGCATCTCTCAGCCTTCCAGCTATCTCCAGTCGCTCAGCCTTCCAGAGGAATCTCCGCTCTGCTATCAGTTCCAGCGGCCCTATCCAGCAGGCACTCCTACCCACTGTGCTCTCGAGACCGCTGTTCCCATTCCAGCGGCTCCTGAACCAGCGTTGTAAGAGAGGTCTCCTCCTACAAGTCGGGCTTCAACACCAGGACCTTAACAGTACGAAACAGCCATGACTGAGCCCGCAGGAGAGACCTCTCCCATGAAGGAGATTTGCACGCATCTGACGGCCCTTACCCAAGCCGTAAAATCGCTGCAGGATGGCTACGCCAGACTTGAAGGACAGGTCCAGAACCTTACTGATACGGGTCACGCGGCTTCTGCTCCTTCCCCCCCACCAGTACAGCCTGCCGCCTCACCATCCGTTGTCATGCTTCCACCTGAACCAAGGGTGCCCATCCCAGAGAGGTTCTCTGGGGATCGAACCAAATTTCGGGCTTCGGGATTTCAGCTCTACTTTGCCCTACAACCACGGACTTTCTCCCTGGAAGTCACTAAAGTAGGATTTGTAATCTCCCTCTTACAAGGAGAACCCCAGACCTGGGCCCACCGTCTACTTGAAGGAGATTCAGTCTCGACCTTCTCTCTGCAATCCTTTTTTGAGGCCATGGCCCAGCTTTACGAGGACCCCCAAAGGACTGCCACAGCTGAATCTGCCCTGTTTGCGCTCCAGCAGGGCCGTAGACCGGCCGAGGATTACGTCACGGACTTTCGACGCTGGAGCGCAGACACGGAATGGAATGATGCGGCTTTGAGGCATCAATTCCGCATGGGACTATCCGAGGGGCTTAAGGACGAACTTGCTCGAGTCGGCATACCAGAAACCCTGGAGGCCCTGATCTCCTTGGCAATCCAGATTGACCGTCTCCGGGAGCGAAGATCAGAGCGCTCCGCCCAGCAAGCCCGCCCAGTTTGGATGACAGCGAAAGCCCCAATGCCTGCTTCCCGTTACTTACCTCCGCCCAGCTCTATTCCGCCCTGCTCGGCTCCTGACACCTCTGAGCCCATGCAATTGGGTCTTATGCGGCCTGCTTTACCTCCAGAAGAACGTGCACGTCGCCGGCAGCAGAATCTCTGCCTCTACTGTGGTGGTTCGGGTCACTATGTCTTTAACTGCCCTGTCAAGACAAGTAAGTGTCTATCTTCTGCCTCTACTAGTCTCTCTGCATTGTCTGCCAATTCAACCCACCTTGCTGTTCCTCTTTTACTACAGCTCCAAGGAAGGACGGTGACAGTCAACGCTATCATTGACTCCGGGGCGTGCAGCTGCTTTATTGATTCCACCTTTGCGGGCCAACAGGGCATCCCGTTACGAGACAAGGCTCACGGACTTTCAGTTTTTCTGGCTGATGGATCTAGCATCAGTTCTGGGAAGGTAATTCAAGAGACTCTTCCTCTGCCTGCCATCATCTCCTCTCAGCATAAGGAATTCCTGACCCTTGATGTAATTTCCTCTCTAATGTTTCCGATCATTCTGGGCATACCCTGGCTCCAAGCCCATAACCCCTACATCAATTGGGCTACTAGAGAAGTCACGTTTCCTTCTTCCTATTGTTTGAAGCACTGCCTAACAGACTCCACCAAGCCTTCTGCCACCCTTTTATGTGTAGACTCTGATCAAGATCTACTTCAGACTGTACCCAAGCACTACCACGAATTTATTGATGTGTTCAGTAAGAAGGGAGCAGACACTTTACCTCCTCACCGCCCCTATGATTGTCCGATTGAACTACTCCCTGGGGCCGAGATTCCTTTCGGACGTATTTTTCCTCTATCAGAAAAGGAGCAGGGGGCACTTAAGACCTACTTGGATGAGAACCTAGAGAAGGGGTTCATCCGCCCTTCAACTTCCCCAGCAGGAGCCGGAATCTTTTTCGTCACTAAAAAAGACCAGACCCTCAGACCGTGTGTGGACTATAGGGAGTTAAACAAGATTACGGTTAAGAACCGCTACCCCTTACCTTTGATACCCGAACTCTTCCAGAGACTGAGGTCCGCTATAATATTCACTAAGCTTGATCTAAGGGGAGCGTATAACCTAGTTCGCATTCAGGCCGGGCATGAATGGAAGACAGCCTTCCGGACCCGATTCGGGCATTATGAATACTTGGTAATGCCCTTCGGGCTCTGCAACGCCCCGGCCACGTTCCAACACCTAATTAACGACGTATTCAGGGATTTTCTTGATGTATTCGTAATTGTCTACCTGGACGACATCTTAATATTTTCCAGTTCTCTCGATCAGCATCGGGAACATGTCCGCAAGGTCCTAAACCGTCTTCGTCAACATCGACTCTACGCAAAGGCTGAGAAATGCGAATTCGAGTTACAGAGCATCCGATTCTTGGGACTAGTGATCTCCCCAACGGGCATCAAGATGGATCCCCAAAAAGTGTCTGCTGTGCTAGACTGGCCAGCGCCTCTGGATAAGAAGGGCGTAGAACGCTTCATCGGCTTCGCAAACTTCTATAGGAAATTCATTAGAGGCTTTTCAGCTATAATTGCGCCCATCACGCAACTGACCAAACAAAACTCTCGCTTCTGCTGGACTCAGGAGGCCCAGAGTGCCTTTGAAGAACTGAAGCGACTTTTCACGTCTGCCCCAATTCTCAGTCATCCGGACCCGTCTCTACCCTTCATCCTCGAAGTAGACGCTTCTGAAGTGGCTGTAGGAGCAGTCATCTCCCAACGTCGAGGCAACAAGGACCTTATGCACAATGTGGGGTTCTTCTCCAGGAAACTCTCTTCCGCAGAGAGAAATTATGACGTGGGCGACCGAGAATTGCTCGCTATCAAAGCTGCCTTGGAGGAGTGGAGATATCTATTGGAGGGTGCTGCTCACCCGGTACTAATATATACCGATCATAAGAACTTAGAGTACCTAAGGTCTGCCAGACGACTGAGACCCCGACAAGCCCGCTGGGCTCTGTTCTTCTCACGTTTCTCCTTTCATATCACGTACCGGCCCGGATCGAAGAACGTGAAACCGGATGCGCTGTCACGTATGTATGACAATCCAAAGGACTCATCTGTTCCTGACACCATCCTGCCTGCCGGAAATTTTTTACTTTTACAGTCAGACCTTCTCTCTGTGATCAAAGAAGCATCCAGCTTCTGTCCTGTTTGTATTCAGAACAAGACGCCAAGAAATCGGGCTTGGGGACTGCTGAAACCCTTACCTGTGCCCGATAGACCCTGGAGAATGATTAGCATGGACTTTATCGTCGAGCTCCCATGTTCTGAGGGGTGCTCGACTATCTTTGTGGTCGTAGACCGGCTGTCCAAAATGGCCCATTTTTTACCCCTAAAAGGGACCCCATCTGCTGTGGAGACTGCCCGCGTATTCATTAAGGAGATTGTGAGGTTACATGGAATTCCAGCAAATATAGTGTCCGACAGAGGAGTGCAGTTCACCTCACGTTTCTGGAGGGCCCTGTGTGAGATCCTGAAAATTGAGCTGGCTCTGTCCTCAGCCTATCATCCCCAAACTAACGGGCAGACAGAAAGGACCAACCAGACTCTTGAACAGTACATTAGGTGCTTCACATCATTCGTACAGAATGATTGGGTGTCCCTGCTGCCTTTGGCAGAATTTGCCTACAACAATGCTTGTCATTCGGCCACCGGTCAGTCCCCTTTTTTCGCCAATTATGGCTTTCATTTAACCTTTCTGCCTGACTTTCTTTCAGAAACCTCAGTTCCAGCGGTCCAGGAGACAGTGGACTTCCTCAGCCACAATAACCGGGTGTTGCAGGAGGCAGTGGCTAAAGCCCAGGCAGACAGCAAGAGAGCCTTTGACCGGAGAAGAAGAGGGGAACTGACCCTACAACCTGGCGACCAGGTATGGCTTTCTACTAATAACATTAAAATGGCTTGTCCTTCCAGGAAACTTGCACCTAAATTTATGGGACCATTCCCGGTAAAGAGGAGGATCAATGAAGTTTCCTATGAGTTAACCCTGCCCGAGTCGCTTAGGATTCACCCGGTGTTCCATGTGTCACTGCTGAAACCTGCCGTCCCTGACCCTTTTCCTGATAGAGGAACTAGACCTCCAGAGCCCATCTTAGTGGATGGAAACGAAGAGTATGAGGTGGAGGCCATCCTCGATTGCAGAAGAAGGCAGGGACGTATTCAGTTTTTGATTAAATGGAAGGGGTTTGGGCCGGAAAACAATTCCTGGGAACCTGACAGCAATATCCATGCCAGGCGGTTAATTCGTGCATACTTATCTGCCCATCCAGAAAAGAGGGACTTGTTGGGCATCCGGAGGCTGCCCCTTGGGAGGGGGCAATGTCAGGAACTTACCAGCAATGGACAGGCACAGCTGCGTGCACACAGGCGTCGGCGCGTGTTTCCTGCGCGTTCGCGTACGCGTTCGCGTTCGCGTTCGTTTACGCGTTAGTGTGCACGTTCGTGCAAGCGTTCGTGCGCGCGCTCGTTTGCGCGGTCGTGAGTGGTGTGCGTGCGCTACTTGCCGCCACTGAACACTTAAACACTCGCTACTTCTCCTGCCTGTGATTCCGTTGCCTACCTCTGCCAGTTTTACCGACACCTCTTTTGCCTACTGATTTCACCTGTCTGCCTGCCTGCTGACCCGGACCGTCTGACCCTGCTCCAGCCTGCTGCCTGTTCAGCCCTCGGCTTCTGAAGCTACTATTCGCATCTCTCAGCCTTCCAGCTATCTCCAGTCGCTCAGCCTTCCAGAGGAATCTCCGCTCTGCTATCAGTTCCAGCGGCCCTATCCAGCAGGCACTCCTACCCACTGTGCTCTCGAGACCGCTGTTCCCATTCCAGCGGCTCCTGAACCAGCGTTGAAAGAGAGGTCTCCTCCTACAAGTCGGGCTTCAACACCAGGACCTTAACAATGCCATTGTTGAACAGTGGTAGAAAAATTGGGCCTTTGGTGGCGTGGTGCTGGTGCCACAACACTATAAGTCCTCACAGTTACTCTCGGTGGGCACAGGAATGGGCCCTGCTGTGAAATATTATATCAAGAATTGTAATTACATGCCCCTGTTAAACAGGGGCTGAAAAATTGAGCCTTAGGCACTGGTGCTGGTGCCACGACACTGCAACCTCTCCCATATACTCTAGTTGTAGTGCAGGAATGAGCCCTGCTGCAAAGCATTGCATCAAAAATTGTAATTAAACGCCCCTGTGAAACAGGGGCTGAAAAATTGGGCCTTAGGCACTGGTGCTGGTGCCACGACACTGCAACCTCTCCCATATACTCTAGTTGGAGTGCAGGAATGAGCCCTGCTGCAAAGCATTGCATCAAAAATTGTAATTAAATGCCCCTGTTAAACAGGGGCTGAAAAATTGGGCTGGTGGCATCACCCAGAACCAAAAATATTCTTCCAACATATCAGCGGAGGAGGAAGAGGATAGACAATCAACATAACAGGACAGTCACTCAGCATAGGCAGTCTTAAAGGGATGTGATATTTCAAAAAAAATTATTCGGATACATCAGCTAGCTTTAGGTGCTTGGTAGCTGTGGGTGATCCAAGACTGATTCATCTTTATGAGGGTCAGTCGATCAACCGAGTCGGTGGACAGGTGCACCCTGTGATCGGTAACAAAGCCACCAGCAGCACTGAAGGTGTGTTCAGAAAGAACGCTGGATGCAGGACAGGCAAGTAGCTCAATTGCATACTGTGCAAGCTCTGGCCAGTGATCCATCCTCAAGACTCAGTAAGCCAGAGGATTTTCGGTGGGGAAAGGTGTCCAAGTCTGACCTTGCCCCTAGGTATTCCTGCACCATGTAAATCAGACGCTGGCGATGGTTGCTGAAACCGATCATACCTTGGGGCTGCGGACTAAAAAATTGTCTGAACGCATCGGTCAGAAGGCCACCTTCTCCACCGCTCCTTTTGACCAATGCCTCAGCAACACGTTGTCAAGGATCAGGAGTTTGTAACCTCCCAGTCTCTGGGAACACGTTGCACAGACCTTTCTGCAAGGCCTCCCGGAGATGTCTCATCCTCTGCTCCCTCTGTGATGGCAAGATAAGGTCGGCAACCTTACCCTTGTACCGTGAATCAAGGAGAGTGGCCAGCCAGTAATGGTTAGCTGAGGCATTCGGTCCGGAGTCCTCTGGGTCACTAAGGACAACATGATCCGCAGCTACCTCCTCCCAGCCACGTACAAGTCCACGGGTTTCTTGGGACTGTAAATCATCCCTACAAGACTGCTTCTGCTGATGCTGAGTGCAAGCCTCCACCTCCATGCTTACACAATCATCCTCCTCCTCCTCCTCGTCCTCTTCCTGTGTGATGGGTGGGACAGCAGGAACACTGTCTGGATAAAGGGGGCCTTGAGAGGCAAGGAAGTCCTCCTCTTCCTGCCTCTGTTCTGCCTCAAGTGCCCTGTCCATTATTCCACGCAGCATATGCTCCAACGGGTGGGCAAGAGGTACAGTGTCACTGATGCATGCACTGTCACTGATCACCATCCTTGTGGCCTCCTCAAACGGTGACAGGACAGTGGATGCATCCCTGATCATGCCCCATTGGTGTGGTGAGAAAAAACTGAGCTGAGCCGTAGTCGCACAGGTACTCATTGATGGCCCTCTGCTGCGTGTGCAGCCACTGACGCTTGGCCAACCTGGTGGGCATGTCACATATAAGGCGGTTCTTGGGCAGGTTCAACTCCTTTTGGAGCTCAGCCAGCCGAGCACAGGCATTAAATGATCGACGGAAAGCTGGTGTGGCCTCAACCACCTCTCGGCCTGCCCGTGCAGAGCTGACAAAATATCTGACCCAGTGTGGCTCCTGTCCCCCAAACAAACCAGTGCAAGCACGGCATGGCATCGTTTTGCCTGCGTACTTGCGTAGCCCCTTGAACGCCTACTGAGCACCGCTGGTTCTGAAGACAGAGCACTGGAAGAGGCCATGGAGGAAGAAGAAGAGGAGGGGGTGGAGGAGAGAGGTGTGTCACAACCAGTAGTAGCATTTTGGAGGCGTGGTGGCGGAACAACCTCCAACTCTACTGTACCTTGTCCTGCATCCTTCCCAGCTGCCAGAAGAGTGACCCAATGGGCCTTGAAAGACAGGTAACGTCCCTGTCCATGTCTGCTGGACCATGAGTCAGCAGTAATATGCACCTTACCACTGACCGCCCTGTCCAGCGAGGCAAGGACATTGCCTTTCACATGCCGGTAGAGAGCCAGAATCGCCTTCCGTGAGAAAAAGTGGCGTTTGGGGACCTGCCACTGAAGAACCGCACATTGAACAAACTCACGGAAGAGGGCCGAGTCTACCAACTGAAAAGGCAGCAGTTGAAGTGCTAGCAATTTAGCCAAGCTAGCATTCAACCGCTGGGCATGTGGATGGCTGGGAGTGAACTTCTTTCGACGGTCCAGCAGCTGGGGCAGGGAAATTTGCCTGCTATAATCAGACATGGGTGTACTGCTAGCAGAGTGCCCGGAAGCACTTGGCTGTGACACACCTAATTCTACACCTTCATTCCTCTCAGAGCAGGTTTCAGAGAGGACTGAAGGTCTAGTGGGGTTGGAGATCCCAGCTGATGAGGAGCAAGGAGAGGTCTGCTTTGTTCTTTGGTGTGGGTCTTTGAGGTACGCTTGCCAACGAGCTGCATGGCAGGTCAACATATGTCTGGTCAAGCATGTGGTGCCCAAGCGGCTGATGTTTTGGCCACGCGAGATACGCTGGAGACATATGTTGCAAATAGCAGTGGTGCAATCTGATGCACTCATCTCAAAAAGGCCCACACCAAAGAACTTTTAGAATAACGTGCAGAGGCAGCGCCCTGCACAGGCGGAGCTCTGCAGTGTGATTCAGTCGGTGTGCTGCCCCTAAGCTGGCCCCCGGAGGGCATCCTGCCTCGTTGGACATGTGCCTCCTCCTCCTCTCTCCTACCAGGCACCCACGTGGAGTCAGTGCCCTCATCATCCCCTCCCTCTTCATCGCTGGAGCAAACATGGCAGTATGCTGCAGCTTGTGGAACATGACTGCCAGATTGCTGTCCTTCTTGAGCATCCCCTCTCTCTGTGCTCACGCTACTGCCTTCCTCTAGCTGAGTATCATCATCAGAGCCTACAAAACACTGGAATCCTCCTGGAGCATGTACCCAACACTGTGCTCAAAGAGTTCAGGGGACTCCTCAGGAGGGGTCTAGGGAAGGAGTCACTGATGATGACATTGAGACGAGGGAAGATGATGCGTTGGCAGCTGCTTTGCTAGTACCTGGAGCCTGGGTGAGAGAGGAGGAGGAGGATGAAGAGGGCTTGGTCATCCACTGTACCAAGTTTTAGGCATTATGCGGCTCAACACGTCCAGCTGTTGAAAAGAAGGACAAGCGTGTCCCATGGCCACGTGCTGATGATGACGATGCACCGCGTCCACGACCAGCACTGTTGTCTCTAGACACAGAGCCTGCTTGCCCTCTTTTATCGGCTCGCACCTGTCTGCCTCTCCTTGTTGGACTTCCAGACATGGTAATGGCTTGAAGGGAGATGGGAAAACCAGCAATTGGGTAGTGTATATTGTGCTGGAGGCACACAACACCCACTAACTCCTGCAGATGCCTTTATTATAGAACAGAAATCAAAGGGTAGATACTGGTGTATACTGTGCTGTGCTGGAGGCACACAACACCAACTAACTTCTGCAGATGGCAGATGGCTCAATTAGAGAAGAGCTATATAGGTGGATAATGGTGTATACTGCAGTCAGGGCACACAGACATTACCCACAATCTCCTACAACTGACTGCAAGCTCTATTACAGAAGAGCAATATAGCAAGCTATATAGGTGGAAAATATGGTGTATAGTGCGGTCAGGGCACGCAGACAACACGCACAATCTCCTACAACTGACTGCAAGCTCTATTACAGAAGAGCAATATAGCTAGCTATATAGGTGTATATAATGGTGTATAGTGCGGTCAGGGCACGCAGACAACACGCACAATCTCCTACAGCTGACTGCAAGCTCTATTACAGAAGAGCAATATAGCTAGCTATATAGGTGGATATAATGGTGTATAGTGCGGTCAGGGCACGCAGACAACACGCACAATCTCCTACAACTGACTGCAAGCTCTATTACAGAAGAGCAATATAGCTAGCTATATAGGTGGATATAATGGTGTATAGTGTGGTCAGGGCACGCAGACAACACGCACAATCTCCTACAACTGACTGCAAGCTCTATTACAGAAGAGCAATATAGCTAGCTATATAGGTGGATATAATGGTGTATACTGCGGTCAGGGCACGCAGACAACACGCACAATCTCCTACAACTGACTGCAAGCTCTATTACAGAAGAGCAATATAGCTAGCTATATAGGTGGATATAATGGTGTATACTGCGGTCAGAGCACGCAGACAACACGCACAATCTCCTACAACTGACTGCTAGCTCTATTACAGAAGAGCAATATAGCTAGCTATATAGGTGGATATAATGGTGTATAGTGCGGTCAGGGCACGCAGACAAAACGCACAATCTCCTACAACTGACTGCAAGCTCTATTACAGAAGAGCAATATAGCTAGCTATATAGGTGGATATAATGGTGTATACTGCGGTCAGGGCACGCAGACAACACGCACAATCTCCTACAACTGACTGCAAGCTCTATTACAGAAGAGCAATATAGCTAGCTATATAGGTGGATATCATGTTGTATACTGCGCTCAGGGCATGCAGACAACACCCACAAACTCCTGCAAATTGCTAAAAGCTCAATTACAGAAGAGTAAGAACGCTAAATCGGCTGATAACGAACAGTGTATACTGTGTTGAAGGTACACAGAGAACACCCACTAACTCCTACAGATGCCAACACACTACACAAGGCCGCCGCGCTGGTGGCCTTATATAGTGTGGGGCATGTACTACACAGCCTGAGCTATGATTGGCCACAGGCATCCTGCCTATGGCCAATCATGGCTCTCCTCGCTGCCGGCGTTGTGATTGGCCAAGCATGCGGGGTCACAGTGCATGCTTGGCCAATCATGAGCCAGCAATGCACTGCGATGGCGCAGTGCATTGTGGGCCACGAGCGCCACACGAATTTAGCGCGAACGGCCCATAATGTTCGGTATTCACCGAACGTGCGAACAGCTGATGTTCGAGTCAAACGTAGGTTCGACTCGAACATCAAGCTCATCCCTAGCGGTGACGTACAACACGTACGACGGGACTAGAAAAGGGAAGTTCAATAGCCAGTAGCCAATAGCTTCTGTCTCGTAGTTGAATCTGAGCATGTGTTATTTTTGGCGTGTCGGAATTGCATGCACACGATTGGAATTACCGATAGAAAGTTTTTCCGTCTGGAAAATTAAGAACATGCTATCAATTTTTGGCTGGCGGAAATTCGGACAGCTAAATTCCGATGGAGCATACACACGGTCGCATTTTCCGATGAAAAGCTCTCATCTGTCTTTTTCTGGCCGGAATTCCGATCGTGTGTATGCGGCATTAGGGTTAAGCAAGACAAACAAGAGAATTAAGCAGTTTCATTTTACTGAACATACCAGGACAGGTCGCCACGTAAAAAGGAAGTGAGAGGAAATGTGTCACAGAGCTTGCGATAGCCGTAAAAAAAAAACTATAGAGGTTCTAATCCTTCCTGCTCTATCCAAAACTAATAAAAAAATAAAAAAATAAAAAAAAAATAGTTGTTTTGACTATACATACACTTACTTCTTAAAATGCCATAGAAGGTGTCTGTGCAATTCAAAGCTCATCAATCCTTATGCAAGGATCCTATGCTATGCTGAAACAGTAAAATGTATCCTACCTCTAAGAATAAACTGCGTTTATAGTACACTTCAATGGCTGACTCATTTTTCGACTCATTAACAAGGAAAAATGTAATTCTCTGCTGCTTTCTGGTAGCAATTATACAAGCAAGCTTATTGCAGGTCACTGATTCCTTTGTTAAAGTTCACAAGTTCTCGTGTAAACAAACACAAAGTGCTCAGTGAAAGTTAGGCCTCTTTCACACGGGGCGGATCAGTAATGATCTGCCCCGTGAAGATCCGCTCGCTCAGCGGGGATCGCTCCGTTGTGCCCGCTGAGCTGGCTGCGGACAGGGCGGTCTCCGCACGCTGTGCGGGGACCGCCCTGTCAGCTCTCCGCTCTCCTCTATGGGGATCGGACGAGCACGGACCGTGTGTCCGTGTTCGTCCGATCCGCTCTGCAGACGGATAGAAAAATAGGATTTTCCTCCGTCTGCAGAATCGGACTGTTGCAGAGGCGGATGAAATCGGGTGTCTGCGGATGCTCATCCGCAGACACCTGCTATCCCATAGGGATGAATGGATATCCATATTTCATCCGCAAACGGATGGATGAAATACGGACATACCATCAGCATGTGTGAAAGGGGCCTAACTGTGTGAAACGGACACATTGGCAGTTTCATCCAGACTTGTGTGTCACGTAGGAGAGGCTTGCAAAGCAGATACAGAATGATGCATCATTGTATTACACTTTCGAATAATAACAGGTTTACAGTCAATGAGACCAGGATGCAAAATCAGGAGAATATTCACCCAGCAGCAAAAAGATTACGCAAAAGACTAGCTGTGCAATTAGATCCAGTCCTAGATGGTAATATACAACTCAGATTAGAGATCCCCATATCCCACACACCACATGGAAGCTGTTAATCTGATGGAGAGTTTATTGAAGTCTGTATTTTCTCTAGAAATCCATAGTGCTACAGGGCGCCCACCCCTTGTACACGGTCATAGGAAGTGATAATTGAAGGCTGCATGGCTGGTTATATGGCAGACTGGGCCAAGTCTACCTTTGTAGGCAAAGGGCCCGATTCTTCATTTTCCTGTGGGGCGCCATGAACGACCACCAACGATGCAGGAGGGTACTTGTATAGCTTCTCATCATTTAGATATTCAAGATCCCCATATATACTCAGCTTCTCACAAAGAACATACTGATCAGATGTGGTAGCTACTGTAGCACAACAAATCCAGAGCAGAACCAAAAAGAAAGAATCAATGTGGCTGTGAGGAGCCAGTTGGAATTCATAGCTAGACACTTCATAATGCTGGCTCCTCTTTCCAATTCCATGAAATCGCCTCTTCTGCTCCATGGTCCCTCTCCTGCACGGTCTTCAGGTGCTAGGTTTTGAACAGTATCCAGCAAGTTGCCTCTTGCAGATGGGTTTTCTGAGTACAATGGTGGCATTTGCTGAATTTCTGGTTGAGACTGTTCTATCAGAATACGCCCAGTATCTGCTTGAATGTAGAATGTCCACGACGATGATATGAAACTTTGAGCAGAATCCATCATGTCACTCCAGAAAGCTTTCACCATAGTCAGAGGGAAGAGGAAATGTATACGAGGCACCATGTCTGAGAGCTCTTCTTGACGTTTCACTGCAAAAGGCATCTGGCTGTTACAGCCCAGGATACAAGCATACTGCTCATTGGACTGGGGATAAGCATCTGTACAGGCTGATTCACATTCCAGCTTAGTCTTGTTCAAGTCTTCTCCAATCCCCGCAAACTGACAGAGAAAAGACGACATCCTCTATGATAGGCAAAGAGCTCCTCCTCCTCAGGGTTGGTGTGCAGGGGGTAGGTGCCCTCACAGACATGGTGGCAGGAAGAGCTGTCCCCCAAGGAGCCCAGAGCCCCCCAGCTACAAAACAGCAACAACACTGTGCTGCAAAACATCCGTGATGTCGCCATCTTTCACCTCTCAATGGCCCTTCATATTTCTAACACATAGCATGTACTGTACATACCAATTACAAACCAGAATACATTCTGCTGAGCAAAGGGTAAAGGCAGCAGCCAGGAACATGGACAGCGACAGCAAAACAGGCAGAAGGCAGGAATACTGTCCATGGTCAGTACAGGTAGAGGTGTTGTCAGCACAGCCAAATCATTGGTCCAGGTAGCAGGCAGGGATTTGGTCAGCAGCAGCAAAAGGATCGTCCATGCAGCAGGCAGGAATACTGTCCATAGTAAGAAAGGCAGCAGGCATGTACTGGCCATTGGGACTACTGGGAGTTTCCCGGTGGGCCGATGGCTCAGTGGGCCACTCTGATGTAAGGGGGCTGGTGATGGGACACTATGATGTAAGGGGGTTCTGATGGGACACTCTGACGTAAGGGGGTGCTGATGGGACACTCTGATGTAAGGGGGCTACTCATGGGACACTCTGACGTAAGGGGGTGCTGATGGGACACTCTGATGTAGGGGGCTACTCATGGGATACTCTGACGTAAGGCGGTGCTGATGGGACACTCTGATGTAAGGGGTGCTGATGGGACACTCTGATGTAAGGGGGTGCTGATGGGACAGATGTAAGGGGGCTGCTCATGGGACACTCTGACATAAAGGGGGTGCTGATGGGACACTCTGATGTAAGGGGGCTGGTAATGGGACACTCTGATGTAAGGGGTGCTGATGGGACACTGTTGAAAGGGGGCTGGTAATGGGACACTCTGATGCAAGGGAGTGCTGATGGGACACTCTGATGTAAGGGGGTGCTGATGGGACACTCAAAATGTAAGTGGGCCGGTCTGGATGAAGTCCAGGGCCATATTTCTGTCCCAGTCCAGCCCTGGCAGGCAGAGATATGGTCAGCACAGCCAACACAAGTATTTGTCCACGGAGCAGGCAGGACCACCAAGCTTAGGGCATCGGTCAGGAAAAAATGGGGACAGGGGTAGAGGCTTCTCCCACCAAAATCTCTTTGAAGCCTCTGGGCAACCAGACCTTGTTCTGGGAGCACAGAAAACCAAAAACGGTTTTTCTCAACTCATATGTGAGACCCTGTGTAGCAGGGTGAAAGATCAGTCCAAGGGGCAGGCAAAAACATGATCAACAGGCCAAGGTCAGTGCATGTAAAAGGCAGAAGTAGGCAGAGGCATAGTCGATAGTCCAGGGTCAGTTCACGTGAAAGGCAGAAACATGGCGGATAAACAATGCAGACGGCAGACAGAGGCATAGTCGATAAACAGGCCAGGGTCAGTTCATATGAAAGGCAATGATATGGTTGGTTGAGGCACCAGGGAAATATTCAGGACAGAAATTGAAAATGGGGAAATTACAGTCTATTAGAAATATGGGCTAATAGTTTACAAGAGTGTGATAGTGTCTGAAGCATTCTCTGATGCAAAGGCCAGGTTGGGAGGGACATTGGGGACAATGGAAACCGGTGTCTTTCCTAACTCCTCTTTTGGTGCACACTCGACATTTTTTTTTTTCCGTTGTCTTCCGGATCCTGATTGTGAAATATGGTCAGGAAAATGACACGCATGTAGTCTGTTGACACAATCGGAGCGAATGCTTTCTGGGGGGGATACTTGTTGATATATCAAGGCAGTGATAATGTCTTCAATATACTTTAGGAAGGTGTTGGGTGTTTCTGTCGATTTTTGATAGATGAAAGAATTATACATGGCCAAATGAAAAAAGTAAATTGCAACTTTTTTATACCAGAAGAGGGATTTTCGTGTTGATAGATAGGGCTGCAACATTTGATCCTTTAAATCCCCCCCCCCATGAATTTATTGTACTCATGGATACAGGAAGGCTTTTGAACAGGACCCCGGACATGATGTACACATCTTTGCTATGCCTCCACTTCACAGCCAACACTTCCTCGTTCCTCAAGCTTGTCGATTCCCCTCATTTGTAGCCTTGTGGTGGCTAGACTCTGTGGGAAGCCCTTTCTGTTTTTCCTTACTGTACCGTATGCCAAAGTATTCTTCAGGTATAGGTGGCGGAAAAGGGGAAAACTAGTATATTAATTGTCCATATAAATATGATACCCTTTTTTTCAAGAGTGAGAATGCCAACTCCCAGACAATTTTCCCACTTATTCCAATGTACGGTGGACACTCAGGGGGCTGCAGCTGGGAGTCCTTGCCTTTCTATATGTGGAATGATACGTACATATCCAGTGGAGCTTTCACAGAGCTTGTTGAGCTTAAACCCGTACCTCGCCCTCTTACTGGGGATATACTGCTTGATTCCCAGCCGGCCTGGGAAATGGACCAGGGATTTGTCCACAGAGATGTTCTTGTCAGGGATATAAATTTCGGCAAACTTCTTGGAGAAAAAATCAATTAGGGGCGAATTTTATAACCTCCCAGATCCACAGTAAATATATTCACCCTATTGAGACTCACAGGTGCTGGCTCTGCTCAAGATTGAGGAGAAAATAAGTTCCTGGATGGCCACACATCAAAAATAGGCATCTTTATTAACCAGTTAAAATCCAAGTACAGTCACATCATCAAATTATGGAAAACAGGATAGAATAACTAACGCATTTCACACCCCATCATGGTGCTTATTCATAGCTAAAGAAAAGAATAATGTTCATGAGTATATATAAAGACATTTGGTTAATTCTGTGAGATAAACAACCAATCAGAAAAAAACAATCAGAAAAGACAATTTCAAGCCAAAGTGGGCAAATTTTATAAAATTGATCAAAGTCTGGGTGATTTTTTTTTGGGGGTGGGGGCACTGTGAGTTATCACTGAAATGCAGGAAGCGCATTATAATTTCATATCGGGACCTGGACATGACAGATGAAAAAATTGCTTCTCCACTGTTAGGGGTCTCCATTCAAAAGGGTTGACATAGCTTGAGCTGGGGTTGTTTTCAATGAATTGTTGGGCAAAAAGATTGGTTTGGTCCACGATGCTTTAAACTAATTAGACAGGGAAAAATAAATTTAAAAATCAGATTCGGAAAAACCTTCAGTGTTGACCTGCACACCTGGCTGTGCTGTGAAAAGGGGGATCATGACTGACTCTGTGCTAGAAGGCATCGACAATGGGTTTGATAAGGCATCCGGAAGCTGGGTTTGGGCCTTAATTCTTTGGCGTGCAATTCCCGCACTTGCACTGGGCCTTTCCTCTTGGGGTCTAGCAGTTCTTATACTTGGCCTCTCCTCCTGGGGTCTAGCATCGTTGGCATTTGCCGAGTGGCCATTGGGGTTTCTGGCACTGCTGGTAGCTGCTTGGTGTTCAGACCATCTTCTTTTTGGACGGACTGCTTCCTCCTCTGATTCGGATGTTGATGTGCTGCCTTCGACGGGCTCATATTCTGAACCAGAATCGGAATCAGAACTGTAACTGAACGGTGAGAGCTCCCCGTTTCTCTCATCGGTCAGACTCAGTATTTGTTATGCCTCTTCTGGAGTGTATACCTTTCTGGACATGTGCTGTATGATGGGTGACACTCATGGGCTGCACATCAGGGACTAATGGGCTTAACGACAGGGACTAATGGGCTGCACCTTGGTAGTAATTGGCTACAGACAGGTACTCCTGATTAGGGATGGCCGAACTGTTCACCCAGCGGTCGGTTCGTGGCGAATTTGGCGTGTTCGCGATTCGCCCAATCGGCGGACTATTGCTGCTGTTCGCCCGGCGGGCATATGTGTTTACAATATGAAAGAACTTTGACCCATGATGACACATCCATCATGGGATACAGGACAGCCAATTGAGACATTTCCGCACATGGACAATTGGACATTCCCCCTACCTTATAAATAGACCTGATCTGGTGGCCATTTTACATTCTGTCTTATGTCAGTTTAGGGACAGGACGCTGCGTGGAGCAGAGAGAGACTGTAGTGACACAAATCGCTAGCTATTAGGTCCACAAAAGTCCTTTTAAGGACTGGTATAGGTGTAGTACAGTATATAGGGTTCAGTGCACTGCTGTGCTGGTGATTGCAGCAGCCTGTCTTTCGTCAGTGTAGGGAGGGACAGGACGCTGTGTGCAGCAGGGACAGTCAGTTTAATCACTAGCAAGCTATTACTATTAGGTCCACAATGGTCCTTTTAAGGACTGGTATAGGTGTACAGTATATAGGGTTCTGGTGCACTGCTGTGCTGGTGATTGCTGAGTGCACTGCTGACTGATTCTGCAGCTGTCTTTTGTCAGTGTAGGGACAGGACACTGTGTGGAGCAGGGACAGTCAGTTTAATCACTAGCTATTACTATTAGGTCCACAAAGATCCTTTTAAGGACTGGTATAGGTGTACAGTATATAGAGTTGTACACATATAATATACTTTCTTCCAAACATAGAAAGAATATTATACTTCACTGCTGCCCGATTCTGCAGCTGTCTTGTATCAGTGTTGGGGCTGAGAGACAGTCTGCAAATCACTAGCTACTAGGTCCACAAAGGTCCTTTTAAGAACTGGTATAGGTGTACAATATATAGGGTGCTGGTGCAGGGCTGTGCTGCAGATTGGTGCCCAATTCTACAGCAGTCTTTTATCAGTGTAGTGACTGAGGGACAGTCTACAAATCACTAGCTACTAGGTCCACAAAGGTCCTTGTAAGGACTGGTATAGGTGTACGATATATAGGGTTGTGGTGCACTGCTGCTGACTGCTGCCCTATTCTGCAGCAGTCTTTTATCAGTGTAGGGTTGAGGGACAGTCGGAAAATCACTAGCTACTAGGTCCACAAAAGTCCTTGTAAGGACTGGTATAGGTGTACAATATATAGGGTGCAGGGCTGTGCTGCAGATTACTGCTGGTTTCTGCAGCAGTCTTTTATCAGTGTAGGGACTGAGGTACAGTCTGCAAATCACTAGCTACTAGGTCCACAAAGGTCCTTTTAAGGACTGGTATAGGTGTACAATATATAGGGTTGTGGTGCACTGCTGCTGACTGCTGCCCTATTCTGCAGCAGTCTTTTATTAGTGTAGGGACTGAGGGACAGTCTGCAAATCACTAGCTACTAGGTCCACAAAGGTCCTTGTAAGGACTGGTATAGGTGTATAATATATAGGGTTGTAGTGCACTGCTGCCCTATTCTGCAGCAGTCTTTTATCGGTGTAGGGACTGAGGGACGGTCTGCAAATCACTAGCTACTAGGTCCACAAAGGTCCTTTTAAGGACTGGTATAGGTGTACTATTTGGTGTGCAGTATATAGGTGTGTAATACACGTATAAAATACTTGCACATATAGAAAGCATAATATAGTGCGTTTCCACTGTGCAGCATTGTGACTGCTGAACGGTTCTGCAGCGATACTACGAGTGACAAACGCAATAAAAAAAAAGTATTATAACTGGTGTGATAGACCAGTGGCCCCCAAAAACGACAGATTGAAGCAGGGTATTACCTTCTTCCACATACATACTGCACTTCTCTAGAGACTTTTGTCACAGGGTCATTTAAAAAATGACAGGCAGAGGAAGAGGCAGGCGCAACAGGCTTGAGCCAAAGTGGCAATTTGCAGAAGGTGCATGCGATTACGTCAAAGGATGCACCAGACTTGGTTGAGTGGCTCACTCAGCCTTACTCTTCTGCACCCTCCTCATCCTCTCGATCTGCACCCTCTTCTTCACTCTCTGCTATGTGCACCCCCAAAGACCAACCAATACCACCACCACCACCATGTCACAGGAATTCTTTTCTGATCCATATCAAGACATTTCCGATGCGCAGCCACTCTTGGCATTGGATCAGGAAGAGGAGGTAGCAACAACCACCACTCAGCAGTCTGACGACAGTACCCAGATCAGACAAGGAGGAGGTTGGTCCCCGGTGTTGCTGCCTACTCCGAGATCTCCAATTATAGCGGTGGGGAAGGTGACGTCGATGATGACGTGTCTAGTGATGTCACGTGGGTGCCCACGAGACAGGAAGAGGAGGGGAGTTCAGAGGGATATATGGACCAGCAGATAGGGAGGAGAAGCAGGAATAACTTACATTGCACAGGAGGGACAAAGCAGACTGCAAATGTATCAGCAGCGAGGCATCAACCATGTACGGTCACATCTGGTGCTCCCAGGACGCCGGCACATGGCTCCGCAGTGTGGGCTTTTTTTTTTTAACGTGTCCGCTGCTGACAATAGTGTTGCCATCTGCAATCTTTGCAGTGGGAGCAACGGAACCCACAAAGCCACACTCCAGGCTCTCACCGTCCAGCATCGTCTTCTACTTCTCCTTCTCCTCTCTCCTCACAATTGTCCTCCACTCCACCTTCCATCACGCCATCCTCATGTTTTTCTGCAAAAAGTCAGGCTTCCGTGGGCCAAATGTTCGAGCGTAAAAAAATGATGACGCCAGATAACCCTCTTGCCCAACGGTTGATGGCTGGCTTGTCAGAACTGATAGCCCACCAACTACTGCAATATAAACTGGTGGACTCAGAGGCCTTTCGAAAATTTGTGGCCATTGGAACACCACAATGGAAGGTCCCAGGAAGGAAGTATTTCTCACAGAAGGGCTTTCCAGAGCTATATGGTCATGTTCAGCGGCAAGTGAATGTATCTCTGGCACACAGTGTCGGTGCCAAGATACATCTGACCACAGACACGTGGTCTAGCAAACACGGGCAGGGAAGGTATATCACTTTTACTGCCCACTGGGTGAACCTTCTGACGGCCGTTAAGCATGTAAACCGTGGCACCCGTGTAGATTTGGTTTTACCGCCATGGATTGCATGCAGGCCTGCCTCTTCTTCTCTTCCTCCTACTCCATCCTCCTCCCTCTCCTCCTTTTCCGCTGCTAGCGTCTCTTCCGCTGTGCCGCTCAAGCTCCCCAGAACCTATTCGACATGCCAGGTGAGACATTGCCATGCTGTGCTGCGTCTGTTGTGCCTGGAAGCCAAAAGCCACACTGGCCCTGCACTCCTTTCAGCTTTGCGTTCACAGGCAGATCAGTGGCTTAACACCGCTCAATTTGACAGTTGGTAAAGTGGTGTGTGATAATGGTGCCAATCTGCTTAGTGCATTGAAACAGGGCAAAATTACACACGTGCCATGCATGGCAAACATCTTAAACTTGGTCGTACAGCAATTCGTTGTCAAATACCCTGGGGTACAGGACATCTTGCGGCAGGCAAGGAAAATCTCGGCCCGTTTCAGAAGATCTTACACGGCCATGGCTCGCCTTGCTGACATTCAGCGGCGACACAATCTGCCGGTCAGACATCTTATTTTCGATTGCCCGACGCGATGGAACTCAACCTTCTATATGCTTGATAGGCTGCTCCAGCAGAAATGTGCAGTTAACGTCTACCTGTACGAACTCTGCGGCAGAACAGGTTATAGGTAGCTGTTTTTTTTTTCACTGCGCTAGTGGCTGCTCATGCACGACGCATGCAGACTTCTGCGTGCCATTTGATGAGATCACCAAACTGGTCAGTCGCAGCCATGGCGCCATCAGTGACATGGTACCTCATGCCTTCTTTATGGAGCGTGCATTGCGTTGTGTCATTGATCAAGCCGTGGAGGAGCAGGAGCGGGAAGATGAGGAAGTCGCAATGCTGGATGAATTTCCAGGGGGGGCTACTCTATCTGAGACAAGTCAACAACAGGAGTCTGAAGAGGAGTCAGAGGAGGATGGTGCCGGGGCGGATGAGGAGGAGCAAGAAGAGCATGCTTTAAACCTCCCTGTTGTTGTGCGTGGATGGGGAGAGGAGAAAGAGGAGGATGACATTATCCTGGATGATGAGCAGGAGCCAGGCCACCACACCGCTTCCAGTTTAGTGCAAATGGGGGTCTTCATGCTCCAGTGTTTTAACAGGGACCCCCGTATAAAAAGCATAAGGGTCAAGGACCAGTACTGGGTGGCAACGTACTTAGACCCCCGGTACAAACACAAAATGGCGGAAATGTTACCACCATCACAGAGGGCTGTCAGAATGGAGCACTTCCAGGCCTTGCTTCGAGAAATTCTGTATTCTGCTTTTGCGTGCGCTCGCAGAGTTGGAATTCCCACTCCCAGAGAAAGAGTTGCGGGTACCAATCCAACAGTGCCTGCAAGAAGACGGCGGTTTGAAGATGTGTTGGTGACTTCTGATATGAGGTCATTCTTTCAGCCGACCCATCGACAGGTCTCATCCGGATCCAGCATCGGGGAACGCCTAGACCGTCAGGTGTCTGACTACATCGGGTTACCGGCCGATGTGGACGCTCTGAGGAGTGATGAACCCCTGGACTACTGGGTGGGCAGGCTTGACCTCTGGCCAGAGCTTGCCTAATTTGCAATGGAACTGTTGGCTTGCCCCTCGTCCAGTGTCCTGTCCGAAAGGACGTTTAGCACAGCAGGGGGGATCGTGACCGATAAGCGCACTCGCCTAGCTCATGACAGTGTTGACTACCTCACATTTCTAAAAATGAATGAGGCATGGATCTCGGAGGAATTCAACACGTGACCAGTAGACCATGTATATGCATAACTCTATAAATTACTTATTTAATCTAGCACATGGACCTTTTTTCTATATTTGGCTCACTTCCTTGTACAAAAAAAGCACACCGTACTATATGCCCGTACCCTCCTGTTTGAAGAGGTTGACCGGTGTCATATTTTTGGGGCCCAGCAGCGAGTTGCTGGTATCAGTGCTGCTGTCAGTGCTCTCTATCTCAGTGCTGGTGTCAGTGCACTCTATCATGGTGCTGGTGTCAGTGCTCTATATCACGGTGCTGGTGTCAGTGCTCTATATCACGGTGCTGGTGTCAGTGCTCTATATCACGGTGCTGGTGTCAGTGCTCTATATCACGGTGCGGTGTCAGTGCTCTATATCACGGTGCTGGTGTCAGTGCTCTATATCTCGGTGCTGGTGTCAGTGCTCTATATCATGGTGCTGGTGTCAGTGCTCTATGTCACGGTGCTGGTGTCAGTGCTCTATGTCACGGTGCTGGTGTCAGTGCACTCTATCACGGTGCTGGTGTCAGTGCACTCTATCACGGTGATGGTGTCAGTGCTCTATATCACGGTGCTGGTGTCAGTGAACTCTATCACGCTGCTGGTGTCAGTGCTCTATATCACGTGCTGGTGTCAGTGCACTCTATCACGGTGCTGGTGTCAGTGCTCTATATCACGGTGCTGGTGTCAGTGCACTCTATCACGGTGCTGGTATCAGTGCTCTCACGGTGCTGGTGTCAGTGCACTTTATCACGGTGCTGGTGTAAGTACACTCTATCATGGTGCTGGTGTCAGTGCTCTATATCACGGTGCTGGTGTCAGTGCACTCTATCAAGGTGCTGGTGTCAGTGCTCTCTATCATGGTGCTGGTGTCAGTGCTCTATATCACGGTGCTGGTGATCATCTCCTGCACCCTCTTCATAGCCTACCCTGACCTTTCTTCTCCTCCATTGCCTTCATGCGCTCCTGAGTCCTGAATTGTCAAAATTTCACAGATAAACAAAGAATGCTTTTAGTTGTCGATCCCAGATTCACCTCATACATGTGTTATGTCAGTGGCCATGTGGTGGGACTATGTGTGCACAGCTAGTAAGTATTTTGTGGCTGAAAATATGACCTGTAGGTTTTTAAAGTTTGCCTGCCATTGAAGTCAATGGGGTCCGCTGCAAACTTTGCGGTTCGCGATCTTTTGGGCGCGTTCGCGAAACGTTCCGTCTGAAGTTCGTCCATCTCTACTCCTGATGGGATCACGGTACAGGTACTCAGACGGGATGACAGGCACTCAGGCGGGATGACAGGTACTCAGATGGCATGACAGGTACTCAGACAGGATGATGTGGTGTTTAGGAGATATTCACATGGAAAGCAGCCGGTGATGTCACTGGTGCATGCGCTCTGAAGGGACAGCATACCACTTGGTTGTACTTCTCATGGGGAGGAGGGCAGTTTTTCTGCACTTTTGGGACCCATTTTTAGCCGACAGCCAGCTATAGCCCTCTGTCAGAGCTACAGACTGACAGTCACCACTCTTTGCTCACTGAAGGCTGAGAACTGAGTGAGCGGCTGGGGGCAGATGCAACATTGGATCGATGCTCCATCCACCTAGCTAAGTATAATAAAAAACAACATCTCTTTTAAAGAAAAAAAAAACCCTCTCCTTCCTAAGAACCCCCCCCCCCCCCCAAGCAAAGATTCCCACTGTAAAATATCTTCCTCCCTGTCTCTAAACCGACCCCCCAAAGCAAAAATATCTTCCTCAGTCAACACCCTCTCCCCCCAGCAAAGATTCCTAATTATGAAGAAAATCTCCCTTCATCCAATCAAACTCCCTCCCAGAAGCAAATCCCTGCCATTAACCACCCCCTGTAAACTTCTCTACAAGAAACTCCCCCTTCTCCAAACGCAAACCCACCCCCCTCTCCTTAATATCCCCCCAAAAGGAACTCCCCAGGCTGGAATTCTCACGTCCTCCTTCCCAAAACAGAAAAATGTAATGCCTCCCCACTTACCGGACCTCAGATTCAGCACGGCACAGAAGCATCCCCAGTCTCCCTTCGGCTGTGTCATATGATACCTCGAGGAGTCCCCGCAACCATGCACTGTAAATTGCCTGCATCTGAGACCTCGCAGTAATTTCATGCTTTTCACGGGGACCCCTTATTAAAGTGGATTGGGCACAATAGAAGGGGGATGGCTGCTGCACTCCAAAACTCTGATTGCTTCTACTGTGCTGATGCTGAGGCTAAACAGCAGGGACACTGTCTGGGCATTTTGCCAGGATGATCTGGTGGGGGTTTGAACACCCCTGACCCCCCCTTATCTATACCCCTGGACAGGTACTGATGACAGGTACTCTGATCATCTCAGACAGGTACCGATGACAGGTACTCTAATGAGCTCAGACAGGTACTGATGACAGGTACTCTGATTAGCTCAGACAGGTACTGAAGACAGGTACTCTTTATTTGGGGGGGGGGGGGCAATCAGGGCACAGTAATAGCACATTAAACTATAACTCACTGTTAACTGCCATCTCCTCCTCACACTGGATTTGCGATTGGACACAGCCGGTCACCTGTTAAAGAGCCAATTTCATTGGCTCTTTACCCTGATCGGGGCTGGGCTTTTTCCGAGGGAAAAGCCTCAACCCAATCGGTGCGCACGAGAGGCTCTGCATTGTGACCGGCTGTGATTGGATACAGCCGGTCACGCTGTTTCCCCACACTCCGCTGGCCGCTCATTACCCTGACCGGGGACACATCGGATCCCCGATCCCCATGCTGTGGGCCCTCGGGGGCCCACAGTAGTGGCGGGAAGCAGAGAACATCATATCAGCCCCGCCCAGGATGGGAGATCCCATCTGCGGACGTCACGGATCAGAAATGGTCCAGTAATGGTCCAGTAAAACAAAAGAATGCGCTTTGCCAGTGTCAGTTGTGACACTAGTGTATGTAAGTGTTTGGTGTGATGTTTTTAACATAAAGTTATAATGATTTTACACTATGTGAGCTTTTTCCTCCTTCGGACTGGGTGTACAGTGCATCTGGAAAGTATTCACAGCACTTCACTTTTTCCACATTTTGGTATGTTACAGCCATATTCCAAAATGGATTAAATTCATTATTTTTCTCAAAATTCTACAAACAATACCCCATAATGACAATGTCAAAGAAGTTTGTTTGAAATCTTTGCAAATTTATTAAAAATAAAAATTGAAAAAAATCCCATGTAGATAAGTATCACAGCCTTTGCTCTATTACAATCTCAAGTCTTTTTGAGTATGATGCTACAAGCTTGTCACATATATTTTTGGACAGTTTCTCCCATTCTTCTTTGCAGGACCACTCAGGCTCCATCAGGTTGGATGGGGAACGTTGGTGCACAGCCATTTTCAGATGTCTCCAGAGATGTTCAAGTCTGGGCTATGGCTGAGCCACTCAAGGACATTCACAGAGTTGTCCTTTTTTATCTTGGCTGTGTGCTTAAGGTCAGAATCACTGTAGGGATGATATTGGCCAGGTGATGAATGGTGCCTGGTTTTCCTCCTCTTGTATCTAGAGGACAGGAAGTGAAGGAAAAATTCCCAAATGAGACACAGATGGCAAAAAAATGGTTTAAGGGCTGTTTCACGCCATAGAAACGCAGTCCGGATGCATTTCGGATGCATTTCTGCATGCACGTTTTAGATGCTTTTTTGATGTATTTTGGTGTATTTTTACCCTGTGTTTTTCTTCAACTTAAATAAGGACATGTGTGTACCGGGGCATTTAGGTGTGTTTCAGTGTTTTTTTGATGCAATTTATCACGTTCCAGTGCAGTTCAGTGCAGAAAAAAATGCATAATGTTTTGCTTTCTTCTGGAAATGGAACATACTGGAACTGACCACACTGGAGTGAACAATGGCATTGGAAACCATATACCGTATGTACTCGAGTATAGGTCGATCCGAATATAAGCCGAGGCCCCTAATTTACCACAAATAAAATGGGAAAACGTATTGACTCGTGTATAAGCCGAGGGTGAGACATGCCTGTCCATCCCTGTGTGTCCATTCCTGTGTGTCCATCCCTGTGTGTCCATCCCTGTGTGTCCATCCCTGTGTGTCCATCCCTGTGTGTCCATCCCTGTGTGTCTATCCCTGTGTGTCCATCCCTGTGTGTCCAGCCTACCTGTGTCCTGTGCCTCTTTGTCCTTCTGCAGCGATCTGCATGTAAAAACATGCCAGGATCGCCGCACCTCTTCTACTCGTCTGTGACAGACGGCGGCCATTCCACTGTTCAAAAGCCGCGCCTCCGTCTGTGATAGGCGGAACACTCAATTTCCCAGCAGTCAGTGTTCCGCCTATCATGGACATCCTCTCATCCTCGTCCGTAGTATGAGGATGAGCGGATGTCCGTGATAGGCGGACCACTGACTGCTGGGAAATTGAGTGTTCCGCCTATCACAGACAGGGAGGCGCGGCTTTTGAATAGTGGAATGGCCGCCGTCTGTCTGCACGACACGCTGATCGGGTAGACAGACGGCGGTGACTCGAGTATAAGCCGAGGGGGGCACTTTCAGCCTAAAAAAAAGGGGCTGAAAATCTCGGCTTATACTCGAGTATATACGGTAGCCTACTATTCATGCATTTTTGATGCAGAAAAAAATGCCCTAAATTCCTTATTAAAATACCAGCTATCTGACTGTTATATTGATTCAGCAATACATATATGTTGTGGTGGGCCTTAATACTCTGTCGCCATGTATATGTGTGCTGCTGTCATAAATGGATGGAAACTATCGCAACAAAACAGGAAGCCAAATGAAGAAGTGACTCAATTCTGGTATTCAGTAAGCAAAAACAAATCTGTAACCACAAAACCACTGGATATATTCAGAATATTGAACCATGTTGCTAACGATTGGGCTGATGGAGTGGTTACTTCAGTTGAGGTTTCTGGTGATAAAAATAAAGTAGTTGATAGTAGTGTTTGTCATGCCATATGCACTAATGCTCGCAGTTGGGACGACAAGCTTTGTGAGCTGACAGCCCTTATGTCTAGGGAAAACTTGGACCTTGTTTCTAATTACAAAGACGTGGTTCAAGGATTCAAATGACTGGGAAACAACAATACCAAGGTATACACTACGCAGGACCGACAGAGTAGGTAGTGTTTGTCATGTCATATGCACTAATGCTCGCAGTTTAGTCTGCACAATGAATGTGGGCATGTCCAGGGTAGGGACTAGGGAGGTGCTTCCCCATTGTGTACAGCGTGTTTCCTCCTCTCTACAGCACTTGAACAGAACACTTTGAGGATAGTGATACACATCCAGCCTAAGATGGGGATTGTAAAGCACAGTGGAGATCCCAAGGACAAGACATTAGAAGAGGGTAAGAGTCACATTTTCCTCGCACTCAGAGCAGTAATAGTCACAGCTCCTCTAAGACACATCACCATTACTCAGCACCAAGCTGAAGCTGTTTCTACTGAACAATATCTCAAAAGAAACCAAGCAATAACTAACATATGGACAAAGTCTGCAAGCTTTGAACTGTATTATCAGTGCTGCTTTCTTTTTACATTAAGTGTTCTTTATATTTGTTTTTCTTTCCCTTTTACATTACAAAAATACGTCTTTTTATTTTTTTACTGCATTTTTTTCCCACTTCTATATCAATGCAGTTTTTTCTTTTTGTATTTGTGTTTTTGTGTATGTGATCAGTGTGTGTGCTCTGTTAGATACCTTCCGACTTTCTGAATTTGGAAAGAGGGGCACCTACTAGAAAACATGATATAAACAAAGGACATGTCCTTCACACACAGAGAATTAAAGCGCTATTCCAGACATTTTTTTTTTTTTTTTAAGTCGGCAACTACAAACACTGTAGCTGCTGACTTACCGTATATACTCGAGTATAGGCCGACCCGAATATAAGCCGAGGCCCCCAATTTACCCCCAAAAAAACTGGCAAACTTATTGACTCGTGTATAAGCCGAGGGTAAGACATGCCTGTCCATCCCTGTGTGTGTGTCCGTCCATCCCTGTGTGTCCGTCCATCCCTGTGTGTCCGTCCATCCCTGTGTGTCCGTCCATCCCTGTGTGTGTGTGTCTCCATCCATCCATCCATCCCTGTGTGTGTGTGTGTATCCGTGTGTGTGTGTGTGTGTGTGTGTGTGTGTGTGTGTGTGTGTGTGTGTGTGTGTGTCCAGCCTACCTGTGTCCTGAGCCTTTGTCCCGAGCCTCCGTCCCGTGCCGAGCCTCCTTGCCTCCGTGCCTCGCCGCCGTGCCTCGCCGCCGTGCCTCGCCGCCGTGCCTTGCCTCCGGTCCCGTCCCGTCCCGTGCCGTGCCGTCCTGTGCCTTGCCTCCGTCCCGTGCCCTCTTCGTTCGTCGGCGGCCATTGTAAAATTCAAAAGCTGCGCCGCCGCCTTCGCCTGTGATAGGCGGAACACTGAATTTCCCAGCAGCCTGTGTTCCGCCTATCACAGACGTCGTATCATCCTCGTCCGTAGTACGAGGATGATACGAAGTCCGTGATAGGCGGAACACAGGCTGCTGGGAAATTCAGTGTTCCGCCTATCACAGGCGAAGGGGGAGCCGGAGGCGCGGCTTTTGAATCAGAATGGCCGCTGTCTGTCTGCTCGACACGCTGATCGAGCGGGCAGACAGCGATGACTCGAGTATAAGCCGAGGGGGGCACTTTCAGCCTCAAAAAAGAGGCTGAAAATCTCGGCTTATACTCGAGTATATACGGTATAATAAGGGCACTTGTCCAGCAAGCCTGCGATGTCGGCCCCCCGAGGCTTATCCATCCATCGGATCGGGTGCCGGCGCCACCATCCTAACTAAGGGAAACAGGCAGTGGAGCCTTGCGGCTTCAACGCAACAATCTAGCGAATGGATGTAAGGTTTAGCAGTGTAAAACTCTTTTTTGATAAATACTGTATGTTTATTTTTATTTTTTTAATGCAAATATAAAAATCAGACCAAAATGAGAGACAAATGAGCAGGAAAGAGGGATAGAATGTATTTTATGTATTTTTTTTAAACTAGATAACTGGTGTAAAAGAAATTTGTAAGTTCTGTATATAATTTTATACTATTTTGTATGTATTGCACACTGCCCTCACTGTGCGCACAGTACTAATAATGTTTTCATTATGTGCTTGCATTCTTTTGAATCCTGATTAGAAGTAGCCTGCCTATGTTATGCCCCTTGTTACCATAAACGTACAATTGTAATATTAATGTGAAACCTTCAATTGCTTCATAATAAAGCAGAACGGTTATTTGGAAAGATGCGGAGTGTATCTTTTGTCTGTTCCCTACTGTAGCAGTTATTAATTTGGAACTACTAATCAATATGAGGATAGGAGTTGCCTATCTATAAAATGTCCAGGTCAGATGGCGAGCTTTGCCTAGGAGAGGATTTACAGGTGACCCTGAGAATCCGAAACAAGGAGCTTAAGGCGATCCGGGAATTTCTGATAATCAGCCGGCTGAGGTAAGCCTTTTGCTTACATTTGAGTTATCAGACTTCCTTGATCGGTAAGGCATTTTCAGGACAAAGGATACCTATTTTACTCCCCTTAATCGAACTGTAGTGATTGGTGGTTATATGTTATGTTGTCACTGTCTACTGTCCATCGGAGTGTTATAGAGAAAGGGAAGAATAGTGCTGTTCACAGGTATAAGTAGTACATCTGCTAGATAAAGTCGTTTAGAGGCAAAAGGGTATAGGCACACGTAGAGAAGACTGGCCAGTCATTATGGGCATTAAATTAATCAAGGGAATGAAGGGTAAGTGGCCCTCAAAAATGCCCAGGGCAAGAGGAGCGCTATATATGAAGCGAAGATGTGGTTATGCCTATACTAAGCCCCTAGATTAATGGTTAAAGTGGACAGGGATCCACAATGGGTAATACCAAAGTACAGAGGGACTAAGAAACAGCTAGAGAAACAGCTAACTATGTGAGCAGGATGGATCAGGGGTGACAATTAACACAAGACAAAAAGGGACATTTCGATGTTAAGTTGTGGGATGAATTTGGGGTCAGGCACTACAACTAGTAAAAAACAGAGAAATGAGAGTTAAAACAGAATACTTTATATGTTGTCAGTGAGGGAAGATGGGATGGGCACTATGGCTGCCCGTCTGATCATAGAAGCTAGAGTATGTGAAGTATGGGATTACAATACATGGGATGCCAAGGAGATCAGCACAAAATAAGGAAAGCAGAATTTAAGCAGGGAAATATTAAAGAGTTAAAAGAAAGTGAGAGAATGATATGCATGTGCTGTGTACAAATGGGAAAAATTTAAGCGATTTTAGAGATATATTCATGTATGTGTGTGAATGCTGGAACCTTTAGTTCTATCTCTTGTGTGTGTCATGTACGCAGATGTGACCCCCTCCTTTGCGCTCTCATGAAAGAATGTAGCTGGGATGAAAGATCAGTGATAAGCTGGAAGGACACCATGCCAACTTCTGTTTTTAGACAAAACATTTATAACAATGTCACGGGTTAATTAATCTAATGATAAACAATGTGAACACAATTATTTTTAATCTGTTTTCCAAAAATTGTAAAATTAAGGTTACATTTAGCCATGTATTACACAAATTTAATATCTTTTGATAGTGGAAACAGTGCATTTAAAAAGGGGAAATTAAGTAAAATTAAGTAAAATGTCCTAAGTGGAAGTAAACTCCCCTATCTTTTTCAGCCAAGGAAGCTGCCATCTTTGCCTCTGTTTAATCTTCAACTGCTATGGTGCTGCACATGTGATTTGTTATGACACCAGCCATTGGATGGTTTGATAGTTTGGCTGAGAGCACAGGCAATGTGCAGTTAGCATTCCCGGCATGCCTTTTTTTTTTTTTTTTTGAATAAAAACATTTTATTGGGTTTTGAGAAACAGAACAGAAATAGACAATTGCGGACGCACCCAGATGTAGTTAACAACAAAAACGTATTCAAGGTTAGGTACATTCAGGTAAGAAAATGACATACAAGGCATGTAAATTAGGTTAAGTAGTATAAGTTACAGTTATCTAGTGATATATATATTTTATGCAGTAACGATAACATTTGTATTTATTTCCGTATTTGTAACACATATCAGAGTAGATGGGGTGTCTTAAGTTATATGACAACATAGGATCCATTCTGAATATGTTTATATTCCGTTTCTGACAGACATATTGTGTGGGTTCCTATAATCTGGGACGAATAGCAAGAGGCTGTAGAACCTCTTGTACAACCTCATTTATGCCGAGTTATAATCCTACAGCCTTTCATCAGTGTATGGACTAGGCAATCCTTGAGTGTGTTTTATTAGACTCATCGCAGTAGAGAATAAACCAGAACTTCTACTCCTATGGGCTAATAAGTGGAGAATTGGGACCCTGGGATTCCACTCCCCCTCCCTCTCACCCCTACTAGGATCTGACTGTGAGAGGGGTGGGGAGCCCAAAAAAATTATAAGGTATATAAAAATTACCTCGTCCCATTGTTAGTGATTAATGACAGCCCATCCGTCAACTAGAGAATGTGACATGAAAGGTTTGATTGTAACTAGTATGTCATTGAAGTTTAGAGACAATATAAGGGATATCCACAGTTGCTACCAATTGTTAAGTAGGAGGGAGGGTATAGGAGGCTAGTTATAGGGAATATAAAATAGTGAGGTACAGATGTCAAATAAGTATATCCTGAAACAGGTAAGTATGTGGGTATTACCCCCCAGGTCAAGCTATTGGTTGTGCGCCCGTTCGTACCAACACGCACCCGCGTGCGTCCGTTCACGCCAACGCGCGCCCAAGGATACTGCTTAGTTCTCAACGTGGGGATTCCGTGAGCAGGCCTTCCATAAGCCACTGAATTCCGGGGACGACCATGACAGGAGCATTGGTTCCATGGTGAGGACGAAAAGTATAAGGGAGAGAGGACAACCCTGTCTGGTTCCGTTGGACAGGGAGAAGGCATCCGACAGGTGACCGTTAATTTTGATTTTAGCCGACGGGGACGAATAAAGTGCTGCTATATATGCTAGGAGATGTTCTCCAAATCCCACCAATCGTAAGACTGCTAGCATGTAGTCCCAGGCCACTCTGTCGAATGCCTTCTCCGCGTCCAGGGAAAGGAAAAAGCCAGGGGTGTTGTGAGTTTTCATCCAATAATGCATATTGATAGCTTTTAGGGTGTTGTCGTGAGCCTCATGATTTGGGATAAATCCTACTTGGTCTAGTGAGATTAAAGATGGTAAAAGGGGGAGTATGCGGTTAGGCAATATTTTAGCATAAAGTTTTATGTCCACGTTGATTAAGGAGATGGGTCTGTAATTGGGCACTAGGGCTGCATCTCTACCAGGTTTGGGAATAACTGATATATGGGCTTCAAGGATGTCAGAGTGTTTGGTGGGATCACTAGGCAATGTATTGAAAAATGTAAGTATAAATGGGCTCAAAGTTTCCGCAAACATTTTATAATACCCAGTAGATAATCCGTCTGGACCCAGGCTCTTGCCTGTTTTCAATTGTTTAAGGGCCATCATCATCTCCTCTCCAGTAAATGGAGAATCCAGGCTTGCCGCCGTGTCAGGGGAAATGGGTTGTGGGCTGTATTGTGCCAGAAAATCTAGTATTTTCTGTTGTCTGTCTTTTGCAGCGGTCTCAGTGTTCGGCGCTGGGAGATTATATAGATTCTTATAAAAATGTCGAAATTGATTAGCAATATCGGTGGGAGTTATGTGTTTTGTTTCCCTGTGGATCTAGGATATGATGAATGTTTGAAGAGGCTCGTTTTTTTTGGATTTCCCTCGCTAAATATTTGCTGGCTTTATTGCCGAATTCATAGAAAATGCGTTGTGTGAATGCAAATTTGCGTTTAATGGTTTTACCTAATTCTATGGTCAGCTCTTCCCTTGCTAACTGAAGAGACTGGAGTGTGGATTCCGCGAGTGATTGCTTATGTTTGGTCTCAAGGGTATGTACGCGCTCGGATAAGTCGTGTATGCAGGCCTGTCTGATTTTCCGTCGTTTAGCTGCTACGGCCATAAATTCTCCACGGACCACACATTTGTGCACTGCCCAGAGTGTGAGCGGGTTTGTGTCGTCAGACGTGTTCTCCTGGAAGTATTGCTTAAGGCATGTACTGACATTTTGAACATTGTCAGCGTCGGTTAATAGAGAGTCGTCTAAACGCCAGGTGAATGGTGCGACAGGTGACCGTGGAAAGGAGACAGTAACTGCGATTGGGTGGTGGTCCGATAGAACCATAGGGTCTACAGACGCTGTCAAAAGGGAATCCAAGTAATTTTGAGACATAAAAAAATAATCAATTCGCGTGTACTTGCGATGTGGAGGAGAGTAGAACGTATAATCTCTATCTCGTGGATGGAGGGTGCGCCATGTGTCGTGTAGAGTTAGCATCTGCAACTGTTTTTTGATTGCGCGCAACGCCCAATAGGTAATGGAAGACGTTACCGAGGATGAGTCTACTGTTGGTGAAAGTGGTATATTGAAGTCTCCTCCAACCACCAGCATTCCCTGGCAGAAGGAGGTGAGCTGATGAAGCTTTTTTAAGGAGTATAAGGAGTTGAGATCTTTTTTCAGGTGTATTTAAACCCCTTACGTTCAGGGAGTATAGCTTGACCTGGGGGGACGGGATCGTAATGTCCTTACGTGGCATGATGAAATGAAGTAATCTCACTAAGCAGATAAATAAGATTTAGATTGGGTTCGTGCAAAAATTGAAGTGGGGAAGGAAATAGGGAAGGGGCTGGGGATAAGGTAAAAGAAAAGATTTTTTTTTAAAAAAATTTACGTCACTGAGGTGTACCGGAAAGGAAGGGGACCAGCCCCCCCCTTTAGTGTTTCTAGTGTTCGGTCGGATACAACACCCAGATGAGGGCCACCCCTATTGTCGGAGGTATTCCCCACTGGGTCCCTGTGTGGGGGTTGGACAATACCGATCGGAAGGAAACTAGAATGTGGTTGAATGAAGAATCTACCGCCATCCATGGCCCTGATGTATATACTCATCAGATGACAGGGAGGTATCGAGTCACCATACATATTATAACTCAATTTGTGAATCTGGCGAGAGATATGTAAGCCTTGGTACCAGGGTATTATGCTGGATACATATGCGTCCAGATAGACCGCAACTCATGGTCTATTCAGACCAGTTATAGTCTATGGTATCACCTGTGGTTCTAGAGAGCCATAAGTCGGCAGACATCAACTCCAAGAATGACATTATCTCGATATTGTAGAGGAAAAGTAATATAAATGTCATTGAGTATATAATGAAAAACTCTGTATGCAACAAAACCTTGGGAAGCTGTAAACTGAAAGCAAGAACTGTAAAAAACAGATGATAATCAAACCAGTAAAGTAAACTTCCTAAACCTGTTTGTGAGTCTCATCATGCATAGCACTTCCATTTCCATGCTAGAGATAATTTGCTGGGTTTCTCTGCATGTCATATATCCCATTTTTACCCCATAGTCTAGCAAATAGCCATGTGACCTCTAAGGATGACTGAAGGGGTATTCTCATGAGAATACGGGCCTGTATAGAGTAGGCATAGTGTGTCCCTAGGGACATGCTATACAAGCCCTCGTTCCCCACTTCAGTCATGAAGACTTGAAAAGGAAAGTACGGTCAAATCTAGGTATCTACAACATTTTGAGAGTATGGGCCCATAACGAGCCTTGTGCAGCGGTTGACAAGCATGGCAGAGGTCTACCATACTTCTACTGCTGATAGGACCTTTGTTGACATGTGGGCGTGACCAGGTCATTGTGTCCTCATGTATCTGCTAGTGGGTGAAATGAGTACTACACCTAAGCCAGGAGGGGGTGTAGGAAGGCCCAAGTTGGTGCAAAGGCCTCTACATTATGGGCAGTAGAGGCTTAAGTCCTCCTATCGGTATGAGTTTTGGATTCTAAAGGATCCGCATATTTAATGAGGAGTGTAGGAAAACGTGTTTGAGCAAAGTCAAACACAGTCTAAGGGTTGGGGCCTTCCAGCACTCCATCGGTGCATCCCCACTTCCCAATCATAATGATGCGTATAGATGCAGATAGTAAACCGTAGGCAAGGTAGGTAAGTAGCTAATGCAACGGTACTTAAAACCTAATAGAAACCTGGTCCTATCCCTCTCCATAGCGTCAATTTTATGTCGAATTGGATTTATACAACTTATCCTGTATACCCCCTGCTGGAGATTGTGGGTTCGTGACTGCAACTGTACAATAGGGAAGTCTTTGGTCGCTGCTCCCCAAACAGCCATCCTGTCAAACCTTACACTTTGTCTTGTAAAAGGCTCAGCAGCGGGGAGGTAGTTAGAGTCACGGAAGTGGGGATCTTCAGATTTGGGGTCTAAACCAGGTATACGTCCCCAATAGTTTTGGGTCTAGTAACTCTATCGTGTATACCTAGGGCTCCTGGTATCTCAACAGCATATTAGTAGGGAGGATGCATATAAAAGAGAGGAAAGAGACAGCGAGAAGTTGGAGGTTAGGAAATGAATAAGGGAAGAGGCAGAAGGGGAAATGGTCCTGGACT
This sequence comes from Lithobates pipiens, assembly GCF_037356315.1. Lineage (NCBI taxonomy): Eukaryota > Metazoa > Chordata > Amphibia > Anura > Ranidae > Lithobates > Lithobates pipiens. The sequence goes on from NW_027507787.1 coordinate 228,273,992, forward strand.
TAGCTGACGCAGAGGATCAATATCGTGGAGAGCGCCCCCGAGGGGGACCGGTGTCCCGTCTCGCTCTCCTGGAGCTCGGTGAGTCGGTAGGGCTGCCATCCATGTAGGATTCCCTGCGAGATGCGTAGCGCCTGTTGCCCGAAGGGGATCTGCGCCTGCGATGTCTGGTGTTTTGGGCTTCTATCGGTTCTTCCTGAGGTCTTCCCCTTCCCGGTTGCATTCGGCTCCTGAACTCTGCATACCACGCAGGGATGTCCATGACTGGGATATCCATGGCCTCACAAAAGAGCGGGAGCTCCTCTGGAACTCTTAATAATGCACTACGGCCACGATAGGTAGCGGATAGACCGAAAGGGAACTTCCACTTGTACGGAATGCCTTTAGCACGTATCTTATCCAACAGTGGCCGTAGATCCCTTCTGTGTTGAAGAGTGATTCCTGACAGGTCTTGGTAAATGTGGATTGATGCGCCCTCATGTTCTAGCTGTATCCTGTTCCGTGCCTTTCGTAGGATTTCCTCCTTCAGCTTATAATCCACGAGGCAACACACTACATCCCGTGGGGGGTCAGAATCTCTCCCTTTGGGCCGCAAAGCTCTGTGAATTCTCTCCATAGCCACAGTAGACTGTGCTGGTTTATCTAATAGGTTGTTGAAAAGGCCTGTCACTGTCGCCTCTAACTGCTCTGCTTCCACAGATTCTGGCAGGCCCCTCACCCTCAGATTATGGCGCCGTCCTCTATTGTCCAAATCCTCTAAATGGCGCTGGAGGTCCCTCATCTGCAAGGTGTGAGTGTCTATTGTGGAACCGATAGTGCGGATGGATGAGTTGTGTTGAGCTGTTGTCATTTCCACCTCATGAACAGGGTTTCTTTAATGTCTGCTGCCAGAGCTCTAAGATCCATGAGGCTGGGATGCTGCTGCTGCTGCTGTGGACTTCCCTGCTCTTCAATGCCTGTCAGTGTGAGGTGGGGAGATCCGCTCGGCTGCGCTGTGTGAGGGCTGTGTAAGAGACTGGCGGGAAGCCGCCATGTTACCTCTCTGATGTCCGGGATAGTGTGGTTATGGCTGCTTTGCTGCCGTCGTGGAGAGCGGGATGCGGAGGACTGCCTGGACGCTGTTCATGATTTGAGCAGCGGCTGCGACGACAGAAGACTGGGCCACCGCTAGTAAAAGAGCTGAAAGAAGAAGTGGTGGCCCGGCAAGAAGAACCGAAGAGGGGGACAAGATGGTGCCAGCACTGACTGGCACCATCATGTACCAAAACAAAAACAGTGATGCCCAGCAATGCCACCCATCAGTGTCCAGCAGTGCCATCTATCAGTGCCCACCCATGCCACCTATCAGTGCCACCCATAATTACCCATCAGTGCCACTCATAAGTACCCATCAGTGCCACCTATGAGTGCCCATCAGTGCCACCTATCAGTGCTGCATACCAGTGCCACCGATCAGTGCACATCAGTGCCGCCTATAAGTGCCCATCATCAGTGGCCTCCAGTGCCACCTCATCAGTACCACCTCATTGGTGCCACCTCATCAGTGCCCATCAGTGTCGTACTTATTACGTGCTATTTGGCTGAGTAGAGTCCAATATTTATACAAGATGAAAGAAATTTTAGCGATGAAAAAGGAAAAAAGCAATAGTTTTATCAACACTTGGCAACCTTGGCTATTTATCTATTCGACTTAATATGAAACGCTTCTTACTTAGAATAACAAATACAAAACCCCTATATTACAGCATGCTTAAAACCTCATGTACGATATAAGTGATTAATGGTATGTCCCCCAATACTCATCCCCCCCCCTAACCCTATCCCCCCCTCCTCCCTTCCTACCCCCCCTCCCCCTTTCCCATACCCTCCCACCTATCTTATTCTTCTTAAAGCGGGAGTCCGCCGGGAGTTCTGCCGTTTTTTTTTTTTTTAAAGCCAGCAGCTACAAATACAGCAGCTGCTGACTTTTAAAATAAGGACACTTACCCGCCCAGCGCGCCCGCGATGTCGGCACCCGAAGCCGATCTCTCGATCGTCTCTCGGGTGCTGCCGCCATCTTGGGTATGGGAATCAGGAAGTGGAGCCTTTCGCGAGTCGCGCTGCGCAATAAGGATGGGCCCGCTGCCTCTGGGATCTGTGTGTTTCCCAGCAGGCAGCGGGGGACTTTCGGAAAGGGGCGTAGATCTACGCCCCTTTCCGCAGAGAGCTATCTCGGAAGTGGGTGCAGTTACCTGGATTATAAAGGTAACTGCACCCCCCTCCCCCCTGAAAGGTGCCAATTGTGGCGCCGGAGGGGGGGAGGATTCCAATGAGCGGAAGGTCCACTTTAGGGTGGAGCTCCGCTTTAACGCGAACAGACTATCATTTGAAATGAAAACACTGTTAAACCTGAATGTTCACAAATTGATAAAATGTTCACTGACGTTAATTTTCAATTTTCAATTAATTTTCAATTACTACTCTGTAACTGTATAATGTCAATGTAAACTACATTTTCTCTAATAAAATTCCTTGATTGAGAAAAGCAAAACAAAAACAAACTTAAAGTGTATGTCCACCCCAAATTTATTTTCCTTAGCTTTGAGTGTGTGTGGGTAGTCTTAGAACCTCTGTTAGATCTTTACTGCTCTCCAGGGTTTTACTAGACAGGAAGGGGTTGATTTACTAAAGTCAAATTTACTATGCACTTTTAAAAGTCCAGTTGCACTCCGCAAGGGCAGTTACTCCAGAACTTAGTAAATGAGGGAGAGCTCTGCTGGCTTCCATCATCCAATCTTTAACAAGCATAATTGCAGTTGTTTTTTTAATTTTCCTTGCATGCGATGGTTGTTCTTTGTAAAGTGAAATATATATATATAATGTATATATGTATATAATCACACACATAGGTTGGACTTGATGGACTTGTGTATTTTTTCAACCTCACCTACTATGAAAAAAATGAAATATTACCTCATTTACTAAGCTCTGGAGCAACTGCACTTTCAAAAGTGAAAAGGAACTCTCCAACATCCGCAGAAAGCAGTACAATCCTAATAAGTGTTCTTATACTTCCCCACTCTACTTAAAACTAGGGGAAAACAATGTGTTGGCATGATTTTTTTTTCCACTTTTCCAGATTTTTGAGAGTATTTACACAGATTATTAGCTTGACAATTTAGAAAAGACCAGCTACTTTAAACTTCCTGGAAGCAAAGCACATATAGAATACAAATATGGCAGTTGAACCTTTGCATGTTACATGATATTTGTGGAAAACTTTATCACATTGCCTGCGTGCTTGTATAAATATATTCAGTATGTGTGTGGGTGTAGATCATTTATGTTCTGGTTACCTTTTTTCGTAGAGGTTGGGAGCAGATGGTGTCTAGAGATAATGAGTACATAACAAGACAAGCTAGAACTTGTGGGAGTACAATGAGCTGCTCTTGCCTCAGTGGCAGCAATATAATAATTATGCATGAAAAAAATAAAAGAAGACATATTAGAGAAAAAAAAATGCCAATCTTCAATAGGTTCTTTACATATATTTTCTGCATGTAGCACTATACTCCATGAATTAGTTGTCCTTTAAAGTTTTTCCTTCTCTGCTTTCTTTCTGTACATTGATGCACTACTTTGTGTTTGTTTTTTGATTCTGTTGTCTATATATTGTATCTCTCTGCACTGCCAGTCTATGGATCAACCCCAAATGGGGCAGGTTCTGTTGGAGTTCACCTGGTCAGCTGAGAATCTGTCCACTGATCCCCTCTGAGCAGGTAGGTGTCTGTGTCCAGTCTGCATATGCAGAGAGTGTCCGCTCTCCTCTCCAGGCAGCCTGGTTTAAATAGGCTGCCTGTCCGTTTACACCCAACTACCATCTGATCTGCTAGACAGGGCACAGATCTGCCATCTGTCTGTTTTTATCGGACAGGATCGGATCAGATGTCGGCGGGTGTCAACAGACTGACAGGCGGCCCCTATAGGTCTGCCCATGTGAATGGACTCCTATTCTCAACCATGGTTCCATGGAACCCCAAGGTTCCTCTTGAGATTGATAGGGGTAACTTGAGCAATGAGCAATTTCTGTTCTCAAATATGTAGCCAAAAGAAAGAGGACCCTCACCTTGCCAAAATCCAAATTTAGTATAATATGTAGCCTTACATCAATAATCGTATTAGCAATCTGGAAGAAGTGATTTTAGCTACTGACCACAAATGTAAGGGGGATTTATCCTACTGATCATCACACTCTTGTACTATGAGCTGTAGATAAAGTAATTATTAGCAGGGGTTACCAGAGACCAAAAAGTTATTTCAAAGGTTCCTCTGTGTTATAAAGGCTGCTATAGATATACTACATGGCCAAATGATTGCGTACACCTGACCATCACACCAGAATGAGCTTATTGCAAATCCCATTCTAAACCCATGGCCATTTATTTGGAGTTGGTCCTGCTTTGTGGCTATAACAGTCTTCACTCTTCTGGTAAGACATTCAATGAGATTTCGGGGTCCATCTTTGGGAATTTACACCCATTCCAAAGGTGTTCAGTAGGAATGAGGTGAGGGCTCTGTGCAGGACACTTGGATTCCGCCACCCCAAACTGTTCACACTATTTCTTATGGAGCTGACCTTGTACACAGGCCCACAGTCATATTGGAATGGAAAATAACTTTCCCCAAACTGTAAGCTCAATGTTGGAAGAGCACAATTGTCTACAATGTTTTCGTGTCAGCATGAACCACTTCACTAAAAGGACCAGAACGCAATCATTTGGAGGGGTGTCCACAAACATTTGGCCATATAGTGTAGTATCTGTACACTTTATGTGCTGCTCCTATAATGTACATTGATATATTGCTGTCCTAAGAATAGTTGTAATAAAAGTGTTTTTCTCTCTGCACAGGATATTTAAACCCCCTCACAGGCAAAAGCCAAGAAAAGACTGCAAATAAATCTAAAGGTATGAAATAGCATACGTATGTACAACTGTGTACTGTATTGAGCTGTATTCAGGGCCGGCGCTCCCGCTAGTTGAACTAGGCAGCTGCCTAGGGCGCACTGCCACCTAGGAACTAGTGATGGGAAGTCCGGAACTTTTAAGTCAAACGGTTCATTTCAAACTACTCACTGAAATGAACCGATTGAATGAATAAATTCTTCGGTTCACTTGCTGAGTCTACTGACAAAAGTGAACCAAAGCTCTCACTCAACCTTCTTAAATGATTAGAATTAGGGATGAGCCGAACACCCCCCGGTTCGGTTCGCACCAGAACTTGCGAACGACCCCCGCGTTCGGTACGAACGTTAGAACCCCATTGAAGTCTATGGGACTCGAACGTTCGAAATGGAAAGTGCTAATTTTAACGGCTAATATGCAAGATAGTGTCCTAAAAAGGGTTTGGGGACCTGCCTCCTGCCTCAGGGGACATGGGTCACTGCAAAAAAAAGTTTTAAAAACTGCCGTTTTGGCGGGAGCACTGATTTTAATGACGATTAAAGTGAAAAAAAAAGGTGAAATATTCCTTTAAATATGGTGCCTGGGGGGTGTCTGTAGTATGCCTGTGAAGTGCCACATGTTTCCCATGTTTAGAACAGTCCCTGCACAAAATGACATTAAACGGAAATAACACCATTTAAAACTGCTTGCGGTTTTAATGTTATATCTGGTTCCTGCAATATGGTTGAAAATCATTCAGAAAAATGGCATGGGTAGCCCTCCCTGCCCATTACCAGCCTATTTGGGTCTTGTACGCATATTAAGGGGAACCCCGTACCCATATTAAAAAAAGGAAATGCGTGTGGCCCCCAGACCCTATATACTCAGAACAGCAGTATACAGGCGGTGCAAACAAGACAGGGACTGTGTAGGTTTGTTGTGTTAAGTTGAATCTGTTTGTCATTTTCAACCGGTACATTTTTAAAGTGTAGCTCCAGTCAAAAAAACTATTTTTAAGCTTTTTGGAAAACATAGGGAAGGGTTATCACCCCTGTATAATTTGTTTTGTCGTCCATCTTTTTTCATCTCACTTGCTGCTGTCTCCTTGCGTTTGCAAGTAGGAGATGTTTGTAAGTTGGATGTTTGAAAGTAGGGGCCTGCCCTATATTATAGCGGTATGTACTGGGTACAGAGCATGCAGACAGCACGCACTATCTCCTAACACTACTGACTGCAAGCTCTATTATTAACCACTTGACCACTGGGCACTTAAACACCCTTAATAACCAGACCAATTTTCAGCTTTCGGTGCCCTCACATTTTGAATGACAATTACTCAGTCATGCAACACTGGACCTATAGGAAATGTTTGTCCTTTTTTCACACAAATAGAGCTTTCTTTTGGTGGTATTTAATCACCTCTCAGTTTTTTATTTTTTGTGCTATAAAAGAAAAAAGACCGAAAATTCTGTGAAAAAATGAATTTTTCTTCGTTTCTGTTATAAAATTTAGCAGATTAGTCATTTTTTCTTCATAAATTTTGGCCAAAATTTATACTACTACATATCTTTGGTAAAAATAAGTACAAATTGGTGGATATTATTTGGTCTTTGTGAAAGTTATAAAGTCCACAAGCTATGGTGCCAATATCTGAAAATTGATCACACCTGAAGTACTGACGGCCTATTTCCTTTTTTTTTTTTTTCCACACAATTGTCATATTATCAGGTTATTTCACACACACAGCATATGCATACCACAAATTACACCCCAAAACACATTTTGCTATTACTCCCGAGTACTGCGATACCACATGTGTGAGACTTTTACACAACGTGGCCACATACAGAGGCCCAACATGCAGGGAGCGCCATCAGGCGTTCTGGAGCACCCAGGCCAATTCTGACATTTCTCTCCTACATGTAAAAATCATCATTTATTTGCTAGAAAATTACAGAGAACCCCAAAACATTATATATATATTTTTTTTTAGCAAAGACCCTGGAGAATACAATGGTGGTCGTTGCAAATTTTTATCTCACACGGTATTTGCACAGCAATTTTCAAACGCGTTTTTTTGGGGGAAAAAACTGTTTTGTGCTTAAAAAACAAACAAAAAAAACAGTAAAGTTAGCCCAATGTTTGCATAAAGTGAAAGATGAAGTTATGCTGAGTAAATAGATATCAAACATGTCACTCTTCAAAATTGCACATGCCCGTGGAATGGCGCCAAACGTCGCTACTTAAAAAATCCCGACGCTTTAAATTTTTTTTTACTGGTTACATGTTTTGAGTTGCAGAGGAGGTCTAGGACTAGAATTATTGCTCTCGCTCTAACATTCTCGGCGATACCTCACATGTGTGGCCCATGCGAGCACATGGGGACATGGGCGCTTTAATTTTTATTTTATTTTTTTATTGTTCATTTTACTTTATTTATTTTAGTTTGACATTTTTTTCCCCAAAAATATATTTTTGATCACTTTTATTCCTATTACAAGAAATGTAAACATCCCTTGTAATAGGAATATGGGGTGACAGGTCCTCTTTACAGTGAAATCTGGGGGGTCAATATGACCCCACATCTCACCTCTAGGCTGGGAAGCCTGAAATAAAAAATAAAAAAAAGATTCTGGCTTTGATCGTACTGGCGAGTTGGTAGAAGCACCGGAGGGCGGTGAGGGGTGGGGGGCGTCTATGGCTGGGTATTTCAGGGTATCACCGAGTATGGCTGGGTATCTCCGAGTATGGCTGGGTATGGCAATTTATGGCAGGGTATTACAGAGTATTGGCAGGGTATTGGCGGGGTACTACAGAGTAATAGCAGGGTACTGCAGAGTATTGGGGGGTACTACAGAGTAATGGCAGGGTACTGCAGAGTATTGGGGGTACTGCAGAGTAATGGCGGGTACTGCAGAGTAATGGCGGGTACTGCAGAGTAATGGCGGGTACTGAAGAGTATTGGGGGGTACTGCAGAGTAATGGGGGTTACTGCAGAGTAATGGGGGTTACTGCAGAGTAATGGGGGGTACTGCAGAGTAATGGCAGGGTACTGCAGAGTAATGGGGGGTACTGCAGAGTAATGGCAGGGTACTGCAGAGTATGCACTGGTATTGCAGAGTATTGGCAGGGAATTGAGGGGTTAAATTCGGTGAGCAGCGATGTGGGCACTGCAGATGCAGCCCACATCGCTGCTGACACCGATCTCTTTCCCCTCCGCTGTACCGATCGGTACAGAGAGGGGAGGGAGGAACCGGCGTCATAACATGACGCCGGTTTGTTTACAAGTGATCACTCCGTCATTTGACGGAGCGATCACGTGGTAAACGGCCGCTATGAGCGGCCGTTTACCGTGATCCGTGATGCGCCGGGTCCTGTGGACCCGGCAGTCACGGATGCTCTCGAGTGCGCTCCCCAGGGGGCGCGCGAGAGCAGAATTCTGGGAGGCCATTAATTAACGGCCTCTCAGAGTTAAACAACCGCCCTGAAGCCGTTAATCGGCAATGGGCAGTTGTTAAGTGGTTAAAGCTAGATCACTAGCTATATAGGTGAGGTGAATATAGTGGTGTATACTGCAGTCAGGGCACAGACAACAACCACTACACAGCAGCAAGATAGGAAATCAGCCAAAAACGATTGGTGTGTACTGTGTTGAAGGTACACAGAACACCCACTGCTTCAGATGCTAACTAACACACTACACGAGGCCGCCTCAAAGGCGGCCTTATATAGTGTGGGGCGTGCACTACACAGCCTGAGCTATGATTGGCCACAGGCAGGATGCCTGTGGCCAATCATGGCTCTCCTCGCTGGCGGCGCTGCGATTGGCCAAGCATGCGGGGTCACAGTGCATGCTTGGCCAATCATGGGGCAGCAATGCACTGCGCCGCCGCAGTGCATTATGGTCCGCGCGCGCGTCACTCAAATTTTGACGCGAACGGCCCAAACGTTCGGAATTCGCCGAACGGCCGAAACAGCCAATGTTCGAGTCGAACGTACGTTCGACTCGAACACGAAGCTCATCCCTAATTAGAATCAAAAGAATGATTCTTCACAGAAGGTTGGCAGGTCCTGGGGATGTTTACTTGTATCTATTTCTTGCTCAAAGCACAAGCACAATCCTACTGTTGTGTCAGACTGTCAGACCACAATTTGTCAGATTAGCCATCATCATCAATTTTGGTGACGTGCTTATGCAGCTGTATAAATGAAAAGCGGGTTTTTGTGCATGTGAACCTTTCTGGTGGGCCAACTTCACAGTTAACATTGCTAGCCATCAGATTTTTCCATAGTCTTTACTGCGCATGCACATGAAAAATTATCAGATTTTACTACCGTGGGCGGGCGAAGTATCCACGGTAGTAAAATTCATTTGTTAGGCTCCTTTCATAGGTGTGCAATTTTTGCCACAATTTTTACCGTGACTTTGATGCGATTTTGATGCGACTTGAAGCAATATCTATGTAAACTTGAGGTCTCTGCCTCAAGTCGCATCAAAATCTGACCACAGTAGTGCAGTTACTACTTTGAAGTCGCTGTGACTTGAAGACACACAGATATGAATGGTACTCATTGTAAATTGGAAAGGGTTTCCTTGCATCACACCAGTGTGAATCCCAGCCCAAAGAAAGTATTATCAAAAGACAGTTAAATATAATTTTTTGTAACAGTTTAATAAGTACAGTTTTTTTATCGTAATTATTCCAGTACTTTAAAATAGTTTGATAATGTTCTATTAAAAACTGTTGATTTTTTTCTATCTTGTGTGTGTTATTTTATACACCACTGTAGAGGTCATGGCTGTAGGAATTAAAAAAAAAAAATCCAAGGATCCAGGGGGCATAGAAATCTCAGGACCAGAATGCAGAAAAATATTACTATAAAGCAGAATAAAATGTATTTTTTTGTTATAAAAATGAGACCGCTCTCTCATTCAGTTATATAGCTACTAAATTAGACACAATTTGTCCCTTTTAACATGCATATCTCCTTTAGGATAAGCCAACTAAATACTAAAGGGTTAAATAATTAATCTGAATCAAGATATCTTCTTATCCTGACTCTTTGTCCTCTCTGTCTTTAAAGCAGTCTGTAGTGTACTGCTGCTACCCGATCATTGATTTAGCGTATGGTTCTACTGGTGGTGACTAGGGATGAGCTCGGTGTTAGAGTCGAACGCATATTCGTCTCAAACACCGGCTGTTCGCCTGTTCGGCGAATCCAGAACTTTGTGGGCCGTGAGCGTCACACGAATATGGTGTGAACGGCCCACAAAGTTCTGGATTCGCCGAAACAGGTGAACAGCCGGTGTTCGAGTGCATTGCTGGCTCATGATTGGCCAAGCATGCACTGTGACCCCGCATGCTTGGCCAATCACAGCGCCGGCAGTGAGGAGAGCCATAATTGGCCACAGACAGGATGCCTGTGGCCAATTATAGCTCAGGGGAGTTTAGTACACGCCCCTCACTATATAAGGCCGCCAGCACAGCGGCCTTGTGTAGTGTGTTGGCGTGCAGGGAAAGAGCAGAATAGGCAGGGACAGTGTCTTTTTGCATGGGAACCTAGCGCTGTTACAGTGGGTGCTGTGTGCCTCCTGCACATTATTCACCTGAAGATACCCCTTATTGCTGGTGTTTTTTTCTGTTTCTGTACACAGGCATCTTCAGCAGTTAAAGTGGGTGTTGTGTGCCTCCTGCACAGTGTACACCTGAAGCTACTCCTTGTTGCTGGTGTTGTTCTGTTTATATAATACAGGCATCTGCAGTATTTACAGTGTGTGTAGTGTGCCTCCTGCACAATATACACCTGAAGCTACCCCTTATTGCTAGTCTTGTTCTGTTTCTGTAATACAGGCATTTGCAGCTGTTACAGTGGGTGTAGTGTGCCTCCTGCACAGTATACACCTGAAGCTACCCCTTATTGCTGGTGTTGTTCTGTTTCTGTAATACAGGCATCTGCAACATTTACAGTGGGTGTTGTGTGCCTCCTGCACAGTATACACCCGCAGCTACCCCTTATTGCTGGTGTTGTTCTGTTTCTGTAATACAGGCATCTACAGCAGTTAAAATGGGTGTTGTGTGCCTCCTGCACAGTATACACCTGAAGCTACCCCTTATTGCTGGTGTTGTTCTGTTTATGTAATACAGGCATCTGCAGCATTTACAGTGGGTGTAGTGTGCCTCCTGCACAGTATACACCTGAAGTCACCCCTTATTGCTAGTCTTGTTCTGTTTCTGTAACACAGGCATCTGCAGCATTTACAGTGGGTGTTGTGTGCCTCCTGCACAGTATACACCTGAAGCTACCCGTTATTGCTGGTGTTGTTCTGTTTCTGTAATATAGGCATCTGCAGCAGTTAAAGTGGGTGTTGTGTGCCTCCTGCTCAGTATACACCTGAAGCTACCCCTTATTGCTGGTGTTGTTCTGTTTATGTAATACAGGCATCTGCAGCATTTACAGTGGGTGTAGTGTGCCTCCTGCACAATATACACCTGAAGCTAACCCTTATTGCTGGTGTTGTTCTGTTTATGTAATACAGGCATCTGCAGCATTTACAGTGGGTGTAGTGTGCCTCCTGCACAGTATACACCTGAAGCTACCCCTTATTGCTAGTCTTGTTCTGTTTCTGTAACACAGGCATCTGCAGCATTTACAGTGGGTGTTGTGTGCCTCCTGCACAGTATACACCTGAAGATACCCCTTCTTACTGGTGTTGTTCTGTTTCTGTAACACAGTGTAAGGGAACTGTGTGCCAAGTGCACGCTGGTGTGCATGCGTGCGCGCATGGGACTAAAAGAACCAGCAGAGATCAAGAAGCGCGCGTGCTGGTGCATGTGCGCACGGGCACAGGGGACCACAGATGTTTGTGTGTGCCTATGAGCATGCGCGTGTGCATCGTGTGGTGTGCCTCATGCGGCGCGCGGGAGCGTGCTTTAGTGCCAGTTGGCGCCAGTTAGCTTATTTAAGAGCGACTCCAGCAGCAGACCAGCGCTGGCTGGTCTTTCAGCTTAGTTCCCGTTACTCTGAAATCTGCACTATCTGTCTGATTACCTGTTGCTGACCTTGGCTCCCGTTGTCCCTGCTCTGAACTCTGCTGTTCCTGATCCCGGCTTCCCATTTGACCCATCTATGCCTGATGTTACTGTACCCTGCTGCCTGCCTGTTGACGAACCCAGTTTCCCATCTTACCAGTCTCTGCCTGATGTTCCGGTACCCTGCTGCCTGCCTGTTGATGAACCTGGCTATTCTTGTGATCTTGCTTAGGTGCCCTGCTCGGCTCATGGTTACTGCTTGAGTGTTTTCCACCATGGTCCTGCTACCAGCTGAGACTTCCTGCTCTGCAACCACGGTCCTGCTACCAGCTGCGACTCCCTACTCTGCAACTACAGTCCTGCGACCAGCTGCTACTTCCTGCTTCAGGATTCCGGGCTTCCATCTGCAGGCACTCGTGTGCCTCCTGTCCCTTGGCTCCTTCTGTTCCACTCTCAGCGGGACCTGGGCTGGAGATACAAGAGAGGTTGACCTAGTCATTTCAGTCTCCCCACAGGTACGTGACAGTACCAGTCAGTCCGCAATGGAGTCTGAAAGGGAGGCCTCTCTGTTGTCAACCCTCAGCCAGACTGTTATCGTACTCTCCCATGTAGTGCAAGGGTTGCACATGGACTTTACCCGCATCCATAACCAACTGCAGTATACTTCCAGCTTAACTCAAACCGGACTGTCGTACCTTACTGAACCCAGGGTGCTTTTACTTGAACATTTTTTTGGGGGCCATAAAAAATACAGAACTTTTCAGAATACCTGTGAACTATATTTGTCTTTGTTGCCTCATACATTTCCTACCCAGGAAGTGAAGGTGGGATTCCTCATCTCCTTATTGCTGGAAGAACCTCAGGCTTGGGCATTTCAGCTTCGGGAACAACATGACCCTATCTTGGCTTCAGTCAATTCCTTTTTCGCTTCCATGGCTCAGTTATATGCCGACCCTTCCTGTCGCCAGACAGCAGAAACTTCACTGAGTCATTTACAACAAGGCTCCAGGCCGGTAGAGGAATATGTCTCGGACTTTCGTTTATGGAGCACTGATACTGAATGGAATGATTCAGCTTTACATTTCCAATTTCGTCTTGGCCTGTCAGAAGCCATCAAGGATGAGCTCGCCAGAGTAGAAATGCCTACCTCCCTGAATGATTTAAAACATCGTGTTTAAGGTTTCGTGATAAAGAATCGTGATAAAAGTTTTATCCGGCCCTCTTCATCCCCTGCGGGAGCAGGAATATTTTTTTTTGGAAAAAAAGGACCATTCCCTCCGGCCTTGTATTGATTACCAGGACGTGAATAAAGTAACCATAAAGAATCGATACCCCTTACCCCTTATTCTTGAACTTTTCCAGAGGTTATGAGAGGCCCGTATATTCACAAAATTGGACTTAAGTGGGGCATACAATCTGATCAGAATAAGAGAGGAAGACGGCCTTCAGGTCTCATTTTGGACATGCGAGTACCTGTTGATCCCCATTGGACTCTGCAATGCTCTGGCTACCTTCCAGCATTTCGTAAACAATGTGTTTTGGGACTTTCTTGACTTATTTACGATCGTTTACTTGGATGACATCTTAATTTATTCCAACTCCTTAGAGTCACATCGAATTCACGTGCAGAAAGTCTTAAACAGGTTGAGGAAACACCATCTCTATGCCAAGACGGAGAAGTGTGAATTCGAAAAGCTTACCATCCAATTCCTGGGACTCATTATCTCTGCAGGCGGAATTGCTATGGATCCACAGAAGGTATCAGCAGTACTCCCTTGGCCTGCCCCTTCTGATAAGAAATCTGTACAGCGATTTGTGGGTTTTGCTAATTTCTATAGAAAATGTATTAAAGACTTTTCCTGTGTCGTATCCCCTTTTACCCAGTTAACCAAGTCACACACAACCTTCACGTGGACTGCAGAAGCCCAGACAGCATTTGAAAAATTGAAGAGCCTTTTCACGTCTGCACCCATTTTGAAACATCTACATCCTACTCTGCTTCATGTCCTTGAGGTGGACGTCTCCGAAATAGCCGTGGGAGCCATACTGTCCCAACGACAAGGTCGCCTTTTTTTCCAGAAAACTAAGTAACCCTGAAAGGAATTATGACGTTGGTGATCAGGAATTGCTTGTCATCAAGTCTGCCCTTGAAGAATGGCGTTATCTGCTAGAAGGAGCTGCACATCCTATTCTTGTATTCACAGATCATAAAAACCTGGAACACTTAAGAACAGCGAAAAGGCTAAGACCTCGCCAAGCCAGGTGAGCTTTCTTTTTTGCAAGATTCCATATCACTTACCGGCCCGGATCCAAAAATGGGAGATCTGAAGCCCTTTTGCGCATGTTTCAAGATACTGAGGTATCCCCTGAACCTGACACCATTTTACCCGCTAACAACTTTGCGTTACTACAAACCGATCTCATTTCCCAAATCAAGACATCAGTCCTGAGTCATCCTCCCTCTCAAGAACTTCACCTCCAGCTTAAAGACTTTCACGGTACACAGATTTTTGTTCCGGAACAGCTACGAACGACAGTCCTCTGTGTGCCATGATCACCCTCTGGCAGGGCATTTCGGGGTACACAAGACGTCAAAATTGGTCCTTCGCTCCTTCTTGTGGCCAAGCGTAATACAATTCTGCAGAGACTATGTGAGATCTTGCACCACGTGTTTATGAAATAAGACAGACAGATCCAAGAACTGGGGGCGGCTGGAACCTCTCCCTATACCAGATAAGTTATGGAGCATGATCTCCATGGACTTCATTGTTGAGTTACGAACATCCGAGGGATCCACCACCATTTTAGTCATAGTGGATCGCCTATCCAAGATGGCCCACTTTGTTCCTCTAAAAGGTACTCGTTCTGCTGCTGAGACTCCATCGTCTTTTGTTAAGGAAGCGGTGCGTCTACATGGCATCCCTGTCAACATTACATCAGATCGTGGAGTACAGTTCACGTCCAGATTTTGGAAATCTCTGTGTAAAGTCTTAGGCATAAAACTCTGCTTATCATCTGCTTACCACCCACAGACAAACGGCCAGACTGAAAGGACGAACCAGACTTTGAAACAATATCTCTGATGTTTCTCCTCCTTTGCACAAGATAACTGGGTGTCCCTTTTGCCGTTGGCAGAGTTTGCCTACAATAATTCTGTACACTCCTCTATCAAGCAAACCCCCTTTTTCGTTAATTATGGGTTCCACACATCCTTCTTGCCCAATGTTTCCCAAGAATCCCAGGTACCAGCAGTCCAGGATCATCTGGAATTCTGGACAGCTAACAATCTGTTCCTGCAAGAAGCTATCTCCAAGTCCCAGGTAGATGACAAAATATTCTTTGATAAAAGAAGAAGAGGTAACCTGGATCTGAAACCTGGAGATAAGGTCTGGCTGTCTACCACAAATCTAAAGCTGGCTTGCCCTTCACGGAAGCTTGGGCCGAAATATATAGGCCCATTCCCCATTAAAAGAAGGATTAATGCTGTTGCTTTTGAATTAAGTCTACCAGAAAATTTGAAAGTTCATCCAGTGTTCCACATGTCCCTCCTGAAACAATCTGTGGCTAACCCCTTCCCCGACGAGAATCGTAAACTCCTGCTCCTCTGTTGGTCAAAGGAAATGAGGAATTTGAGGTGGAAGCCATCCTGGATTCCCGGAAGAGAAGGGGCCAGACTCAGTTCCTTATAAAATGGAAGGGCTATGGCCCTGAGGACAATTCTTGGGAACTCTGCTCTGATGTGCACGTTCCACAATTGGTCCAAGCCTATCTTTGCCTCCATCCCAAGAAGAAATCCTTAGTGGGCATCCGGAGGCTGCCCTTAAGAGGGGGGCAATGTAAGGGCACAGGGGACCACAGATGCCTGTGCGTGCCTATGCTCGCAGGAGCGCGCTTTAGCGCTAGTTGGAGCCAGTTAGCTTATTTAAGAGGGACTCCAGCAGCAGAGCAGTGCTGACTGGTCTTTCAGCTTAGTTTCCGTTACTCTGAAATCTGCACTATCTGTCTTATTACCCGTTTCTGACTTTGGCTCCCATTAACACTGCTCTGAACTCTGCTATACCTGATCTCTGGTTCCTGATCCCGGCTTCCCGTTTGACCCGTCTCTGCCTAATGTTACAGTACCCTGCTGCTCACCTGTTGACAAACCCGGCTTCCCATCTGACCAGTCTCTGCCCGATGTTCCAGTACCCTGCTGCCTGCCTGTTGACGAACCCGGCTATACCTGTGACCTTGCTTAGGTGCCCTGCTCGGCTCAGCGTTACTGCCCGAGTGTTTGCCACCAGGGTCCTGCTACCAGCTGCGGCTTCCTTCTCTGCAACCACGGTACTGCTAACAGCTGCGACTTCCTGCTCTGCAACCACAGTCCTGCTACCAGCTGCGACTTCCTGCTCTGCAACTAAAGCCCTGCGACCAGCTGCTACTTCCTGCTTCAGGATTCCTGGCTTCCATCTGCAGGCACTCGTTATCCTCCTGTCCCTTGGCTTCTTCTGTTCCACTCTCAGCAGGACCTGGGCTGGAGATACAAGAGAGCCCGACCTCGTCATTTTAGTCCGCCCTCAGATACGTGACACACAAGCATCTGCAGCAGAGTGGGTGTTGTGTGCCTCCTGCACAGTATATACCTGAAGCTACCCCTTATTACTGGTATTGTTCTGTTTCTGTAACACAGGCAGGCAGCTGCAGTAATTACAGTAGGTGTACTGTGTCATGTGCTCAGTGTGCACCTGAAGCTACCCCAATTGCTGGTTTTCCTATCTCCCTGCAGGCCATTACTATGTCTGGAAGGCCAACAAGGAGAGGCAGACAGTCACAAGCCAATAAAAGAGGGCAAGCAGGCTCTGTGTCTAGAGACAACGGTGCTGGTCCTGGACTTAGTGCATCGTCATCAGCACGTGGCCATGGGTCACGTTTGTCCTTATTTTTGGCAGCTGGACGTGTTGAGCCACATCATGCCAAAGACTTGGTAAAGTGGATGACAAAGCCCTCCTTATCCTCCTCATCCTCTCTCACCCAGGCTCAGGGTACTAGCAAAGCAGCTGCCAACGCCTCCTCTTCCCTCGTCTCAATGTCATCAGTCACTCCTTCCCTAGACCCACCATGTCCTCCTGAGGAGTCCCCCGAACTGTTTGAGCACATTGTTGGGTACATGTTCCAGGTGGATGCCCAGCATTTTGAAGGCTCTGATGATGATACCCAGCTAGAGGAAGGCAGTAGCGTGAGTACAGAGAGAGGGGATGCTCAAGAAGGACAGCAATCTGGCAGTCACGTTCCACCAGCTGCAGCATACTGCCAGGTTTGCTCCAGTGATGAAGAGGGAGGGGACGGTGAGGTCACTGACTCCACGTGGGTGCCTGATAGGAGAGAGGAGGAGGAGGCACATCTCCAACGCGGCAGGATGCCCTCCGGGGGCCAGGTTAAGGGCAGTTCACCGAATGAATCACACCGCAGAGCTCTGCCTGTGCAGGGCGCTGCCTCTGCACGTTATTCCAAAATTTCTTTGGTGTGGGCCTTTTTTGAGACGAGTGTATCAGATTGCAGCGCTGCTATTTGCAACATATGTCTCAAGCGTATCTCGCGTGGCCAAAACATCAGCCGCTTAGGCACCACATGCTTGACCAGACATATGTTGACCTGCCATGTAGCTCGTTGGCAAGCTTACCTCAAAGACCCACACCAAAGAACAAAGCGGACCTCTCTTTTGCTCCTCATCAGCTGGGATCTCCAACCCCACTAGACCTTCAGTCCTCTCTGAAACCTGCTCTGAGAGGAATGAAGGTTTAGAATTAGGTGTGTCACAGCCAAGTACTTGCGGGCACTCTACTAGCAGTACACCAATGTCCGATTGTAGCAGGCAAATTTCCCTGCCCCAGCTGCTGGACTGTCAAAAGAAGTTTACTCCCAGCCATCCACATGCCCAGCAGTTGAATGCTAGCTTGGCTAAATTGCTAGCACTTCAACTGCTGCCTTTTCAGTTGGTAGACTCGGCCCCCTTCCGTGAGTTTGTGCAATGTGCTGTTCCTCAGTGGCAGGTTCCCAAACGCCACTTTTTCTCACGGAAGGCGATTCCGGCTCTCTACCGACATGTGGAAGGCAATGTCCATGCCTCACTGGACAGAGCGGTCAGCGGTAAGGTGCATATTACTGCTGACTCATGGTCCAGCAGGCATGGACAGGGATGTTACCTGTCTTTTACGGCCCATTGGTTCACTTTTCTGGCAGCTGGAAAGGATGCAGGACAAGGTGCAGTAGTGTTGGAGATTGTTCCATCACCACGCCTCCAAAATGCTACTACTGGTTGTGACACACCTCTCTCCTCCACCCCCTCCTCTTCTTCCTCCATGGCCTCTTCCTGTGCTCTGTCCTCAGAACCAGCGGTGCTCCGTAGGCTTTCAAGGGGCTACGCAAGTACGCAGGCAAAAAGATGCCATGCCATGCTTGCGCTGGTTTGTTTAGGGGATAGGAGCCACACTGGGGCAGATATTTTGTCAGCTCTGCAGGGGCAGGCCGAGAGGGGGTTGATGCCACGCCAGCTTAAGCCAGGAATGGTGGTTTGTGACAATGGCACCAACCTCCTCTTCGCCCTCCGACAGAGACAACTGACCTATGTGCCCTGTATGGCTCACATCCTTAACCTGGTGGCGCAGCGGTTCTTGGGCAGGTACCCAGGCTTACAGGATGTCCTGAGGCAGGCCAGGAAAGTCTGTGTGCATATAATACCAGTGCTCGGCTGGCTGAACTCCAAAAGGAGTTTAACCTGCCCAAGAACCGCCTTATATGTGATATGCCCACCAGGTGGAACTCAATGTTGGCCATGCTGCAGCAGCTGCACATGCAGCAGAGGGCCATCAATGAGTACCTGTGCAACTATGGCACCAGGACAGGGCCAGGGGAGCTTTTTTTTTTCACCACGCCAGTGGGGCATGATCAGGGATGCATGCACTGTTCCTTCTGTCCCACCCATTACACAGGAAAAGGAGGAGGAGGAGGATTGTGTCAGCATGAAGGTGGAGCCTGGCACTCAGCATCAGCAGCAGCAGCAGTTTTTTAGGGATGATTTACAATCTCAAGAAACCCGTGGACATGTATGTGGCTGGGGATTATGTTGTCCTTAGTGACCCAGAGGACTCCGGACCGAATGCCTCAGCTAACCTATGCTGCATGGCCTCCCTGATCCTGCAAAGCCTGCGGAAGGATCCTCGTATACTTCAGAACAAGGAGAGGGACCATTACTGGCTGGCCACTCTCTTTGAGGGTACAAGGGTAAGGTTGCGGATCTTATCTTACCATCGCAGAGGGAGCAGAGGATGAGACATCTCCGGGAGGCCTTGCAGAAAGGTATGTGCCACGTGTTCACAGAGACTGGGAGGTTACAAACTCCTGGTCCTGGACGTGTTGCTGAGGCTTTGGTCAGTCACAGAAGGAGCGGTGGAGAAGGTGGCCGTCTGACCGATGCGTTCAGATAATTTTTTAGTCCGCAGCCCCAAGGTATGATCAGTTCCAGCAACCATCGCCAGCGTCTGATTTACATTGTGCAGAAATACCTAGGGGCAAGGTCAGACTTGGACACCTTTCCCACAAAAAAAAATCCTCTGGCTTACTGGGTCTTGAGGATGGATCACTGGCCAGAGCTTGCACAGTATGCAATTGAGCTACTGGCCTGTCCTGCATCCAGTGTTCTTTCGGAACGCACATTCAGTGCTGCTGGAGGCTTTGTAACCAATCATAGGGTGCGCCTGTCCACAAACTCAGTTGATCGACTGATCTTCATAAAGATGAATCAGTCTTGGATCAACACCAGCCTTCAAGCACCTGAAGCTGATGTAACCGAATAATTTTTTTTGAAAATGTCACATCCCTTCAAGACTGCCTATGCTGATGCTGAGTCACTGTCCTGTTATGTTGACTGACTATTCTCTTCCTCCTCAATGATCCTGCTGATAGCTTGGAAGAACATTTTTGGTTCTGGGTGCCTCCACCAGTGGCTAAGGCCCAATTTTTCAGCCCCTGTTTAAAAGGTGCATGTAATTACAATTTTTGATGCAATGCTTTGCAGCAGGACTCATTCCTGCATTCCAATTAGAGTATCTGGGAGAGGCTGCAGTGTCGTGGCACCAGTGCCTAAGGCCCAATTTTTCAGCACCTGTTTAACAGGGGCATGTAATTACAATTATTGATATAATATTTTAAAGCAGGGCCTGTTCCTACACCCACCGAGAGTAACTGTGAGGACTTGCAGTGTTGTGGCACCAGCACCACCACCACCATCACAACCACCAAAACGCCCAATTTTTCTACCACTGTTCAACAATGGCATGTAATTACAATTCTTGATATAATCGTTTACAGCAGGGTGCTCCAGCACCCACCAAGAGTCACAGTGTTGTGGCAACACCAACACCTTAGGCCCAAATTTCTGCAGAGCATATAGGGCAGACCCCTACTTTCAAACATCCAACTTACAAACGTCTCCTACTTGCAAACGGAATGAGACAACAGGAAGGGAGATGAAAAAAGACGGGAGGCAAAATAAATTATACAGGGGTGATAACCCTTCCCTATGTTGGAGCTACATTTTAAAAATGTACCAGTTCAAAATTACAAACAGATTCTACACAACACAACAAACCTACACCCTCCCTGTCTTGTTTGTCCTGTATACTGCTGTTCTGAGTATATAGGGTCTGGGGGCCCCACGTCTTTCCTTTTTTTAATTTGGGTACGGGGTTCCCCTGAATATCCGTACAAGACCCAAAGGGGCTGGTAATGGGCAGGGGGGGGGGGGGCTACCCATGCAATTTTTCTCAATGGTTTTCATCCATATTGCCGGAACTAGACATGACATTAAAACCACAAGCAGTTTGAAATGATGTTATTTCCGTTAAATGTCATTTTGTGCAGGGACTGTTCTAAACACGGGAAACACGTGCCACTTCACGGGCATACTATAGACACCCTCCAGGCACGATATTTAAAGGAATATTTCACTTTTTTTCACTTTAATCGTCATTAAAATCAGTGCTTCCGAGAAAACTTCCATTTTTAAAAAAACTTTGGCATTGATCCATGTCCCCTGGGGCAGGATCCCCACACCCTTTTTAGGACAATATCTTGCATATTAGCCTTTAAAATTGGCACTTTTGATTTGAAATGTTCGAGTCCCGTAGACTTTAATGGGGTTCTAAAGTTCGTACGAATTTTCGGTCCGTTCGAAGGTTCTGGTGCGAACCGGACCGGGGGGTGTTCGGCTCATCCCTAGTGGTGACTCATTGTTCTTTCAGTGTACTGTGTTCTAACAAATATGATTCTTTAACTCAGTAAGGCCCCTTTAACACTGGGGCGCTTTGCAGGCACCACAGCGCTAAAAATAGCGCCTGCAAAGTGCCCTGAAACAGCTGCTGCTGTGTCTCCAGTGTGAAAGCCCGGGGGCTTTCATACTGGAGCGGTGCGCTTGCAGGATGGAAAAAAAAGTCCTGCAAGCTGCATCTTTGGAGCGCTGTAGTAGCGGTGTATTTGCGGGCGGTTTTATCCCTTTTTCGGCAGAGTGAACTGTTTCTAATGGATCAGTTCACTCAGATGATTCGATTCAATCAGTTCACTGGAAAGAACCCTATCTCTCATCCCTCAATCCCCCTCTCTCTCTCGCTCATCCCTAATCCCCCCTCTCTCTCTCTCATCCCCAACCCCCCTTCTCTCTTTCTCTCATCCCCAACCCCCCTTCTCTCTTTCTCTCATCCCCAATCCCCCCCTCTCTCTCTCTCTCTCTCTCTCTCTCTCTCATCCCTAATCCCCTCTCTCTCTCTCTCTCTCTCATCCACAATCCCCCCTCTCACCCCCCTCTCTCTCTCTCATCCCCAATCCCCCCTCTCTCTCTCATCCCCAATTCCCCTCTATTTATTTCTCATCCCCAATCCCTCTCTCTCTCCCTCTCTCATCCCCAATCCCCAGTCTCTTTATCTCTCATCCCCAATCCCCCACCTCTATATCTCTCTCCCCAATCCCCTCTCTCTCTCTCTCATCCACAATCCCTAACCCCCTCTCTCTCTCATCCCCAATCCCCCCTCTCTCTCTCTCTCTTCCCCAACCTCTCTCTCTCTCTCTCTCTCTCTCTCTCTCTCTCTCTCATCCCCAATCTCTCCTCTCTCTCACCCCCAATCCCCCCCCCCTCTCTCTCATCCCCAATCCCCTCTCTCTTTCTCTCTCATCCACAATCCCTCCCTCCCAGCAGTTAAATGTAATCATATTGCTACACTTAGAGGCGCCTCTCTTCTCTTTTATACTCTGTAGCTCCTGCTGGATTTTGCATCTAATCCCCTTGTGGAGGCTTCCATTTGTGGATGGACACAACCTATGACATTGCTATAATCTTTTTATATGGACTATAAACTGAAGGACCTATGAATAAATGGTTGTGGAAAGAATTATTTGAGTTTCCAGTATTTCTTATGGGGAAATTTGCTTTGATATACAAGTGCTTTGGATTACAAGCATGTTTCTGGAAGGAATTATGCTCCCAATCTAAGGATTTACTGTACCAACAATACAAACTGCATTAATACAAGCTCAGCAGAAGGAGGAGTGCAAATACATTGACAGCAATATGCCACGTAGATACATTGTATCAAGAAACTTTTACTAAAACAAAAATATAAAAGAAAGTGCAAGTAAGTAATATGGGGAAAAATGCAAGTGAAGCCACAATAAAAAGAAAGTGCAATCAAATAAAATATGAGTAAGTGATAAATATTACACAGAAAAATAAAAAAACGATGGATGTTGCTAAAATTAATATTACTGAATAGCCAATTGAAATTGTATTATAATTATGATAATAATAATAGCATAAAAGAAGACATACATTTTTTTTCACAATACTGTGTTGAGCTCACAACTCTCATTGAGACCTTTAGGAGAGAATGTATGAAGCTTGTATATCCCTAAGGTCTCCCAAAGTTTGTGAAAACATTCTGCAAGGAAAGACTGCTCGGTATGACTTCTATGATCCATCCCCTAAGACTCAAAGCAGAACTACCATGCTGGAGAGGGATGGAAATGTCCCTCATCTGACTCATTCAGCTGTATGTGTTCTGACTTGCATGTCAAATTACAAACCATTTTTCAGTATAGTAGTGTGGTGAAGAACTGGCTGAAAAGCAAAGAGGAGACAGAGCGGAGGATGTCACTGCAAATTCTCTTCAAACCAGCACAGTGAAGAAGTACAGAGACCAGTTTTAATCTCACTGGCATCATGCTTGTCTGAAAAAACAAAATATATACAGCTAGGAAAACAGCATTTTCAGAAGGTGGTCAGCAATGCAACCCCTACTTCACCTATTGAAGGTTTCTATGCAGCAAGAAAATGAAGCTCTGGCAGCACACAAGTGATTTGACTGCAATGGTAGAGAAAAGTCCAGGAGACAAAGCATCATGTGTGATTAGATTGTCACTATGCCAGCCTATGCACTGGGCAACAGTGTGCAGATTCATATGTACGTGACTCTAACATTTTCCTTCCCACTAAGCTCCCTTAAGGCTTAACAATAGAAATGTATGACACAAATTATTGAAGATTTCTATTCATGAATACGTCATTAAGTGAAATCTAAATATCTGAATTTTACCTGGTATCAGCCACGTGGAGTCCCTGCGCATCATAGCTATGACTGTGAGATGGAGAAGTAACACAATAAGCCAATTAGTTGTTCTCATGTGCTGACAAGGAGCAGACTGATAGGAGGAGAGAGCAAAGTGACAGATGAGCTCATAGGTCCACTGCTTCTCCATTCATTGTCCTGTCACAAGCTGGGGGAAAGCAAGACCCGTAAGTGCTAGCACAGGTCTGATGTCCTGACACAGTAATGAGTGCATGCTTGCTGTAGAGGAAAAGTAGTAACATGGTGGGGAGACAGGAAATCTTGCAGGTGGTAATTGCAGGCCTTAGGAAGGGGGTGGCTCACTGGGTGCCCCATCTTTTAGGTCCCATAGCAGCTGTGTAGGTTGATTTCCTCTGTGTACCATCCAAGCAGTGGACACTGATCTCCATTCACTCTGAAGTGTTCATCTGTGACTCTTATGTTCTGTCTGCAGGGGCGTAACTATAGGGGGTGCAGCAGTCGCGACCGCAACCGGGCCCTGTGATGCAGGGGGCCCATGCAGCCCCCTCTACATATGGCCAGCAGCAGCATAGGCAGCTAGGGGTACCAGTGCACCATGCACACAGGTGGTGGAGGTGGAGGGTGACTAGCAGAGCTCCATGCTCGACTATCGCACTGGCTGCTCTTTAGTTGTGCATTCCCCGCATGACCTGTGTCCTCGGCCGGCTCCTCAGAGTACCCCTCTCCTGCTCCATGCATTGCCGCTCAGTCCGATGTCTGTTATCCCCAGCCAGAGTCCCCCCCCCTGAGTCCGGCCCACACTGCACTGCATACTTCCCGGGTAAACAAACTTTAAGCACACAGATGCAGTGCAGCCCTATGAGAGCCCCCCAGAGGACACTGCAGGCTTGTCTGCCAGACCCCCTCCTACCCCGTCATACACAGATGATGAAAGGTCTTTCTGGGAGATATGCTGATCACCCGTCCAGCACACTGGATGGATCCCAGGCCAACATGGATGAGTGTGCGACCTACAGCTTGGTCATGGTGAGTGAGAAGACCTCATCCCCCACACACTATTACATACCCCCTCCATCTCCCCCTGGGTACAGGGACCCCTTCTCACGTGGGGACAGGGACCCCCTCCTCCCCTGGGGACAGGGACCCCTTCCCACCTGGGGTCAGTAACTTCATCTGCCCTGGAGAAAAGGACCTCATCTCTTCTGGGGACGGGGACCCCATCCTGCCTAAGGACTGTCCCCCAATGGGGCACCTAAAAAATGTAAAAATAATAGGCAAAAAAACTACTGATACCAGTGGTGGAACTACAGGGCTCACAAAGGTCATACCTGGTACCACGCCCTCGAGTTCCACCATCGCACTCGGAGGGAAGGGCCCTGGCTGGGGTTCAGGGGGGCCCTTTATGGTTTCTTGCATCGGGGCCCTGAAGGTTCTAGTTACGCCACTGTCTGTCTGATTTCTACACCAATAATGATAAATATCAGATTTCATGTTCCTCTAATGTCTGATCTCTGTATTGTTTTTAGGATTTTGTGAGAAACTCAGAACATCCACAGTTCCTTTGGTCTTTGTTTTAGTTGGAGCAACAATATTAGTAACTGTGATCCTCATCCTGTCTTCTCTGTCTGTAAGAAGTAAGTCTTAATTTTACTAATAAGTAAACAAGGCAGAATCTGAGAAAAAGAAAAATCAATGTTTCAAAAAGCAGTTCCAATCCTTACAAAATGGATACATATAATATTACACTGTGTATGTGTATCCTTGTATGTGCCTGCGTGGGTTTCCTCCCACACTCCAAAGACATGCTGGTAGGTTATAGTGTATGTAGTATATGCATGACTATGAGTTTAGGGGCCTTAGATTGTAAGCTCCTTGGGGGGGTCTGATGTGAATGTACAATATATGTGAAGTGTTGCGTAAATTGACAGCACAATATAAGTACATATAATAAAAAAATAAATACAAATTTTAGAAATAGGAGGAAAGGCTACACCCACATGAGTGTCTGAATTGTGCATAGAATCTGGCAGATTGTGCCCCCTTCTTTCATTTTTCATAGCTTGGAAATCGTAACTGCCCATACACTAGTAGATTTTTGAACCAATTTTCTTAAAAACATTCTTATGAAAATTCTCAGAACATTTGATGACTTGATAAATGTTGTTCCAAAGTCCTTAAATTTTTTGTTTGCTGTAAAGGCAGAAGGTTTTTTTTTCTATCTTAATGCATTCTTTACAATAAGATAAAAAAAACCTCCTGTGTGCAGCAGCCCCCCTCAGTCCCCCTAATACTTACCTGAGCCCCATCTCGATCCAGCCACTTTGCATAAGAGATTTGGCTGTCCGAACTCTCCCTCCTGGTTGGCTGAGACAGCAGCAGGCGCCATTAGCTCCCGCTGCTGTCAATGAGGTCAGTGAGCCAATGAGGAGAGAGGGGGGAGGGACCAAGCCTCGGCTCCGTGTCTGAATGGACACACAGAGCAGCTGCTCACCTCGGGTGCCCCCATAGCTGCTTGCTGTGGGGGCACTTAACAGGAGGGAGGGGCCAGGAGAGATGAAGAGGGACCTGAGAAGAGGAGGATCTGGGCTGCTCTGTGCAAAACCACTACATAGAGCAGGTAAGTATATGTGTGTTACTTTTATATAAAAAAAAAACAAAAAAAAAAACAAGACTTTACAATCACTTTAACATTCAACGGTGGAATGAATGGACTTTCTCAAATGGAAAACACATTTACTGTTAGAAATGTGTTAGTCAAAATAATTTTTCTTGATCCTTCAGATTTTCTTATCAATTTGGTTGAAAATAAACGACTTGACCCCACTAACCATTTGAAAATTGTACCAACATTCTTAAAACAAAAACATTTCAAACAGATTTCTACTAGTGTATGGCCGGCTTTAGCCTGGTCCTCCCGTTAGGGACCCTAAAATGTATCTAATCTAAGCTGACCAGACATCCCCAGTTTTCAGTGACAGTCCCCGGACTGAGGACACTGTCCATGGACAAAGTCTGTCCCTGGTTTTGTCCCCGGATTTAGCACCGAATTAACGTAAACAGGGCATTGCATGCAGGGTGAGAAATAGCCTGGTGGCCCGGATGCCGATGCCCCCTGCTGGAGGACGATCTCACTGCCACTCCTGCTGGTTGTCAGTGGAGGAGAGGCAGAGCCAAAAATTGACTGTGTGAACAGCTGAGACCAGGAGGTGAGCAGATGTGGGGGGGGATCTTTTTGAGGGCAGTGAGGGAGCAGGGGCCAGAGCTGATGCAGCTGCATTGAGAGATGGAGAGTTTAGCTGTAGTGGGGGGAGGGCTAAGAGGTGGCTGCAGAGATAATCTGTAAGAGAAGGGTGCAGAGGTGAGCTATGGATGTGAGGGCAGAAGTGTCCTCTGTACATAGAAAACTTCTGAACCCTGCACTCTATATGCCTAACACCATCCTGTATATTATGCAGTCCTTTGCCCGGCGCTCTGTGTATTATGCAGTCCTGTGCCCAGCGCTCTGTGTATTATGCAGTCCTGTGCCCAGCGCTCTGTGTATTATGTAGTCCTGTGCCCAGCACTGTGTATTATGTAGTCCTGTGCCCAGCACTCTGTGTATTGTACAGTCCTGTGCCCAGCGCTGTGTTTTATGCAGTCCTGTGCCCAGCGCTCTGTGTATAATGTAGTCCTGTGCCCAGCGCTCTGTGTATTATGCAGTCCTGTGCACAGCGCTCTGTGTATTGTGCCATCCTGAGCCCAGCACTGTGTATTATGTAGTCTTGTGCCCAGCACTCTGTGTATTATACAGTCCTGTGCCAGACATTCTGTGTATTATGCAGTCCTGTGCCCAGCTCTCTGTGTATTATACAGTCCTGTACCCAGGGCTCTCTGTATTATACAGTTCTGTGCCCAGCACTGTGTATTATGCCACCCTGTGCCCAGCACTGTGTATTATGCAGTCGTGAGCCCAGCGCTCTGTGTATTATGCAGTCCTATGCCCAGTGCTCTGTGTATTATGCAGTCCTGTGTACAGCGCTCTGTGTATTATGCCACAGTCCTGTGTCCAGCACTGTGTATTATGTAGTCCTGTGCCCAGCACTGTGTATTATGTAGTTCTGTGCACAGTGCTCTGTGTATTATGCAGTCCTGTGCCCAGCACTGTGTATTATGTAGTTCTGTGCCCAGCACTCTGTGTATTATACAGTCCTTTGCCCATCGCTGTGTTTTATGCAGTCCTGTGCCCAGCGCTCTGTGTATTATGCCATCCTGTGCCCAGCACTGTGTATTATGTAGTCCTGTGCCCAGCACTCTGTGTATTATGCAGTCCTGTGCCAGACGTTCTGTGTATTATGCAGTCCTGTGCCCAGCTCTCTGTGTATTATGTAGTCCTGTGCCCAGCTCTCTGTGTATTATGTAGTCCTGTGCCCAGCGCTCTGTGTATTATGCAGTCCTGTACCCAGGGCTCTGTGTATTATACAGTCCTGTGCCCAGCACTGTGTATTATGCAGTCCTGTGCCCAGCACTCTGTGTATTATGCAGTTCTGTGCCCAGCACTCTGTGTATTATGCAGTTCTGTGCCCAGCACTCTGTGTATTATGCAGTCCTGTGCCCAGTGCTCTGTGTATTATGTAGCCCTGTACCCAGTGCTCTGTGTATTATGTAGTCCTGTGCCCAGCGCTCTGTGTATTATGCAGTCCTGTACCCAGGGCTCTGTGTATTATACAGTCCTGTGCCCAGCACTGTGTATTATGCAGTCCTGTGCCCAGCACTCTGTGTATTATGCAGTTCTGTGCCCAGCACTCTGTGTATTATGCAGTTCTGTGCCCAGCACTCTGTGTATTATGCAGTCCTGTGCCCAGTGCTCTGTGTATTATGTAGCCCTGTACCCAGTGCTCTGTGTATTATGTAGTCCTGTGCCCAGCACTGTGTGTATTATGCAGTTCTGTGCCCAGCGCTCTGTGTATTATGTAGTCCTGTACCCAGAGCTCTGTGTATTATGTATTTCTGTGCCCAGCTCTCTGTTTATTATGTATTTCTGTGCCCAGCACTCTGTGTATTATGTAGTCATGTACCCAGCGCTCTGTATATTATGTATTTCTGTGCCCAGCACTCTGTGTATTATGTAGTCATGTACCCAGCGCTCTGTGTATTATGTATTTCTGTGCCCAGCACTCTGTATATTATGTAGTCATGTACCCAGCGCTCTGTATATTATGTATTTCTATGCCCCCGGATTTCATTTTAAAAATCTGGACACCTTAATCTAATACCACAAGCAAAAACATTTAATATAGTGCAGCTTTCTAGTTCTTGAGTGTGAGGCTGTATTAGGTTCTTTTTTCTTTTATTTTTACTTGGTGATCCTGCAAATAAGACTCTCCCTGACACTTCATGTCTAGACTTATTCTTCATTGTAACTATAGAAGGAGCCATGGTGGTCACACGGGCTGGACTACAAGCATGTTTGCCTTTGTTCACCTTGAATACATGGTGGGTTTATGTGGCTTGTAGTGTACACAATATAGTAGTTTGCAAGACAGACATAAGTTTCTTTGTTCTTTTTTAACAGCTTCTACACAAAGTGACAAGGACCTCCAAAGTCTGGAAATATCAACAGGTATTTTCACAGTTTGTGCTGCTTGAGCCCACAACAGATACAGTGTCCCCGATTTATAGATTTATTAAAAGAAAAGGGTGTGCTCACTTTTTTTTGTTTACCAACGATTTTTATTTTTGTTTAACCACTTAAGGACCGCCGCATGGCAATGTACGTCGGCACAATGGCACCGACAGGCACAAGCATGTACATGTACATGCTTGCCTTCCAGCGGGTGGGGGGTCCGATGTGACCCCCTCCCGCTGGCTGCTGCGGTCTGTTTCGCTTCAGGAGCGATCCGGGATGAGGGGATGGCCGGTGGTTTCTGGCCATCCCCTCTCGATCGCTCCTGGCGAATGAGAAGCTTCCCCCCGCTGTGTAGTGTAAACACAGGCAGGGAGGAAGTGATGTCATTCTCCTCGGGGCGGTCGATTGACCGGACTGCGATGAGAACACATAGTAAGTGCACCAAACACTACACTGACATGTAGGTACACACAGGCACACAAATCACCCCCCGATCACCCCCCTCCCAGTCACAGTGTCACTGATTGCAGTGATCATTTATTTACTGATCACTGCATTTAGTGTCGGTTGTGACAGTAAAAAGTGTGAGGGCAGTTAGTGTTAGGTCCAGGGTAGCCCCCTACCCCTCCAATAAAGGTTTAACCCCCTGATTGCCCCTAGAGTTAACCCTTTCACCCCCTTTTGCCAGTGTCACTAAGCAATCGTTTTTCTGATGGCTGCATTAGTGTCACTGGTGCCGCTAGGTAGCTAGTTATTTTTTTAGGTTTTTATAGCGCTAGGTACATCCATATACTACCCAATAAAGGTTTTACCCCCCTGATTGCCCTTACAGTTAACCCTTTCACCAGCGATCACCGTATAAGTGTCACTGGTGACGCTGGTTAGCCAGTTAGTTATTTAGGTTCCCCGTCAGGTTTTTATATAGCATCAGGGAACCCCATATACTACCTAATAAAGATTTTAACTCCCTGATTGCCCCTAGTTAACCCTTTCACCAGTGATCACCATATAAGTGTTACGGGTGACTCTGACTTGGATGGGTGACTGTGCTTTTTATAGCATCAGGGCACCCCCCATTTATTACCCAATAAAGGTTTAACCCCCTGATCACCCGGCAGGTGATATCAATTAGGTTTTAGGGTCAGGGTCTGCGTCGCCCCAGGCAGCGCTAGGTTAGTGCCAGTACCGCTAACACCCACGCGCAAAGCATACACCTCCAGTAGTGATATAGAATCTGAACAGATCAATATCTGATCTGATCAGATCTATACTAGCTTCCCCAGAAGTTTAGGGTTCCAAAAAAACGCATTGTTAGCGGGATCAGCCCAGATACCTGCTAGCACCTGCGTTTTGCCCCTCCACCCAACCCACCCAAGTGCAGTATCGATCGATCACTGTCACTTACAAAACACTAAACACATAACTGCTGCGTTCGCAGAGTCAGGCCTGATCCCTGCAATTGTTAACAGTTTTTTTTGGTAGCGTTTTATATTTAAATCCTGAAGGCAGTACTTGGTTTTCGGGGTCCTGTACGTGGCTAGGCTCCCAAAAAGTCCCCCACATGTGGTTTCCCCGTACTCGGGAAAAGAAGCAGAATTTATTTTGGGGTGTAATTTCACTTATGCCCATAGCATGTGTGAGCAATATATCATTTAGTGACAACTTTGTGCAAAAAAAAAATTGTAATATTCCTGCAACTTGTGGCAAAATATAAAATATTTTATGGACTCAACATGCCTCTCAGTAAATAGCTTGGGGTGTCTACTTTCCAAAATGGGGTCATTTGGGGGGGTTTGTGCTATTTTGGCATTTTATGGCCTTCGAAACTGTGATAGGTAGTGAAGAGTGAAATCAAAAATTTGCACCCTTATGCCGCGTACACACAATCAAACAAGCGGATGGAAAAGTCCGGCAAACTGAAGTCCGCCGGACAACCCCCCCGTGTGTAGCCTCCGGCATACTTTTTTGACCCGAAAGTACGGCGGACTTAGAAAGTAGTTTTGCACTCCAATCTTCCCGCCGGACTCGCATTTCGGCGGACAATCCAGCCGTGTGTGTGCCAGTCCGCCGTACTTTTGAAATGAGCGGACTTTTCCCGCCCGGAGAAAAGTCCGCTCATTTCGAGCGGGTCTCCAGGTAGGCGGGGCCCGCGAAGGAGACGTTGCTGGCCCCGCCACCTGGTACGGACTTAAAGGGGAACCCAACGGCGAAAAAATCGGCGTGGGGTTCCCCCCAGGTCCACATCAGACCCTTGTCCGAGCACGCTACCCGGCCAGCCAAGAAAGGGGGGGACGAGCAAGCGCCCCCCCTCCAGAGCCGTACCATGCCGTGTGCCCTCAACATGGGGGGTGCCTTGAGGAAGGGGGCGCCACGCGCCCCCCCACCCCAAAGCACCTTGCCCCCATGTTGATGAGGACAAGGGCCTCTTCCCGACAACCCTGGCCATTGGTTGTCGGGGTCTGCGGGCGAGGGGCTTATCGGAATCCGGGAGCCCCCTTTAATAAGGGGCTTATCGGAATCCACTGTCACCGCCCCGGCCGCCGCCTTCTGTTCTTCTGTTCTTCTCTTCAAATGTTGCCTCGTCGAGTCCTCTGCTCACAATGGCTCTGACCGGGTGCGCGGCGACTTATATAGGGACATTGCCGGATGATGTCCCCGCCCATTATGGTGTCACAGTCCCAGAGGATGCTGGGACTGTGACATCATAATAGGCGGGGACATCATTCCCTGATGTCTCTATATAAGTCGCCGCGTGCCCGGTCCCCATCATTGTGAGCGGAGGACTCGACTAGGCAACATCTGAAGAAGAACAGAAGGCGGCGGCGGCGGCGACAGCCTGTAAAAGAGCTATAAGAAGGCGCGGTGGCCCGGCAGAAGAACCGAAGAGGGGGACAAGACCCCCGAAGTCGGAAGAAGAGGCCGCGGCGAGGAAGAAAGCCGGGCTAGTAAAAGAGCTACAAGAAGATAGTGGAGGAGTCCGGCGAGAAGACCCCCGAAGACGGAAGACCCCCGGAGCTGTGCAATAAACTATTTTATCTTTTGTGTGTTGTGTTTTTTTTGTACTTTATTTTACAGGTGAATGGGTAGGGGTACGTTGTACCCCATACTCATTCACATAGGGTGGGGGGCCAGTATCCGGGGGCCCCCTTATTAAAGGGGGCTTCCGGATTCTGATAAACCCCTCGCCCGCAGACCCCAACAACCAACGGCCAGGGTTGTCGGGAAGAGGCCCTTGTCCTCATCAACATGGGGACAAGGTGCTTTGGGGTGGGGGGGGCGCGCAGCTCGCCCCCCCCCTTTCCTGGCCGGCCGGGTAGCGTGCTCGGACAAGGGTCTGATGTGGACCTGGGGGGAACCCCACGCCGATTTTTTTCGCCGTTGGGGTTCCCTTTAAGTCCATACCAGGTGGCGGGGCCAGCGACGTCTCCTTCGAGGGCCCCGCCTACCTGGAGACGCGCTCGAAATGAGCGGACTTTCCTCCGCGTGCGTAGGCGAGTCCGTTCATTTCAAAAGTAGGGCGGATAGTACGGCGGACTTAGTATGCCGTATTAGTTCACTGAAAAAGTGCCGTGTGTGGGCAAGTAGCCCGTTCAGAAAGACCGACGGACAGTCTGGCGGGAAGTCCGCCAGACTAAGTCCGTCGGATAGTCCGCTACGTGTGTACGCGGCATTAGAAATCCTGAAGGCAGTGATTGGTTTTCGAGGTGCCGTACATGGCTAGACTCACAAAAAGTCCCACATATGTGGTATCCCTGTACTCAGAAGAAGCAGCAGAATATATTTTGGGGTGCAATTCCACATATACCTATGGCATGCGTGAGCAATATATCATTTAGTGACAACTTTTTGTAAACTTTTTTTTTTCTTGTGTCATTATTCAATCACTTGGGACAAAAAAAATTATATTCAATGGGCTCAACATGCCCCTCAGCAATTTCCTTGGGGTGTCTACTTTCCAAAATGGGGTCATTTTGGGGGGGGGGTTGTACTGCCCTGCCATTTTAGCACCTCAAGAAATGAGATAGGCAGTCATAAATTAAAAGCTGTGTAAATTCCAGAAAATGTACTCTAGTTTGTAGACGCTATAACTGTTGCGCAAACCAATAAATATACGCCTATTGACATTTTTTTACTAAAGACATGTGGCTGAATACATTTTGGCCTAAATGTATGACTAAAATTTAGTTTATTCGATTTTTCTTATAACAAAAAGTAGAAAATATCATTTTTTTTTTTTTTTTTTTTTCAGTCTTTTTCCTTTTATATCGTAAAAAATAAATATCGCAGAGGCAATCAAATACCATCAAAAGAAAGCTCTATTTGTGGGAAGAAAAGAACGCAAATTTCATTTGGGTACAACATTGTATGATCGCGCAATTACCAGTTAAAGCAGTGCAGTGCGAAATTGTAAAAAGACCTCTGGTCCTTAGGCTGACAATTGGTCCGGGGCTTAAGTGGTTAATATGAAAATGAGAACAATCAATTTACAATGCAAAGTCATAGACATCATAAGTATAAACCATTATGATATAGTCCAGTAGTACATACATAAGAAACGTAAATGGTTACAGTTTTAGAAATAACATTAACAGTATCCTTTTGACTGCCCTATTTTTTGGAATCAAAACTTCTGTTATTCTTAAAATGAGAGTATCTTAGGAGTGTCTCTATTTTGATTCTACATACCTAAAGAAGAAAAGAAAAACAACAAAAAAAAGAAAAGGGTGAGGGGGGAAAGAGGGGAGAAGAGGGGTGAATAAGGGTGTGTTCTGGCATAATGACGGCTGGGCACTATTCATAAGAACAACCATTAACCTTGGGTTTTACTGATCAAAGGATGACCAGGAGGCCCATTTTCTTTCAAATATTGGCATAGTATCCATTAAAGTGTGGTGAATTCTCTCCATAAGCCTGATCGCCTACATGCGTCTTATTACCTGGTCCCAGGGAACCAGCGGCGATCTCCAGTGCAGGGCCATTGTCCAGTGCACCGCACTGAAGAGCGTATGGGCC
Organism: Lithobates pipiens; assembly: GCF_037356315.1. Taxonomy (NCBI): domain Eukaryota; kingdom Metazoa; phylum Chordata; class Amphibia; order Anura; family Ranidae; genus Lithobates; species Lithobates pipiens. The sequence goes on from NW_027507787.1 coordinate 228,308,172, forward strand.
AGCTTCTGGGCCGGGGGGCGCCCCCGGGAGGTCCGCAAACAGAAGGCCCATCTGGTAGGTAATCGTTTATTGTATTCCTGTGATTTGGGCCAAATTATTAGCTACTTTTGGGCAATAGGATCCTGCAACTCCAAAAAATATGGACTAGGGTACCCCTGTCCGGACATCCTTGGAAGCAGCCCCCCAGGACCAAGGGTTTAAGTTTGTTCAATCTTGAGGGGGTATAATACCATCTAGTGTGGAGTTTTATCACTGTTTCCCTATCTGCCAAGGATTTTGTGCATTTTCTCATATTTGATATCATATCCAACCACACATCACAAGCTATATCCAGGCCTGTTTCTGTCTCCCAGCCAAGCATAGCTTGTGACTTCGCGGGGAGATCTAAGTCATTGAGAAGTTGATACACTGTAGAAATAGTACCTTTGTCCCTAGAGGAGGACCGACATAAAAGTTCAAATGTGTTTGGTGTATTCGAACTCTCTCTTTGATAATGGGAAGCATAAAAATGTCGGATCTGCAGGTATTTATATTTTTCCTCCCTGGGTAGACCATGCTGCTCCTGCAGGAAGGCAAAAGAGCTAAAGGGGCTTCTTGGGACAGTGCCTCTAAGGTGGTTAAGTCTTTCTGTATCCAATGTACAAATCTATTGGGAGTGTTGTAGGACGCTTGGAACCTGGGGTCTCCCAGGAATGAGGCCAGGGGGTTAGGGCATATGATTTCTTGTATAAGGACCATAGTTGTAGTGATTGGGCGACCAATCCATTTAGAGTTGCTAAGTGCTTGGCCCGAACTTCTTCTACCCAGAGAAGACCCAGGAGGTAATAAGGATTCACAGAGGTTCTCTTGAATGGAAGCCATGGGACCATTCCCGGGGGGAGTGCCATTGTGCAATTTGTATCAGCCTGAGACATAATATAGCTACAAATGCGGGAGCCCCAGGCCCCCCAGCGCTGCTGGTCTAAAGAGAAGTTTTTTGTTCAGCCTAGGTTTTTTGTTTTGCCAAACAAACGTATTGACCTCTTTTTGAATAGTATCTATAGTTTGACGTGAAACATATAAAGGTAAGGATCTAAAATAAAAGAGAAGTTTAGGGAGTATAGACATCTTGATGGCCTGTATCCTACCCAAAAATTATATATGATACTTATCCCATATATGTAGTAATTGTTTAACATGAGCAAAGTATAGCTTGGGCAGGGATGTGGCATGTTTAATACCCAAGTAGGGTAATGTTGCCGTGCATAGAGATTATCCAAAACTTGATTGAATACCCATTAGTAGGGATGAGATGAACACCCCCCGGTTCGGTTCGCACCAAAACCTTTGAACGGACCAAAAATTTGTACAAACTTTAGAACCCCATTGAAGTCTATGGGACTCAAACGTGCTAATTTTAAACAGAACAACACCAGCAAAAAGGGGTATCTCCAGGTGTATACTGTGCAGGAGGCACACAACACCCACTGTAACAGCGCTAGGTTCCCAAACAAAAAGACACTGTCCCTGACTATCTTGTTCTTTCCCTGCACGCCAACACACTACACAAGGCCGCCGCACTTGCGGCCTTATATAGCGTGGGGCGTGTACTAAACCCCCCTGAGCTATAATTGGCCTGTGGCCAATTATGGCTCTCCTCGCTGCCGGCGCTGTGATTGCCCGAGCATGTGGGGTCACAGTGCATGCTTGGCCAATCGTGAGCCAGCAATGCACTGTTATAGCGTAGTGCATTGTGGGCCATTCGCGCCACACGAATATGGTACGAACGGTCCACAAAGTTCTGAATTCGCCGAACAAGCGAACGGCCCATGTTCGAGTCGAACACCAAGCTCATCCCTACCCGTTAGTGTATGTTGCAGAATGTTAATTGGTGGAGTGCAGCACATTTTGATAGATTAACTCCCAGGCCTGACAGACTGTGGAAGGTGTTTAACACAGGGATCAGGTTTGGCAAAGAGACCAGATAAAAAAAGAAGTACATCGTCTGCGTAAATGCTTCATTTAAAATCCTGTTCCCCCTTCATAATATAACCCCCAATGTTGGGATTCAAACAAATCGCTGTGGCCAGAGGTTCAATCGCCAGGGCGAAAAGCAGGGGGGATAGGGGACATCCCTGCTGATCCCCCTGCCCAGATGGAAATATTCTGAGGTGCAACCCGTCAATATAATTTGAGTGCAAGGGTGGTAGTATAGAGCCCTGAAACCATGCAAAAACTCCCCCCTAAAACCAAATTTGGACAGGACGGAGTCTAAATAAGGCCAGGTGACACTATCAAATGCCTTATGTACATCTAGGCTTAATAGAAAAACTTTTCTGGAGTATAAATTTGCGTCTTGAATTATATTGGATGCTAAACGGATATTATCAGTGATTTGCCTAGAGGGGATAAAGCCTGTCTGGTTAGGGGACATCAGTGTGGGGATTATCGTTGAGAGCCTGTCGGCAAGAAGGCGGCTGAAGAGTTTCAAATCACTGTTTATCACCAAAATTGGTCGGTAGTTTTGGGGGAGGGAATGATCCTTGTTTGGCTTGGGTATCAGGGAAATGTTCGCAAGTAACATGTCTTCAGGGAAAGTGTGACTTTCTAGAAAGTGTTTAAAGAGTTTTACTTAATGGGGGATCGGGTGTGCCCACTTAGAATTTTCACTTATCTTAGTGAATGAGGAGGAACAAAGTGAAGAATCACTTTGAAAAGAACACCCAATCATGTACAAAGAAAATATAAAGAAAACTGTATTTTGCTTGAATGCGTTTTAATGCCTTCTCAATGGGTTCCCCCTTTAGCCATAGCATTCTACTTACACCAAAGTTTGTTTGGGAAGTCCGTTTGATCTGGGCATATTGTTATTGACTCGTTATTTGCTGCATAGTGTTGCTGACTGTTTCTTTAGACTGTTTCAACCAAGTCCTGGATATTTATGCAGGTCTTGGCTGATTAATGTTAACCCAAACGTTATTTTTCTTGAAGTAAACTAAAAGAACAGAACTGTGTTGTGTATTATTATCAGGTTATTCTAATTACCACAGAGTGGCCAGAGGGGCTGGGACAGTTTGCTGGGGCTGAGAGGCAGAACAACGTATTGAACCAATAATCAACAGCAGCTCCTCTGGGGGTTTGCTACACTTGTATTCTCTCCCTGTCAGAGTAGAGGTGTCAGGCTGTTAGGCCCCCATAGAGGCTGTCCTTTTTGTGCCTGAGTTTGCTGCTAGTAGCAGATACCGAAGAACCTTATATAACATAGATGCTCTTAGAATTTCATGAAAGAAATCTAATGGTTTAATTTAATACCAGCAGCCTGGCCCTGGATAATATCGGTTATCAACTCTGAGCTCTGGTAAGAGACCGGTCAGCCTCCATGGGGACCTTCTGTTAGACTCTAGGCTGACAGTTCTGCTCTGGCAAGGAGAAAATAACAGTACACAGCAGCCACACCCATCACTGAGAGTTCAGGCTGCACTAACATCACTAAATAGAAGATTCTGATTCCTACATATACCAACAGGGCTGCTTTATCATGGGGCCCATACAGCCTTCCTGTTTTCTTTAAGGCTGGGTTCACATTATTGCTGCATGCTCACAGCTGGGGGTCCGGTGCGTCCTGGTTCACTGTTTAAGTTCCAATTTCAGCCCAAATTTTTGTCTGAATTCGGACCTAAAATGACCAAAAGAAGCACAGGACCCCTGTGCAAATTTGCACAGGAGCCACAGCGGGGATATGTGATCCGGCTCCATAGAGAGACAGTTACAATCTCCTACTATTGCAAATTGAATGCGGGGACCCCTCATCCAATTCTTAATAGTGCAAACCCAGCCTTAAGTGTATATACAGTATCTACTTTTTTCCTTCAGTGTTGGAGTCGGAAAGAGTTAATATCCCTGTAACCCTGTTTAACTTTGTTTTTCCACCTGTGTTCCATTGGGGTATTTTTTTCTTCACTTCTTGTCAACAACACATGAAAAGAAATGAGAGAAAATCTCTGCAAAGTGAGAGGAATCACCCATGTAGAGGGGAGTTCACTTGGTAAGGTTTCCCCACACCTACTGCTCTGGTGATAACTCAACAATTATGCATTTCCTAAAACTTTCTGTCTCAGCAATAATGTTACTAAGACAAATAGAGAGGCCACATTTCCCAATAGGAGAAATAGACAGGTATAAGACTAATGAAATGTCCTAACCCCTTGTCACGCTACCGACAACTATAAAAAGAAAAAGCTGATGCATATACCGTATAGTATATATCTTTACTGGAGGTGACACAGCCCTTCATCAGTATTGCCATTACTACTTTCTGATTGGGCGTTTCACCTCTAATCAAGCCCAATTTTGCTAACATTTCATTATACAATGATTATTTGTTGTTTGGTATTTCTGTTTGTATTTTTGTAATATCCTTTTGTAATTTTCTAATAACATTAGTCTTTTAGTTCATAAGTAAAAAAAAATGCTAAAATAAACTACAGTATTTCATATATTTGTAGGCAAGACACTTGAAGCAAAAGTGGTAGAGGGTCCAACATGTGTTCAGTGTATGGAAGATTGGGTCTTATACAGAGGAACATGTTACTATTTCTCAGACCAGAGTGATACATGGAACAACAGCCAGAACTTCTGCAAATCACAAAATTCATCCCTGGCAATTATTTGTAATGAAAAAGAATTGGTGAGTAATAACAAACCCATTTCCACCCATCACCTGACACTCAACATGATCAAAATGCAATTCCATTATCCATTGAAATAGATATTTTATAGATAGGCAACTCCTATCCTCATATTGATTAGTGGTTCCAAATTAATAATAACTACTGCAGTAGGGAACAGACACCAAAAATACGCTCAGCATCTTTCCAAATAACCGTTCTCCTTTATTATGACGCATTTGAAGGTTTTTATACACATGATTACGTAGGTATCACATTAATATTACAATTGTACGTATATGGTAACAAGGGGCGTTACATAGGCAGGCTAATTCTAATCAGGACTCGAAAGAATGCAAAACATGTACTGAAAACATTGTTAGTGCCGTGTGCACAGTGAGGGCATTGTGCAATACATATAAAATAGAATACAATTATATACAGAACCTACAAATTTCCATTACAGTCTCCTCTCTTTTGATCAATATTTTGATCACTAACCATACCTGCTATCACCTTTAACCTGGAACCTCCTAATGCTTAGGTGGAGGTAGTCCTGGCCAAAGCGGCAACATTTTCATTGTGGAGAAAATAATAGCTGAGCAGCTTTATTCTTTACAAAATGACTTTTCATTCTGAAAAACAAAGACATATTTACAGGCTGTACACTCCTGTGGCCAGAATGGCCTTCTAGCTTAATTGTTGGTATGCTGATTTATCAGCGTATGTAAACACAGACAATTCTACATAAAATGGAAGAGGTACAAAAGACAAATATGACTTCAACATGGCTAAACTACTTTTCAAATATATGTATCCCTTACAATTAAAGTAATTGAATCATAAAGTACCCTAGACTGTTATCGCAAGAGGGAAACAAATCAAACACAGAGATTTCTTTAGGGAGAGATAAAGAACCAGATGGATGGCAGCGAGTTTGACATCAAGTTTTCAAAAAAGAGCATTAGCGTATATAGATGGCTTAGATTATTCATTATATAACATTATCAGAAGGATTCAACGTAGTGTCCATACCATGTCGCAGGCCTATCCCCTTGTAGACCAGTTTCCCCCAGCTTTCCATTGTTTATCAAAGGAAGCTCTCTCTCCTTCTTTATTAGCTAGAATGGACTCCTAGGTATAATTAGTTTGTGTGATCATGAGGACTTCTGACAGATTGGGTGTCTTGTTAGTTTTCCAATTTTTGGTTATCAATAATCTAGCTGCTAGCAAAATATAAGTAATCACTGTGCGAAAATGTTGAAGATAGTTCTCCACACTTAAGCTTAGCAGCGCTAGACCGGGGTTAGGAGGCTTTAGGATGGCAGTAATGTGTGAGATAAATTTGAATATAGTTCTCCAGAAGCTGGTGAGGTGCTTGCATGACCAGAAAATATGCAATATATTGCCTATTTCACCACATCCCCTCCAGCACACTGGAGAACCACTGGGGGAGAACTTGGAGATCCTGTATGGCGTGAGGTGCCATCTCTGAGCTATTTTCAGGGTAAGTTCTCAGTGATTTACACATCTAGTTGCCCAATAGGTTGTTTTGAATGCTATTTGCCACTGAGCAATTGTGAAGGATTCTCTTAGGTCCCTTTCCCATTTAATGAAAGGTGGGCATTTTATAAAGGAGGTTTTATTTTTAAGGAGATTATAGATGAGGGATATTCCTCTTGGGGCCATGGGGGTGGCTGTGTAGAACTGCCATGCCTCTCTCTGTATTTGCATGTAGTGTCTTTCTAAGGTTTTCAGAAAGTGAGAAAGTTGAATATATCTGTAGTAGTCAGCTAGGGGTAAGTTATACTCCTTGGCTAGTTCATGAAATGTTTTGAGGTTATACTGTAGTTGTCATGAAATAAGTCTGACAGATTAGCAATACTCTTCATGGTCCAGTTCTTGAAGTTGGAATGGGGAATAACACTGCAAAACTCCCACTGGTATTGGCACACCAGTGACATTTGGGGATGTTAAGGAAAGTTTGTGGAGGTCTCTCCAAGCCATCAAGGCGGCTTGAATAGTTAATGGAAGAGAACAAAGTGGTTGCAGGTTTATTATGTCTAACAGTAGAAGATGCCTTAGGTATAGAGTTGGGCTAAGGGCTTGCTCAATAGTGGTCCAGAGAATATCTGGGGGCGGAGATCCAATGTCTAAGCTGGGCAAGTACCGTAGCTAAGTAGTAATCTTTTATATCGATTGAGCCCATTCCCCCTACTAGTCTATGCTTAACCAGAAGTTTCTTGGAACATCTAGGTTTACCTTTTTTCCAAAGATATTGTTTAAGGAGAGAGTTTAAAACGCTTTGAGATAAGTGTTTTTGAGTGGCATAGGTAGTGTCCGGAATATATAAAGTATTTTGGGAAGTAGGATCATTTTGAAAGATGCCAGGTGGCCAGGTTAAGTCAGTGGTAGCTAAGCGTTTTATTTCTCTGGTCAGTTTTTCAATGAGTATATTGTAATTGGCCTCTGCTAGTTTCGACGGGTCGGCTGTTATCTGTAGTCCTAGATATGGGATATGATTTAAGTTCCATGTGTATGGGAAGTTCTCTTGTAAGTGGGATTGGAGGGAGGGAGGGACATTGAAAACTAATATTAGGTATTTTGTAAAGTTGACCTTGTAGTAAGACACCTGGCTAAATGTATTCATAATTTTGTGAGCATAATGTAGAGAAGTATGTGGGGAGGTTAGGAAGAGGATAATGTCATCTGCAAAAAGGTTGATGTTATGTGAGTGTCCTAGTAGAGAGAATCCCGGGGGGTTCTCGGGTGAGTTCTAATTTTCTCCACCAAGGGTTCTATAATGAGGTTGAATATGGAAGGGGACAATGGGCACCCTTGCCTCGTGCCATTTGTTATGGGGAAGGGAAAAGATAATGTGTTAGAGGTGTATACCTGTGCCCTTGGGGATGAGTACAAAGCCAGAATGGCTGATAGTATCGGGCCTGCAAAGCCAAACTTTTTAAGTGCATGTCTCATGTATCCCCAATGGACCCTGCCTTCTCCACATCCAAAGAAAGCAGCAGAGAAGGCATCCGACAGGATCTTGCATATTATATAAGATCAATAACTCTTCTGGTAGCATCCTCCGTGGGATTTGAACCTGGTGTTGTCGGCACTTCAAAAGCCGCCGTTTGAGAATATCAGGGAGATTCTCTTGTTGACCCTTTCACAGAAAGTGGCTTTTCCTAGTGGCCATAACATCAGCCAGGAGGGTTTCGGAATTGGCGGCCTTGTCCTGCAAGTCGCCTTATCTGGTCATCCACAGGGATAAGGTGGTGTTGCGTCCGCAACCGTCCTTTCTACCGAAGGTGGTCTCGGCTTTTCATATCAATGAAGACATTGTATTACCATCGTTGTGTCCTAAGCCGAAGTACCCCGTAGAGGTGGCCCTTCACACTCCCGACGTGGTTAGGGCTCTAAAAGTGTATTTGTCTGCCACAGCCAAACTCACTGTTTGTTTCGGTGGCTGGTCGGAAGAAGGGTATGGCGTTCTCGTCTGCCACCATTTCTAGGTGGATCAGACAGATTGTAGTACAAGCCTACGTCTTCAAGGGGCAGGTGCTCCCCTTTCCGGTCATGGCCCACTCTACAAGGGCAATTGGAACGTCTTGGGCTTTCCAGCACCAAGCGTCAGTCGCTCAGGTGTGTAAGGCGGCGACCTGGGGTTGTCTGTCCATACATTTACCAAGTTCTACAAGGTAGACATCAGTGCATCGGCTGATGCCTGTTTTGGCCGCAACGTTTTGCAGGCGGCCGTGTAGTTGCAATTGAGATATTTTTTCCTGGTTTTTCAATAAAATGACAGTATTGTTGGTTAATGCCCTGTTGCATTACTTCCGCACAAAGTTTGCGGTGTTAGGGATTTCTCCTGTTGAGAATACCCGATTATATGGCAGTGTTTTTTTCCATACACTGCTGTTTTTTTGTGGGTTTAGTTTCACTAGTTCCCACTTGCCATGGTGGATGAAGTTTTGATGCTGTTTTTTCCCACCCCTCATTTGGCACTGCTTGGGGACGTCCCATTTAGTTACAGAGAGAAGAAAAGATTTTACGGTGAGTACAAAAATCCAATTTTTTTTTTAACGCAAAGTTGTCCATTTATAAGATATTTCCAACACATAGCATGTACATAGCAAAAATGACACCCCAAAATACATTCTGCTACTCCTCCTGAGTATGGCAATACCAAATGTATGAGACTTTTACAGGGCCTGGCCACATACAGAGGCCCAACATGCAAGGAACACCATCAGGTGTTCCAGGGACACATAGCATGCACATACCAAGAATTACACCCCCAAATACATTCTGCTGAGCAAAGAGTAAACAAAAGATTACCTGTGGTTTTAGCAGCGCAGTTGTCCACAGGATGATAGCACTGGTCCAGGCAGCAGGCAGGGACTTGGTCAGCAAAAGTGAACACAATTTTCCAGGCAACAGGCAGGTATACTGTCCATAGTCAATACAGGCAGCAGGCAGGGATACTGTCCATATACAGTCCAAGGTCAGTGCAGGCAGAGATTGTCAGAAGTGCCAAAATATTGGTCCTGGTAGTAGGCAGAAACATGGTCCATCCATGTGGTGTGGTCAGTTCATGCGACAGGCAGAGGCATGAATGGCAAAGGTCCTACAGGCAGCAGACAGAAGTAGGGCCTTGTTCAGGACAGAATGGGGATAGGGGTAGAGGCTTCTCCACCCAAATCTCCTTGAAGCCTCTGAGTCTCCAGACCCTAATCTAGAAATGAGAAAACAAAGGAAATAGTTTTCTTCATCCAGAAAAGCAATTCTGGAGCCCCTCACAGATGTGAGACCCCTGTTATGAATCCCACTAGTCCACGGGGAGGGTACAAGATCAGTCCAAGAGGCAGGCAAGAGACATGGTCAAACAGTCCAGGGTCAGTTCCAGATCAGGCAGAGGTATGTACAGAATCGGTAGGCAGAATCGTGGTTGAATAACAGTCCAGGGTCAGTTCCAGATCAGGCAGAGGCATAAACAGAATCAGTAGGCAGAAGCGTGGTCGAATAACAGTCCAGGGTCAGTTACAGAGCAAGCAGAGGCATAAGGGGTGTGAACGCAAATGGCAGGAAGTGAGGGTTATTTTTACCATACTTCACTAATAATGCACTGAAGTATGGTAACGGCGGAAACAGTCACCTATACAGAGGCCTGGTTGGGAAGGGCATTGGGCACAATGATAAGTGGTGTCTCTTCTCAATCCTGCACCCCCGGCTTTTTTTCTGACGTTTTTGGCCTGTTGGTCTGGGATGGATTTTATCAGGAAAGTGGCATTCAGAGAGTCTGCTAATTACATTGGATTGAATGTTTTCTGGTGGGCCATTTGGGTATATAAGGGCAGTGGTGATTTCCTCCTGGTAGCCAAGGAAGGGTATGGGTCTTTCAGTGGATTTTCAATAGATTACATACGTGTTGTATATGGCCAAATTAAAGAAATAAATTGAAACTTTTTTATACCACTGGTATGTTCTTCTTGTGGAAAGGTAGGGTTCGAGCATCTGGACGTTGAAGTCGACACCCCCCATGAACATGTTGTACTCATGGATACATGTGGGTTTTTGTATTGGGCCATTCCTCCTGGTGATTTCAACGAATGTATTGCTGTGGATCGAAGAAAGCATGTACACATCCCTTCTGTCCCTCCACTTCACAGCCAGAATTTTCTCTTTCCGTAAACTCGCCGCTTCCATGGGCGTCCCCAGCAGGGGGCAAGGGGGGTCAAGTAAAACCCCCCCTGGAATCCCCAAGGTGTTGCAGCCACCGCCATGCTGCATTTTTTTTTTACTGAGTCTGCTGGCAGCTGCATCCTCTGCTCTCTCCTCTGGATCACAGTGCTGGATGGCTCTGTGTTCGGCGGCCGCTCTGTAACACATAGTCCCGCAGTGCTCTCCTCCACCACGACACTCTCCTGCCCCCCTCAGTGCTCTCTTCCACTACCACACTCTCCTGCCCCCCCCCAGTGCTCTCCTCCACCACCACACTCTCCTGCCCCCCAGTGCTCTCCTCCACCACCACACTCTCCTGCCCCCCCCCAGTGCTCTCTTCCACCACCACACTCTCCTGCCCACCAGTGCTCTCCTCCACCACCACACTCTCCTGCCCCCCCAGTGCTCTTTTCCACCACCACACTCTCCTGCCCCCCAGTGCTCTCCTCCACCACCACACTCTCCTGCCCCCCCCAGTACACTCCTCCTCCACCACCACACTCTCCTGCCCCCCCAGTGCTCTCCTCCACCACCACACTCTCCTGCCCCCCCGTGCTCTCCTCCACCACCACACTCTCCTGCCCCCCCAGTGCTCTCCTCCACCACCACACTCTCCTGCCCCCCCCAGTGCTCTCTTCCACCATCACAATCTCCTGTCCCCCCCCCCCAATGCCACCACACTCTCCTGCCCCGCCCCCAGTGCTCTCCTCCACCACCACACTCTCCTGCCCCCCAGTGCTCTCCTCCACCACCACACTCTCCTGCTTCCCCCAGTGCTCTCCTCCACCACCACACTCTCCTGCCCCCCCCCAGTGCTCTCCTCCTCCACCACACTCTCCTGCCCCCCCCAGTGCTCTCCTCCACCACCACACTCTCCTGCCCCCCCAGTGCTCTCCTCCACCACCACACTCTCCTGCCCCCCCAGTGCTCTCCTCCACCACCACACTCTCCTGCCCCCCAGTGCTCTCCTCCACCACCACACTCTCCTGCCCCCCCCCCAGTGCTCTCTTCCACCACCACAATCTCCTGTCCCCCCCCCAATGCCACCACACTCTCCTGCCCCGCCCCCAGTGCTCTCCTCCACCACCACACTCTCTTGCCCCCCCAGTGCTCTCCTTCTCCACCACCCTTTCCTGCCCCCCCCCAGTGCTCTCCTCCATGACCACATTCTCCTGCCCCCCCAGTGCTCTCCTCCACCACCACACTCTCCTGCCCCCCCCCCCCCAGTGCTCTCCTCCACCACCACACTCTCCTGCCCCCCCAGTGCTCTCTTCCACCACCACACTCTCCTGCCCCCCAGTGCTCTCCTCCACCACCACACTCTCCTGCCCCCCCCAGTGCTCTCCTCCACCACCACACTCTCCTGCCCCCCCAGTGCTCTCTTCCACCACCACAATCTCCTGTCCCCCCCCAATGCCACCACACTCTCCTGCCCCAGTGCTCTCCTCCACCACCAAACTCTCCTGCCCCCCCAGTTCTCTCCTTCTCCACCACCCTTTCCTGCCCCCCCCAGTGCTCTCCTACACCACCACATTCTCCTGCCCCCCCCCAGTGCTCTCCTACACCACCACATTCTCCTGCCCCCCCAGTGCTCTCCTCCACCACCACACTCTCCTTCCCCCCAGTGCTCTCCTCCACCATCACACTCTCCTGCCCCCCCCAGTGCTCGCCTCCACCACCACACTCTCCTGCCCCCCTCCCCAGTGCTCTCCTCCACCACCACACTCTCCTGCCCCCCCAGTGCTCTACTCCACCACCACACTCTCCTGCCCCCCCCACAGTTCTCTCCTCCCCTGTTCTTGCTGCCCCCCCTGCTCTGCAGCTCTCCCCATCCTTCTCTAGCCACCATCCCAGTGCTCTCCACTCCCCCCAGTGCTCTCACCCTTGTCCTCCCCCAGTGCTCTCCTCCACCACACTCTCCTGCCCCCCCCCCCCCACAGTTTTTTCTCCTCCCCTGTTCTTGCTGCCCCCCTGCTCTCCAGCTCTCCCCATCCTTCTCTAGCCACCATCCCAGTGCTCTCCCCCCCCCTGCCCCCCCTCTGTGCTCTCCCCCCAGTGCTCTCCCCCCTGTTCTTTCCCCCTCAGTGCTCCCCACTCCTTCCAGTGCTCTCCCCCCTGTTCTTTCCCCCTCAGTGCTCTCCACTCCCTCCAGTGATCTCCCCCCCCAGTGCTCCCCCCCGTTCTTTCTCCCTCCCAGTGCTCTCCCCCTGTTCTCCCCTCCAGTGCTCTCCACTCCCCCCAGTGCACTCCCCCTGTTCTTTCTCCCCCCCCCAGTGCTCTTCAGCTCTCCCCATCACTCTCCAGCCCCCACCCCAGTGCTCTCCAGCCCTCCATTCTCCCCACCCCTGTTCTTTCTGCCCCCCTGGTGCTCTCCAGCCCCGCCAGTGCTCTCTACCCTCCGTGCTCTCCACCCCTGTTCTTTTTGGCTCCCCCCAGCACTCTCCACTCCCCACCCCTGTACTCTCTACTCCCCCTGCATTTTGCCCCCACCCATGTGCACTCCACCTCCCCATAGTGCTCTCCAGTCCCCGTGCTTTCCACCCCGTTCTTTCTGGCCCCCACTGGTGCTTTCAAGCTCCCCCCATTCCTCTCCACTCCCCCCTGCTCTTTGTACCCCCCAGTATTCTCCAGCCCCCGTGCTCTCCACCCGTTTTTCTGCCCCCCCAGTGCTCTTCACCACCCCACACTCTAAGCCCCCCCCCGTGCTCTCAGCCTACCGTGCTCTCTTCCCCTGTTCTTATTGGCCCCCCAGTGCTCTCAATTTCCCCTCCCCCAGCGCTCTCCGCTCTCCACCCCTGTGATCTCTACTCCCCTCGCTCTTTGCTCCCCCTTCTCTCCAACTCCCACCCAGTGCTCTCCACTTCCCCAGGACCAGAGGGCAGGCTGACTGGGGCCGGAAAATAAGGCCAGGGACCACTCCATGTCACAGCAAACAGATCCTCTGGAAGGAGCACCGCCCCCATCCAAAACTAGAACAGACCCTGCCTGCTGCTCCATCATGGATATCCTGCTGGCATGCAAGGTACCGTACCGAGCATCAACAACACACCTTCCCACAGACAGGGACATGGGGCACAGGAGGGGCTGCAATGGTGGGCACAGTGAGACTGCATTCACGGCACAGTGAGGCTGCATTTGGTGGGCACAGTGGGGCTGCATTTGGTGGGCACAGTGAGGCTGCATTTGGTGGGCACAGTGAGGCTGCATTTGGTGGGCACAATGAGGCTGCTTTTGATGGGCACTGGTGAGGCTGCATTGAGCTCTTGCATCAAGTCTACAGTCTCTGACCATCTCCTGTAGCATGTCTGCAGTCTCTGAGGGAGTCTGGAGAGGAGCCAAGAGTGGGAGCACCGACGGGATGGGGGTCATGGGAGAAGTGAGACTTGTGTGGACTGTGGACAGGAAACTATAGGATAAAACCAGAGCCACCAAGCTGGAGCCGACTGACTGAGCCGCGCACAGTGCACCTGAGAGGAGGTCAGTGAAAGCAAACCTTAGAGTATTCTTTCTGCAGAAGGTGGTCCCCCCACGTTCTGAGTTTCTGGGGTCCCGCTTGATGATTGATCACTTACCACTATTAACTGGAATTTGAATATATATATATATATATATATATATATATATATATATATATATATAAAGCCCTATGTGATTTCATATCTATATCTAATACTCTCTTCATCAAATGTGCTTTAAAATGTATGGTTTTCCCTTTCATGAACAAGAAAATAATGACGTTATGCTGTTGGGCTGGTATAATAATGCTGTGAGGCTGATTTTAAATTTTTTCCAGGGCTGGTTTTTGAAAGCATGGGCGTCCGCAAGGTTACTCAGGTGGCTGCGTACCATGCCCATATAGCCTAGAGAATGTACATCTTTTTACATTGCAATACATCTGTTGTTGCCATATTTTTATCTCGATGAAAACAGCCTATACAGTGGCAGTATGAGATCAAAATAGGGCCACAACAGACGTATTGCAATGTAAAAAGATGTACATTCTCTAGGCTATATGGGCATAGAACACAGCCGCCAGAGTAACTCCATGGTTCCATGGTTTTGTTGTCGGAAAGTCTGATCGTGTGTACGAGGCATAGATGTAATTTCTCTCTGCTGTTTCATTCCTCTGCTATCAGCTTGAATCATTTCTGACAATTTTACCTGACACTATGAGATAAAAAGTGACAGGGGAGGGAACTCCAGCACACAACCTGTGGTTGACAGCCTCAGCTCTGTTCAATTGTGCTGTGTGAAGTTGTGTGTGTCTCTTCTATCCAATCAGTTCTCAGAGCTCTCCTCACTGAACTCTGTAGTGTGTAATGTCAGCCCCCCCCCCCCCTTTTTCTGAGCTCACAAACTTTAAAATTCATCATTTGGAATGGATGTAGAGAATAAAAGACTGCAGTTAAACTGGTTCAACTTGTGTAAGAGAATTTGTATCATCTCTGTGTTTCACCTGAAGTCAGTCACTTAACTGGGTATATGGAAGGGTTTACAACCACTTTAACTGGTTGCCACCCACCCACTGTCAAATGACGGCTGGGCGGTGTGGCTCTTGTTCTGGGATGACTTTATATGATGGTGTCCCAAAACAGCGGCTCTTTAACCATGTTGTGATCGGCTGTGTCCAATCATAGCCAGTCACATGTAAACAAGGAAGTACCGGTAATCGGCACTCCTCGCCTCACACTGACAGAGTGTGAGGAGAGGAGAGCCGATCAGCGGCATCTCCTGACAGGGGACAGCTAGGGATGTAATCAGTGCCCTGATTACAATATTGCAATACAGTGCCCACCATTGCCCACCAATGCCAGCTATCAGTGCCCACCAGTGGCAGCAATCAGTGCCCACCACTGCCCACAAGTGCCACCAATAAGTGCCCATTAGTGATGCCAGTCAGTGCTGGCAACCAGTGCCACCTATCAATGTCGCCCATCAATGCCCATCACTGCTGTCAATCAATGCCCATCAGTGTCGCCCATCACTGAAATCCATCAATGCCCATCAATACTGCCTATCTTTGCTGCCTATCAGTGCCCACCAGTGCTGCCTTTCAGTGCCCACCAATGCCGTCTATTAGTGCCCATCAGTGCCACCTAACAGTGCCCACTAGTGCCACATATCACTGCCACCTATCAGTTCCCAGTGCCCATAAGTGTGGCTCATCAGTGCCGCCTCTTCAGTGCCCATTAAGCCCCATACACACTATCAGATTGTCTGCTGATTTTTTCCATCGGATTTACCAAAACCATATAATATGATGTAAAACCTTTGGAGTTTCAATGTGTATGCAATCAGGCAGGCCCTTCTACTACATGGTTTTGGTAAATCTGAAGGAAAAACTCAGCAGACAATCTGATAGTGTGTATGGGGCTTAAGTGTCCCCTCATCAATCCCTACCAGTGCAGCTTATCAGTGCCCATCAGTGCCACCTCATCAGCGCACATCAGTGAAGGCGAAAAATGACTTGACTGACAGAATTTTTAATTTTTTTTCAAAATATTTGGTCTTTTAAAAAAAAAAAAAAATATATATATATATATATATATATATATATATATATATATTTATGGCTGGAGCCCTATGGCCGATATGTATCTGAACAAAACAAGCTTATCATGAGACACCTTATATGAAATGGACCTGAAAGTGTGCCTTTGGTATACCTGGACGGTATACCAAAATAAGGGGGCATACCCAGTAATTAGAATAAATGTGATTGAAGAGAAATGTTTTAGATAAATGCCCTAAAAAGGGGATGGGAGGGAGGGTATTGCGCACCGGAAACCGACAACTACCACAGGCGAACGGGCTGGTTAAATACCCCCCGGGCTCCTCCCATAAATTCAGGCCACCATACTGGCCTTCTTACTTATGGCTGGAGCCCTATGGCCGATATGTATCTGAACAAAACAAGCTTATCATGAGACACCTTATATGAAATGGACCTGAAAGTGTGCCTTGGTCTAATGGACGGTATACCAAAATAAGGGGGCAAAACAGTCAGGTAGGGATAAGAGTTTTATTGTTTCCTGGTTAATCTTTATTGAGCCAGTTGAGTGAATGCTCGTGACATCTCTACCTGTGGGTTAGGGATGTACCGAGTGAAGCAGGCCGACTTCCACCTGCCCAACCTTTTGATGACGTGGTCCGGGACCCCATGCCGGGATGCGGATGAAGCTGCTCCGATGCGGAAGGAGTGGCCGGAATACTCACTGGGATTGAGGAGCAAGTTGCGGAGGAGAATCCTGACATGCTTAATGAATTGGTGGTTAGTTAGTGGTTTGACCAGGAAGGGCAAAAGAGGGCTAGAGTCCGGGAGCTCGGGTAGCCGAGAGAGAAGCTGTGTAAGCACCGCGACCGGGCACCAGGCATTGTTAGTTTTGTAGAGGTGGATGTCTACGCCGGTGCCTGTCTGCTGGGTCTTGGTTACCGGGAGGTGGAGGATGAAATGGTCCTGGTGACGGAGCAGATGACGTCTGCGGAGGACTGGGCTGTGTGGGCTGTTGTGAGTGAACTCACCGGGCCGAAGGAAGCCATAGAAGGCTAGGTAAATGGCTGCCTGTATGACCAGACTGGGGAGAGCACCGAAGGGGTAGCTGGTGAGTATGGTGGACATGTCCCTGAAAATGGAACTGGTGATGGGGAGCCGTTTGACTTTCACTGGCGGCTGTTGTTTTTGGATGCCGCGTAGTATGGCTCGGACAGCGTGGGACGAAAAAACAGAGGGATTGGTAGGATCCTGGATTGAGAGGAAGTGCTGAACGCCAGCTAAATATAAGCGGATGGTGTTAAAAGACAAGGCCAGTTGGTTGTGGCAGTACGAGATGAAGGCTAGTATGTGTCTAGCATCTGTGGGGGTGCCTACTGTGGAGGCAACCAGAAATGTGTTGAAGGCCTTCCAGGCTACCTGGTAGGCTTTCAGAGTATTGTCCGATAAAGAACGGTTGATGAGCTGCGTGGCTCCTAGTAGATGCGGCTCTAGTCCAGGGTCAACTGCGACCAATGCGGGATAGGAGCTGATGCGGTATCTGCACTGGGAACCTGTAGAAAGAAGGACCGGAAATTAAAACGGGACAGGGCGTCAGCTGCGAGGTTATATTTCCCTGGGATAAACATGCAGACAACGTTAAATTGGTGCTGTAGCGACAGCTGCACCAGCCTGCGTAGGAAGGACATCACGGAGGGAGATTTAGACCTGCCTTTATTGACAATTTCGGCTGTGGCCTGATTGTCGGTGGTGAAGCCTACCGTTTGTCCGGACCAGGTAGGGCCCCAGAGCTGGGCGGCTGCAACCATGGGGTAGAGCTCGAAGAGTGAAGAGGATTGACTAAACCCCGGGATCCTAAGAATTTGAGAAGGCCAGGGTCCGGCGAACCAATGGTGGCCAAAAATTGCTGCAAACCCTGTAGAGGCCGCGGCATCTGTGACTACCTGTGGTGAGAGAGGTGAGATGCACGGGATGAAGAGAGAGATGCCATTCCAGTTGGACAGGAACTCGTCCCACATTGCCAGGTCTGCTAAAGCTGCGGTGTCTAGGCAGAGGATTTGATCCGGGTCTTGAGCCTGAGACAGGTAGACCAACAGGCGTGATACAAAGGAACGGCCTTGTGGAATAATGCGCATGGCATAGTTGAGCATGCCCAACAGCGACTGCAGCTGTCTTCTTGTACATCCCCTGGTCCGAGTGAATTCGTGGAGTGCCGCCTTGATGCGGGTTAGTTTGTCAAGGGGCAGGCTGGCTTTCATGGAGCTGGTGTCTAAATTGACTCCAAGGAAGGTGATTGAATGTGCGGGTCCTTCCACCTTATGTTCAGTGATGGGAACATTGAGGTTCCCAAAGACGGTCCTTAACTTGTCGAGATCCCTCGGAGGTGTGCCTGGCCGTTCTATCAACAAGAAGTCGTCTAGGTAGTGGATAATTTGCTGACAGCCGACCTTGTGTAAGAGAATCCACTCGAGGGACTGAGCGAACATGTCGAACAGCCACGGGCTGCTTTTGGAGCCGAACGTCAACTTCGTAGCGAAGTAATATTGATCCTTCCACTTAATCCCGTGCCAGCACCAGAGGGACGGGTGGATAGGCAACAGTTTAAAGGCGTCGGATATGTCCGCTTTGGCCAGCCACGCACCTGTGCCTACTTTAAGGATGGCCTGAATTGCCATGTCCACGGAGGAGTACTTTAAGGAGAACTCCTCAGAAGGGATCAAGGAGTTTAAGCTGGGAATGTGAGAAGAACGAGGCGCAGACAGGTCATACACTAAACGGTTTTTATTGGAAAACTTGCCCTTGACAAGCCCAATAGGGCTAACTCTCCACATATTGAAGGGGGGCTGAGTGAAGGGGCCTATGACGAAGCCTCGATCCACCTCGTTCTGCAGCAGCAGGTCGATGGCCTGTTCGTCGGAGGCTGCTGAGCGGAGGTTTCTGCACTCGTGGGTTTGGTGGGGTAGGGAGATGAGGCCGGTGTGGAAACCTGAGGTGAAGCCACCGATGAGGAAGGTGGCTAGTGAAGGAGTGGGGTGCGTGTTGAGATAGAAGCCCAGGCAAAGCACATCTATACGGCTTAGTCAAGAGCCTTTGTGCGCTTTGACCTCGCACAAATTTCTGGGGTGTGCCCTGTGGCATATAACGCAGATGTGCAGTAGACGGCACTGGCTGTAATTGCAAGAACCATAGTTAAAGTTATTGCAGATGGCCGCACCCCCAACGGTTCGGACCGTGCGTCCAAACTTGTCCACCTGGTTCTTAGGTGCCGAGCCTGATGGGCCTAGGGCTGCGGCAGAGGTGGAGGGGAACTCTACTGGGCGACTAGCCGGTATGTTGGCGCACCAGGGAGCGGTATGGGTGGAGGACTGGCAGATGGCACACAGGGGTGAACGAAGGCTGGCAAAATGCCGGCAGAATAGTTCCGTATCCATAAGGCTCCAGTCTGTGGGTGACTGGAACTGTGCCAGTTTGGCGGCTGCTTTCGCTGAGAAGGAACGATGGTAATCGTAGAAAGCAAAGCCACCATATTTGTATCCCAGGTCCACCACCGTGTGGAGATACAAATCTAGTTCTACCCTCCTGGCAGGAGAGGCTGAGCAAACGACATCTCTCAGCGTTCCAAAGGCTAGGGTAAACTCGGGGATGGATAGTTTACGGTTCAGCCTGGGGTCCTTAGCTTTGAGGACTACGGATACATCCCCCCAGGTGTAAGCCTTATTCTCTGCCAGGTCATGTACTGAAATGAGCAAGGAGGCAAGGTTAACATCCTTGCCGTCCAAGATGTCCTTCCTAATGCTGGCCGGCACCAGATGTGCTGGACAGACCACGGGACATATGCCTTCGGTACCTGTTGGTAGTGGAGACGGGACTGAGTCCGGAACCGGGGTGGCTGTGGCTGGGAGTGTTTCTAAGAGGGTCACTCTGGTTTGAACATCCGTGACCGAGCTGGATAGAGACGACACCATGGCATGTAGTTGGCCTATGGCCGTTGAGATGGACTGCAGAGTAGCCTGAGGCGGGGTACTAGGCCCGGCGGTAGCTGGGGGGGTAGAGAGGAGCCTAAACAGCTCTGCTTTCCTAGCTGTGGCTGGGAAGGGGATGCCCCTGCGTCTGAGCTCTGCTGTCAGCCTAGGGATAGTCCAGCCCCTGAAAGACTGTATGCTGTCGCTCACTGAAGGCGGGCGAGGTGACAGGGGGGCAGTAAGGTCTTCGCTGCCGAGCTGGGACATGGCTCCTGATGGATCGTGTCCTAGGAGTGATGTCCTATCTCTTTGGGGAAGATAGATGGACGACCGGAACCTATAAAGGATGACAAAGTCAAGACTGTTTCTCTATTTTCCAAGTGAACCCACCTGTTGCTGGGTACTAAGGTGGAAGCGAACGCGTATACACATATATATTGACGTGTGCCTTAGCGTACATACATATGTGTATCAGTCCGTCTCGCTGTCGCCTTTTCCACTCCTAGCCCTCTTGTTTTTTTTTTTTTTTTACCTGGGAGACAACGTCCAAGCTGGTGCAGGGTGGACCTGCTAAAGTTAGACTGACCTGGAGAGAGAAACAACAGATGATAATTGTTGAAGGAGCCTAACAAGGAAACTGACAAGCGACGTAAGCGGCTGGCTAACACAACTGAAGTGCACCGGTGAGTAGATATTTCTTCGCCACAATTTCTAAGTCATCGCGCCGTTATTTCCCTCATACTTTCTGTTTTCCTTTTGGGGTTTCCTTCTCTTTTTTTTTTTTTTTTGGCCGAACGCCAGGCAACCTGTGGAAAAAACTAATGAAATGTGGCTGTTCCCTCTGGGGCACGCCGAACCGTATCGATGCATCATAGATGCTACTGGATTCGGGTCGGGGCGCTATAAGTGATCGTGAGATGAAGTATGGTTGCCGTGACAGAGGCACCACTGGTCGTGTCGCTAGTACGACTGACAACAGCACGGACTCTGGAGTACGTACTGAAATGTGGGAAATAACCTGGGGCGAACCGGAACGAATCGGTGCATGCGATCGTGCGACTGGATTCGAACCGGAGCGCGGAATGTGACAGTGAAATGAACTAAAGGACTATTGTCATGACAGAGGCCTGGGACGGCCGGCCACGGACTGAGGCTGGAACCGACCCGGATTTCTGGAGCATGCACTGAAATGAGGCCGAAAAACCTACAAACCTGGGACCGTCCGGACGAGTCGATGCAAGTGAATGCGATCGGACTCGAACCGGGCGTACTAGATGAGGATGAAATGTTTCCCATGGTAGAGCTACGACTCGGAGAGGACGCGACTCGCGACCGTCAACGAACGGGCTCTAGCGCATGTACCGAAATGAGGCCAACGCAAACTGGGACACGTCGATCGAAACCTGTGCGTTTTGACAAAGCGACTGGTATTGATTCGAACGTGATAGGTGACGTGAAATGACTCCCATGACAGGGCCCGGGTTGGAATGGTAACGAACGGGCTCTGGAGCATGTACTGAAATGAGGCCAAGATCCTTGGGATACGTTGGTCGAACCTGTGCGTTTTTATTTGAAAAGACGACTGGTATCGATTCGAACGTAGTAGGTGACGTGAAATGACCCCCCCCCATGACAGAGACCCGGACGGTTGGAACGAGCGGGCTCTGGAGCATGTACCGAAATGAGGCCGAGTACCTAGGGGCACACCGGGACAAATCGGCGCATTTGGTTTATGCAACTGGATTCGAATCGGAGCGTAGTAAGTGACAGGTGAAATGAAGAAATGGCCTACGTGAGCCAGCTTGTGGCAGAGGCACGAGTCGTTGTGCCGTAAGATACGACTGGCAACGATATGACTGCGGCACACGACAAACAAGATTTAGACAACCAGCTACTAACATAGTATTACAAGCAATATCTACCGAACGACGCCCGTGAAATGAAGGGCGTATGCGGACATGTGCGTTTTGAGTGATAACAACCCGGTATCATCACGAACGATATGACATTTTTTGGGTTTTACGACACTCAAACAAAAATGGAAAGGAAGGTCAATCGAGACCCCTACCTGTGGCAGTCGAGCCAGCGAGATTGTACAAAACCGGACGGAACACGAGCACTGCGAGACTTCCTAGAAGGGAGACGTTTGTCCGAATGGTAATCAATGGTGATCAACACGCGCTGTCGGCCTAGTGACGTGGTATTGCGCACCGGAAACCGACAACTACCACAGGCGAACGGGCTGGTTAAATACCCCCCGGGCTCCTCCCATAAATTCAGGCCACCATACTGGCCTTCTTACATATATATATATATATATATATATATATATATATATATATATATATATATATATCCAGCAGTGTTTAAATACTACCAAATGAAAGCTCTATTTGTGTGAAGAAAATGATAAAAAATGTGTTTGGGTACAGTGTTGTAAGACCGCGTAATTGTCATTCAAAGTGCGACAGCGCTGAAAGCTGAAAAATGGCCTGGGCAGGAAGGGGGTGTAAGTGCCCTGTAGGCAAGTGGTAATGTTCTATGGATACCCATAATATATAAATAACCCCTATGTGTAAAGCAACACTGGAGTTGATTCCAGTTCAGTATAAGGTTTTTTGGGAAGAAATGTGTTATTTTAATTGTTTTTCTTTCTGTTTTGCAGAAATTTTTAAATCTTCTAAAATCTAACAAATACTGGATTGGACTGAGCAGAACACAAGATAACTCAGGCTGGGTCTGGACTGATGGGACACTCCACTCAGAAACATTGTAAGTTCCTCCCCTAAAACTGTAAAGGTCAGCGACACCTAAAGCCAATATTTTAGGTTTGGCTCTACATTAGTTTGTTGAACCATCCCTCCTTGTACAACATATTTCAAAATATTTTGAAGACCCCAGTGGAAAAATAATGATTTGCCGTAGATTGGAGTATGTGATAAGTCTTTTCTTAGCCTCCTCAATGTATTACTAAAGCCCCATACACACGATCAGATTTTCTGCTGCGTTTTTCCTTCAGATTTACCAAAACCATGTAGTGCAAGGATCTGCCTGATTGCATACACATTGAAACTCCTAAGGTTTGACCTCATATTATAAGGTTTTGGTAAATCTGAAGGAAAAACTCAGTAGAAAATCTGATAGTGTGTATGGGGCTTAAGTGAGCAGTGAAACCCGTGCAAAGTCATTATTATAAGCCCTTGTACACACAGTCGGACATTCCGATGGAAAATGTCCGATCGGACCGTGTTGTCGGATAATCCGACCGTGTGTGGGCTTCATCTGACTTTTTCTGTCAGAATGTCTGACCAACAAAGTTTGAGAGCTAGATATAAAAATTTTGTGACATGATCCAAGACACTTACTTTAAAATCCTTTACAGGTTATCTGTTTAGAATCAACTGGGAATGATGGGCCACGTTCATGGTGCTATATATCATGTGGTGCAATTACAGTTTATATACACATGCACACCCTATACACGCATTTGCATTTTCAGGAGTATGCAGGGTGATACAGTTACTTTCAGTTTATTTTTATTTATTTTTTATCATACTCTATTATTATTTTTTGCTTTTTTTTTTTTTTCATTTACATTTTTTACAAGCAAGTTCACTATGCGATTGCATTTGGGCTGGTGACAGGCTTTATGGAAACATCAGAGGTCTGTTAGATCCTCAATATCTCCCCTGCCTTCCATTAAAGTGAATTAACCACTTCCCACCTGGCCAATGCACATATACGGCCGGGTGGGAGCCATCTACTTCTGATAGGACGTTCAGGAACGTCCATCAGAAGGAGCGGGATCGCGCGCGCGTGCCCGCGCAGCGGCGCAATCCCGATGCGCCCGTGTCACCCAGACACGGCGCATCTCAGATCAGCAGGAGGGCTCTCTGATTGGCCCTCCTAATCACATGACGGCCGTGTCCAATCACGGCCGTCATGTGATGTAAACAAACAGCCGGTTGCTAGGCAATCGGCTCCTCCTCTCCTCACACAGAAGTCATCGCTGAGGAGAGGAGAGCAGATCGCTGCAGCCGGCTGATGATCAGTGAGTATGAGCTGTTTTTTACAGCTTTTTACTCACTGATCACCAGTCTAGTGTAATACACAACACACCACACAGTGTAAACACAGTCCCCACATATGTCCCCATAACACACATGTCCCCAAAACATACATGTCCCCAATTAATAAAAACACATGTCCCTAATAATAAAAACATGTCCCCCACATATGTCCCACTAAAATCACATGTTCCAATGATTATCTGCACACATATATACGTGATCACCTGCACACATCTGTACATGATCATTTGCGTACATATGTCCGTGATCACACAAACCAATTATTATACACTTAACGGAATATTTTTTACCAAAAACATGTAGCAGAATACATTTTGGCTTAAATTTATGACAAAATTTGATTTTATTGGATTTCTTTTAAAATAGAAAAAAGAAAATATTGTTTTTTTTCCAAATTTCCACTTTTTTGCGCTTATATCGCAAAAAATAAAAAACAGAGTCGTGAATAAATACCACCAAAATAAAGCTCTATTTGTGCGAACAAAATGATAAAAATTTCATTTGGGTACAGTGTAGCATGACCGCGCAATTGTCACTGAAAGCGCTAGAGCGATGAAAGCTGAAAATTGGGCTGGGAAGGAAGGGGGCGAAAGTGCCCTGTATTGTAGTGGTTAAGCACAGATCATACTTAATTAGCTGCTCCCCTGGCTGTGGCAGATGAAATAATAGCTCTGAAACCAGAAATACTCAGAGCTGAGCACCTCCGGCTTCACAGACAGCAGAGGAGATAGGCAACTCCTCCCACTTGCCATTCTCATCACTTTGGCTTCATGCACACGAGACGCAGATGCAAACTCTGCTGAACACATGTTTTTAAAAGATGAAACAGCAGTGTTTTACCGCATTTGCGTCTAGAAGCGTTTAGTTAAGCTAACATCATAGACCCTCCTCAGCTCAAAAAACAGTATTATTAACTATTTCAGCAATTTTGTGAGACCAGAGTGAGTAGCAGCAGCTGTGAGAGCAACAGTGTACTTGTATTTAGCGTGTCACTTGCCACGGCACCTGCCACAAGTTATGGATTGTCCACTTGCCACGTCACTTGCCACATCACCTGCCACGTCACTTGCCACATCACCCGCCACATGTTGTGGATTGTCCACTTGTCACATCACTTGCCACCTGCAATGTCACTTGCCACAAGTTGTAGATTGTCCACTTGCCACGTCACCTGCCACAAGTTGTGGATTGTCCACTTGCCACGTCACTTGCCATGTCACCTGCCACAAGTTGTGGATTGTCTACTTGCCACGTCACTTGCCACGTCACTTGCCACAAGTTGTGGATTGTCCACTTGCCACATCACCTGCCACATCACTTGCCACGTCACTTGCCACATAACCTGCCACATCATCAGCCACAAGTTGTGGATTGTCCACTTTCCACGTCACCTGCCAGGTCACCTGCCACATCACCTGCCACGTCACCTGCCACAAGTTGTGGATTGTCCACTTGCCACGTCACCTGCCACGTCACTTGCCATGTCACCTGCCACAAGTTGTGGATTGTCAACTTGCCACATCACCTGCCACATCACTTGCCACGTCACTTGCCACGTCACCTGCCACATCATCAGCCACAAGTTGTGGATTGTCCACTTTCCACGTCACCTGCCAGGTCACCTGCCAGGTCACCTGCCACGTCACCTGCCACGTCACCTGCCACAAGTTGTGGATTGTCCACTTGCCACGTCACTTGCCACGTCACCTGCCACAAGTTGTGGATTGTCCACTTGCCATGTCACCTGCCAGGTCACTTGCCACGACACCTGCCACAAGTTGTGGATTGTCCACTTGCCATGTCACTTGCCACCTGCCATGTCACTTGCCACAAGTTGTGGATTGTCCACTTGCCACGTCACTTGCCACGGCATCACTTGCCACATCACCTGCCAAGTCACTTGCCACGTCACCTGCCACAAGTTGTGGATTGTCCATTTGCCACGTCACCTGCCAGGTCACTTGCCATGTCACCTGCCACAAGTTGTGGATTGTCCACTTGCCATGTCACTTGCCACTTCACCTGCCACATCACTTGCCACAAGTTGTGGATTGTCCACTTGCCACGTCACTTGCCACCTGCCATGTCACTTGTCACAAGTTGTGGATTGTCCACTTGCCTCGTCACTTGCCACGTCGCCTGCCACAGGTTGTGTATTGTTCACTTGCCACATCACCTGCCGCAAGTTGTGGATTGTCCACTTGCCACATCACCTGCCACGTGACTTGCCACATCACCTGCCACATCACTTGCCAAAAGTTGTGGATTGTCCACTTGCCACGTCACTTGCCACGTCACCTGCCACATCACCAGCCACAAGTTGTGGATTGTCCACTTGCCACGTCACCTGCCAGGTCACTTGCCACGTCACCTGCCATGTCGCCTGCCACAAGTTGTGGATTGTCCACTTGCCACGTCACTTGCCATGTCACCTGCCACAAGTTGTGGATTGTCCCACTTGCCACGTCACCTGCCAGGTCACTTGCCACGTCACTTGCCACCTGCCATGTCACTTGCCACAAGTTGTGGATTGTCCACTTGCCACGTCACCTGCCACGTCACCTGCCACAAGTTGTGGATTGTCCACTTGCCACGTCACTTGCCACGTCACCTGCCATGTCACTTGCCACGTCACTTGCCACAAGTTGTGTATTGTCCACTTGCCACATCACCTGCCACAAGTTGTGGATTGTCCACTTTCCACGTCACATGCCATGTCACCTGCCACGTCACCTGCCACAAGTTGTGGATTGTCCACTTGCCACGTCACATGCCAGGTCACTTGCCACGTCACCTGCCACGTCACCTGCTACAAGTTGTGGATTGTTCACTTGCCACGTCACTTGCCACAAGTTGTGGATTGTCCACTTGCCACATCACTTGCCACCTGCCATGTCACTTGCCACAAGTTGTGGATTGTTCACTTGCCACGTCACATGTCACTTGCCACAAGTTGTGGATTGTCCACTTGCAATTGCAATTGTTAAAAATATTTTTTTAATGGTTTTTCAGCATTTGCAATCATTTTTGAGATTTTTAATGTAAAAAAAATAGGTCACCTTTAAAAACGCTTATAAACTAAAACACGGTAAAACGCAAAAGCTTCCACGTTTCAGATGCAAAACGCGGTAAAACGTGTTTTGTGTCTGAAACGTGGAAGCTTTTGCGTCTGAACCCATTTTTTGGCTTCTGGAAAAACGAGGTTAAACGCAACTGCATAAAAACGGCAAAAAACTAGACTGCGTACATGGACACATAGGATAACATTGAATGCGTTCAGGAGCAGTTGAAAAAAGTGTCCAACTGCCTCTGAACACGCGTTTAACAGCGTCTCGTGTGCATGACATCGGGTGCTGGCTGAACAAAAAATAAATAAAAGCTCATAGTTGGTACTGCAGCCATGAGCTTGTTTTGAACTTTTCACTCTCTGTCCAAAGAGCTTAAAGTGGTTGTAAACCCTTACAACACACTTTGACCTACAGGTAAGCCTAGATTAAGGCCCCTTTCACACATGCGGATGGTATGTCCGTATTTCATCCATCCGTTTGCGGATGAAATACGGGCATACATTCATCCCTATGGATGAATGTCCGCCTCCGCTACTGTCCGATTCTGCAGACGGAGGAAAATCCTATTTTTCAATCCGTCTGCAGAGCGGATCGGATGAACACGGACAGACAGTCCGTGCTCGTCCGATCCCCATAGAGGAAAGCGGAGAGCTGATAGGGCGGTCCCTGCACAGTGTGCGGAGAACGCCCTGTCCGCCGCCGGCTCAGCGGGGACAACGGAGTGATCCCCGCTGAGCGAGCGGATCATCACGGGGCGGATTACTGATCCGCCCCGTGTGAAAGAGGCCTTAGGCTTACCTGTAGGTCCAAGAAATATCTCCTAAACCTACACAGTTTAGGAGATATCTGCCCGAAGACAGGCACCGGTGTCTACGGCGCATGCGCCGTAGACAGCGGAGCACAACGACGAAGATGCCGCGTGTGTCGGCTCCCGTGCGCATGCACGGTAGTGACGTCATTGCGGCTTCGCCGAATGACAGCGGCGGAGCTGCGAGACCCACCGAGAAGATGGATGCGGCGGACTACAGGGGCAGCGGTGACTTCGCTGGCTCCTGTGTCAGATAAGTGACACATAATGGGCTACTATGCGATGCATAGTAGTCCAGTGGCGGCCCGCCCATAGGGGGCGCCGGGCGCCCCCCCCCCCTTTCAGGCAGTCACAAAAAAAATTGAAAAAAAAAAATTTTTTTTTCAAATGGCCCTTTAAAAAAAAATTGAAAAAAGTCCTTAAGTGCCCTGTGTACGAGCTCCGGACACAGTGCACTATGTGAAGCGCCACGTCAACGCAATCACAAGATTGCAGACGTGGCGCTTCATTTGCGGGGTTTTAACCCTCCTTGTGGCGCAATGAAAAGTGCCGATCTGCATCCGCCCGGCGCCCATAGGTTTACTATGCTATGGGCTTTGAGTGACAGACTAGTTAGTCTGTCACTTCCAGTTTTCCCTGTGTCAGACCAGTGCGCCGAGCGGAGGAGTGAACTCCTGCACTTGCCGCTATGAAACTCAACAACAAGGTAGATGCTGGAAATCCGCAGGAGGGGGGCAGAGCTCAATGATTCCACTGACAGCCAAACGAGGCACAGCAACACCAGTGGAGATATTAGAATCACTGACGATCAACACAAGGCTGGTCTCCTTATTTCTACAGGATGGATGGAGGGGGAGGTTTCACACGGGCTGTGTGTTTATCAAGTGCTGATCGTCAGTGCTTCTATTATCTCCACTGGTGTTGCTGTGTCTCGGTTTGGCAGTGTCAGTGGAGGCTCTTGTGAAACACAGAGCCCATATGAAGCCTCCCCCCACCCACCCATCCCTCTGTCCCTGATTCATCCCACCCACCATCCCTCTGTCCCTGATTCATCCCACCCACCATCTCTCTGTCCCTGATCCCTGATCCATCCCACCCACCCACCATCCCTCTGTCCCTGATTCATCCCACCCACCAGCTCTCTGTCCCTGATTCATCCCACCCACCAGCTCTCTGTCCCTGATTCATCCCACCCACCAGCTCTCTGTCCCTGATTCATCCCACCCACCATCTCTCTGTCCCTGATTCATCCCACCCACCAGTTCTCTGTCCCTGATCCCTGATCCATCCCACCCACCATCCGTCTGTCCCTGATCCATCCCACCTACCATCTCTCTGTCCCTGATCCATCCCACCATCCTTCTGTCCCTGGTCCATCCCACCCACCATCTCTCTGTCCCTGATCCATCCCACCAACCATATCTCTGTCCCTGATCCATCCCACCCACCATCTCTCTGTCCCTGATCCATCCCACCCACCATCTCTCTGTCCCTGATCCATCCCACCATCCTTCTGTCCCTGATCCATCCCACCTACCATCTCTCTGTCCCTGGTCCATCCCACCCACCATCTCTCTGTCCCTGATCCATCCCACCTACCATCTCTCTGTCCCTGGTCCATCCCACCCACCATCTCTCTGTCCCTGATCCATCCCACCAACCATGTCTCTGTCCCTGATCCATCCCACCCAACATCTCTCTGTCCCTGATCCATCCCACCATCCTTCTGTCCCTGATCCATCCCACCCATCCATCCCTCTGTCCCTGGTCCATCCCACCCACCATCTCTCTGTCCCTGATCCATCCCACCAACCATGTCTCTGTCCCTGATCCATCCCACCCAACATCTCTCTGTCCCTGATCCATCCCACCATCCTTCTGTCCCTGATCCATCCCACCCATCCATCCCTCTGTCCCTGATCCATCCCACCCACCCATCCTTCTGTCCCTGATCCATCTCACCATCCTTCTGTCCCTGATCCATCCACCCATCCCTCTGTCCCTGATCCATCCCACCCACCCATACCTCTGTCCATGATCCATCCCACCCACCATCCACCTGTCCCTGATCCATCCCACCACCCCTCTGTCCCTAGATCCATCCCACCCACCACTGATCCAACTCCCCACCCCACCTCCATCCCTCTGTCTCTGATCATCACCATCCCTCTGATCCCACCACCAAAGGCAAACATGTAAGATATTGCATTATTGCAGTCACTAAATGTGATGACTGTATTTGTTTTATTTTATTAGGCTTTCTTGTACTTCATTGTCTGCGGTGACCTCTGCCTATTGCTGTTTCCCGAGCACCTTTTTTGTGTTTCCTGTTTTTTTTCTCTGGTGAACGAGGAGTGTGGCTGGGCTGTCAGACATATTGATGTGTCATTAGAACCTGGTGTATAATGTAGAGCCTGGTATATAATATACAGAGCCCTGTCTATAATGTAGAGCCTGGTATATGAAGTATAGAGCCCTGTGTATAATGTAGAGCCTTGTATATGATGTACTACAGGGGACGGAGTTGGTGGATTCTATAATGGGTGGGGCTTATGAGAAGTGGGATGGGTCAAAAGGGTGGGCAGGGTCTAGCGCCCCCCATCTCAAAACTTCACCAGCCGCCACTGTAGTAGTCCATCATGCTTTACCTTTGCAGGGAATGAAAGAGGAAGTAAACTCATCAGGGTTTACTTCCTCTTTAACATAGAACTATAGGCAAAACTTTTTTTTTTCAATTTGGATAGAGCAAATGAGGGTTACGACCCCTGTCAGATTTTTTTGCCACCTGTGTTTTATAGCCAAACAGAAAGTGAGAGGAAATCCCTGCAGATTAAGGGAATTCCCTGGGTCCCCCCAGGTCACCAGAACTAGTGTCCCCATTGGAAGATTTTCAATCTATTACTTTTCTGGGGACAACCCAAAATGTGGGATTTTCTTTTACTTTGACTTTCAACAATAATGGTGATCAGATAAAATAGAGAGGGTGAATCTCCTTAACGGGGCACAGACAGCAATAAGAACTGACAGGGGGTCTAATCCTCCTACACTCCATCCAAAACTAAGACAAAAGTTTATTTATACTTTAAGTGATTGTTCAGAGATCATAAGATCAAGACTATAGATGCAAAATAAAAATACAGATCCAAAATCTGTTGTCAAGAACATATATTAGTTCTACACTTTCAGGGCTGGATTTATATTTTTTGTTAGAGATCTGAGCTCTGTAAACAGACTTCTTCTGGCACAGTAGATGAGGACAAATTGTTAAAAGTGTAAAAAGAGACTACAGCACCACCTGCTGGTTTTATATCAGCATACAAAATATCCACATGCTATATTTCATATTCACGTGACAGAAAAATATTTTTTTAGTTCTGACTATAAAAGGCATAGAAATAAAATATAAAACCACTATATACAGTATGTGATCATTATATAACAGCAAACTTTTTATGTAATGTTATGTTTTGTTCTTTCTTTTTTCCAGATTTAATATTTATAGAAAACCATCAGTCCCTGGTGAATCAGAGAGTGTTTTCCTGAATGGTGAAGGTTTTAAAAGTGATGCTGGAAAATATCCAAAGAAATATATTTGCAGCAAGAGTTTTTCATGCCATCCTCCCTAATACACAGAGATGCTCTGCAAGATTACAAAATCCTGGAGTGCAAACTGTAATGCTGCGTACACACGATCAGACCAGAGTCTGTTGGACAATTGGATCGTGTGTGGGCTCCAGCGGGCTTTTTCTTCCCAAAAGTGCGACAGACCTAGAAATAAAACTTTCTTCAACTCTTTCTGACGGACTCAAGTCCGGTCGAAAAATCCGTTCATCTGCGTGCTAGTCTGACAGACTAAAACCGACACTAGGGCAGCTATTGGCTACTGGCTATGAACTTCCTTATTCTACGTCATCACGTTCCAATCCGTTGGACTTTTGGAGTGATCGTGTGTGTGGCCAAGTCCATTCATTTGAAAGTCCAGCGGACCTCAGCTGCAAAGTCCATCGGATTGTCTGCCGGACCAAGTCCACCGAAAAGTGCGGTTAAATTTACAGTTTTCATTTACAATCTCTTTTTTCCCCTTTACCCAACCCCTCCTTGTCCTTTATTCCTATAGGTAAATTCAAATACTACCCCAGCAATTGCAGATTTCAGCGTCATTTCTAACATATACGGTCATAGGGTGGCACAGTGGTGTAGTGGTTAGCACTCTTACCTAGCTAGTCAAAAGGGTCGCTGGTTTGAATCCCAACCACTGCACTACCTGCCTGGAGTTTGCATGTTCTCTCTGTGCCTGCGTGGGCTTCCTCCCACACTCCAAAGACATGCAGGTAGGTTAATTGGCCTCTGTCCAAAATTGTCCCTAGTATATGAATGGGGACCTTGGATTGTAGTCTCCTTGAGGTTAGGGACCGATGTGAGTGTGCAATGTACCGGGATAGCGACAATTGTAGAAACTCACTCAAGTTGAACTGGATGGACTGGTGTCTTTATTCAACCTTACTAACTATGTACAATGTAAACATTGAGCTTTTCTCTTACTTTTGATATTATATGTATTATATGTATTTGTATTGCAGATTTCCCAATAAAGAACAATGGTAAATAAAATAGCACATTTTCACTCAAGGCTTTCAATGTAGTACTTCATGCAAGAAGCACTCTTTACAGATCAATAATCAAAGGAAAAAGCTTATAGCCAATATCTGAGAGTAATAGGAAATTGTACATTGGTGCAAAGTGTCAAAATGGAAATCACAATGCTGTGGCAGCATTTTCCAAATCGAGGGGTGTGTGTGAAAGCTGGCAGATTATGGTTAACCTTAAAGATGAAGTTTGGCTAACAATGATTTTTAGCCCAATAGCTTTTGCGGCCTAATTTACCTGTAATAAAGGATTCTGTAGAACTCTTCACTGCAGGGATGATCTGTCCTCTTCCTGTTTCTGAGCTTCCCACAATGCAATGGTGAATAGATTCAGGTCTCTGAATTTAATTCATTATAAAAATCTCCCAACAAAGACCTGTCCTTTCCTCTCTCATCATTTATTGGAGACTTTTTTTTTGTTTCATTGCTTGCAACATGATCAATGAAAGTGGGAGAGAATCCTTGCACTCATTTGACTCGCCTCAGTCATAGATCATGTTGCAGGCAGTAAAAGAGACTTTTCTCTATGGATGAGGAGGGAGGAGGGGATGGGTTCTCATCTGGATCTTTTTCCATGGAATTCAGTCCAGATACCCAAACCTATTAACCATTGCATTGCCAGAAGTTCAGAGAAAGGAAGAAGACAGGGCACCCACTCAGTAAAAATGTCCCCTCTATCCAGCTGCCTGCACAATGTGGGTCATACCTCCACTAGAGGTAAGTTGGATCACTGAAGCTGTAGGGCTGAAAATCATTGGAAGACATATGAGCACAAGGGGATGAAGGGGATACATTTTCGCTGATATGATTTGTGGATATGAGGGATGTAAAATGTCCTCCTCTTTTTGGGGTGTCTGGCTCCCAATAAAAGGACGACTTGTTCTTAAAATAAGGGTTGGATTTACTTACAATAGGAATACCAATACATTACATTTATAAATAAGGAGAGGGGAAAAGGGAAAATGGGGGGGGTAACAGGGGAAGAAGGGGATCTTCACTGGTCTAACACCCACATACACGCATTCTCTTTGCATCTCTCATACTCAAGGGCCCTTTTTGTCCAGAGTTGAAACACGCCCTCCAGTTGGGGGGTTGGTAATTGCAGTCAGTGAAGATATCTTAAACAAAAGGTCATAAAAGCGCATTCCTGTCCAAGGCTTACAGATGACTTCTTGGTCTCCACATCAGCTGTCCACATGATCTCCCAGCCCAAGAAGTAAGCTGTCATTTTAGCCAAACTACGTTAATTATTCTCCATAGATGATGCTTTAACATTTTTTACAGGTTACCTGTTTAGAGTTAGAGTAGGTCTAGCACTAGAATTATTGCACTTGCTCTGACATTCGCGATGATACCTCACACATATTGGTCTGATTTGCTGCTTTCCTGGCCACTAACGGGCAGGTAAACAAAGAGCCAAAACCGCAAGTGACGAAATCCTTGTTGCTTTAAGTTTCAGAGGTGGAGGAACAACAATAATTACTCTCTTCACACTTGAGACCACTAGAGAAACTATTGAAGTCACCCCAAAGTCTTGTAAGAAGAATATCAAAAATATATAAAATACTTAGAGAGGAAGCAGATCAGGGGTACCCTACTTATCTTGAAAAATGGGAAGGGGAGATAGGCCCATTAAGAAACGATGAACATAGGAATAAAATAATTAGAATGACTCCTTCGCTACCAAAAGACTTACAAACGATCTAAATGTCTTATAAGTTGCTAGCTAGGGTACAGAGAATTAGAGGCGATGTTTCGCCCACATGTTGGAGGGGTTTACGGTATTGGGGACGTTCAAACATCTGTGGTGGGAATGCCCAAAAATAACACCTTACTGGGATAAAATAATAGAAACAATATTTCTGATCACAGGCGAAAGGATTGAAAAGCACCCATGGGTGTGTCTGTTCCATGATTCAGAGAAGGGGGTCTCACACTACAAACGGTCATTAATCCCATACTTATTAAATGCAGCTAAAGCTCTGATCCCTCACCACTGGAAAACCCAGCAGGTTCCGACAATAAAAGAATGGATAAGGAGGGTTGAGAGGATCAGCGTTATGGAAGAGTCGATACACAAGATGGAAGAAATGAAAGGAAAATACCAAAATATATGGAAACAATGACTTATATTTATGAAAACGGAGAGATATGTCTCTATGGTAGAGGGTATATCGGACAGAGAGGGAGGGGAAGGAGATAAGGAGGAGTGGTAAGGGTCTTTCTTTTTCTTTTTTTTTTTTTGTAAGGGGAGGAGGGGGGAAAAGCTGCCTTGACCACTTCAATACAGGGCATTTATACACCCTTCCTTCCCAGACGAATTTTTAGCTTTCAGAGCTCTCACACTTTGAATGCCAATTACTCAGTCATGCAACACTGTACCCAAACAAATTTTTTATCATTTTTTTCATACAAATAGAGCTTTCTTTTGGTGGTATTTAATCACCACAGTTTTTTTTATTTTTTGCGACATAAGTGAAAAAAGAGCGAAAATTTTGAAAAAAAAACTTTTTTTTAGTCTCTATGATAAAATTTTGCAAATAAGTCATTTTTGTTCATAAATTTGGGCCAAAATGTATACGGCTACATCTCTTTGGTAAAAATAACCCAAATTAGTGGATATTATTTAGTCTCTTTGAAAGTTATAGATTCTATAAGCTATGGTGAAAATCGTTCGAAATTGATCACACCTGATGCACTGACGGCCTATCTCATTTCTTGATGCTCTGAAATGTCAGGAAAGTACAAATACCCCCCAAATAACCCCTTTTTGAAAAGTAGACAGTCCAAGGTATTTAGTAAGAGGCACGGTGAGTTTTTTTTTTTTTATCACAATAAAGTTTATTAGTAAAAGAAATGGTAGATACAGAAAATAATATGTATCATATAAAGGCAAAACAAAAAGAAAGTTATGGACAGTAAGTTTGGTCTTGTAATCACAGGAATGGTATCTTAGGAATGAAGTAATACAATAATAGGATCATAATAACTATAATAGATGTAAAAATAGAATGAGTATAATCATACATTTGCAATGTGTTACTTTGAGTAATAAATGGTTAGGGTACAGGAATTGGTATATATAAGTAAATGTGATATGATAGACAAGTACTGTTATGCCCCGTACACACGAGAGGACTTATGTCCGACAGACTTCCAAAGGAGTTCCGCCGGAGTTCCGACGGAGTTCTGACAGACTTTTCGGCCGAACGGACTTGGCCACACACAATCACACTAAACTCCGACGGATTCGAACGTGATGACGTACGACCCGACTCGAATAAGGAAGTTCATAGCCAGTAGCCAATAGCTGCCCTAGCGTCGGTTTTAGTCCGTCGGAGTAGCATACACACGAGCGGAGTTTTCGAAGGGGACCGGGTCCGGCGGAGTTCCTTCGGGAAAATTTGAAGCATGCTTCATTTCTAAAGTCCGTCAGACTTTGGCGAATCAAAAGTCCGTTGCAGCCCACACACGATCGGATAGTCTGACGGACTCAGTCCTTCGGACTTTGGATGTTGAAAAGTCCGCTCGTGTGTACGGGGCATTAGTCTGAGATAGACATTTTCAAAGGTATTCCGGTAAGGGGAAATGGAATAGCTGGGTCTGCGTGCTATGTAGTAAGAGTTCGATATACCTCTGTTTTGGTAAAATTTCGCCAGGGTTCCCATATTTGTAGGAATTGAGTAATAGAACCTTGTTTAATAGCTATAATTTCTTCCATATCGTAGATATGGTGAATCTTACGGAGCCAGTCTCCAACTGAGGGTAAAGAGTGTGAGTTCCAATGTAACGGGATCAAATTTTTGGCTGCATTAAGGAAATGCCTGATCAGTGATTTTTTATATGATCTATATGAAAGATTGTTTATATGCAATAAACACCAAGCTGCGTCTAGAGTTGCGTTTGAACCTGTAATGTGGTTGGTCCAGTGTCTGACTTGATTCCAGAATGGTCTCAGTTGCGTGCAACTCCACCAGATGTGCAAAAAAGAGCCTGTTTCTGACTCACATCTCCAGCAGACCCTGGAATACTGGTGAGACCAATTGTGTTTGGTAAGCGGTGTTATGTACCACTGTGTGCGGACCTTGTATGAGATTTCCTGCATTCGAGTGCTGAGTGCACATTTGTGGGTAAATATGTTTGCTTTTTCCCATTGTTTTGTGGAGAATTGAGTATTTAGGTCCCTTTCCCATTTGAGTTTATATGTATCCGTTTCATTTTTCCCTTGAGAAAGGAGCCATTTGTATAGGATGGATGTGGTTTTTCTGGTTGGGGTTTTCCTTAAGCATATGAGTTCAAATGTGGTCATAGGTCTAAAGATCAAGTCTTTGTGTTTGTTATTGGATATAAAATCATGTATTTGCATATATGACCATTCTGATAGGGAATGAGTTGGGATTACCTTATTTAATTCCTTTCTAGATTTTAACTTATTATTTTGAATGCAATGTGTTATCAGTAAGGGGTCGGAGGGATAAGAAGTGAACATCTTGGGATTGTTTAGTCCGGGTATAAAATCTGGGTTGTTAGCCAAAGTCGAGAGGGGGCCCGGGTTTGTAGATAATCCTAGTGGAATTGCTACTCTCTTGAATATTTTTAGTGTGTTATTAATGGTAGGGTGTTGTTTAATTGAGAGCGGGAGGTTTAGATAATTTGTCCAGGGGAGATGTGGTATGTCTAAGGTGGAGTGGGCTTTTTCTAGGTTAACCCAATCTTTGTGGTTAGTGTGACAATGCCAGTCTATAATTCTAGATAATTGTGCGGCCTGGTAATATTTCCTAAAGCCAGGTAGTCCAATCCCTCCTTCTTGTTTTAATTTGTGTAGGTATGTGAGTTTGATGCGTGATTTCTTGTTTGCCCAAAGAAAGTTCCTCTGGATTCATGAGAGACGTATGAAGAAAGATTCAGGCAGTTCTATCGGGAGGGTATGGAATAAGTAAAGTAGTCTTGGCAGGATTGCCATTTTTAGAATCGTAGCCCTGCCAAACCATGAGAATTTTCCTTTCATCCATTTTTTTAAGTCCGTCTCTATGTTTGTCAGGAGAGGGTGGAAGTTGAGCGAGTATAGGGAGTGTAGATCTTGGGAGAGATGAATTCCTAGATACGTCAGAGAGTTTTGT
Organism: Lithobates pipiens; assembly: GCF_037356315.1. Lineage (NCBI taxonomy): Eukaryota > Metazoa > Chordata > Amphibia > Anura > Ranidae > Lithobates > Lithobates pipiens. The sequence goes on from NW_027507787.1 coordinate 228,345,728, forward strand.
TCCCATTTAAATGGGCAGTTAGACTTGGTCAGTTTTTCAGTTTTTGTGTCCAAATTCAGGCCCAGGGCCTCACACTTTTTTTGATTTATTTTGAAGTTGGATAGGTGATTAAAGTCTTGGAAGGTTTTCAGAAGATTGGGTATTGATATATGTGGTTGTGTGATATAGAAGAGCAGGTCGTCTGCATATGCTGCGGTTTTAAACTCCCTGTCTTGAATCTTAACTCCGTGAATAGCTTCTTGTTTGTTTATTGTTCTGATTAGTGGTTCAATTGACAGGATGAAGAGTAATGGTGAGAGTGGACATCCTTGTCTTGTGCCATTTTTGATTAAGACTTTATTGGAAAGGGAGCCATTCACTTTAATGTTGGCACTAGGATTAGCATAGATAGCATGAATCCATTTCATTAGGTTCTGTCCGAATCCCACATGTTCACATACTTTAAACATGAAGTCCCAGGCGACTCGGTCAAAGGCCTTCTCCGCATCGGTTGACAGGAGAAGACCCTTGACTCCGTCTTGCCTCATCCTGTGAATCAAATTAATGGATTTAGTAGTGTTGTCTTTTGCCTCGCGATTCGGCATAAAACCCACTTGTTCAGGGCCTATTAATTTGTCTAGTAATGGTCTCAGTCTATTGGCAATAATTTTAGTTAAAATTTTGAGATCTAAGTTAAGAAGCGAAATGGGTCTATAGTTTGTGCATTCTGAGGGGTCCTTGTTGGGTTTGGGAATTATGGTTATGTGTGCTGCCAAGAATTCACTGGAAGGTTTGTAACCCGATATAATGGAATTAAATGCTGTTGCAAGGTGCTCTGATAGGGTGTGTTCAAATATTTTATAATATTGGGCCGTCAGACCGTCTGGGCCAGGGCTTTTCCCGTTTGTTAGATCATGAATAATTTTGGAGACTTCCGCTTTAGTAATTGGCGATTCTAGGGCGTCTGAGTCTGCTATAGGTAGAGAGGGCATTGCACAGTTAATTAAATATGAGGAGATTGCTTGATCTCTAGTAATGAAACCTGATTGTTTTCTTGTTTGCGTCGGGATGTTGTATAATGCTGAATAGTAATTTTGGAATGTGTCAGCTATTCTTTGTGTATCATGTGTGATAGAGCCATTTCTAGTACGTATCCTGTAGATGTTGTTTGAGGTCAGGGTGTCTTTAAGGGTTCTGGCTAGGATTTTACCTCCCTTGTCACCATGTTCATAATAAATGGATTTTTGAAAGAATAGGTTTCGTTTAGTTTTGTTATCTAGTAAGTCTTGGAGTTCTTTCCTGACTGTTGTAAGTTCCGCTAAGTTTAAAAGGGCTAAGGATCTTTTATGGGTTAGTTCAAGTCTGTTAATTTTTTGGACTAAGTCAAGAATGTGTTTTTCTTTTTCCTTCTTCTTTCTGGCCCCCCAACTGATCAACTCTCCTCTTATGACACTCTTGTGTGCTTCCCACACCGTCATTGGAGATATATCGGGAGTATTATTCTCAGAGAAGTAGTCCTTTAATGCTTTGAGTATCTGAGCCTGAATAGTTGGGTCTGCCAGAAGTGAAGGGTTTAGCCTCCAGTTAAAGGAGGAAGGGCGACTGTTGTAGTAGTTAAGTTTAATTGCCACAGGTGCATGGTCTGAGATGCCAATCGAACCAATTTCAGCATCGATTAAGTTTTGAATATCTCTTTGTGTAATGAAAAGGTGATCAATTCTGGTATATCTGTTGTGGATGGAGGAGAAAAATGTGAAGTCTTTTTCTGAGGGATGTAGTGATCTCCAGGTGTCAATGAGGGCGAGGGATTTTAGAAGGCACTTAATTTTTTTTAGTGTGGTGTAGGCTATGCCAGATTTGCCCGAGGAGGTGTCTAGGTGCGGTTCTAAAGGGATGTTGAAATCTCCTCCCAGTAGGATACAACCTTCTGCGAAGCCTTTGAGTTCATCTACTATTAATCTGCAGAATGCTACGTGAGAGGAGTTAGGGAAATAAACATTTGCCAGGGTAATCGGCTTGCCGTTTATTGTGCCTTTCAAGAATAAGTACCTGCCTTCTGGGTCTATTAGTTGGTGTTGGATATCCATTTTAGAGTTCTTGTTTATGAGTACAGAGACTCCTTTTGTTTTGGCGTGTGGGTTTGACGTATGAAATGCTTGTGTAAAGAGGTTATTTGTTAGTTTGGGGATTTGTGTATTTTTAAAATGTGTTTCTTGAAGGAATACAATCTGTGGGTTACTCTTTTTGAGTTCATGTAATAGTTTATGTCTTTTTGTAGGGATGTTTAAACCATTTACATTGTGGGATATTATAGTGGGCGATTTACCTAGTCCTGTGTATGCCATGATTGATAAATAGAAAAGGGGGAGAATAGAGGGGGGGAAAGGGGATAAAAGAGCAAGGGTGAGGGGAAGAGGAAAGAAGAAATTGAGCGAGAGAAGAGAGAGGAAAAAGAAAGTTCAAACTGAGAGAGAAAAGTGTATACGTAGGTGACGTAAGCGCTGGGTTATTCGTCTTTACGTCAATGTATTTATGAAGAGAAAGTTGTGGCAGGATATAATCTGGAAGCAGGTAGAGAAAAAAGAAAAAGTTTCTCGGTGGGAGCGTGGCGTGGACACTCTAAAAGCAATTACTTATAAATATTCATTAAGTAAATAACAACAGTAATTGAAAAAGAACAATCAAATGTATCATAAAACCAGAAGAGCAAAGGTTCTCCTAGAAGAAAAGGAAAATTAGGTTGTTATAAAGTCCAAGTGGACGAACTTCTCAGAAATTTGGGCATTTCCACTGGTCCTGAAGGTGGAAAATTAACCTGTAAACAATAACAAGTGTGTACAAAAGTACCATAGTAACAAGCTAAACAGTAGCAGTTTTCCTACAAGGCATAATGTAATAGAATACCCTTCTAACGGGGTATAAGTAGTAGTTTGCAGGACTCTGGAGTTCCTAAAAGTTTAGGATGTTCAGTTCTCAGACTGTCGATTTGTTTAATTACCCCTGAAATGAAATCGAGCGTCAATAACCGCTTCTTTAAAAGTACATCCGGAGCTATTTAAAGTGAATACTTAGCCCTTCAACAGCTCTGGTAAGGAGGAAGGAATTAGGTGAAGTGACTGAGATTTCAGGTGGTAAGTTTCTGATGGAAGGGATCCTAGGGGATCTTATCCTGTAGTTTGTCCATAGGAAATTTGGTGATCCCTATCAGGGGATTTGGTTGCTTCCCGGGGCAAAAGAAAGGGAGAAGGGGGTAATAATAATGAACGTTTTTACCTTGTGTTCTAGCTATATAACACAGCCAGTTTGGTGATGTACCTTTGTGAATCAGCGATTGTTCAGGTATGTCTTCTGGGGGAAAAACGTTAGTTTCATCTGTTTGGGTAGCGGTGCTTCTGTCGTTTTGATGATGATCTTCGGTGTGGAATAAGAAGTCCCAGGTGTAGCAAATAAGCGTAGCTTGTAAAAATAGAGAAGGTATTAGTTTGCCTATTCATGAAAGTTATTATAGGAGGTATGTGTATTTTTTAAGTGATCTTCGGTTGCGGGATGCTGCCATCTAGTGGTTAATAAACGAAAAGTCATGTTGTAGGAAAAATTAAAGACAAGTTATCAGAGTTACTTTTTGGTTTTGGAGTGCGTATAAGTACATAATACTGTATAGAAAGTAATAGTTCCAGGTTTCAGGGCCAGTGGATTGTAAAATGACATCAACGGCTGTCTTTTAGTTTACTGGATTTATGCGGTGGGGTGGAGAGATTGTAATTGTCATAGAGCTTCTGTTTCTTTCCACCTAAACCTTTGACGTATGGTGATTTACTTGGTGAGATGCGTAACGGTGAGGCTGGGGCAGTGACCGGGGGAGGGAGTCTGAATTCTTGGTACCATTCAGGCAGCTCAATTTGCTCAATTTGTAGAAAATTGCAAAACGAGGGTAATTCATCCGGTGTGCGCAGGAGATGGACTTTCCCGTTATAGGAGACCTGTATGGCGAAGGGGAATTTCCATCTATACTGGATTCCTTTTTCTCTGAGTACGTCAAGAAGCGGTTTAAGAGCCTTCCTATTTCTGAGGGTGATAGGAGAAAGGTCTTGAAATAGCTGAATTAATGTGTCATTGAAAATTATTTGTTCGTTTTGTCTCGCTTTCTGAAGGATTTCTTCTTTCAGTGTGAAGCTTGTGAGACAACAAATAATATCACGAGGTGGAGCAGGATCAGGGGCTCTAGGCCTAAGTGCCCTGTGTGCTCTATCAAATTCAATGGGGGATTCTTGTGGCCTCTCCAGCAATTTATTGAATACTGAGCAGAGTACTGGTCTGATTTGATCTGGGGTGATTGTCTCAGGTATTCCTCTGACCCTAATGTTCGATCTTGTCCCCTGTTGTCCAGGTCCTCTAAATGTCTGTTAACGTTTATTAAGTGAAGGGAATGCTGGTGTGAGACTTCATCTAGCCTTTCAATAGCTCTGTCCCTCTGTCTGCCTGCTATCTCCCCTGCCGCCATTTGCTCAGTCAGCATTAGGATGTCAGCTTTGAGGTCAGTGATAGCCGTAGAAAAAGATGATTTGATGTCTGCTGCAATTTCCATCATTGCTGCATGTGTGAGAGGGAGGTCGGGTGGGGAAGTGTGTCTTACCAGTTCCTCAGAATTCATTAGAGACTCCGTGTCGAAGTCCTCCTCCTCCTCCTCCCTCGTGCTTGCCCGCGCCATATTGTCTTCCACGGGGCCTCTCCTTCCCTGTCCCTGGGACAGGAATATATCAGGGATTGCCTTGTTTTTGGATGGTCCCGGAGTCCGGGGGTGATTGTGCTGGGTTCCCCCTTTGGAGAGCCTACCCATGCTGCGTCTGTTCGTCCCTATAAGCTGCAAGAACCGTTGCTCTGCTCCGGAGCTCTGTCTCAGGCTTCCATCGCTCTCGTGCGCCAGGCCACGCCCCCGAGTTTTTTGAAGTTGTAATTTTCCCACAATTCTTGGGAAAATGAAGAATGTTTTTTTACAAAATTGTCATAATAACAAGTTATTTCTCATACACAGCATATGCATACTTCCAATTACACCCCAAAATACATTCTGCAATTCTTCCCGAGTACGGCGATACCACATGTGTGGGACTTTTACATGGGCTGGCCACACAGAGAGGTCCAACATGCAGGGAGCTCCGTCAGGTGTTCTAGGAGCATAAATGACACCTCTAATTTCCTAATGACCTATTACAATTGTGAAGGCCCTGGAGCACCAGGACAGTATAATTACCCACGAAATGACCCCATTTTGGAAAGCAAACACCCCAACGTATATTCTATGAGGCATAATGTGTCTATTGAACAGTTCATTTTTTCCCACAAGTCTTCGCAAAACGTGGAAAGAAAATGAAAACATATTTTTTTTTTACACAAAGTGGTCAGTTTATAAGATATTTCTAACTCAAAGCATGTACATAGCAAAAATTACACCCCAAAATACATTCTGCTACTCATCCTGAGTATGGCGATACCACATGTGTGTGACTTTTACACAGCCTAGCCACATACAGAGGCCCAACATGCAGGGAGCGCCGTCAGGCATTCTAGGAGCATAAATTACACATCTAATTTCCTAACGACCTATTACATTTGTGAAGGCCCTGGAGCACCAGGACAATGGTATTACCCACAAAATGACACCATTTTTGAAAAGGAACACCCCAAAGTATATTCTATGAAGCATTATGAGTCTTTTGAACGGTTAATTTTTTTACAAAAATCTTCAGAAAACGTGGAAAGAAAAGGAAAATCTTTTTTTATTTACACAAAGTTGTCCATTTATAAGATATTTCTAACACGTAGCATGTACAGTGGTGTGAAAAAGTGTTTGCCCCCTTCCTCATTTCCTGTTCCTTTGCATGTTTGTCACACTTAAGTGTTTCGGAACATCAAACCAATTTAAACAATAGTCAAGGACAACACAAGTAAACACAAAATGCAATTTGTAAATGAAGGTGTTTATTATTAAAGGTGAAAAAAAATCCAAACCATCATGGCCCTGTGTGAAAAAGTGATTGCCCCCTAAACCTAATAACTGGTTGGGCCACCCTTAGCAGCAACAACTGCAACCAAGCGTTTGCGATAACGTGCAATGAGGCTTTTACAGCGTCCTGGAGGAATTTTGGCCCACTCATCTTTGCAGAATTGTCCTAATTCAGTTACATTAGAGGGTTTTCGAGCATGAACGGCCTTTTTAAGGTCATACCACAACATCTCAATAGGATTCAGGTCAGGACTTTGGCTAGGCCACTCCAAAGTCTTCATTTTGTTTTTCTTCAGCCATTCGGTGGTGGACTTGCTGGTGTGTTTAGGATCATTGTCCTGCTGCAGAACCCAAGTTCGTTTCAGCTTGAGTACACGAACAGATGGTCGGACATTCTCCTTCAGGATCTCTTGGTAGACAGCAGAATTCATAGTTCCTTTTATCACGGCAAGTCTTCCAGGTCCTGAAGCAGCAAAACAGCCCCAGACCATCACACTACCACCACCATATTTTACTGTTGGTATAATGTTCTTTTTATGAAATGCAGTGTTCCTTCTACGCCAGATATACTTGGACACACACCTTCCAAAGAGTTCCACTTTTGTCTCATCGGTCCACAGAATGTTGTCCCAAAAGTCTTGGGGATCATCAAGATGTGTTGTGGAGAAATTGAGACGAGCTTTGATGTTCTTTTTGCTCAGCAGTGGTTTTCTCCTTGGAACTCTGCCATGCAGGCCATTTTTGCCCAGTCTTTTCCTGATGGTGGAGGCATGAACACTGACCTTAACTGAGGCAAGTGAGGCCTGCAGTTCCTTGGACGTTGTTGTGGGGTCTTTTGTGACCTCTTGGATGAGTCGTCGCTGCGCTCTTGGGGTAATTTTGGGCGGCCGGCCACTCCTGGGAAGGTTCACCACTGTTCCATGTCTTCGCCATTTGTGGATAATGGCTCTCACTGTGGTTCGCTGGATTCCCAAAGCTTTGGAAATGGCTTTATAACCCTTTCCAGACTGATAGATCTCAATTACTTTCTTTCTCAATTGTTCCTGAATTTCTTTGGGTCTCGGCATGATGTGTAGCTTTTAAGGATCTTCTGGTGGACCTTACTGTGTCAAGCAGCTCCTATTTAAGTGATGCCTTGATTGTGAACAGGTGTGGCTAGAGAAATTGAACTCAGGTGTGGACAACCACAGTTATAGTATGTTTTAACAAGGGGGGCAATCACTTTTTCACACAGGGCCATGATGGTTTGGATTTTTTTTCACCTTTAATAATAAACACCTTCATTTACAAATTGCATTTTGTGTTTACTTGTGTTGTCCTTGACTATTGTTTAAATTGGTTTGATGTTCCGAAACACCTAAGTGTGACAAACATGCAAAGGAACAGGAAATGAGGAAGGGGGCAAACATTTTTTCACACCACTGTATATAGCAAAAATTACACCCCAAAACACATTCTGCTACTCCTCCTGAGTATGGCGATACCACATGCGTGAGACTGTCAGGTACTCGGGTACTCAGATGGGCTGACAGGTATTCAGGTACTTCGATACTCAGATGGACTGTGACAGGTACTCGGGTGCTCAGATGGGCTGGGACAGGTACTCGGGTACTCAGATGGGCTGACAGGTACTCAGGTACTTGGATACTCAGATGGACTGTGACAGGTACTCAGGTACTCCGGTACTCAGATGGGCTGTGACAGGTACTCAGGTAGTCAGATGGACTGTGACAGGTACTCAGATGGACTGTGACAGGTACTCAGATGGGCGGTGACAGGTACTCGGGTACTCAGATGGGTTATGACAGGTATTCGGGTACTCAGATGGGCTGAGACAGGTATGCAGGTACTCGGGTACTCAGATGGGCTGTGACAGGTACTCAGGTACTCTGGTACTCAGATGGGCTGGGACAGGTACTCTGGTACTCAGATGGGCTGGGACAGGTACTTGGGTACTCAGATGGGCTGGGACAGGTACTTGGGTACTCAGATGGGCTGGGACAGGTACTCAGGTACTCAGATGGGCTGACAGGTACTTGGATACTCAGATGGACTGTGACAGGTACTCGGGTACTCAGATGGGCTGGGACAGGTACTCGGGTACTCAGATGGGCTGACAGGTACTCAGGTACTTGGATACTCAGATGGACTGTGACAGGTACTCAGGTACTCCGGTACTCAGATGAGCTGTGACAGATACTCAGGTACTCGGGTACTCAGATGGGCTGACATGTACTCAGGTACTCGGGTACTCAGATGGTCTGACAGGTACTCGGGTACTCAGATGGGCTGACAGGTACTCGGGTACTCATATGGGCTGGGACAGGTACTCATGTACTCAGATGGGCTGACAGGTACTCGGGTACTCAGATGGGCTGACAGGTACTCGGTTACTCAGATGGGCTGACAGGTACTCGGTTACTCAGATGGGCTGTGACAGGTACTCGGGTACTCAGATGGGCTGACAGGTACTCGGTTACTCAGATGGGCTGTGACAGGTACTCAGGTACTTAGATGGGCTGTGACAGGTATTCAGGTACTGGGGCACTTAGATGGGCTGTGACAGGTACTCAGGAACTCGGGTACTCAGATGGGCTGACAGGTACTCGGGTACTCAGATGGGCTGGGACAGGTACTCGGGTACTCAGATGGGCTGGGACAAGTACTCTGGTACTCAGATGGGCTGTAATGACAGGTACTTTGATGGGTGGTGACAGGTCCTCTTTATTGGGGCAGTAATCAGTGTGTGTTGATGTACACTAGGCGGTAACGAGATGTTACCGCAATCTCCTCCTCACACACGATCCGTGTGTGAGGAGGAGAACCCAGTAACATCTCGTTACCGGGGTTTGTTTACATTCTGTGACCGGCTGTGATTGGACACAGCTGGTCACGTGATAAAGAGACAATTTCATTGGCTCTTTACTGCGATCGGGGTTGGGCTGTGTCAGGGTGACAAGCCGCATCCCCGATTGACACTCAGCGCGCACCCTAGGCGCGTGCACGAGCGACATGAATGTGCACAGTGCATATGACCGGCTGTGATTGGTCACGGCCGGTCACGTGTATCGGGGGTGGATGGGGCTGGCAACCACACAGATCGGGGATGGGCTGTGTCCGAGGGACACACCTCATCCACGATCGCCGAGGAGCGGCAAAATACCGAGGCCGTCATATGACGTCCACCCAGGATGGGAGATCCCATCTGTGGGCGTCATTTGACTATGGCACGGTATTGAAGTGGTTAATATACGATGTTAAGTAAAATTGACTAAGAAATGTATGTAAAAGAAAGTAATCTGTGTATTTTTTATCCATAAAATTAAAATAAAGAATAAATAAAAAAAACAATAATTCTTCTCTCTCTGTGCTATGCAGCTGTCACCGCTGGTTGCATCGTTCCCAGGCTCCGCAATTGGATGGCACAGCCTAGCAAAGGTGGTGGCGGTTGGGAGGGGGGCCTTTCCACCACCCACAGAAATGATCAAGTGGCTGTTCAGTTATTCCTATCACTTCTGCCTAAAAGGGAATTGCCAGCTGAGTATTCTGATACCGGGATGATGCCTGTAGTTGCAGGCATCCCGGTATAACCACTGCAAACTGAGGATTAAGGATGAGTCGAACACCCCCCGGTCGGTTGGCACCTGAATCTGCGGACAGACCTAAAATTCGCATGAACTTTAGAACCCCATTAAAGTCTATGAGACTCGAACATTCAAAATCAAAAGTGCTCATTTTAAAGGCTAATATGCACATTATTGTCCTAAAAGGGTTTGGGGACCCGGGTCCTGCCCCAGGGGACATGTATCAATGCAAACAAACCTTTTAAAAATGGTAGTTTTTTTGGGAGCAGTGATTTTAATAATGCTTAAAGTGAAACAATAAAAGTGTAATATTCCTTTAAACTTCGTACCTGGGGTGTGTGTATAGTATGCCTGTGAAGGGGTGCATGTTTCCTGTGCTTAGAACTGTCCCTGCACAAAGTGTCATTTCTGCAGGAAAAGTCATTTAAAAGCACTCGCGGGTATAATGAATTGTCGGCTCCCTGTAATACAGAGATTGAATGTCATTGATAAAAAATAAATAAATGAGTGGGGTTCCCCCAAAATTCAATTACCAGGCCCTTCAGGTCTGGTATGGATATTAAGGGGAAGCCCGCTTCAAATTTAAAAAAAAATGACGTGTGGTTCCCCCCAAATATGCATACCAGACCCTGGAGGTCTGGTATGGATTTTAAGGGGAACCCCACACCAATTATTTTTTTTTAAATGGCATTGAGTTCCCCCCAAAAATCCATACCAGACCCTTTATCCGAGCACGCAACCTGACAGGGCGCAGAAGAAGAGGGGGGATGAGAGAGCGCCCCCCCTCCTGAACCGTACCAGGCCACATGCCCTCAACATTGGGAGGATGTTTTGGGGGTCTATGACCCCTCAAAGCACCATGTCCCCATGTTGATGGGGGCAAGGGCCTCATCCCCACAACCCTGGCCGGTGGTTGTGGGGGTCTGCGGGCGGGGAACTTATCGGAATCTGGAAGCACCCTTTAACAAGGCGACCCCCAGTTCCCAGCCCCCCACCTGTTTGAAATGGTAACGGGTACATTGTACCCCTACCATTTCACAAAGAAATTTTAAAAGATTGTAAAAAAAGACACAGAATCTGTTGGGATAAGTCCTTTATCCTTTACCTCTTGGTATCCTGCGATGGCTGATCTCTTCTCCGGGGTCCAGCGATGGATGATCTCTCCCGATGATGTCCAGCAAAGCGCATCCTTTCTCCACAGGAGACACCGCAGGAATCCTGGCAGCCTGACAGGTCTTAGCTGAGGAGGACGGGGCCATCCGTCACCTGCCCCCGCCCCCCCTCTGACGCAAGGGGAAACCTGGGCTTCACCAGTGATGTGCGTGTGACCCCGCCCCCCTCTGATGTAGCGGAAACCTGCGTTACACACCAGGTCACCCACCACAACCAGGAACCCCTCCCAGACCCATTCTGGCTCAGCTCTTGCATTACAGAGACAGAGAAGCAGTACTGAGACATGCACGAGAGAAGGCCAACTTTCAGGTGAATGGGGTTAGGGGTCATTTTATCCAGACTTCTCTGCAGAAGTACAGAAACGCAGGGCCGAATTCTCAGACGTGAAGAGACGTCTGAGGGCTCTACAACTAACATATGACATGCTATACAGTCTCCCAAGCTGATAGTTACTGTTAACAGACAGGCCCACTTCTTTGAATCAGCCTAGGATGCGGCCATGTGGCTGGACTGCAACAAACAGGCCCTATGTCACCGTGGCAGAGATGAAGAAGGAGATTGACCGGCCTGGTGCACCTGCTACTAAGGACCACCGGAGACCCATACAAGTGTCTTAAAGAAAGTTTGTTTGACGCTCACTTATTACCCCCTTGATGGAGCTGTTGTTCCCCTCATGATCCTACACACACCTGTTTTTTTTTTTTTTACTAATACATATGTATTTATTTTTCTTTTACCCCTGGATCCCACTCCTATGACAGGAAGTTTATACATATGGGGAATAGGAATGAGCTTCGTGTTCGACTCGAACTCGAACATCGGCTGTTCGCCCGTTTGGCGAATTCCGAATGTTATGGGCCGTTCGCGCCAAATTCGTGTGGCGCTCAGGCCCACAATGCACTGCAATGGCGCAGTGCATTGCTGGCTCATGATTGGCCAAGCATGCACTGTGACCCCGCATGCTTGGCCAATCACAGCGCCGGCAGCGAGGAGAGCCATGATTGGCCACAGGCAGGATGCCTGTGGCCAATCATAGCTCAGGCTGTGTAGTACACTCCCCACACTATATAAGGCCGCCAGCGCGGCGGTCTTGTGTAGTGTGTTGGCGTCTGTAGCAGTTAGTGGGTGTTCTGTGTACCTTCAACACAGTATACACCGATCGTTATCGGCCGATTTTTCATTCTTGCTCTTCTGTAGTGGTTGTTGTCTGCGTGCCCTGACCGCAGTATACACCGCTATGTTCACCTATATAGCTAGCGATATATCTATCTTTTATAATAGAGCTTGCAGTCAGTGTTAGGAGATTGTGCGTGCTGTCTGCGTGCTCTGAACGCAGTATACACCGCTATATCCACCTATATAGCTAACTATCTTGCTCGTTTTAAATAGAGCTTTCAGTCAGTGTTAGGAGATTGTGCGTGCTGTCTGCGTGCTCTGAATGCAGTATACACCGCTATATCCACCTATATAGCTAACTATCTTGCTCGTTTTAAATAGAGTTTTCAGTCAGTGTGAGGAGATTGTGCGTGCTGTCTGCGTGCTCTGAACGCAGTATACACCGCTATATCCACCTATATAGCTAACTATCTTGCTCGTTTTTAATAGAGCTTTCAGTCAGTGTTAGGAGATTGTGCGTGCTGTCTGCGTGCTCTGAATGCAGTATACACCGCTATATCCACCTATATAGCTAACTATCTTGCTCGTTTTAAATAGAGTTTTCAGTCAGTGTGAGGAGATTGTGCGTGCTGTCTGCGTGCTCTGAACGCAGTATACACCGCTATATCCACCTATATAGCATACTATCTTGCTCGTTTTAAATAGAGCTTTCAGTCAGTGTTAGGAGATTGTGCGTGCTGTCTGCGTGCTCTGAACGCAGTATACACTGCTATATCCACCTATATAGCTAACTATCTTGCTCGTTTTAAATAGAGCTTTCAGTCAGTGTTAGGAGATTGTGCGTGCTGTCTGCGTGCTCTGAACGCAGTATATACAGCTATATCCACCTATATAGCTAACTATCTTGCTCTTTTTAAATAGAGCTTGCAGTCAGTTGTAGGAGATTGAGCTACACTTTAAAAATTTACCAGTTGAAAATTACAAACAGATTCAACTTAACACAACAAATCTACACAGTCCCTGTCTTGTTTGCACCGCCTGTATACTGCTGTTCTGAGTATATAGGGCCTGGGGGCCACACGTATTTCCTTTTTTTAATATGGGTACGGGGTTCCCCTTAATATGCGTACAAGACCCAAAGGGGCTGGTAATGGGCAGGGAGGGCTACCCATGCCATTTTTCTCAATGATTTTCAACCATATTGCAGGAACCAGATATAACATTAAAACCACAAGCAGTTTTAAATGATGTTATTTCCATTAAATGTCATTTTGTGCAGGGACTGTTCTAAACACAGGAAACACGTGGCACTTCACAGGCATTTTTTTTTTCACTTTAATCGTCATTAAAATCAGTGCTCCCGCCAAAACAGCCGTTTTTAAAACTTTTTTTTGCATTGACCCATGTCCCCTGGGGCAGGAGCCAGGTCCCCAAACCCTTTTTAGGACAGTATCTTGCATATTAGCCGTTAAAATTAGCACTTTTAATTTCGAACATTCGAGTCCCATAGACTTCAATGGGGTTCTAACGTTCGTACGAATTTGGGGTCCGTTCGAAAGTTCTGGTGCGAACCGAGCCGGGGGGTGTTCGGCTCATCCCTAATGGGGAATTTCCATGCCCTATCCTGCTGGGAGACTTAATATTACCACACAAACCGCGAGCTATCTTGTGAAGTTGGCAAGAAAAAATGTGTAATTAAGAACACCATGTTTGTTTCTGTTTCAAGTTCAACTGCAATGGCCTGTCCTGTTGATGGCCTGGTTTTCTGTTTTTCATATTTACTTTACTTATACTGAAAGCTGCATATGCAAGATGCTGGATTCTGGAACTGCTGCTCTGCAAACACTGTCACATCCGAGCTGCAGGACATTTGGCTCACGACTAAATCCTATAGCAGGGAACACCAGTGGATTACACTAGCCCCACCCAGCCCCCTTGAGAGGGGATCCCCACACCTACTCAGCCCTATGGGCCCAGAACCGTTCCAGAACTTTCCGGGTGCTGTACCGGAATCATGCTCCTCACTAATGTCATGTATAATTGCTCCCAATGGCAGAAATACCAATAATTTCCTGAAATGTTAGGGGCTTAGGTTCCCCGCTTAAACGCATTATGATTTCCACTTGTCTTAAAAAATATCACCCTATGATTTTATGTATGCAGGAAACGCATTTGACTAATGAAACTGCCTTAAATATGCTTGGGTCCGAAAGGCCTACCATTCCACATAAACCTCTTACACAAGGGGGGTGAGTGTAATGATATATGGATCTGTGGACTTCCAAGAATTTGATGTTTGTATAGATGAAGAGGGAAAATTTATTTTCTTGCACTATATACACCTGTATCTACCCTTTATTGCTGGTGTTCTCTAATACAGGCATCTGCAGGAGATAGTGGGTGTTGTGTGCCTCCAGCACAGTATACACCTGTATCTACCCTTTTTTGCTGGTATTTTCTAATACAGCATCTGCAGGAGTTAGTGGGTGTTGTGTGCCTCCAGCACAGCACAGTATACACCTGTATCTACCCTTTATTGCTGGTGTTCTCTAATACAGGCATCTGCAGGCGTTAGTAGGTGTTGTGTGCCTCCAGCGCAGTATACACCTGTATCTACCCTTTTTTGCTGGTGTTCTCTAATATAGGCATCTGCAGCCTTTACAGTGGGTGTTGTGTGCCTCCAGCACATTATACACTACCCAATTGATGGTTTTCCCTTCTCCCTGCAGGCTATTACTATGTCTGGAAGGCCAACAAGGAGAGGCAGACAGTCACGAGCCAATAAAAGAGGGCAATCAGGCTCTGTGTCTAGAGACAACGGTGCTGGTTGTGGATGCGGTGCATCATCATCAGCACATGGCCATGGGACACGCTTGTCCTTATTTTCAGCAGCTGGACGTGTTGAGCCGCATAATGCGGAAGACTTGGTAGAGTGGGTGACCAAGCCCTCTTCATCCTCCTCATCCTCTCTCACCCAGGCTCAGGGTACTAGCAAAGCAGCTGCCAACACATCCTCTTCCCTTGTCTCAATATCATTCCTTCCCTAGACCCACCATGTCACCATGAATCCCCCGAACTGTTTGAGCACAGTGTTGGGTACATGCTCCAGGAGGATGCCCAGCGTTTTAAAGGCTCTGATGATGATATCCAGCTAGAGGAAGGCAGTAGCGTGAGTGCAGAGAGAGGGGATGCTCAAGAAGGACAGCAAGAAAAAAAAAAAAAGAAGGACAGCAATCTGACAGTCATGTTCCACCAGCTGCAGCATACTGCCAGGTTTGCTCCAGTGATGAAGAGGGAGGGGATGATGAGGTCACTGACTCCACGTGAGTGCCTGATAGGAGAGAGGAGGAGGAGGAGGAAGAGGGGGAGGCACATCTCCAACGAGGCAGGATGCCCTCCGGAGGCCAGCTTAGGGGCAGCACACGACTGAATAACACCGCAGAGCTCCACCTGTGCAGGGCGCTGCCTCTGCGCGTTATTCCAAAAGTTCTCTGGTGTGGGCCTTTTTTGAGACCAGTGCATCAGATCGCACCGCCTCTATTTGCAAAATATGTCTCAAGCGTATCTCGCGTGGCCAAAACATCAGCCGTTTGGGCACCACATGCTTGACCAGACATATGTTGACCTGCCTTGCAGCTCGTTGGCAAGCGTACCTTAAAGACCCACTCCAAAGAACAAAGCAGACATCTCCTTACTCCTCATCAGCTGGGATCTCCAACCCCACTAGACCTTCAGTCCTCTCTGAAACCTGCACTGAGAGGAATGAAGGTGTGGAACTAGGTGTGTCACAGCCAAGTACTTGCGGGCACTCTGCTAGCAGTACACCCCAGCCGCTGGACCATCGAAAGAAGTTCACTCTCAGCCATTCACATGCCCAGCGGTTGAATGCTAGCTTGGCTAAATTGCTAGCACTTCAACTGCTGCCTTTTAAGTTAGAAGACTCGACCCCCTTCCGTGAGTTTGTGCAATGTGCTGTTCCTCAGTGGCAGGTCCCCAAACGCCACTTTTTCTCATGGAAGGCGATTCCGGCTCTCTACCGCCATGTGGAAGGCAATGTCCATGCCTCGCTGGTCAGCGGTAAGGTGCATATTACCACCGACTCATGGTCCAGCAGGCATGGACAGGGACGTTACCTGTCTTTCACGGCCCATTGGGTCACTCTTCTGGCAGCTGGGAAGGATGCAGGACAAGGTACAGTAGTGTTGGAGGTTGTTCCGTCACCACACCTCCAAAATGCTACTACTGGTTGTGACACACATCTCTTCTCTACCCCCTCCTCTTCTTCTTCCTCCATGGCCTCTTCCAGTGCTCAGTCCTCGGAAACCAGCAGTTCTCTGTAGGCGTTCAAGGGGCTACGCAAGTACGCAGGCAAAAAGATGTCATGCCGTGCTTGCACTGGTTTGTTTGGGGGACAGAAGCCACATTGGGGCAGATATTTTGTCAGCTCTGCAGGGGCAGGCCGAGAGGTGGTTGATGTCACGCCAGCTTAAGCCAGGAATGGTGGTTTGCGACAATGACACCAACCTCCTCTCCGCCCTCCGACAGGGACAACTGACCCATGTGCCCTGCGTGGCTCACGTCCTTAACTTAGTTGTTCAGTGGTTCTTGGGCAGGTACCTGGGCTTACAGGATGTCCTGAGGCAGGCCAGGAAGGTCTGTGTGCATTTTCGCTGATCATTTAATGCCAGTGCTCGGCTGGCTGAGCTCCAAAAGGAGTTGAACTTGCCAAAGAACCGCCTTATATGTGACATGCCCACCAGGTGGAGCTCAACATTGGCCATGCTGCAGCGGCTGCACATGCAGCAGAGAGCCATCAATGAGTACCTGTGCGACTACGGCACCAGGACAGGGTCAGGGGAGCTCGTTTTTTTTTCACCATGCCAGTGGGGCATGATCAGGGATGCATGCACTGTCCTGTCACCATTTGAGCAGGCCACGAGGATGGTGAGCAGTGACAGAGCATGCATCAGTGACATTGTACCTGTTGTCTACCTGTTGGAGCATACGCTGCGTGGAATAATGGACAGGGCACTTGAGGCAGAACAGAGGCAGGATGCAGACAGTGTTCCTGCTGTCCCACCCATCACACAGGAAGAGGATGAGGAGGAGGAGGAGGCTTGTGTCAGCATGGAGGTGGAGCCCGGCACTTAGCATCAGCAGCAGCAGTCTTTTAGGGATGATTTACAGTCCCAAGAAACACGTGGACTTGTACGTGGCTGGAAGGAGGTAGCTGTGGATTATGTTGTCCTTAGTGACTCAGAGGACTCCGGACCGAATGCCTCAGCTAACCTATGCTGCATGGCCTCCTTGATCCTGCAAAGCCTGTGGAAGGATCCTCGTATTCTTCGGATCAAGAAGAGGGACCATTACTGGCTGGCCACTCTACTTGATCCACGGTACAAGGGTAAGGTTGCGGACCTTATCTTGCCGTCGCAGAGGAGCAGAGGATGAGACATCTCCAGGAGGCCTTGCAAAAAGGTCTGTGCAATGCGTTCCCAGAGACTGGGAGGTTACAAACTCCTGGTCCTGGACAACGTTTCACTGAGGCTTCGGTCAGTCACAGAAGGAGCCGTGGAGAAGGTGGCCGTCTGACCGATGCGTTCAGACGATTTCTTAGTCCACAGCCCCAAGGTATGATCGATTCCAACAACCATTGCCAGCGTCTGATTTACATGGTGCAGGAATACCTAGGGACAAGGTCAGACTTGGGCACCTTTCCCACCGAAAATTCTCTGGCTTACTGGGTCTTGAGGATGGATCACTGGCCAGAGCTTGCACAGTATGCAATTGAGCTACTGGCCTGTCCTGCATCCAGCGTTCTTTCGGAAAGCACCTTCAGTGCTGCTGGTGGCTTTGTAATCGATCACAGGGTGTGCCTGTCCACTGACTCGGTTGATCGACTGACCTTCATAAAGATGAATCAGTCTTGAATCACCACAAGCTACCAAGCATCTGAAGCTGATGTAACCGAATATTTTTTTTTTAAATCACATCCCTTTGAAATGGATATTTTGATGATAGACAACTCCTATCCTCATATTGATTAGTGGTTCCAAATTAATAACTACTGCAGTAGGGAACAGACACAAAAGATGCGCTCAGCATCTTTCCAAATAACCGTTCTCCTTTATTATGACGCATGTGAAGGTTTTTATACACATGATTACGTAGGTATCACATTAATATTACAATTGTACGTTTATGGTAGCAAGGGGCGTTACATAGGCAGACTAATTCTAATCAGGACTCGAAAGAATGCAAAACATGTACTGAAAACATTGTTAGTGCCGTGTGCACAGTGAGGGCATCATGCAATACATATAAAATAGAATACAATTATATACAGAACCTACAAATTTCCATTACAGTCTCCTCTCTTTTGATCAATATTTTGATCACTAACCATACCTGCTATCACCTTTAACCTGGAACCTCCACACGCTTAGGTGGAGGTAGTCCTGGCCAAAGAGGCAAAAACTCCATTGTGGAGAAAATAATAGCTGAGCAGCTTTTTTCATTACAAAATGACTTTTCACTGTTAAAAACAAATGATTGATTAGACATATTTACAGAGTACTGGCTGTACACTCCTGTGGCCAGAATGGCCTTCTAGCTTAATTGCTGGTATGCTGACTTATCAGCACATGTAAACACAGACAATTCTACATAAAATGGAAGAGGTACAAAAGAAAAATATGACTTCAAGATGGCTAAACTACTTTTCAAATATATATATCCCTTACAATTAAAGTAATTGAATCAAAAATTACCCTAGACTGTTATCGCAAGAGGGAAACAAATCAAACACAGAGATTTCTTTCATTTAGTCATTTTTGCAGTGTCTGGTGTGGATCCAGGTGACTTTTCTTTCAAGTTTTGCAAAACTCTACATGAAATAGATTCTGTATTGAGTCTCCAAACATTTCCTTATATATAAATGTCTCTTAACAATCCACAAATCACATGGCTTTAGTTTTAGATCCTTCCAAACTTTTAGGATCCGGAATTGGGGAGAAAACACATAAATGAGTTTGTCAAAAACCTTAAAAGATCAGCAACATTCTCTGTGAGATCCGAATGGAGGACTTCAGCTGATGAGACAAAATATAAGCAAGTGAATAACACACTCCCAAACCAAATCCCATAGGGAGAGAGTCCAACATCCCCCTTAGGGGCTTGATAAAATATAATAAAACATTGAGGCAAAAGTTTTCTAGTTTCTTACTCTACTTTGTCCGCTACATTGTAGACAGCAGGGGGTGTAAAAATAAAACCTCAAAACTTCTAGTAAGGACTCTCCTATAAAAATGATTTTCTCTGTTACTCTCTGTAGATTCTGCACTCTGTACTTACAAACTACTTCTGATAACACTTTTTTAATGTGACCTTTGCAGTAGTATTTGCCACTGGACATCCAGAAAACATGTCCATACAAACAAAATACATACTAAGATCCTGACTTGGGCATCTGGATAGATCTTTTTGTTATCTCTGGAAGGGATGTTCAGCTTTTGGTAACACCTTTGGTAACAGGTAAAACAAGAAGTGATATGTTATAAAAACAAACTGTGGTAAACCCTGGCTCTATCCCACACTAATTTACTAAGGCAGCCATAACTGCTTTTGACTGATGACACGGTCCATGTGTCAAGCTGAAGGGAAAAGAGTGTCTGGCAGACATAAATGATCACCTTTTCCAAACTCTTGTTTCGTAAGAAGTTGCCCTCTGTGGACCACTTGTGCTTCTCGTTCTGGGGTCCTTAAAGTTGAATTATTAATCCCAGCTATACTGGGCCAGAACTGGGGTAGAATCTGTGAGTTGCACAGACCCAGAAAGTGTCCGGGGCTGTAAATGCAGCATCCTTAGAGTCGCCTGGTCTGCTTCCATATGTGAGTTTTACTGCTAGTATGGCTACCTCAGCAAGAACCTGGAAGGCTGAAAACAGCCGATCAAATTAACTTGGCATGCTTGATTGGTTTACCCGCCGAAGTAAAAACAAACTTCTGGCCCTTCAAATGGAACCAAGCTCTCTACAGTGGTGTGAAAAAGTGTTTGCCCCCTTCCTCATTTCCTGTTCCTTTGCATGTTTGTCACACTTAAGTGTTTCGGAACATCAAACCAATTTAAACAATAGTCAAGGACAACACAAGTAAACACAAAATGCAATTTGTAAATGAAGGTGTTTATTATTAAAGGTGAAAAAAAATCAAAACCATCATGGCCCTGTGTGAAAAAGTGATTGCCCCCTAAACCTAATAACTGGTTGGGCCACCCTTAGCAGCAACAACTGCAACCAAGCGTTTGCGATAACGTGCAATGAGGCTTTTACAGCGTCCTGGAGGAATTTTGGCCCACTCATCTTTGCAGAATTGTCCTAATTCAGTTACATTAGAGGGTTTTCGAGCATGAGCGGCCTTTTTAAGGTCATACCACAACATCTCAACAGGATTCAGGTCAGGACTTTGGCTAGGCCACTCCAAAGTCTTCATTTTGTTTTTCTTCAGCCATTCGGTGGTGGACTTGCTGGTGTGTTTAGGATCATTGTCCTGCTGCAGAACCCAAGTTCGTTTCAGCTTGAGTACACGAACAGATGGTCGGACATTCTCCTTCAGGATCTCTTGGTAGACAGCAGAATTCATAGTTCCTTTTATCACGGCAAGTCTTCCAGGTCCTGAAGCAGCAAAACAGCCCCAGACCATCACACTACCACCACCATATTTTACTGTTGGTATAATGTTCTTTTTATGAAATGCAGTGTTCCTTCTACGCCAGATATACTTGGACACACACCTTCCAAAGAGTTCCACTTTTGTCTCATCGGTCCACAGAATGTTGTCCCAAAAGTCTTGGGGATCATCAAGATGTGTTGTGGAGAAATTGAGACGAGCTTTGATGTTCTTTTTGCTCAGCAGTGGTTTTCTCCTTGGAACTCTGCCATGCAGGCCATTTTTGCCCAGTCTTTTCCTGATGGTGGAGGCATGAACGCTGACCTTAACTGAGGCAAGTGAGGCCTGCAGTTCCTTGGATGTTGTTGTGGGGTCTTTTGTGACCTCTTGGATGAGTCGTCGCTGCGCTCTTGGAGAAATTTTGTGCGGCCGGCCACTCCTGGGAAGGTTCACCACTGTTCCATGTCTTCGCCATTTGTGGATAATGGCTCTTACTGTGGTTCGCTGGATTCCCAAAGCTTTGGAAATGGCTCTATAACCCTTTCCAGACTGATAGATCTCAATTACTTTCTTTCTCAATTGTTCCTGAATTTCTTTGGGTCTCGGCATGATGTGTAGCTTTTAAGGATCTTCTGGCGGACCTTACTGTGTCAAGCAGCTCCTATTTAAGTGATGCCTTGATTGTGAACAGGTGTGGCAATAATCAGGCCTGGGTGTGGCTAGAGAAATTGAACTCAGGTGTGGACAACCACAGTTATAGTATGTTTTAACAAGGGGGGCAATCACTTTTTCACACAAGGCCATGATGGTTTGGATTTTTTTTCACCTTTAATAATAAACACCTTCATTTACAAATTGCATTTTGTGTTTACTTGTGTTGTCCTTGACTATTGTTTAAATTGGTTTGATGTTCCGAAACACTTAAGTGTGACAAACATGCAAAGGAACAGGAAATGAGGAAGGGGGCAAACACTTTTTCACACCACTGTATATCTTGACTATCTATATAAATATATACTCTTTTTATAGCTCACGGGCTTTGCTAAAACATGGAGCTCTGCTTCTTGAGCTGGGGAAAAAGGATCCAATGACTCTGAATACAGAGAATCCTTCTGGGTGATAAACTTCATACTCAGTATGGGTATTGCCATGCTCAGTATAAAACCGGGAATAACACTACAAAAAAGTAAATACTCGGGTCTCCAGGGAGTGTGTCCTGCACTGGGCTCACAGTAGCTGATTCCCACGTCATCAATTTAACACATGTGTTTTTTCTTTGTCTCCAGCCTCCTCCAATAGAGGCAATAAGGTGGCTGGATTCAAATGTACGCATTTTTCATTGTTAGATTTGTGCATAAACAAACAAAACAAATTGCTATTTTAAACCTTTCATTAGACAAACATTTAGTTAGCTGCATATTTGCTCCGCAGGATGTGGGACCATTAAAAATGAAATATTTGACTAAAATAATGTCTATAACTTTGTCTAATAGCACATTTGCATAAAAGCTACAGCTCTGATATATTAGGGTGAACCCTTCATTACTGGGTAAAGCTTGCATAGATATAACAATGGCTTGTTTTCTATCATGCTGTTTGTGTAAGAACTCCAGTTTCATGTTTCAAAAAGACAACTTTTTCCTGGCAATATTATAATAAATGATAAGAATACCCTGCAGTCATGCAGAGATGTCCATAAATCCAAAATATTCTTCTACTTATACCCACTGCACTTACAAGGAAAAGGGGCGCATCATTTCACAATCCACACATTCTGCTTTGGATTTCAAAAATAAAAATGCATAAAAACAAAAGGACCAACAATATGTATGATGGACCAGAAAGCACTCGGCCATCAAAAACTATAAACCAACTGGCTGCAGGCAGCAGCTATCCTAACAGGGTGTATGGACTTGATGTGATGGGTCTGTTATATTTACATTTTATTTATTATTAATCTCACATCATGGCCCGCACATCAAGATATTATCAGACTTTAAGATTAATTTTTTGTAGAAAAACTTCTTATGTATCCCATCCATCTTTTCTTTGTTAAACATTATTGCAGCTGTATTCAAATTAACAACCTCATCTTAATCTTTTTTTTTTCTTTCCACTCAATAAATGTAAAATTACAAAATTGTTATCTTAATCTAAACTAATCCCATTTTTACCAATTTCCCCATTAACCTGAATTTCATTTCCAACCAAAGGTTGTCTAAACCAGTTTCAATATATCTATATTTATTAATAAAATTGTTAAACTCATATTAGAAATTAATACTCATATGATCATTTCAATATCACACACTAAATATATATGCACAGATAAATGTCCTTAACCACCTCAGTACAGTGCAGTTACACCCCCTTCCTGACCAGACCAATTTTCAGCTTTCAGCGCTCTCACAGTTTGAATGACAATTACTCAGTCATCCAACAATGTATCCATATGAAACTTGCGTCCTTTTTTCCACACAAATAGAGCTTTCTTTTAGTGGTATTTAATCACTAGTGGGTTTTTTATTTTTTGTGCTATAAATAAAATAAAACGTAAATTTTGTGAAAAAAATGCCTTTTTCTTCGTTTCTGTCATACATTTTTGCTAATTAGTAATTTTTCTTCATAAATTTTGGCCAGAATTTATACTGCTACATATCTTTGGTAAAAATAACCCACATTAGTATATATTATTTGGTCTTTGTGAAAGTTAGAGAGTCTACAAACTATGGTGCCAATCACTGAAAATTGATCACTTCTGATCAGGCCTTCAGTACATCAGGTGTATCTCATTTCTTGAGACACTAACAAGTCAGGAAAGTACAAATACCCCCCAAATGACCCCTTTTTACAAAGTAGACATCCCAAGGTATTAAGTAAGTAGCATGGTGAGTTTTTTTAAGTTGTCATTTTTTCCCACAATTCTTTGCAAAATTAAGATTTTTTTTTTTTTTTTTTTTTTACTAAATTGTCATATTATCAGGTTATTTCTCACACACAGCATATGTATACAACAAATTACACCCCAAAATACATTCTGCTACTCTTCCCGAGTACGGCGATGCCACATGTGTGATACTTTTACACAGCCTGGCCACATACAGAGCACCAACATTGATGTAGTACCTTCAGACGTTCTACGAGCAAAATTTACGCATCTCATTTCTCAACCACCTATTACACTTTTGAAGGCCCTGGAGTACCAGGACAATGGAATTTCCCATAAAATTACCCCATTTTGGAAAGCAAACACCCCAACGTATAATCTGTGAGGCATAATGAGTCTTTTGAACGATTCATTTTTTTCCAGAAGTTTTTGGAATATGTAGAAAAAAATTAAAACGCATTTTTTTTTTTACACAAAATTGTCAATTTATAAGATATTTCTAACACATAGCATGTATATAGCAAAAATTACACCCCAAAATACATTCTGCTACTCTTCCCGAGTACGGCGATACCACATGTGTGAGACTTTTACACAGCCTGACCACATACAGAGCACCAACATTGATGTAGTACCTTCAGACGTTCTACGAGCAAAAATTACGCATCTCGTTTCTCAACCACCTATTACACTTTTGAAGGCCCTGGAGTACCAGGACAATGGAATTTCCCATAAATGACCCCATTTTTGAAAGCAAACACCCCAACGTATAATCTGTGAGGCATAATGAGTCTTTTGAACGGTTCATTTTTTTCCAGAAGTTTTTGGAATATGTGGAAAAAAATTAAAACGCATTTTTTTTTTACACAAAATTGTCAATTTATAAGATATTTCTAACATATAACATGTATATAGCAAAAATTACACCCCAAAATACATTCTGCTACTCCTTCCGAGTATGGAGATACCACATGTGTAGGACTTTTACACAGCCTGGCCACATAGAGAGGCCGAACATTGAAGTAGTACGTTCAGGCGTTCTAGGAGCATAAATGACACATCTCATTTCATTCCTACCCATCACACTTTTGAAGGTCCTGGAGCACCAGGACAGTGAAATTACCCACAAAATGACCCCATTTTGAAAAGCAAACACCCCAACGTATATTCTATGAGACATGGGCTGCAAATAGGTACTCGGGTACTCTGATGGGCTGGAGATAGGTACTTGGGTACTCTGATGGCCTGGTGACAGGTACTTGGGTACTCTGATGGCCTGGTGACAGGTACTCGGGTACTCTGATGGCCTGGTGACAGGTACTCGGGTACTCTGATGGCCTGGTGACAGGTACTCGGGTACTCTGATGGCCTGGTGACAGTTACTCGGGTACTCTGATGGCCTGGTGATAGGTACTCGGGTACTCTGATGGCCTGGTGACAGGTACTCGGGTACTCTGATGGCCTGGTGACAAGTACTCAGGTACTCTGATGGCCTGGTGACAAGTACTCAGGTACTCTGATGGCCTGGTGACAGGTACTCTGATGGTTTGGTGACTGGTATTTGGGTACTCTGAAGGGCGGTGACAGGTACTCATATGGACTGTGACAGGTACTCGGGTACTCAGATGAACTGTGACAGGTACTCGGGTACTCAGATGGACTGAGACAGGTACTCGGTACTCTAATGGACTGTGACAGGTACTCGGGTACTCAGATGGGCTGTGACAGGTACTCGGGTACCCTGATGGACTGTGACAGGTACTCGGTACTCTAATGGACTGTGACAGGTACTCGGTACTCTAATGGATTGTGACAGGTACTCGGTACTCTAATGGACTGTGACAGGTACTCGGGTACCCTGATGGGCCGTGACAGGTACTCGGGTACCCTGATGGGCCGTGACAGGTGCTCGGGTACCCTGATGGGCCGTGACAGGTACTTGAGTACTCTGATGTGCCGTGACAGGTACTCGGGTACTCTGATGGGCCGTGACAGGTACTCGGGTACTCTGATGGGCCGTGACAGGTACTCGGGTACTCTGATGGGCCGTGACAGGTACTCGGGTACTCTGATGGGCTGGGACAGGTACTCGGGCACTCAGATGAACTGTGACAGGTACTCGGGTACTCAGATGGGCTGGGACAGGTACTCAGGTACTCAGATGAACTGGGACAGGTACTCGGGTACTCTGATGGGCTGGGACAGGTACGCGGGTACTCTGATGGGCTGGGACAGGTACTCGGGTACTCTGATGGGCTGGGACAGGTACTCGGGTACTCTGATGGGCTAGGACAGGTACTCGGGTACTCTGATGGGCTGGGACAGGTACTCGGGTACTCTGATGGGCTGGGACAGGTACTCGGGTACTCTGATGGGCTAGGACAGGTACTCAAATACTCTGATGGACTGTGACAGGTACTCTGATGGACTGTGATTGACAGGTACTATGAGGGGTGGTGACAGGTCCTCTTTATTGGGGGGAGCAATCAGTATGATTGGTGTACACTGTATGCGGTAATGAGATGTTACCGCAATCTCCTCCTCACACACGATCGGTGTGTGAGGAGGAGAACCCGGTAACATCCCGTTACCGCGGTTTGTTTACATTTTAGTGATCGGCTGTGAAAGGATCACAGCCGATCACGTGGGTAAACAGCCGGCCAATGGCTGTTTACCAGCGTCGGTGACGAGCAGTGTTCCCGGGGAACACGCCGCCACCGACGTGCACGCGCAGCGAGCTCGCTATCGCGCGCATGCGCCGTGCACGTTCAGGGTGTGACCATCTGTGATCGCCCGTGACTTCATCACGGCCGATCACGTGGTAAACAGCCATAACGAATGGCTGTTCACCCCCTTCGGTGGCGAGCGGTGTCTCCGTGACACGCCGCCACCGAAGAAACAGGGATGCGCGCGCACGATCGCGCGCATTCCCTGTTTAAACGGGAGGCCGTCATATGACGGCCTCCCGCCACAATAGATGCGCCGCCTGGCCGTCATTTGACGGTCGGCAGTCAGCATCTAGTTAAAGGGGGACATATTACTTAATTTTACTCAATTTCTCTCTTTTTTTTTTTTGCTTACTGTTTCCACTATCAAAGGATATTCAATTTGTGTAAGACACGGTTAAATGTAACCTTCATTTTACCATGTTTGGAAAACAGATTAAAAAATAATTGTGATCACATTGTTTATCATTAGATTCGTTAACCCGGAACATTTTGTTATAAATGTTTTGTCTAAAAAACTGAAATTGGCAGCTTATTACCAACCTCTCATCCCAGCCACATTCTTTCATGAGAGCACAAAGGAGGGGGTCACATCTGCATACATGACACATACAAGCGATAGAACTAAAGGTTCCAGCATTCACACACATACACCAATATCTCTCTCACTTTCTTTAAACTTGTTTAATACTTCCTTGCTTAAACTTCTGCTTTCTTTATTTTGCTCTGATATCGTTTGCATCCAATGTATTGTAATACCATACTTCACATACTGTACCTTCTATAATCAGACGGGCAGCCATAGTGCTCATCCCATCTTCCCTCTCTGCCAACATATAAAGGATTCTGTTTTAACTCTCATTACTGTTTCTTGACTTTACTAGTTGTAGTGCCTGACCCCCAAATTCATCCCACAACTTAACATCAAAAAGTCCCTTTCTGTCTAGTGTTAATTGTCACCCTTGATCCATCCTGCTCACATAGATAGCTGTTTCTCTAGCTGTATACTCTGCATGATTCTTTGTCCCTGTGGACTTTGGTGGTAACCCAGTTACCCTTTGTGGATCCCTGTCCACTTTAACCATTAATCTAGGGGCTCAGTATAGGCGGAACCGCACCTTTGGTTCATATATAGCGCTCCTCTTGCGCTGGGCCTTTTTGAGGGTCTCTTACCCTTCATTCCCTTACTTAATTTAATGCCCATAATGACTGGCCAGTCTTCTCTATGTGTGCCTATACCCTCTTGCTTCTAAACTACTTTATCTAGCAGATGTACTACATATACCTGTGAACAGCACTATTCTTCCCTTTCTTATCTATAACACTCCGATGGACAGTAGACAGTGACAACATAACATATAACCACCAATCAATACAGTTCAATTAAGGGGAGTAAAATAGGTACCCTTTGTCCCGAAAATGCCTTACCGATCAAGGAAGTCTGATAACTCAAATGTAAGCAAAAGGCTTACCTCAGCCAGCTGATTATTAGAAATTCCCAGATCGTCTCAAGCTCCTCGTTTCGGATATTAAGGGTCACCTGGTAACCCCTGCTGGCCAAGCTCGCCACCTGAAATGGATATTTGATTTGCCTATGTGGTTTTTATACATTGAGTTATATTTTTGGTTGCGCATCTAATTTTTTACACAGGTAGTTTAGTTTGCATGTACAGGGCGGTAGCGAATCTATAGAATAGGGATATCCCCTTGTGTTTCGCTGGGTGTTTGTTAATTAGGTAGTCCCATAGAATTTGGGGGATTTCTATTCGCCTGGATGTTTATTAGTAATGCATGTTTATTAGTAATGGATGTTTATTAGTAATTGATAAAGATATTACCTCCATTCTGTTCTTCTTGTTGTTACCTTTAACGTCCAGTAGATGATGGTGTTGCACTTTGAATCTTGTAAAGTGAAAACATAACAGTAAAACATACCATTTGAGCAAAGTAAAGTAAGAAATTTGAAGTCGGGGTGCAACTCCGGTGTACATTGTAATTATTCCAGTTAGCCTTAGATAGGGAGAGTAAAAAAACTTCCCAGACTTAGGGTTCCCCTTAATTAGAATCCCTGAGATTAGGATTTGGTAAAGATGGTAAATTTGCAGTGATGCATACCAGTGTAAATGATTAGTTTTATATCATTCAAAAGGTTCCTTGGTGTGAAGGGCTGAGGTTCTCCCTTGTTTAGTTTGCCATTGTTGAGTCAGTTTCCCGGGTAAGAGCTTATCTGAGATATCCTCTCCACCATTAGGTAGTAGGCCCCATAGTTTAAAAATCTTCTGGCCCTCCTCCGTCTTATGAATAGAATGTGACGTGCCTTCTTGTTCGATCAATAATTTAGTGGGGAATACCCATCTTTATATTATTTGGTGATTACGGAATATTTTAGTTATTGAATTCAAATTTTTGCATGCTAGAATTGTAGCTTGTGATATGTCTGAGTATAGCACGATTCCTGTATACGAGTCCGGGAGAGGTGAATGGTGACGTGCATATTGCATTAGCTGATCCTTCACTTGAAAAAAGTGTATTTGTGCGATTACATCGCACAAATACACTTTTAGGCTTTTAGGCTTAGGCAGTCTGTGTGCCCGATCGATTGACAGTTCCTGCTGTGGGACCATAGGCACTAGTGCGGTTATGGGGTTTATAATTTTCTGGCATACCGAAAAACTTAACATTGTTCCTTCTGTTTCTCTCCTCAAGGTCTACCAATTTTAATCTTAGGTTTTTTTAATTCATATTCTACATCAAAATGGGCTTCAACTAGGTCATTGTGGGCCTCAGTGAACTCACACATTTTATTTTCTGTGTAGTCCACTCTGTCACCAATTGCGTCAAAGTCTCTTTTGGACTTTTGCATGACGTTAAACATGTCTTGTTGCAGAGCTCCCCTTAAGGACATAACTATCTCTTTAATGCTTGAGTCTGAAATGGGCTGGCCTGAGGTGGGGATGGCATTCAGTTTTTCATCATATGGATTGTTATACAATGTCATATCATAGTTTTGAGAAGATTTACTTACATTCTCTTCTGAGTTGTTTAGTCTTCTTTTCTGTTTAAGTGGGCTGTTGATTTCAGCTTGTGAGAGCTTCAGCTCCTTGTTTTCTTTCTCTCCATTCTCATCTTGTGCAGCGTGGCTCCTTGTGCTGTGCTGAAAGGAGGAGGGGCCAGCGCCATTTTTTTCCGGAGTCCCCGGCTGGGCTTCGGAATTTGCCCAGTTTATGAGGTCCATCTCTCTTTTTTTGTTCCCCATCCTTTCAGTCGGTTCTCGGCTACTTCTGGAGCTTTTTTGTAGTCTCAGGGCTGCTTTACTGGCTTCTAGCTACTCTAGGGAGTCCTGTTGTCTCTGAGCTGGTTACCGCGCAACCATTCTCCTTCACTTCCACTCACCCCCCCCCCCCCCCCCCCCCCCGTAGGCAGTTTTCAATCCAGGTACTCACCCTATGGTCCATGCCAATGGACCTTAACTTGTATAGTGAACGTTTGTGGGGAACTGTATCAAATGCTTTTGCAAAATCCAGATACACCACATCTACGGGCCTTCCTTCATCTAGATGGCAGCTCACCTCCTTATAGAAGGTTTGTAGATTTGTTTGGCAAGAAGGATTCTTCATGAATCCATGCTGATTACTGCTAATTATACCATTGTCATTACTAAAGTCTTGTATACAGTCCCTTATCATGCCCTCCAAGAGCTTGCATACTATTGATGTTAGGCTAACTGGTCTGTAGTTCCCAGGGATGTATATTTGTCCTTTTTTAAAGATTGGTGCTACATTGGCTTTTCTACAATCAGCTGGTATCATACCAGTCAGTAGACTGTAAAAATGATGTACAACCATCTGGCAATTACTTGACTGAGTTCCTTAAAGAGGAAGTAAACCCTGATGGGTTTTACTTCCTCTTTGTTCCCCTGCAAAGGTAAAGCATAATGGGTTACTATGCATCGCATAGTAGCCCATTAAGTTACACTTACCTGCAGGAGAAGCCAGCAATGTCCCCGTCTTCTTCGCTAGCAGCGAGCATCCATTCTTCACCCCTCTTCCTTCTGGGGTCGCGAACTCCGGCTCTGTGACTGGCCGGAGTCGCGTGATGTCACTCCAGCGCATGCTCGTGGGAGCCGCCTGTCACAGCGTGCCCTTTCTATCTCCGGCACATGCTCAGAAGAAATCGCTGTAGATTGTGTAGGTCTCAGAGATATTTCAAGCACCTACAGGTAAGCCTTAATCTAGGCTTACCTGTGGGTTAAAGTGGTCTGTAAGGGTTCACAACCAAAGACATGCAGGTAGGTTAATTGGCTTCTGTCCAAAAATTGGCCCTAGTATATGAATGGGGACCTTGGATTGTGGGCTCATTGAGTGTAGGGACCAATGTGCAATGTACGGGGATAGGGACAATTGTAGACACTCACTCAGGTTGAACTGGATGGACTGGTGTCTTTATTCAACCTTACTAACTATGAAACTATGAAACAACCACTTTAAGGACCCTCGGGTGCAAGCCATCTGGTCCCGGTAACTTATTTATCTTACGTTTTTCAAGTCTGTTTCTGATTTTATCCTCTATTAAACTTGAGGGTGCTTCCTGTGACATATCAAAAGGATAAATATGAGGATCACAGGAGGACATGTCCCAGCAAATTAAGCCTGAGCAGTAGCTGTCTTTTGGCTATAGCATGGGCAGGAAGTGGTTAAGAATGTAAGCACTCTATGGGGTTGATTTACTAATGACAAATAGACAGTGCACTTTGCAAGTGCAGTTGCACTCATTTTCCCCAGAGCTTAGTAATTGTGGTAAAGCTCTGCTTATTTCCATCATCCAATCAAGCAAAAAGCTTTTTTTTTTCCTTGCACCTGATTGCGTATTCTTTACAAAGTGAAGCCTCACTACATTTTTAATTACAAAGAAAAAAAGAGTGCAACTGCACTTGCAATGTGAACAGTCTATTTTAGGGCTGAAATGATTAATTGATAAAATCGATAATAATCGATAATGAAAATCGCTGTCAACGATTTTCATTATCGATTAGTTGGTCTTCTAACGGCACGCATCTTCCTCCCTGCCTGTCAGTCCTGCCTCCGTCCAAGTGTTACAATCCCCTGTGTACAAGCCAGCGCTGCTGTATACCTTACTTATAGTGGCGCTCATGTGACTGGGCACCTCCGCCTCTCTCCTCCTCTCCTCTCTGCTGACTACAGCGGGATATTCTCAGCCCCGCCTGCTTTTCTGCCTCGAGGGAAGAGAGAGAAAGGAGAGAAGCAGCCGGTCGCGTGAGCGCCGAGCTGTGATATAATAAGGTAGCTGATGACTTTTCAAATATAACAAAGAAAAGGGGGTCCCCTGGGGGTGGACTTTTAAGACACGTACAAATTATAATAGTATACAAATTATTTTATTACATAAAACCAAACAAAAGGTAATCGAATATACAGTATATATTAAAAAGTACACCAACAGGTATATATACAACCAGTATTGATGCTATGTCGTATCATTCATTTGAACAGAAAACACCCTACGCATTTCGGAGCTTGGAAAAGCGTGTCCTTCTTCAGGGGTGTGTGGATACAATGTTTCTGTAGAATCTAATAGATGGCAAGGAACAGGGTAGCACAGTTATATAGTATCTAAACAGGTGGTGACACACTGGTACAAAAAATAGTTAGACACAATTTCAAAATACTTACAATACTGTTAACATATATGACAATAGCCGCTGGGCACCATTTGATAAAAGAACAAACAATTGTACAGGACCATATGGGTATATTTGACTCCGCCAATGCTCGAGGTGTATGCCCCAGTCTATCTCTATTCAATAAAGTGTTGTAGAGATCCTGCAGGAGTGGTGTGAAAACAGGTCTGCAGTCCCCTGTTGGGGAAGATTTTTTTCATATGAACTGGGACTTTTATAGTTGTTTTACCCAGAATAACACCTGGATAGAAAAAATGAGAAATAAAAAGTAGTGATAGTAATTTGAATGGGGTAAGAATAAATATATATAAATAAAGACTGAAATTTAAACATTAAACAATGCAAAAAAAAAAAAAACCTCCACTGACACTATCTCCAACGACCCGTCTTTTTTAGAACGCATTCTAGTAGGCACTCCCTCAGTACTGGACAGTCTCAACACATATACCCAATTAGCTCTCTAACACCTCCTTTGGAGGCAGTACCTGACCTAACTATAGTTAATCTATCTTCTTATGAACTTTCCAGTGATGAAATTGAGGTCCTTGGAAAGGGCCTCAACGTCTGCCCCAACCAAGATATGGATGTGTTTGAGATATACAAGGATCTCCAGCTCTTTGTTCGTAAATTATTACTTAAAAAACTTTTTTCTACCAAGGTAACTCCACCTACATTTACTTCACAGGAGACACAAGCTCTTAATCAATTAGTAACTCTTTTAGAAGAAAATCACCCCGTTGATCTTATCGATCAACTGGATCTATCCTTATTGCTGACAGACTCCGGGAACTCTCAAGATACTAATACCCAACCAATGAAGTCCATGCTTAGGAAAAAAACTGATTTTTGCCCCCCGCCAAGTACTTGCCCTAATGCTGCAGCATTTTTTAAATTGATTCATAACGATTTAGAAGCACTCAAAATTAGGACATCCACCCCATCTAATCTGAGCAAACAAGAACATAGCGCTCTTCAGCAGCTTCGTCGCAATAAAAGCATTACAATAAAAACATCTGACAAGGGGGGCAATATTGTCCTTATGGACAATACAACATATGTAGACATGTGCAATAAGATACTTAATAATGTTGACTGGTACCGTCGAGTCCCAGCCGACATTATAAGAAAGTATACTTTGAAATTCTATGCCATCATAGATGCAGCTTTTTCAAATCAAATTATTACCCAAGAAACTAGGGATTTCATTAGAACCAAATTTCCACGTGTGCCTGTCTTCTATGCCCTACCAAAAATCCACAAGAATGCAATCAACCCCCCAGGTAGACCGATCATATCAGGGGTTGGCTCACTCAGCGATAATGCTAGTAAATTGGTGGACGAATTTTTAAAACCATTTGTTCTGTCCCTCCCCTCTTTTGTTAAGGATACCCTGCATTTTTTGCAAATCATTGATACTCTAACCATCTATGATCATGCTGTCTTTGTTACGGTAGATGCGTAATCCCTCTATATAACTATCCCCCATGATAAAGGGATATCTGTTATTCAACATTTTCTATCTAAGAACTCTGGAGTCGACCCCAAATATGGGGAATTTATTGTCTCACTATTGGACTTTATTCTACAGCATAACGTGTTTACTTTTAATGGCTCCCATTTCCTCCATATACAGGGGGTGGCAATGGGGACATGTTGTGCCCCGTCCTATGCCAACCTGTATCTGGGGGAATGGAAGGCAAGTGTCCTGGATGATGAAGACTTGTCGATGTACTCGGACCACATTATTTGTTGGTACCGGTACATCGACGACATCTTCATCATCTGGGACGGTCCCCAGGATCTGCTGGAACAGTGGCTTTTGAGAATCAACAAGAATAATTTCAACTTACAGTTCACTATGAATTTTGACCAGAATCGAATTACTTTTCTCGATGTGGAGATCTATAGGGGGGAGTCAGGCACTGTGCTAAGCAAACTTTTCAGAAAGCCCACTGCGGGTAATTCTATTCTGTTTGCATCAAGTTTTCATCCAAAGCCGTTACTTGACTCTATTCCATATAGCCAATACCTGCGGGTAAGGCGCAATTGCTCCGAGGAGGCCGTATTCCGGGAGGAGGCCAATCAGCTCCGCTGTAGATTACTCCAGCGAGGCTACTCTCACACCTCCCTGAAGCGAGCCTTCAAACGTGCTAACTCATATACGAGAGAGAACCTGATCTACCGTAAAAAAATAAAAAAGGAAACTGACCAGGTTAGAATTATTACCAAATATAGCACCCAGCATCAACAGGTCAAAAAAATAATTGCCAAATACTGGCATTTACTTACGTGTGACCCTATCTTGGGAAAAATAGTGACTGCCCAACCCTCATACACCTTTAAACGTGCTACTTCCCTTAGGGACACTCTTATGCAAAGTGAATTCCGTGATGCCACTCTTCCTGCACATTGTAAATACAAAGGTACCTACATGTGTGGCAAATGCCACTACTGTAGATATATGATGATACAAAAGAACCCACTTTTACCTAATGGCAAAATATTTCATCCCAAACACTTTGCGAATTGTCGCACCAGCGGGGTAATCTACCTGCTATCATGTGAATGTGGTTGTTTTTATGTCGGTAAAACAAAACAGGAGTTCTGGAAACGGGCATATAGACACATCAATAGCATGCGTACATGCGACCCAGATCTTCCTCTGGGCCGCCATACTATATTAGTTCATGGGGGGAAATTTCCAAAAATTTAATTTCTTATTTTAGACAGGGTTCATCCTAACCCCAGAGGTGGTGATTGGAATAAAAATCTCTTGCAGATTGAATCAAGATGGATTCATTATCTAAAAGCTACTCAGGCCCCTGGCCTCAATGACGCCATCTGGTTCAAACCCTTCCTGGAGGGCTTTGTATCAGGGGGGAGGGAACAATAATATATAGGCCTTTAAATAAATATTTCTTGTAATACCTCTTTATTTAGAGGGTACCTGTGTGTTTCTACAAAACTTTGTATTCTCCTATTCTGGTCCACTAAATTTGAAGTAGTGGATTCTGTATATTTAATGTTATAATTTCTATTGTTTATTGTTTTCAAAAAAATGTTCATCTCTTTTCTGATTGTACTTGACCCTGCCTATGCTCATGGTTTCTACCCCTTGTCTTAAGCTATTATACTAGCTTTCATAAATATTACCATTACCATCAGTAAAGTTTAACTTTTTTTTTTTTTTTTCATGGTGGTTTTGCAATCAGCATCAGCTGTTGATAGTTAAAGGGGCCTTTATTATCAGAGCTGCCCTGACCGGTGTCTGCAGACCTTATTGGCAGGACGCCGGCTGGACGGACCTCTCATCCTCTCCCACAACTCCATATGGTGAAGTAAGTTATCAAAGTGCGGTTCACCCTGCGTTTTTTACTCCTATGCAGTATTGATCACAGCAGGTATAATTTTTCCCTGTTCTATACTTCTAAGGTGAATTCTGCTTGTGCTATTCAGTGTATATCTGTTTATTTATACAGATGATATCTGATATCCCAATACTCTTTACTCCATTACACAATAAGCAGATTTGTCTGATACACATAATATATAGGGAGGCCCCCTTTTTGCAGCACTGTCAGTGCCAAACCTTTTGTTACTACATTGCTGGCTGTCATCTTTTAATTTACTCAGATGCAACCCATCCTTTAATTAATTTTTTTTTTTTTCGCTCCATGGTGGTTGTGCGGTTGCGGGTGGGGTTTGCCCGGCACATCCGGCCGCCCGGGAATTTTTTCCTACGGGCGGCCAAAAAGATGGCGATGGGGTTGCCTGTGCTCTTGGGCTGCCTATCGCCTATCTTGTCTCTCCTGCGGACACCCCTGCCCGCTGGAGTTTCTGTGCCGGTGGGGGGAGTGGGCGGGGCCTCGCTCTGACGCCTTCGGGCCTCTCTGCCGGCGTCGTGGGCGTGGTCTCGCGTCCTGTACACCGGCGCCATCTTGCTACTCCTTGGGGGCATGCGCTGTCCCCCGGGGGTGGCGTCTTGATGGCGCCGGGTGTGGTGGGCGTGTCCCCGGCCCGGCGCCATCTTGCTACTCCCAGGGCACATGTGGAGAAGGATCTGGGGGTTTTGGTAGATCATAAGCTCAATAACAACTTGCAATGCCAAGCTGCTGTTTCCAAAGCGAGCAAAGTCCTTTCTTGTATTAAGAGAGGTATGGACTCCAGAGAGAGAGATATAATTTTGCCCCTGTTCAAATCATTAGTAAGACCTCACCTGGAATATGCCGTTCAGTTTTGGGCACCAGTTCTCAAAAAGGATATCGAGGAACTGGAAAAAGTGCAGAGAAGGGCAACCAAACTGATAAGAGCCATGGAAGAACTCAGCTATGAGGAGAGATTAGAGGAACTAAATTTATTCACTCTTGAGAAGAGGAGATTAAGGGGGGATATGATCAACATGTTCAAATACATTAGGGGTCCATATAGTGAACTTGGTGTTGAGTTGTTCTCTGTACGGTCAACCCAGAGGACACGGGGGCACTCTTTACGTCTAGAGGAAAAGAGATTTCATCTTCAAGTACGGAAAGGTTTCTTCACAGTTAGAGCTGTGAAAATGTGGAATAGACTCCCGCCAGAGGGGGTTCTGGCCAGTTCAGTAGATTGCTTTAAGAAAGGCCTGGATACTTTCCTGATGGTACATAATATAACTAGGTACTAACATAGGTAAAGTTGATCCAGGGAAAATCCGATCGCCTCTTGGGGGATCAGGAAGGAATTTTTTTCCCCTGCTGTAGCAAATTGGAGCATGCTCTGCTGGGTTTTTTTTTTCGCCTTCCTCTGGAGCAATTGTGGGCATAAAATTGGGTATCTGGATTGTACGATTATTTTTTATTTTATTTATTTGTTTTTAAGGTTGAACTGGATGGACTTGTGTCTTTTTTCAACCTGACTAACTATGTAACTATGTAACTATGCGCTGTCCCCGGGATGGATGCTCTGATGGCGCCGGGTGTGGTGGGCTTGTCCTCAGCCCGGCGCCGTTTTGCCACTCCCGGGGTACTTGTCTCGTCCCCGGGATTGGCGTTTCAATGGCGCTGGGTGCGGGGGGTGGGTCCCCGACCCGGCGCCGATTGTGAATTGGCCCAGGGGGCTGACCTGTAGCAGGGAGATATGTGCTCACCAACAGCTGATGCACTGCAATCAGCATCAGCTGTTGATAGTTAAAGGGGCCTTTATTATCAGAGCCGCCCTGACCGGTGTCTGCAGACCTTATTTGCAGGACGCCGGCTGGACGGACCTCTCATCCTCTCCCATAACTCCATATGGTGAAGTAAGTTATCAAAGTGCGGTCCACCCTGCGTTTTTTACTCCTATGTAATATTGATCACAGCAGGTATACTTCTAAGGAATTCTGCTTGTGCTATTCAGTGTATATTTGTTTATTTACACAGATGATATCTGATATCCCAATACTCTTTACTCCATTACATAATAAGCAGATTTGTCTGATACACATAATATATAGGGAGGCCCCTTTTACAGCACTGTCAGTGCCGAACCTTTTGTTACTACATTGCTGGCTGTCATCTTTTAATTTACTCAGATGCAACCTATACTTTAATTAATTTTACTTTTTAAATGACGCACTAGTTTCTGCCCTGCACTGTAATTGTCAGCCCCAGTGTTTCCCCACTT
Source organism: Lithobates pipiens (assembly GCF_037356315.1). NCBI lineage: Eukaryota > Metazoa > Chordata > Amphibia > Anura > Ranidae > Lithobates > Lithobates pipiens. Next base: position 228,383,199 of record NW_027507787.1, read on the forward strand.
GCACCGCCCACCCCGTGGGGTCAAACTTTTTACTTTTTATTTTTATTTTATTTATTTTCTATTTATTTATTATTTTTTTTATTTTATTTTTTTTGCATTGTTTAATGTTTAACTTTCAGTCTTTATTTATATATATTTATTCTTACCCCATTCAAATTACTATCATTACTTTTTATTTCTCATTTTTTCTATCCAGGTGTTATTCTGGGTAAAACAACTATAAAAGTCCCAGTTCATATGAAAAAAATCTTCTTCCCCAACAGGGGACTGCAGACCTGTTTTCACACCACTCCTGCAGGATCTCTACAACACTTTATTGAATAGAGATAGATGGGGCATACACCTCGAGCATTGGCGGAGTCAAATATACCCATATGGTCCTGTACAATTGTTTGTTCTTTTATCAAATGGTGCCCAGCGGCTATTGTCATATATGTTAACAGTATTGTAAGTATTTTGAAATTGTGTCTAACTATTTTTTGTACCCGTGTGTCACCACCTGTTTAGATACTATATAACTGTGCTATCCTGTTCCTTGCCATCTATTAGATTCTACAGAAACATTGTATCCACACACCCCTGAAGAAGGACACGCTTTTCCAAGCTCCGAAACGCGTAGGGTGTTTTCTGTTCAAATTAATGATACGACATAGCATCAATACTGGTTGTATATATACCTGTTGGTGTAATTTTTTATATATACTGTATATTCAATTACCTTTTGTTTGGTTTTATGTAATAAAATAATTTGTATACTATTATAATTTGTACGTGCCTTAAAAGTCCACCCCCAGGGGACCCCCTTTTCTTTGTTGTGATGTTTTAGGATGTGGCACAACAAATTTACGTGACCCTGTCATACCCTCTCTTTTGTTTTTATTTTTAAAATATAGTGAGTGAGTGAACTTGGCAAAACATTCATTTTGGTATTTCTGGGAGGACAAGTGCCCCATCATAAGTATTTCTGGAGGAGTTAGTGCCCCATCATTGGTGTTCTGGGGGGGAATAGTGCCCCATCATTGGTGTTCCTGTGGGGGGGTAGTGCCCCATCATTGGTGTTCCTGGGGGGGTGTTAGTGCCCCATCATTGCTGTTCCTGGGGGGTAAAGTTCCTCATCATAGGTATTTCTGGGGGGAATAGTGCCCCATCATTGGTGTTCCTGGGGGAGGGATAGTGCCCCATCATTGGTGTTCCTGGGAGGAATAGTGTTCCATCATTGGTGTTCCTGGGTTAGGGATAGTGCTCCATCATTGGTGTTCCTGGGATGAATAGTGCCCCGTCATTGGTTTTTCTGGAAGGGGGAATAGTAGTGCCCCATCATTGGTGTTCCTGGGGGGGGATAGTGCCCCATCATTGGTGTTCCTGTGGGGTTGGGAATAGTGCCCCATCATTGGTGTTCCTGGGGGGGTAGTGTGGGGGTGTAGTGCCCCATCATTAGTATTTCTGGGGGGAAAGGTGCCTGGGGGGATAATGCCCCATCATTGTTGTTCCTGGTGAGGATAGTGCCCCATTATTGGTGTTCCTGGAAGGTATAGTACCCCATCATTATTTTAAATAAATGAAAACATGGCATATTACCTTTTTTATGATTTTATCCAATTAGTTGATTAATCAAAACAATAATCAGTCAACTAATCAATTATGAAAATAATCGTTAGTTGCAGCCCTAGTCTATTTTCCTTAAGTAAATAAACCCCTATGTGTGGTTTGCTTGAGCTGCCAGTCCAGAGTACTAAACTTTTACAGATGATGGTCAGCAAAATCTTACTTCCCAAGATATATTTAATAAAAGAAAGTAGTCTTTTTATTATTTATATAGTTTATATATATATATATTTTTTATATTGGTTTATATTATTTTTGTATAGAGGGGGGGGGCCTTTCTGTTGGGTGGCCCAGGGCAGTTTCCGCTTTTGCCCCCTTATAAATCCGGCACTGCTTGGTGATGCACAGGCTGGGTCACATAAGTTCCTGTACCCGGAGGCAGCTAACAATTTTATATCCTTACAAGATCATACAAACACACATACATACTTCTGAAATACAGGATGTTATGACACTGTTCTTCATGGTTAGATTGGACTGGACAGATCTCAGCCTGGGTGACCACACAGGAACAGGGGGATGGCAGTGCAGTCACACCATGTATAGTGTATAATTTATCACACATATAATCTATTAGACCGAACATCACAGAACAGCAGCCCAGGACTCTTCTTGTGTTATCAGACATGGAGACAACAGGTAGGAGGCTCTTCTGTTATTATAATAATCTATAAATGATTGATGGGATTTAGGATTCACTGCAGGACAGTGATCACTGGTATTAGTAGTCATCACTTAGAATAGAGGAATCATTGCTGTCACATGACGCGGGGACTTCTGACTCCATGTTTCCTTCTTTTTCCTCGTGCAGAATAAGGAAAAGAAGATGAAATATGGCTATTATGAGTATTAGCCCCATCTATCATTTGGTTCTAACCTTAGAACTGTAAATGAGAATCAAACAAACATACAAGCAATAATAGGACAGTACATAGGACTATAACAATACCATGTATAAACACAACTGAAGATATTTTCATAACAGCCTCCTGATATATAAAAGCCCAAGCCACAAAATTCAACTTACATCAAGAGATTATCAAAGCTCCAGCAGTAAAAGTGGCAATTATTTCAGATATCCGTGTCCTTTATTAAGCCATATTTCTAATATGCTGATATATTATCATAGGCCACTAATTTTTAGACAGGTCCTCCTGCGCCACTACAGTATCCCCTAGTTCATATTCTACGTAAGTGAAGCATTTCCTGATACTGCATCTAAAAGTGTGCAGAGTAGGGTTGCCACCTTTTCTTCAAGCCGAACCCGAATACTTTTGTGGCACAGGGAAATTTTTTATTTTTTTTGCAGTGAATGTTATAGGATTATAAAAGACCTGGGACACATTTGGGTGCCCCAAGGAGAGTAGTAATGTAGCTCACAGAGTGCGCCAGTGCTCTTGCTGACATTATCACCCCACCCTTCCGTGATGCCAAACCTGCCCCTAAACAGCTGCCAGCAGCAGCAACAGATTTGTGTATGACTATCTCAGTTACTTGGGGAGCCACAACCTGGTCTGAATAATGTGTCCAGGCTTCAGGTGGACTGAAACCGGGACACATGATTCAAAACCTGAACTGTCCCGGTGAATCCTGGACAAGTGACAACCCTAGTGCAAAGTGTGAGGAAAACCAAGTGCCTGACCATGACCAAAGATGTCAATGTGCGCATGGAGCAGTTCGCAAACCAGTACATCCATGTCAGTGGTGTATCATCCATAGGTACAGGATGTTCACTGAACATGGGCCCCACGTGGGGGGGGGGGGGGTGACCCACTGTGCTCTTACCCACTGTGGTCTGACCCACACTGCACCCATGGATGATCTGTGGTCCCTGGTTGACAGTCAGGGATGACTGGTGCGGTGGTGGGGGCAATTACAAGCACCGATCTCCCTGTATAGCTTTCACTGCAGCAGCTGACAGCTTGGCCTCTGTCAGGTATGTAGCACAGAGACCTGAATCATTGCTGTTCTGAGGTACAGGTAACCTTGTGCTTCTGGCTACAAGATTACCATAGCATATAGAAATATATTGTACAAAAATACCTATATATATATTATACTGTATATCAGTGTTTCTCTAATTCCAGGCCATGCCCTGGTACCAGGCCTCAGGTTCCCTACTGCTGGGCCATGGCTTGATATCTCATTTATGTGTGCTGATAAATACTGTTGCTCCTTCCAGTACCTTAGAGTGAAACTTTGCCTGAGCCTGTGCCCACCACAATCCAATCTACACGTCCATCCAACTTTCAAATCTGTTCCCCAGTCAGCCATTCCCCGATTCCATCAACACCCCTGACAGCTTCTAGTTTTAGTTTCTACACGTTTGCTTCCCAGTGTCCCACCATCTCAGTCTCTTGACCTACCCTCATTTACATTACTCCAGTCCATATATACCCCAGCCCATCCCTCCTGGTCACCAATTATACTCTCAAGCAGAAAAATATCGTACATGATCATACTCCAAACTCAACTTTCACCCACTCTAAACAGCACTGTCCCTCCTAACTTTCTCTCTGATATCCTCTGGCCCTTTCCACAGTCTTGCCAGCACAGTCTTGCTAGCTGATGACAGACAATATTCTATTGCACCAACCCAGGTCAAGTAAAACATTTTCTTCCTCATTCTGCCTACAAATGAAATCAATAGTCCTCCATGTATTCTTTTATTTATCCCATGTCGCATACAAAAACAGCACACACTGCATTTAGCCAACCACCGTTTCCGTACAAAATTTCCAATCTCATTGTAAATGCTGGTTTATTTCCATTCTCGCCTCAATTTCTATATTGTCTTCTGCACCACTTATTATATGCAGCCATTGCACACTGTTTTTTTTAGCATTCATTATACAATGTAGACCTACATTGGAGAGACATGTTAAATCAAACTCCTGTGGGATATGGCTTCTTCCTCCCAAATCCTTTGCGATATCCACTTGGCTGTGGGACCATCTACCAAATAGCTGCTCAATAGGAGAAAACCCCTCTGGTGGACTGTGAGACTTTTGCCGCGTACACACGATCGAATTGTCTGGCGTACTTAGTCCGATAAAACCCATTTCACTGGACAATCCGATCGTGTGTGGGTTTCAGCGGACTTTTCCAGCTTGAAGTCCGGCGGACTAAGAAAGTATTTTTGCACTCCAATCTTCCCGCCGGACTTGGGTTTCAGCGGACAATACGTTCGTGAGTATGCTAGTCCGGCGGACTAAGAATGACGCATGCTCAGAAGCAAGTACGAAAAAGGAAGCTATTGGCTACTGGCTATTGAACTTCCTTTTTCTAGTCCCGTCGTACGTGCTGTACGTCATCGCGCTAGCAAACGCCGGACTTTCTGTGTGTCCGTGTGTGGCCAAGTCCGTTCGGTAGAAAGTCCGCCGGACTATCCGCCGGATTGTTTGCTGGACTAAGTACGCCGGACAATTCGCTCGTGTGTACGCAGCATTTGTGGACGTGGCAGAGTGCAAACAAAAGATAGGAAAGAAGACAACTCCAGTCCCAACCAACACAATAGACATGTGCACTGACAAAAAATTTGTTAATTTTCGTTTCATTCGTATTTTAGATTTTTTTCGGAATTTCGGAAAATCTAAAATTCTGAATTCGGAAATTTCGGGAATTTTCACATTTCGATTTTTCGGATTTCCGAATTTAGCGTTTTCAGATTTCCGAATTTTGGATTTTGGAATTTCCGAATTTCCGATTTTCCAAATTTCCAAATTCCGAATTTCCAATTTTCAGAACTCCGAATTTTCGGATTTTCAGAATTCGGGAATTCAAAGATTTGAAAGTCCAAAAATTAAAAAATCTGAAAAAAGAGAGAAAACCAGTTTAATTAATAACTAACTATTAAATTAACGAGTGCAAATTTATCCAAAGTTACGAATTATCTGAAATAACAAATGCCGCATCTAAACAAATGGAACGGAACAAATTAATAATAAATAATTAATAATAAATAATTAATAATAATAATGTTTTTTATTATTATTAGATCGTTACATTCCATTTGGTTAGATGCGGCATTCGTTATTTCAGATAATTTAATTTGTAACTTTGGATAAATTCATACTCGTTACGTTCACTAATACGGTAGACAAATTTGAAAGGGAATTCCAATACCTATAATTTAATAGTTAGTTATTATTTAGAATTAAACAGATTTTCTTTTTTTCTGACTTTCGAATTTCCAAATTTCTGAATTTCCAAAAATCCGGAAAATCGGAAATTCGGAAAATCCGAAATTCGGAAATCCGGAAATCCGAAATTCGAAAATTTGGAAATTCGAAAATCGGAAATTTGGAAATTCGAAAATCGGAAATTTGGAAATCCAAAAATGTGAAATTCGGAAATTCAAAAATTCGGAATATCAGAAATCTGAAAATTGGAAATTTTACAATCCGAAATTCGGAAATTCGTAATTTTGGTAATTCGTAATTTCGGAAATTCGCAATTTCGGAAATTTCAGAAATTCGTAATTTCGCAAATTGAAAAATTCGGAATTATTCATTAAAAAACTAATTTGGAACTAAACAAATTGCACATGTCTACAACACAATATACTTGTTAGTGCTGTGTTAAACCACTCCACCAACCCATCAGTATTGGTTGAACTGGATGGAATCTTTTTTCAACCAGCCTAACTAAGTAACTATGAGTGATATACAGAGAAACTTAAAAGTTTGATCTTCAGCAGTGTTCATATTGTAACTCCTTCATCATTTCTGACATAAAGGGTGTCCCTTGATTCATAAGTATCTCTTTTGCTATTCTAGCACAGGTGAACATATGGAATAGTTCTTTGGTGATGGTTTTTGCCAAGATGTTCCTCAAAGAAATCGCTTCTGGATAGTGGGTCGCGTATTCTAAAACAAGAATATACTGGTGGTCCTAGCAATCTTCACCAATGGTCCAATCAAGTCGGCTGCAATCCTTTAAAAAGACACCCAAATAATGGGCAGGGCTTATCCATGCCCCACCCATGTAAAAGGGGAGGATGCCACAAGTTGTTCAAGGGTTTCTGTATTTAGTTTTGGCTAAGTGGTACAAAAGGTTGTTGGTAGTGATTACCACTATCCATGGAAACCATGTCTGCCACCCCTGGGACCTGTGGAACCGCATATATCGCCTTAACATTCGTGATGTTTTTATCCCCACCCACTATTCCACCCCCATTCTCAGGAATTCTTTCCAAAATGTCTCAGGTATGACCATGGCTGTCACATAGTTCTGAAATATAAAGTATGAAGGGTTTTGTCCTACTATGATTAATCCATGACTTATTGAAAATCTCTACAGATAACAATGAGAAGAAACTCTGGCGTGCTTCCTGGAAAGGGGTCATTATAATCCTCCTTGTGGGATCCAATATCATCCTCATCCGTATCATTGGAGCGATGTGTAAGCTATACAGTATGATGGACACAATCCATAAGTCTCTGGACCTGATTTATCAAACTGTCTAACGAAATGTAGAATTTGATTGGTTGTTGGAGAGCACAAAGACCATCGGGAATATTTTTTCTCGCTGATTTGCACCATGTTAAACGATGACCCTTCTAAAATGTAAGAGTTTTATTCTACCTATTATGTCTCCTCTCTTTGTGTCTTCCAGTTTATAAAGGTCAGTCTTTGGAAAATGAGAACAACCAGCTAAGGATGAACCTCACCCAGTCATCTACAGGTAGGTTTATTTTTTATTACATATACCCTATGGCAGCCTTTCTCAAACTTTTTAATAAAGAGGGACTCTTAAAATAAAATCTCTGGGAAGACCCTGCTATTATTAGCATTCCAAGCCTCATTTTGCTTCAGGATTGGGACAGGAAGTGACATCCATGATTACCCAGAAGCCTCTACGCATTCCGCATACATATATGCATCATCAGGAAACTTCCTGAGTGTCGATGTCCCTTTAAAACAATAGTTATAGTTAAGTAATAGTTAAGTTATAATATACTCTATTCACGGCTTTCATCGGCTTGTGTTTACATCCATGATCAGCTGTGATTGGACACAGCTGATCACATGGTAAAAGGCCGCTATGATTGGCCCTTTACCTGGATCTGTGATCAGCTGAGTCCGATGGAAAGCGAGATCATAGTTACATAGTAGGTAAGGTTGAAAAAAGTCCTTTAAGTCCAACGAGTGTGTGTGTGTGTGTGTGTGTGTGTGTGTGTGTGTGTGCACTTTTATGTCACTATTACATTGTATATCCCTGTATGTTGTGGTCGTTTAGGTGTCTATCGAATCATTTTTTTTTAATTATCGATGCTCCCTGCTGAAACCACTGCTTTTGGAAGAGAATTCCACATTCTTACTGCTCTTAACGTAAAGAACCCTCTACACAGTTTACGGTTAAATCGCTTTTCCTCTCATTTTAGTGAATGGCCGGGAGTCTTTTTAAATGCCCTTTTGCTGAAAAGTTTTATTCTACCTATTATGTCTCCTGTCTTTGTGTCTTCCAGTTTATAAAGGTCAGTCTTTGGAAAATGAGAACAACCAGCTAAGGATGAACCTCACCCAGTCATCTACAGGTGACATATAGCCTATGGCAGCCTTTCTCAACCTTTTTAATAAGTAGGGACCCTTAAAATAAATTTTCATGTCTCTGGGAAGCACTGCCCCCTAACACACAGCTAAAAAGATCATTGATATTGGTGATTACTGGGAGTTAGCAGCCTCTGGAGGAACCCTAGTTCCAAAACCCTGGCTTACGGTATTATCAGACCTTCCACTGACACCATATGGAGGGTTCTTTCCCAGAATGCAGATCAACTCAGGCAATCAGAACTGGGACTGCAGAGTAAGTCCCCCACCCAAGCTCAGATAGACTCATATTTTTCATCGTCATTAATGCCCCAACTATTGGATGCAGATAGGGATACCCTTGAAGACCCCATAACCATGGAAGAACTCCAGGGAGTGGTAGGTGCCTCTAAACTGGGCAAAGCACCTGGTCCTGATGATCTAATGGCTCAATATTATAAGTTCTTGCTTCCCTCTCTTGCTCAATATATTGTCAAACTATTTAATGCACTTGGCTCTTCTGCAACTTTCGCAACTGACACCTTGCTAGCTCACATCGCGGTGATACCTAAAGAAGGGACTTCCCCTGGAAGTGTCACAGGAAGTAGTTACCGCGGCCGAGATGCCCAGAGCGGTTCGTCCTCTGGAGGTGGTACAGGGAACGGGTGGCACGTAGAGGCACGGGCCACCAGCAGGTGTAGTTCCTGAATAAGTCTGTAAAATTGTGCAGGGGGTGAGCCGAGGTTCAGGAACTGGCTGAGGGTATGGTGCAGAGTTTAGTGGACAATCTGGAATGCAGCAAGGGATCAGGCACAAGAGGAACTAAACAAGTCCGTGAAGCAGGCCAGGGGTCAAATCCGTGTAAGCAAGTCCGTTGGGCAGGCCGAGGGTCAAACACTTGTAAGTAGGTTGAGCAAAGTCCGTAAAGCAGGCCGAGGGTCAAACACATGTAGGCAGATCAGGCAGAGTCCATTGAGCAAGCCGAGGGTCTGATTGAGGAGAACAGCAGCATAGTCAAAAACAGTCCGGGTTAGAGCCGGTAGTCATATATGGTAAATCTGGATACAGATACAAACATGAAGCTGACGACAAACCAACAACCTGTTTGGATGCCAGAGCCGTTTGAAATAGCCATGCCATAGCGTGCGCCATCCATGCGCTATCGCGCACACTGGCGAGCCACTGCGCGCACACGTGTGCTATTGCGCACATGCGCGTGCCACACTTTTGGGCCATGCACGTGTGTGCGCCAGAGCACCAATCTGCCACGCATGCACGCAGGAACACGGTGAGCATGGGTGGAAAGAGTCCTTCTCTCACAGGAAGCTATCGGCCGATCTCTTTGCTTAATTTAGATCTCAAGCTCTTCACCAAAATATTGGCAAACAGGATTCAACATCTTATCCCGAACCTGATCCATCTGGATCAGGTGGGATTTGTTACTACACGAGAAGCAAGAGATAACACTACAAAGGTTTTGAACCTATTACAGTTAATACAACCTGGATGCAATGTGCGTTTCTTAGTACAGATGCAGAGAAAGCCTTTGACAGGGTGAATTGGAGTTTTATGCTGCCAGTATTACGTCATGGAGGCTTCGGCAGTAAAATGCTGCAGTGGATCACCTCCATTTACTCTCGCCCGGCGGCCTGGGTTCGGGCCAACAGAGTATTGTCAGATACTCTTCAAATCACTAATGGGACACATCAAGGGTGTCCCCTGTTGCCCCTCCTTTTTGCCCGGTCATTGGAAGCGTTTTTCTGCACAGTCCGCCTAAATCAGGACATTACGGGAGTACAGATAGGAGGCACCCAGCATAAAATCTCGGCTTATGCCGATGATATGTTATTTTCTCTCACGAACCCTCTGATCACACTCCCTAATTTTATGAGGGAGTTTGAGAGGTATAGCTTGCTCTCTAACCTTCGCATCAACTTTACCAAGTCGGAGGCAATGGGGGTTAATTTTCCTCAGATATCAATTGCGCAACACAAGCTAAATTTTAAGTTTAAATAGACTGACAAAGCGCTAACGTATTTGGGCACCTTGATTCCACCTCACATAGCCAAGATCTTTGAGCTAAACTTCCCCCCATTATTGCAAAAGGTTAAGATACTACTGCACAGATGGAACACTGGCCTCCATTCTTGGTTCGGGCGTTGCAATATTATTAAGATGAGCATCCTCCCCAAGTTTCTCTATCTCCTGTCGTATCCCGTCTACCTACTTCAAACAGAGGCAGAAGTTATTTTTTTACTTAATTTGGGCCCATAAGCACCCTTGGCTGCAACGCAACCAACTAATGCTTCCTAAGAGACACGGGGGACTGGCAGTGCCGGATATACGCAAGTACTATCAAGCTATACATTTCAGTAGAGTAATTGACTTTAAATTATAGGTGCAGATTGAACATGCCCAATTGCCTTTGGGCAAAGCCCTTTGGTGCTTTGCCTCCCTCGCTAGAGAGGTTACCAACCACCCTCTAATAGGCAACACTGCCAAACTCTGTTCGGACCTGCTCTCCTCGATTGGTATATAATCTGAGACCCCCCCTGTACCTGATACTGGAGAATCCTCCTTTTCCACCGGGATTTTGTGATGCAGCCTTTCAGCATTTACTGAGCGTGGGCTGTATACAAGCATCCCGCCGCGGGGGCGTGGCCGACAATCTGGGAGCTGATGATACAGTCGGGCCTGTTTAGATTAAGATTTTGGAGTGCTCTTCCGATCACTCATTTCTTTAGCACCCTCCTGGCTCCGGAATTGTTAACCAGGCCCCTTACCACCTTTGAGGACTTTTGGAGCAATGCCGCACACGCTATGCTATGAACTGTCCCAAATTAAAGCATTTCTAGACAGAGGTTAGACGCATTCTTCACATTTTTACAGATTGTACAATAACAGAGGACCTGGCCTTTTTCCCCCTCCATGCATCCCACATACCAGAAAAGGTATACAAGGAATTTATTATCCGTCACCTTCTAGTCGCCACTTCCCCCGACAGTAGGGATGTGGATACGTAAAGTAAAAGAATTGGCTCTTTCTGCACGACACCAGCAGGAACGCTACTCAAAGATCTGGTCGCTCTGGAATGTCTTTCTGGTTTCAGGTGAGGGAAGAACTCTCCTTGACAGTAACCTGAATAGCTTAAACTCAGCCTTTTTTTTCAGGGCAACCCTTTCATTCCTGGGGTACCCAAGGGGTACATCTTATCTCTCCCCGTGTTCTGCGAGCTCACACAGGGTTTACCTTCGCATAACTGTCTCCCCATCCCCCCTCCCTCTTTCCCACTTCCCTACTTCCCCACTTCCTCACTTCCTCACCATTTTTTCTCTCTCTGTTCTTTTCTTTGTTTCTCCCCCTTCTATCTTTTCCTTTTTCCTTTTTGGTTCCTTGGATCCAGGTTCCTGGGGTCCAAAATCTTTCTTTAATATATAAAGTCATAAAATGTATTAGGACTGGTCCGGGACTGAAGATGGGGCAGCATACATGGTTTGTTTTTCTTTATACGTTGAGTACACCAGGAGTTAACACATTGGGGGTTATTTACAAAAGGCAAATCCACTTTGCACTACAAGTGAAAACTACAAGTGCAAAGTGCACTTGAAATTTCACTGAAAGTGCACTTGGAAGTGCAGTCGCTGTAAATCTGAGGGGTAGATCTGAAATGAGGGGAAGCTCTGCTGATTTTATCATCCAATCATGTGCAAGCTAAAATGCTGTTTTTTATTTTCTTTGCATGTCTCCCTTGGATCTACAGCGACTGTACTCCCAAGTGCACTTTCAGTGCAATTTCAAGTGCACCTGTAGTTTGCACTTGTAGTGCAAAGTCGGTTTGCCTTTTGTAAATAACCCGCATTGTCTCTAGATCAGTGGTCACCAACCCTGTCCTCAGGGCCCACTAACAGGCCAGGTTTTATGTATTACCTTGGGAGAGATGCAGACTAGAATACTGCAATTAGGGATGAGCTTCGTGTTCGAGTCGAACGTACGTTCGACTCGAACATTGGCTGTTCGTCCGTTCGGCGAAGTCCGAACATTTTGGTCCGTTCGCGCCAAATTCGTGTGGCGCTCACGGCCCACAATGCACTGCGATGGCGCAGTGCATTGCTGGCTCATGATTGGCCAAGCATGCACTGTGACCCCGCATGCTTGGCCAATCGCAGCGCCAGCAGCGAGGAGAGCCATGATTGGCCACAGGCAGGATGCCTGTGGCCAATCATAGCTCAGGCTGTGTAGTGCACGCCCCACACTATATAAGGCCGCCAGCGCGGCGGCCTTGTGTAGTGTGTTGGCGTCTGAAGCAGTGGGTGTTTTGTGTACCTTCAACACAGTACACACCGATCGTTTTCGGCCGATTTTCGATCTTGCTGTTGTGTAGTGGTTATTGTCTGCGTGCCCTGGCCGCAGTATACACCGCTATATTCACCTCACCTATATAGCTAGTGATCTATCTTTTATAATAGAGCTTGCAGTCAGTAGTGTTAGGAGATAGTGCGTGCTGTCTGTGTGCTCTGTACCCAGTACATACCGCTATATCCACCTACATAGCTCTTCTCTATTTGAGCCCACTTGCCATCTGCAGGAGTTATTGGAAGTTGTGTGTGCCTCCAGCACAGCACAGTATACATCTGTATATACCCCTTTATCTCTGGTGTTCTATAATAAAGGCATCTGCAGGAGTTAGTGGGTGTTGTGTGCCTCTAGCACAATATACTCTACCTAACTGCTTTTTTACCCAACTCCCTTCCGGCCATTACCATGTCTGGAAGGCCAGCAAGGAGAGGCAGACAGGCGCGAGATGATAAAAGAGGGCAAGCAGGCTCTGTGTCTAGAGACAACAGTGCTGGTCGTGGACGCGGTGCATTGTCATCAGCACGTGGCCATGGAACACGCTTGTCCTTTTTTTCGGCAGCTGGACATGTTGAACCGCAACATGCCAACGACTTGGTAGAGTTGATGACCAAGCCCTCTTCATCCTCCTCATCCTCTCTCACCCAGTCTCAGGGTACTAGCAAAGCAGCTGCCAACACATCGTCTTCCCTCCTCTCAATGTCATCATCAGTGACTCCTTCCCTAGACCCACCACGTCCTCCTGAGGAGTCTCCTGAACTCTTTGAGCACAGTGTTGGGTACATGCTCCAGGAGGATGCCCAGTGTTTTGTGGGCTCTGATGATGACACTCAGCTAGAGGAAGGCAGTAGCGTGAGCGCAGAGAGAGGGGATGCTCAAGAAGGACAGCAATCTGGCAGTCATGTTCCACAAGCTGCAGCATACTGCCAGGTTTGCTACAGCGATGAAGAGGGAGGGGATGATGAGGGCACTGACTCCACGTGGGTGCCTGGAAGGAGAGAGGAGGAGGAGGAGGAGGAGGCACATGTCCAACGAGGCAGGATGCCCTCCGGGGGCCAGCTTAGGGGCAGCACACCTGTGCAGAGCGCTGCCTCTGCGCGTTATTCTAAAAGTTATTTGGTGTGGGCCTTTTTTGAGACGAGTGCATCAGATCGCACCGCTGCTATTTGCAACATATGTCTCAAGCGTATCTCACGTGGCCAAAACATCAGCTGCTTGGGCACCACATGCTTGACCAGACATATGTTGACCTGCCATGCAGCTCGTTGGCAAGCGTACCTCAAAGACCCACACCAAAGAACAAAGCGGACCTCTCCTTGCTCCTCATCAGCTGGCATCTCCAACCCCACTAGACCTTCAGTCCTTTCTGAAACCTGCTCTGAGAGGAATGAAGGTGTAGAATTAGGTGTGTCACAGCCAAGTGCTTCCGGGAACTCTGCTAGCGGTACACCCACGTCCGATTATAGCAGGCAAATGTCCCTGCCCCAGCTGCTGGACCGGCGAAAGAAGTTCACTCCCAGCCATCCACATGCCCAGCGGTTGAATGCTAGCTTGGCTAAATTGCTAGCACTTCAACTGCTGCCTTTTCAGTTGGTAGACTCGGCCCCCTTCCGTGAGTTTGTACAATGCGCGGTTCCTCAGTGGCAGGTCCCCAAACGCCACTTTTTCTCACGAAAGGCGATTCCGGCTCTCTACCGGCATGTGGAAGGCAATGTCCTTGCCTCGCTGGACAGGGCGGTCAGCGGTAAGGTGCATATTACCGCTGAGTCATGGTCCAGCAGGCATGGACAGGGACGTTACCTGTCTTTCACGGCCCATTGGGTCACTCTTCTGTCAGCTGGGAAGGATGCAGGACAAGGTGCAGTAGTGTTAGAGGTTGTTCCGCCACCACGCCTCCAAAATGCTACTATTGGTTGTGACACACCTCTCTCCTCCACCCCCTCCTCTTCTTCTTCCTCCATGGCCTCTTCCAGTGCTCTGTCCTCAGAACCAGCGGTGCTCCGTAGGCGTTCCAGGGGCTACGCAAGTACGCAGGCAAAACAATGCCATGCCGTGCTTGCGCTGGTTTGTTTGGGGGACAGGAGCCACACTGGGGCGGATGTTTTGTCAGCTCTGCAGGGGCAGGCCGAGAGGTGGTTGATGCCATGCCAGCTTAAGCCAGGAATGGTGGTTTGCGACAATGGCACCAACCTCCTCTCCGCCCTCCAACAGGGACAACTGACCCATGTGCCCTGTGTAGCTCACGTCCTTAACCTGGTGGTGCAGCGGTTCTTGGGCAGGTACCCCGGCTTACAGGATGACCTGAAGCAGGCCAGGAAAGTCTGTGTGCATTTCCGCCGATCATTTAATGCCTGTGCTCGGCTGGCTGAGCTCCAAAAGGAGTTGAACCTGCCCAAGAACCGCCTTATATGTGATATGCCCTCCAGATGGAACTCAACATTGGCCATCAATGAGTACCTGTGCGACTACGGCACCAGGACAGGGTCAGGGGAGCTCGGTTTTTTCTCACCACGCCAGTGGGGCATGATCAGGGATGCATGCACTGTCCTGTCACCGTTTGAGGAGGGCACAAGGATGGTGAGCAGTGACAGTGCATGCATCAGTGACACTGTACCTCTTGTCCACCTGTTGGAGCATACGCTGCGTGGAATAATGGACAGGGCACTTGAGACAGAACAGAGGCAGGAAGAGGAGGACTTCCTGGCCTCTCAAGGCCCCGTTTATCCAGACAGTGTTCCTGCTGTGCCACCCATCACACAGGAAGAGGATGAGGAGGAGGAAGAGGAGGAGGAGGATGATTGTGTCAGCATGGAAGTGGAGGCTGGCACTCAGCATCAGCAGCAGCAGTCTTGTAGGGATGATTTACAGTCCCAAGAAACACGTGGACTTGTACGTGGCTGGGAGGAGGTAGCTGCGGATCATGTTGTCCTTAGTGACCCAGAGGACTCCGGACCGAATGCCTCAGCTAACCTACGCTGCATGGCCTCCCTGATCCTGCAAAGCCTGCGGAAGGATCCTCGTATTCTTCGGATCACGGAGAGGGACCATTACTGGCTGGCCACTCTCCTTGATCCACGGTACAAGGGTAGTGTTGCCGACCTTATCTTGCCATCGCAGAGGGAGCAGAGGATGACACATCTCCGGGAGGCCTTGCAGAAAGGTCTGTGCAACGCGTTCCCAGAGACTGGGAGGTTACGAACTCCTGGTCCTGGACAACGTGTTGCTGAGGCATCGGTCAGAGGGAGCGGTGGAGAAGGTGGCCGTCTGACTGATGCTTTCAGACAATTTTTTAGTCCGCAGCCCCAAGGTATGATCGGTTCCAGCACCCATCGCCAACGTCTGATTTACATGGTGCAGGAATACCTAGGGGCAAGGTCAGACTTGGACACCTTTCCCACCGAAAATCCTCTGGCTTACTGGGTCTTGAGGATGGATCACTGGCCAGAGCTTGCACAGTATGCAATTGAGCTACTGGCCTGTCCTGCATCCAGCGTTCTTTCGGAACGCACCTTCAGTGCTGCTGGTGGCTTTGTTACCGATCACAGGGTGCGCCTGTCCACCGAATCAGTTGATCGACTGACCTTCATCAAGATGAATCAGTCTTGGATCACCCACAGCTACCAAGCACCTGAAGCTGATGTAACAGAATAATTTTTTTTTAAATATCACATCCCTTCAAGACTGCCTATGCTAATGCTGAGTGACTGTCCTGTTATGTTGATTGTATATCCTCTTCCTCCTCCGCTGATATGTTGGAAGAACATTTCTGGTTCTGGTTGATGCCATCAGCCCAATTTTTCTGCCCCTGTTTAACAGGGGCGTTTAAGTACAATTTTTGATGCAATGCTTTGCAGCAGGGCTAATTCCTGCAATCAAGCAAGAGTATATGGGAGAGGTTGCAGTGTGGTGGCACCAGCACCAGTGCCTAAGGCCCAATTTTTCTGCCCCTGTTTAACAGGGGCGTTTAATTACAATTTTTGATGCAATGCTTTGCAGCAGGGCTAATTCCTGCAATAAAACTAGAGTATATGGCAGAGGTTGCAGTGTGGTGGCACCAGCACCAGTGCCTAAGGCCCAAATTTTCTGCCCCTGTTTAACAGGGACATGTAATTACAATTCTTGATATAATATTTCACAGGAGGGCCCCTTCCTGTGCCCACCTAGAGTAACGGTGAGGACTTATAGTGTTGTGGCACCAGCACCACAACCACCAAAGGTCAATTTTTCTACCACTGTTCAACAATGGCATGTAATTACAATTCTTGATATAATCGTTCACAGCAGGGCGCTCCAGCGCCCACCAAGAGTCACTTTGAGGGCTTACAATGTTGTGGCAAAACCAACACCTTGTTCCTCCATTTCTGCAGGGCATATAGGGCAGGCCTCTACTTTCAAACATCCAATTTACAAACATCTCCTACTTGCAAACGGAAGGAGACAACAGCAAGTGAGATGAAAAAAGATGGACGACAAAACAAATTATACAGTTATAACCCTTCCCTATGTTTTCCAAAAAGCTTAAAAATAGTTTTTTTGACTGGAGCTACACTTTAAAAATGTACCAGTTGAAAATTACAAACAGATTCAACTTAACACAACAAACCTACACAGTCCCTGTCTTGTTTGCACCGCCTGTATACTGCTGTTCTGAGTATATAGGGCCTGGGGGCCACACGCATTTCCTTTTTTTAATATGGGTACAGGGTTCCCCTTAATATGCGTACAAGACCCAAATAGGCTGGTAATGGGCAGGGAGGGCTACCCATGCCATTTTTCTCAATGATTTTCAACCATATTGCAGGAACCAGATATAACATTAAAACCGCAAGCAGTTTTAAATGGTGTTATTTCCGTTTAATGTCATTTTGTGCAGGGACTGTTCTAAACACGGAACACGTGGCACTTCACAGGCATACTACAGACACCCCCCAGGCACCATATTTAAAGGAATATTTCACTTTTTTTCACTTTAATCGTCATTAAAATCAGTGCTCCCGCCAAAACGGCCGTTTTTAAAAACATTTTAGGCATTGACCCATGTCCCCTGGGGCAGGAGCCAGATCCCCAAACCCTTTTTAGGACAGTATCTTGCATATTAGCCGTTAAAATTAGCACTTTTCATTTCGAACGTTCGAGTCCCATAGACTTCAATGGGGTTCTAAAGTTCGTTCGAATTTGGGGTCCGTTAGAAAGTTCTGGTGCGAACCGAACCGGGGGGTGTTCGGCTCATCCCTAACTGCAATCACTGAGCAGCAAATTATATCACCTGTGATGTATTTAAGTTATCTTGCAAACCTGGCCTGTTAGTGGGCCCTGAGGACAGGGTTGATGACTACTGCTCTAGATCATTATTGCGGAATAGGAGAGACACTCTAGATCAGACTTTCTCAACCTTTTTAATACAGAGGAACCCTTGAAAAAACCTTTCGGTCTCAGGGAACCCCTGTTAAAAATGGCTATATCTACAACTCATAATACATTGGTGTAATGATCAGTGGAAGAGTGCTCCATACATCTATTGGTCATTGCTCAAGGAACCCCTAGCAACCATTGGAGGAACCCTGGTTGAGAAACCCTGCTCTAGATGGCGATCCAATACTGGGTTCTAATCTGCAATGTTTAATCTCAATGCTGTGTTGTGCTTATTTCTGAAATGCCCTGTTGTATGTCCTTGACTGTGTCCTATGACTAAATAAAGTAAGTAAAAAAAGTAAGAATGAGGAGAAGGTAAATGTTAAAAGTGCCAACCCACCAATATATGTCCAGAATAAATGTTATTTTTCATTCTAGCCAACAAAATCAGGCAATGCACTTAGGGTTTTGAAGGCAGCCCCCCTTCATTGGGACTGGAAAGTTATAAAACTGAAATATAGACTGGGGGTCATGTATAAATACAATGAAGAACTCAGGTAGGGCTGAAATGTACTTGTTCCAGCAAGCAATTATTTAGGGGCATTTTTCAACCCTACCCCAATTCACTGCTGTTTATATCCATTACTTCATCCATATCAATTACCATCAAAATGTCAGCGTTATCATTTTTCAGCCCTGGCAAAGGGGAACTTCAACCTCTAAAAAGCATTGGCTGATTTCTTTAGACTAAATATATGAATAAAATGTATTCTGGATATATACTAGTTGATTGGTAATTCCATCATTCACCCTCTCCTCATGATTCTACAAGGACCCCTCCAGGGGCTCCTGTGTGATCAGAGATCTGTTATCCTACACTCAAGCTAGGCAGAAAATGATCTGAAAACGATTGGTTTGGCAGTTACCTGCCAAACTTCAGCCCATGTGTACAGCTCTTTGTCAGACAGAAGACCAGCTTCTGTTGAACGAGTATGCTGGAAAAGCAGCAGCAGTTTGGCATCCAATCAGCATTGGAAGCCAATAGCTGTAAGTGCTGACCGGTGTGTTCTGGTGGGAGGGGCGGCACCCCTGTCAGAACACAAGGCAACAGCTGGGATGTAATGTTAGTACAGCAATCTCCTCCATTTTTATTAATTCAACCCTCTGTGTTAAATAAAAAACAAAACATCTGCACGTGTGTACCAGGCATTACTATCAGAACAGATCACCCAGAAGTCCAGATCCTCCTCCCCATCACCATATGAGAAGTGATAATGTGACCGGTGATGAAGGAAGAAGAGAGAGGGGGAGTTACATGGCACAGGCTCAGGAAGTATACTCCTACTGTTCTCCCACTGACCCCATTTGTTGGTCTGTATTGGATTCATGAGAACTGAGTTAATATTTCAATGTCAGCAAATTAACAGTGGTATTTGCTGGATGGATCAGTAATTCACTGGTTGCCTCCACTTTTTTTCTGGAATTGCTTTTAAAATCAGTGTGACATCACAAGTGGTTATGAGAAAAAGAAAGATGGCTTCCATTCACCTGTGAATCTATTTGTATTTCCATTGCCCCCTCATCCCTTTAAACCCGAACACATATGAATTACACAGGTTCTGAGGCTAATTGAATGCAGATAAAACAACAAGTGAGTTTAATTACCACCGTAATCAGGCCCCAGAACCTGTGTAATTAATATGTGTTCGGTTTTAAAGGGATGAGGTGGTAACCCTAGTCCTGAGTAGTGATGGACGAACTTCCGACGGGACGTTTCGCGAACGCGAAACGCGAACGGACACAAACGTTCGCGAAAACGACCGTTCGCCGCGGGCTCCATTGACTTCAATGGGAGGCGAATTTCGCAAACCTTTAGGTCGAATTTGCGGCCACGGGGTAATTATTAGGGGGTAGCACGTAGTCCCACCACCTGGACAATAGCATAATACATGTATGAGGTGAATTTGGGATCGATAACTACAAGCATTTTTTTTTTATTTGGGAAATTGTTCTGACAATTCAGGACTATGGAGCTAATGAAGGCAATGGAGGAGAGGGAAGGTCAGGGACCAGGGTAGGCAAACAAGAGGGTGCAGGAGATACAGAGCACTGACAGCAGCACCGTAATACAGAGCACTGACATCAGCACCGTGACATACAGCGCTGACAGCAGCTCCGTGACATACAGCGCTGACAGCAGCTCCGTGACATACAGCGCTGACAGCAGCTCCGTGACATACAGCGCTGACAGCAGCTCCGTGACATACAGCGCTGACAGCAGCTCCGTGACATACAGCGCTGACAGCAGCACCGTGACATACAGCGCTGACAGCAGCTCCGTGACATACAGCGCTGACAGCAGCTCCGTGACATACAGCGCTGACAGCAGCTCCGTGACATACAGCACTGACAGCAGCTCCGTGACATACAGCGCTGACAGCAGCTCCGTGACATACAGCGCTGACAGCAGCACCGTGACATACAGCGCTGACAGCAGCTCCGTGACATACAGCGCTGACAGCAGCTCCGTGACATACAGCGCTGACAGCAGCTCCGTGACATACAGCGCTGACAGCAGCTCCGTGACATACAGCGCTGACAGCAGCTCCGTGACATACAGCGCTGACAGCAGCTCCGTGACATACAGCGCTGACAGCAGCTCCGTGACATACAGCGCTGACAGCAGCTCCGTGACATACAGCGCTGACAGCAGCTCCGTGACATACAGCGCTGACAGCAGCTCCGTGACATACAGCGCTGACAGCAGCACCGTAAGCAGCCCCAGGAGGAAGTCAGCACAGCACAGGGATGGTGTGATCCCCTCATAATAAGAACCCCCAGGAGGAAGTCAGCACAGCACAGGGATGGTGGGAGCCCCTCATAATAAGAACACCCAGGAGGAAGTCAGCACAGCACAGGGATGGTGGGAACCCCTCATAATAAGCAGCCCCAGTAGAAATATGACACCGCTCAACCTCTTCAAAGAGGAGGGTAGGGGCATATAGTACGGTGTGCTTTTTTGGGTCAGGGAAGTGAGCCAAATGAATTAAGAAGGTCTGTGTGCTTGATTCCAAAAATTGTTTATAGACATATACATGGTCTACTGATCACATGTGTTGAATTCCTCCGAGATCCATGCCTCATTCATTTTTAGAAATGTGAGGTAGTTAACACTGTGGTGAGCTAGGCGAGTACGCTTATCGGTCACAATCCCCCCTGCTGCGCTGAACGTCCTTTCGGACAGGACACTGGATGAGGGGCAAGCCAACAGTTCGATTGCAAATTGGGCAAGCTCTGGCCAGAGGTCAAGCCTGCCCACCCAGTAGTCTAGGGGTTCATCACTCCTCAGAGCGTCCACATCGGCCGTTAACCCAATGTAGTCGGACACCTGACGGTCTAGGCGTTCCCTGATGCTGGATCCGGATGACACCTGTCGATGGGTCGGCTGAAAGAATGACCTCATATCCGAAGTCACCAACACATCTTCAAACCGGCCTCTTCTTGCAGGCGCTGTTGGATTGGTACCCGCAAATCCTTCTCTGGGAGTGGGAATTGCTCCTCTGCCAGCGCACGCAAAAGCAGAATGCAGCATTTCTCGAAGCAAGGCCTGGAAGTGCTGCATTCTGACAGCCCTCTGCGACGGCGGTAACATTTCCGCCATTTTGTGTTTGTACCGGGGGTCTAAGTACGTTGCCACCCAGTACTGGTCCTTGACCCTCATGCTTTTTATACGGGGGTCCCTATTAAAACACTGGAGCATGAAGGCCCCCATTTGCACTAAAGTGGAAGCGGTGTGGTGGCCTGGCTCCTGCTCATCATCCAGGATAATGTCGTCCTCTTCATTCTCCTCTCCCCATCCTCGCACAACAGGGATCCCAGAAAGGTTTAAAGCATGCTCTTCTTGCTCCTGCTCATCCGCCCCGGCACCATCCTCCTCTGACTCCTCATCAGACTCCTGTTGTTGACTTGTCTCAGATAGAGTAGCCCCCCCTGGGAATTCATCCAGCATTGCGACTTCCTCATCTTCCCGCTCCTGCTCCTCCACAGCCTGATCAATGACACGACGCAATGCACGCTCCAGAAAGAAGGCATAAGGTACCATGTCACTGATGGCGCCATGGCTGCGACTGACCAGTTTGGTGATCTCCTCAAATGGCCGCAGAAGTCTGCATGTGTCGCGCATGAGCAGCCACTGGCGCGGTGAAAAAAAACCCAGCTCCCCAGAACCGTTTCTTTCGCAGAGTTCATACAGGTAGACGTTAACTGCACGTTTCTGCTGGAGCAGCCTATCAAGCATATAGAAGGTTGAGTTCCATCGCGTCGGGCAATCGCAAATAAGACGTCTGACCGGCAGATGGTGTCGCCGCTGAATGTCAGCAAGGCGAGCCATGGCCGTGTAAGATCTTCTGAAATGGGCCGAGATTTTCCTTGCCTGCCGCAAGATGTCCTGGACCCCAGGGTATTTGACAAGGAATCGCTGCACGACCAAGTTTAAGACGTGTGCCATGCACGGCACGTGCGTGATTTTGCCCTGTTTCAATGCGCTAAGCAGATTGGCACCGTTGTCACACACCACTTTACCAACTGTCAAATTGAGCGGTGTTAGCCACTCATCTGCCTGTGAACGCAAAGCTGAAAGGAGTGCCGGGCCAGTGTGGCTCTTTGCTTCCAGGCACAACAGACGCAGCACGGCATGGCAACGTCTCACCTGGCATGTGGAATAGGTTCTGGGGAGCTTGGGCGGTGCAGTGGAAGAGACGCTAGCAGCGGAAAAGGAGGAGGCAGCTGAGGAGGAGAGGGAGGAGGATGGAGTAGGAGGAGGAGAAGAAGAGTCAGGCCTGCATGCAATCCGTGGCGGTAAAACCAAATCTACACGGGTGCCACGGGTTACATGCTTGACGGCCGTCAGAAGGTTCACCCAGTGGGCAGTAAAACTGATATACCTTCCCTGCCCGTGTTTGCTAGACCACGTGTCTGTGGTCAGATGTATCTTGGCACCGACACTGTGTGCCAGAGATACATTCACTTGCCGCTGAACATGGCCATATAGCTCTGGGATGCCCTTCTCTGAGAAATACTTCCTTCCTGGGACCTTCCATTGTGGTGTTCCAATGGCCACAAATTTGCGAAAGGCCTCCGAGTCCACCAGTTTATATGGCAGTAGTTGGCGGGCTATGAGTTCTGACAAGCCAGCCGCCAACCGTTGGGCAAGAGGGTTATCCGGCGTCATCATTTTTTTACGCTCAAACATTAGGCCCACGGAAGCCTGCCTTTTTGCAGAAAAATGTGAGCTTGGCGTGATGGAAGGTGGAGTGGAGGACAATTGTGAGGAGAGAGGAGAAGGAGAAGTAGAAGACGAGGCTGGACGGTGAGAGCCTGCAGTGTGGCTTTGTGTGTTCCGTTGCTCCCACTGGGCTCGGTGATGGCTGCTCATGTGCCTTCTTAAGGCGGTCGTCCCTAGGTGAGTATTGGGCTTACCGCGACTAACGCGTTGACTGCAAAGATTGCAGATGGCAACGCTATTGTCAGCAGCGGACACGTTAAAAAAAGCCCACACTGCGGAGCCATGTGCCGGTGTCCTGGGAGCGCCAGATGTGACCGTACATGGTCGATGACTCGCTCCTGATACATTTGCAGTCTGCTTTGTCCCTGCTGTGCAATGTAAGTCATTGCTGCTTCTCCTCCCTATCTGCTGGTCCATATCTCCCTCTGAACTCCCCTCCTCTTCCTCTCTTGTGGGCACCCACGTGACATCACTAGACACGTCATCATCAACGTCACCTTCCCCACCGCTATAAGTAGAGTAGGCAGCAACACCGGGGACCAACCTCCTCCTTGGGCTGATCTGGGTACTGGCGTCAGACTGCTGAGTAGCGCTTGTTGCTACCTCCTCTTCCTGATCCAATACCAAGAGTGGCTGCGCATCAGAAATGTCCTCTTGATATGGATCGGAAAATAATTCCAGTGACTCAAGCGGAAGGTATGTGGTGGTGGTGGTGGTGGTCGTGTTGTTGGTGGTAGTGTCTTTGGGGGTGCACATAGCAGAGAGTGAAGAAGAGGGTGCAGATCGAGAGGATGAGGAGGGTGCAGAAGAGTAAGGCTGAGCGAGCCACTCAACCAAGTCTGGTGCATCCTTTAAAGTAATTGAACGCACCTTCTGCAACTTCCCACTTTGGCTCAAGCCTGTTGCTCCTGCCCTACCCCTACCACCCCTGCGGAAGGGCCTGCCTCTTCCTCTGCATGTCATTTTTTAAATGACCCTGTGACAAAACTCTTAGTCCCTATACCGCTGAAGGACTGCTGCAGTATAGGTGAGCGGTCAGCAGTGGTGCACGTCAACCCTATCTATTGTGGACCTATAGCGGTCCTTACAGAACAGCAGACTGTACCGCACTCAAGCCTATGTACCGTAGCACCCTATACCAAGTTACCAGTCCTTATAAGAACTTTTGTGGACCAAGCAGGTTGTGTATTAGTGTTTAGCAGACTGTACGTCAGTCCCTATACCGCTGAAGGACTGCTGCAGTATAGGGCAGCGGTCAGCAGTGGTGCACGTCAACCCTATCTATTGTGGACCGATAGCGGTCCTTACAGAACAGCAGACTGTACCGCACTCAAGCCTATGTACCGTAGCACCCTATACCAAGTTACCAGTCCTTATAAGAACTTTTGTGGACCAAGCAGGTTGTGTATTAGTGTTTAGCAGACTGTACGTCAGTCCCTATACCGCTGAAGGACTGCTGCAGTATAGGGCAGCGGTCAGCAGTGGTGCACGTCAACCCTATCTATTGTGGACCGATAGCGGTCCTTACAGAACAGCAGACTGTACCGCACTCAAGCCTATGTACCGTAGCACCCTATACCAAGTTACCAGTCCTTATAAGAACTTTTGTGGAACAAGCAGGTTGTGTGTTAGTGATTAGCAGACTGTACGTCAGTCCCTATACCGCTGAAGGACTGCTGCAGTATAGGTGAGCGGTCAGCAGTGGTGCACGTCAACCCTATCTATTGTGGACCGATAGCGGTCCTTACAGAACAGCAGACTGTACCGCACTCAAGCCTATGTACCGTAGCACCCTATACCAAGTTACCAGTCCTTATAAGAACTTTTGTGGAACAAGCAGGTTGTGTGTTAGTGATTAGCAGACTGTACGTCAGTCCCTATACCGCTGAAGGACTGCTGCAGTATAGGTGAGCGGTCAGCAGTGGTGCACGTCAACCCTATCTATTGTGGACCGATAGCGGTCCTTACAGAACAGCAGACTGTACCGCACTCAAGCCTATGTACCGTAGCACCCTATACCAAGTTACCAGTCCTTATAAGAACTTTTGTGGACCAAGCAGGTTGTGTATTAGTGTTTAGCAGACTGTACGTCAGTCCCTATACCGCTGAAGGACTGCTGCAGTATAGGGCAGCGGTCAGCAGTGGTGCACGTCAACCCTATCTATTGTGGACCGATAGCGGTCCTTACAGAACAGCAGACTGTACCGCACTCAAGCCTATGTACCGTAGCACCCTATACCAAGTTACCAGTCCTTATAAGAACTTTTGTGGAACAAGCAGGTTGTGTGTTAGTGATTAGCAGACTGTACGTCAGTCCCTATACCGCTGAAGGACTGCTGCAGTATAGGGCAGCGGTCAGCAGTGGTGCACGTCAACCCTATCTATTGTGGACCGATAGCGGTCCTTACAGAACAGCAGACTGTACCGCACTCAAGCCTATGTACCGTAGCACCCTATACCAAGTTACCAGTCCTTATAAGAACTTTTGTGGAACAAGCAGGTTGTGTGTTAGTGATTAGCAGACTGTACGTCAGTCCCTATACCGCTGAAGGACTGCTGCAGTATAGGTGAGCGGTCAGCAGTGGTGCACGTCAACCCTATCTATTGTGGACCGATAGCGGTCCTTACAGAACAGCAGACTGTACCGCACTCAAGCCTATGTACCGTAGCACCCTATACCAAGTTACCAGTCCTTATAAGAACTTTTGTGGACCAAGCAGGTTGTGTATTAGTGTTTAGCAGACTGTACGTCAGTCCCTATACCGCTGAAGGACTGCTGCAGTATAGGGCAGCGGTCAGCAGTGGTGCACGTCAACCCTATCTATTGTGGACCGATAGCGGTCCTTACAGAACAGCAGACTGTACCGCACTCAAGCCTATGTACCGTAGCACCCTATACCAAGTTACCAGTCCTTATAAGAACTTTTGTGGACCAAGCAGGTTGTGTATTAGTGTTTAGCAGACTGTACGTCAGTCCCTATACCGCTGAAGGACTGCTGCAGTATAGGGCAGCGGTCAGCAGTGGTGCACGTCAACCCTATCTATTGTGGACCGATAGCGGTCCTTACAGAACAGCAGACTGTACCGCACTCAAGCCTATGTACCGTAGCACCCTATACCAAGTTACCAGTCCTTATAAGAACTTTTGTGGACCAAGCAGGTTGTGTATTAGTGTTTAGCAGACTGTACGTCAGTCCCTATACCGCTGAAGGACTGCTGCAGTATAGGGCAGCGGTCAGCAGTGGTGCACGTCAACCCTATCTATTGTGGACCGATAGCGGTCCTTACAGAACAGCAGACTGTACCGCACTCAAGCCTATGTACCGTAGCACCCTATACCAAGTTACCAGTCCTTATAAGAACTTTTGTGGAACAAGCAGGTTGTGTGTTAGTGATTAGCAGACTGTACGTCAGTCCCTATACCGCTGAAGGACTGCTGCAGTATAGGTGAGCGGTCAGCAGTGGTGCACGTCAACCCTATCTATTGTGGACCGATAGCGGTCCTTACAGAACAGCAGACTGTACCGCACTCAAGCCTATGTACCGTAGCACCCTATACCAAGTTACCAGTCCTTATAAGAACTTTTGTGGACCAAGCAGGTTGTGTATTAGTGTTTAGCAGACTGTACGTCAGTCCCTATACCGCTGAAGGACTGCTGCAGTATAGGGCAGCGGTCAGCAGTGGTGCACGTCAACCCTATCTATTGTGGACCGATAGCGGTCCTTACAGAACAGCAGACTGTACCGCACTCAAGCCTATGTACCGTAGCACCCTATACCAAGTTACCAGTCCTTATAAGAACTTTTGTGGACCAAGCAGGTTGTGTGTTAGTGTTTAGCAGACTGTACGTCAGTCCCTATACCGCTGAAGGACTGCTGCAGTATAGGGCAGCGGTCAGCAGTGGTGCACGTCAACCCTATCTATTGTGGACCGATAGCGGTCCTTACAGAACAGCAGACTGTACCGCACTCAAGCCTATGTACCGTAGCACCCTATACCAAGTTACCAGTCCTTATAAGAACTTTTGTGGAACAAGCAGGTTGTGTGTTAGTGATTAGCAGACTGTACGTCAGTCCCTATACCGCTGAAGGACTGCTGCAGTATAGGTGAGCGGTCAGCAGTGGTGCACGTCAACCCTATCTATTGTGGACCGATAGCGGTCCTTACAGAACAGCAGACTGTACCGCACTCAAGCCTATGTACCGTAGCACCCTATACCAAGTTACCAGTCCTTATAAGAACTTTTGTGGACCAAGCAGGTTGTGTATTAGTGTTTAGCAGACTGTACGTCAGTCCCTATACCGCTGAAGGACTGCTGCAGTATAGGGCAGCGGTCAGCAGTGGTGCACGTCAACCCTATCTATTGTGGACCGATAGCGGTCCTTACAGAACAGCAGACTGTACCGCACTCAAGCCTATGTACCGTAGCACCCTATACCAAGTTACCAGTCCTTATAAGAACTTTTGTGGACCAAGCAGGTTGTGTATTAGTGTTTAGCAGACTGTACGTCAGTCCCTATACCGCTGAAGGACTGCTGCAGTATAGGGCAGCGGTCAGCAGTGGTGCACGTCAACCCTATCTATTGTGGACCGATAGCGGTCCTTACAGAACAGCAGACTGTACCGCACTCAAGCCTATGTACCGTAGCACCCTATACCAAGTTACCAGTCCTTATAAGAACTTTTGTGGAACAAGCAGGTTGTGTGTTAGTGATTAGCAGACTGTACGTCAGTCCCTATACCGCTGAAGGACTGCTGCAGTATAGGGCAGCGGTCAGCAGTGGTGCACGTCAACCCTATCTATTGTGGACCGATAGCGGTCCTTACAGAACAGCAGACTGTACCGCACTCAAGCCTATGTACCGTAGCACCCTATACCAAGTTACCAGTCCTTATAAGAACTTTTGTGGAACAAGTGAGTTGTGAATGTTTAGCAGACTGCAGCAGAAGGGCAGCAGTCAAGTATAATATCCTTTCTATATTTGGAAGAAAGAATATTATACATGTACAAGCCTATTACTGTACCACTGATACCAGTCCTGAAAAGAACCTTTGTGGAACTAATAATAACAGCAAGTCTTTAAAATTACCCTCACTGCCTGACAACACTGCTTCCTTCCTGTCCCTATACAAATTGGCAAAAAAAGAGAACGATTAGTGGTTACTGGAACAGCTCTTTTGTGGACCTTGATAGTAACAGCTAATGATGATGATGATGATGATGATGATGAAAGACTAATCTGGCTGTCCCTGTAGCATACACCGTCCTTTCCCTTTCTCTAAACTAACAAAAGACACTCAGGCTGCTGCAAGAATCAGCAGCACAGCAAACCTATCAACACCTAACACCTATACCAGTCCTGAAAAGAACTTTTGTGTACCAAATAGCTAGTGGTTTATCTCTCCCTACTCCACACAGGAACCTGTCCCTATCTTAACAGAAGAAAGAATGTAAAATGGCCACCGGATCGGGTGTATTTATAGGTTAGGGGGAATGTACAAGTGTCCATGTGCTGTCATGTCTCAATTGGCTGTCCTGTATCACATGATAAACGTGTCACCAAAGGTTAAAGTTCTTGTATACATTAAACACGTAAGTCCGCCGCGGCGAACGACGGAAAAAGGCGTTCGAACGTGCGGACCGCGAATGTCGGAAATTCGCCGCGAAACGACCGCCGGGCGAACCGTTCGGCCATCACTAGTCCTGAGATATACAAAGTCCTGCCAGCTTAATGACCTGACATTTCTCTACTGCAATTAGGCAATACAGCATGGTCACCACCCCACCCCAGACTGTGGTTGAACTGTGATTGAGCAAAAGAAATTTGCAATACAATGAGATGGTTATATCAAATATAGCATAAATGAGAAATCCCAACAGGACACAAAAATAGAATGTTACATACAGTAATTCCCTAATGCAATTCCCTAATTCCCTAATGCAGTATAATGTACTGACTGAGGTCCTTAAGTCTTTGATGAAGAAAGCTTGTAGTGCATGGTGGACTAAAACCTAGAAACCCAAACTTGTTAGTGGAGGACACAAGACAGTTCAAATGGCAGAGAGTGGATGTCTATGTAAATAAGTATACGATATACTAGTGAGAAGATGTGATCATTGTAACCATCCTCACCAAAACCACGCCCGGCGGCCTGATGGGTAATAAAGGTTAATTATACATAAAAGGAGAAGAGCTAGAGCAAAAGCTGGAAAATAGAGGGAAAAGGAGAAGAGCCAAGAGGAGAGGGGAAAGAAGGGAAGGAGTCCAATGGAGTATGCAATGGGGGATCACTGGTTAAAATACATTTTCAATGAGAGAAATACAGTGCCTTGAAAAAGTATTCATACACCTTAAAATTCTCCACATTTTGTCATGTTACAACCAAAAACAGAAATGGATTTTATTGGGATGTTATGTGATAGAGCAACAAAAAGTGGCACATAATTATGAAGTGGAGGGAAAATGATAAATGTTTTTTAATTTTCTTTATAAATAAAATATGTGAAAAGTGTGGGGTACATTTGTATTCAGCCACCCCCGGGCCAATACTTTGTAGAACCCCCTTTCACTGCAATTACAGCTGCATGTATTTTTTTGGGATGTCTCTACCAGCTTTGCACATCTAGAGAGGGACATTTCTGCCCATTCTTCTGCTTTGCAAAATAGCTCAAGCTCTGTCAGATTGGATGGAGAGCGTCTGTGATCAGCAATTTTCAAGTCTTGCCACAGATTCTCAATTGGATTTATGTGTGGACTTTGACCAGGCCATTCTAACACATGAATATGCTTTGGATCAAAACCATTCCATTGTAGCTCTGGCTGTATGTTTAGGGTCATTTTCTGGTGAACCTCCACATCAGTCTCAA
This sequence comes from Lithobates pipiens, assembly GCF_037356315.1. Classification (NCBI taxonomy): domain Eukaryota; kingdom Metazoa; phylum Chordata; class Amphibia; order Anura; family Ranidae; genus Lithobates; species Lithobates pipiens. Next base: position 228,413,193 of record NW_027507787.1, read on the forward strand.
GTCTTTTGCAGACTCTAATGCCGTGTACACATGGTCAGACTTTCCGGCAGAAAAAGTCAGACTGAATATTTTCATCGGATATTCCGATCGTATGTGGGCCTCATCGGACTTTCTTTTTTGAAAATTCTGACAGACCTAGAAATAGAACATGTTTTAAATCTTTCTGACGGAATCAATCCCTATCGGGAAAACTTGTCTGTATGCTGTTTTCCGACAGACCCAAAGCGACGCATGGGCAGTTATTGGCTACTGGCTATTGATGTACCTTTTTCTAGTCCCGTCATACATCACCGCATTCGAGATGATTGTACTTTGATGTGATCGTGTGTAGGCAAGACCGTTTCAGTGGAACTCCGTTGGAACTCCATCGGAAAAACCGCCAGAGTTTATTCTGATGGAAAAACTGGTTGTGTGTACGCGGCATTACATGCGTTCTGGTAAGATTGCCCTGTATTTGGCTCCATCAATCTTCCAATCAACTCTGACCAGCTTCCCTGTTCCTGCTGAAGAAATGCATCCCCACAACATGATGCTGTCACCACCATGTTTCACAATGGGGGTGGTGTGTTCAGGGCAAAGTGCAGTGTTATTTTTGCGCCACACATAGCGTTTTTCTTTTAGGCCAAATAGTAAAATTTTGGTCTCATCTGACCAGAGCACCTTCTTCCACATGTTTGCTGTATCCCCCACGTGGCTTCTCACAAACAGTAAATTGGACTTCTTATGGCTTTCTTTCAACAGTGGCTTTCTTCTTGCCACTCTTCCATAAAGGCCAGATTTGTGGAGAGCACAACTAATAGTTGTCCTGTGGACAGATTCTACCACCTGAGCTGTGGATCTCTGCAACTCCTCCAGAGTTACCATGGGCCTCTTCTCTGAATAATGCTCTCCTTGCCGGCCGGTCAGTTTAGGTGGTCTTGGTAGGTTTGCAGTTGTGTCATACTCTTTCCATTTTCAGGTGATGGATTGAACAGTGCTTCGTGAGATGTTCAAAGGTTGGAATATTTTTTATGACCTAACCCTGCTTTATACTTCTCCACAACTTTATCCCTGACCTGTCTGGTGTGCTTCTTGGCCTTCACGATTCTGTTTGTTGACTAAGGTCCTCTAACAAACCTGTGAGGGCTTCACAGAACAGCAGTATTTATATTGAGATTAAATTACACTCAGATGGACTCTATTTACTAATTAGGTGACTTCTGAAGGTAATTGGTTCCACTAGGTTTTAATTAGGGGTATCGGAGTAAAACAGGGCTGAATACAAATGCATGCCAAACTTTTCACCTATTTATTTGTGAAAAACTTTGAAAACCATTTATAATTTTCCTTCCACTTCACAATTATGTGCCACTTTGTGTTGGTCTATCACATAAAATCCCAATGAAATATATTTATGTTTTCGGTTGTAACATGACAACATGTGGACAATTTCAAAATTTGAAGAACAAGCTTTATGGACATGGATTTATACAGATTTTAAAAGCAATTAAAACATTTTCTTATAGGGTGCACAGTTTGTCCTGATGGCTGGTTGTGTCACAGAGAGAACTGTTATTACTTTTCATCTGATGGAGAATACAGAACATGGAAGGAGAGTCGGGAAGTGTGTGAAGAGATGGGAGCCGATCTACTGGTCATAGAGGACCGGGAACAGCAGGTATGATATAACATGGCAATAAATGTGAGATAGATGATTCCAGCAAATGCGTGCTTATTATACAGCAGTGACCGGAACAGACGAGATCAGGCATGTACTGGCCATTGGGACTACAGGGAGTTTCCTGGTGGGCCGATGGCTCAGTGGGCCGGTTTCAGTGACAAAGTAATGGCTGCACGGCTTGCCCTCAACTTCACGCAGTGATGTGAGAAAGGTGAGAAAAATACAGAGGAGAATAAGTGAAATAATAAAAGAGGTTAGTGAGGACGCCTTATGTTATGCTACTTATGTTTTTTTTGCACAATTACGCATAGTTCTATATACTGTTTTTGTGCTTGTTTGCAAAATTAAAGTGGGCTGGTCTGAATGAAGTCCAGGGCCAAATTTTTGTCCCAGTCCAGCCCTGGATGAGATCACGCATGTATAGATTTTAGGGTCTCACCGATACCGGTATCCGTGCCGAAACTAAGCATTTTCGCGAGTATTTGTACTCGTGCAAATACTCCAATACCTGAAACCAGTTGTGAACAAGCACGAGTTACTGGCGTGAAACCGGTCTACCAATGTTCCTGTAATGTCCTGTTTATGTTATTTGGCACTTTGACAATAAAGTATCTGTTCTACAGAAGTTCTTCCTTACATGGTGTGCGACCAATTTTCCATTTTCTTCAATTACTATTAACGGCGGGGAGCCGGGGCCAGCACCCATGAGGAATTCTTTATCTACAGTCTGAGTGGTGTTACACTCTTTCTGGACCTAAAACCAATACTTTCAGGCTCGGTTCTTTCAGCCGGAAATGATCATTTGCTAAGGAGTGGGGCCACTGCGTCCTTAACCACTTCAGCCCCTGGAAGAATTTACCCCCTTAATGACCAGGCCATTTTTTGCAATACGGCACTGCTTTACTTTAGCTGACAATTCAATTGAGCGGTCATGCGACGCTGTACCCAGATGACTCATTCAGCTGTCAGTGGAGTTCCTCTGTTGACAGATGAAGTGTAAGGAAGAAACAACATTGCTTAGCCACTGAAACAGAAAGATAAAAAGAAAAATTGTTTCTTTTTGTATACTTCTGTTTATCCATATAAGGATCAAAGGAATGATCTACAGATTAATTTACCTCTCTCACCCTTCCTTCATCTTCCTTCTTGTCTTTTGTTCTGATTTTTATCTCACTGTATATGGTCTTCAACTTTTTTTTTTTTTGAGAAACGTTTATCCTTTATTATTGCTTGTCATGGCCAACTAGAGCTCATTTGTTACATTGATTTTGCTGTTCTGTCAAGTTATGCCGCGTACACAAGATCGCACATTACGACAACAAAATCCATGGGAAATCTTGGATACACATGGTCGCACAAAGTTGTTGGAATTTCCAAACATCAAGAACGCGATGACGTACAACATGTACGACGGCACTAGAAAGAGGAAGTTCAATACCAAGTGCGCCACCCCTTGGGTTCCTTCCGCTAATCTCGTGTTAGTAGAAGTTTGGTGACAGATGATTCGCACTTTTCAGCCTCCTGCTTTTACGATCATTACTGCTCTTCAGTTTGTGCTTGTGGGTTTGTATTTCTATTACGTATTTGATTTTCAGTGCGTTCTTGTCTGCTCGTATCTGATTTTCAGCTCCGGCCTATGTTTTTTTAGTGCTTTCTGTTAGTTTGTTCTGACCAGCTGGCCGTTTTGAAGCCATTTTGACCCTCACCCCGGACCAGAGGTTTTAAAACTACCATCTGGCCAGAGCCAGAAGAGTGGTGGAGAACACTTTTGAGACAATGGCCAGCCGGTTCCACCTATTCCTTATGCCAATCAACATGGTGGAATATAAACCTAACCAGATAATCCTTGCATGCTGCATTCTCCAGAACTATTTAATTAGAAATTCAATTAACTATGTGGCCTCAGTTAGGCCTGAGGCCGGACTTCAACAAAAAACCCTGACGGCGCTTGAAGCTGGCAGTCCTGGCTTGCCCCCTCAAAGCGCCCACGAAGTAAGACAGAAGTATGTTGAGTACTTTGCGGGATATGCCAGTAACTGTTTAAGAAACATTTTATCAACAATTTTTGAACTTAAACTGAAAGAAGATTTCCTTTGATTTCCTTTGTTAATCCTTTGATTTATAGCTGTCTCCTAGGTTCTCCAATGGGCCTTTTTTTTTTTGACATTTTCTTCAATAGTGCAAATGTAATTTATTTGATACATGAGATCTCTTCTTCAGCTATTATTATGTTGTGAGTCTGCTACACACACACCTTGTATTTGTTGTTAATGTATGTAATGCATTACTGACAAAAATATTAATCATTTTCAGCACCATGAATGAATTTTGTGGTGTCCTGAAAATAGCATGATTATGGCAAGTTAGAAAGCACTGTGGGAGTTATTTACTAAAGGAAATTCCACTTTGCACTCCAAGTGCACTTAAACGTGCACATGAAACTGCACTTGAAGTGCAAAGTGGATTTGCCTTTAGTAACTAACCCCCATTATCACTGTAAACACCAACTTACTACAAAAATTGCTATTGATCATTGAAAGAAGAAGCCACACATTGTTGAGTAGAAAACATTTTACTCAAAGCACATTCACATGTGCGTTAGAAAAGGGTTTTGGAACAAACCAACATCTTTGGTGTATATTTTTTTTCACATTGTAAATATCCTTTTGTATATCCTCAGGAACTTACAAAGTTCAACTTTGACAAAGTGAAGGCAATATCAGACATGAGTATGTCCAAACTGTGTTGATATTGCCTTTATCAGATGGGGTGATGTCACCCCTGTAAAAGCCACATTTTGAAGATGCACACAAATTGGGATTCAAACTGGGAATTTCCCTCCTGATCTCATGGCTAATGTCAACATGTGCTAGCTCCAATCATGGGGGATCAATGGACGTGTTTTGGGGGCGCAACCCCTTCCTCTCACCTAATTGAGTTGGGAGAAAGCGGTTGCACCTACAAAACGCGTACATTGATATCCCGTGATGGCAGATAGCACATGTTGGCCCACTGTGTGCATCTTCAAAATTTGGCTTTTAAAAATACTTTAAAATTTTTATTTTTCATTTTATTTCCTTTCTAAAGCTGGAATATTTACCTTTTTTGTTAAAGTATCACACATGTAGGCACCACTATAGTGTCCACTGGAGAACCTGTGCGGGACACCCTAAAAAGTTTGATTCTGGTGTCCCACATTAGTGCTCCTGCGTCCAGATGTGTAAACAGCTGCTGAGTGTCTTCTCCTTACACTGAATCAAGTTTGCATTTCATTCTAGTTACAAACCCATTTAGACAACAAACTTATTTTAACACAAATAGGCATGAACAAATATAGTTAACCTGTATCTGCCTAAAACATCTTATAAGTTGGCAAACAAACTATGTTTCCTATGACCGATTACTGTGCCCATGAAATGAAAGTTGCCATTTTAAAATGTGCAACAGTAAAGAAAAGCACATGGAGCAGCACGACCGTTAAGAAGAAGAATAGGAACACACGACAAAATACCTACTTTTTTGCAGCACTCTCTTGATTCTTCTGTACTGATCACGCTCCCTCAGTTTGAGGTCTGACCATCGTTTCCTCATTTGATCCTTGGGTCGTCGTATCCCAAAATTCCTATGCAGACTCTTCCCAACTTTAGGCATGATCTTGGTCTTTCTCACATTTGGGTTTGGGTACGGTCCATAGTTCCCATCATAGTCGGCCTTCTTAAAGATGTCCACCGTATCCACCATCTCTATAAAAGGACATAATTGAGGCCTTCAATTTAGATCGAGAGGTTCGGGTCTCCGGCCTTTTGTCTTTGCACCTGTTGTCTCTGCGACATGTGCACTCCCACTGTGCTGAAAGACAAGGGGCAGGGAATAGACTAGAAAGAACGCCAGGGGCGGCCGGAGTTTAACGCATGCGCACTGTATATAAAGCATAAAACACGCGCATCTTATGTACGATCTGTGAGCGGAAGAGACAATTGTTATAATGAAGGTACAATTTTAAGTTGGTGCATCAGTGGCCTATCCTGAGGCCTATATCGGGTCACAATTAGGAGAGTTTCGTCTGGCATTAGGGTTTGCCTTGTTTTGTGTCTTGCAGAGAAAATGGATCTATTCAAAGATGAGGACTTTATCCCCATATTCATTGATATGTACAGGGTGCTGTCCTTTCTGTGACAGATAAACCACCCCTTTTATAACAATAAACCAAAGAGGAAGGCAGCACTGGATCAATTGCTGGAATTTGTGAAACTGGTGATCCCCATGGCATGAGGAGCACTTAAAATAGAGAGCGCATGTAGGTCCAGGATTCCCAGAGATCAGGAGCAGCAGATGACATTTATGTACCCAGGCTGTGGTACTATGACAGACTGCATTTTCTGCCAGGCCAGACTGAACCCAGGCCAGAACTCTCCAATCTTCCTTCAAGGCTTCCTTCCACTCCAGCTGAGGCTTCCAATGACCAACCTGGGCATTCCAGGCAGCAACATGTGGAGGAGCCCAGCTTAAGTCAGGTATAGCATTCTTCAAAATATTTATGTTTGTCCAATTAATGATGTTAAATATATGTTAGTTTTTAAAACTAATTTCTGATTTCACTAATTGTTTTACATATCAATAGACAGTAGTGGCCACAAATGATTGGGACAAAAATGAAAAATGCTGGGGTCAGAATGATAGTCTTTATTATTTATTAACATTCAATTTCCAACAGTCATGAGCTAAAAATTGTGTGTGATTGATGAACCAAAAACTAAAACTATGTCCCTTTTTCATACACAGGAAAGCCTAAGCCAGGAGGAGGCCGTGGAAAGCCAGGCAGCCTGAGCCAGGAGGTGGCGGGAGTAAGTGGCAGCCAGGAGGTGGCGGGGGTAAGTGGCAGCCAGGAGGTGGCAGGGGTAAGTGGCAGACAGGAGGTGGCCGGGCCCAGTAGCCTGCCCGAATCACAGGTCCCTCCCCTCGGCCTTCCACAAAAAAGTGCCAGGAAGAGGAGTAACCTGAAGGAGGCAGCAATTGGCCTATTTCTGATGGCTACTGCAGCCCTCAGAAACCCCCCGGTGTTCAAGAGGACTATGCCTACATGACAGCCTGCAACATGCTCTAAATGGAGGAGGGCCAACACCTCTTCTGTGAGGAAGTGATCTTGCAAGCCCTAAATAAGGGGTTGAGGGTTGAACTCACAAGCCAAATCCACGTTTGTATGTTCCATTATGGTCCTCCCCCTCCACCTCCTGCCACACCTCCAACACCAGAGCCACAGCCTGGAAGGAAGCGTGTAAGGAAGACAAGAGTGATGGCCTGGGTTCAGTCTGGTCTGGCAAAAGATGCAGGCTGTTGTATGACCACAGTCTGGGGACATATATGTCATCTGCTGCCGTTCTGGATCTCTTGGAGTCCTGATTGTGCTCACTATTATATGGACTCCTCAGGCCACCAATTTTGACTGTAAAATAATTGATGTGTGCCCTGGGGTACAAAGGCTTCGCAAATTTCATCAGTTTTTTTCCAACGTTGCCTTCCTCTGTATTTTGTTAGGACCCATAATAAATGGCTATTTCTTTTTCACAAATACTTGCCTATGTTTTTTACTTCAAAAACGCCAGTTTGTTTTTGAGTAGGCAGGTACATTTCAAAAATAAAAGGTCAAATTAACAAGGGACACCAACCAACCTCCTTGAGGTAAAAAAAAAAATACAAAATAATAATGGTGTTGAGGTAACTTGACACACAAAACAAGAAATAATGTTATGAAGAGAACTAGAAAAAAAAATGCATATCTTGATAAAAAAAAAAAAATGATTATGGAGACCTGACAAAAGAAAAAGATTATTCATGAGATCACGAGAAATTCTAAAGAAATCAGTTTGTGAGAACTCTGTGTAAATATGAGCAACAAAACACTTAATTCTTCTAGCATTATAAAGAACAAGAGAATGCGCTGCACTAAAAGATTTCAAAATTTTCATCGTGATGAATGTGCTATCTCCATTACGAACGCTAGGTCTACCATGTTTATTCTAAACATGCATGTCACTTTGTGCGTCGGAATTGTGTACTAGACATGTGCATTCCTTTTTGTCCGAATGCATTTTCGTCCGAATTTCAGGTATTTTCGTTTTCGTTTTGACAAACGATAACAAAGTGCAGAATCCGAAAAACGAAAGATCCGACATAAATAAATGCTTTATTTTCATTTTCGTTTTTACAACAGTTCGATATAGAATAGGAGATTCGACGTGACTCTGACAATAACAATCTGTGTCTATTGAACCTGTGGTCGAATGTGCCTAACCTTACCTCTGACACTGTGAGACTTAGACCATTCATTCAACATGAACGACAGAGATCGACAAAGCAATGAAAAACACACACGTTTATAATAATATTCGACCGAGCATCGAAACTGAATTTCTGACAACAAGCTTAGATCGTACATTTGCCGTTGGAAAGTCCGACCGTGTGTACGCGGCATAAGTCTCACTGCTCAGACCATATGTTTTCCTAAATTCTCTGTATGTTTCTACGCTACGTCTCAAGCGTATCTCGTGTGGCCAAAACATCAGCCGCTTGGGCACCACATGCTTGACCAGACAAATGTCGACCTGCCATGCAGTTCATTGGCAAGCGCACCTAAAAGACCCACATCAAAAGAACAAAGCAGACCTCTCCTTGCTCCTCAACAGCTGAGCTCTCCAACCCCACTATGCCTTCAGGCCTCTCTAAAACCTGAACTGAGAGGAATGAAGGTGTAGAATTAGGTGTGTCACAGCCAAGTACTTGCGGGTAATCTGCTATCGGTACACCGAAATCCGATTGTACCAGGCAAATTTCTCTGCCCCAGCTGCTGCACCGTCGAAAGAAGTTCACTCCCAGCCATCCACATGCCCAGTGGTTGAATGCTAGCTTGGCTAAATTGCTAGCACTTCAACTGCTGCCTTTTCAGTTGGTAGACTCTGCCCCCTTCCGTGAGTTTGTGGAATGTGCGGTTCCTCAGTGGCAGGTTCCCAAATGACACTTTTTCGCACGGAAGGCGATTCGGCTCTCTACCGACATGTGGAAGGCAATGTCCATGCCTTGCTGGACAGGGCGGTCAGCGGTAAGGTGCATATTACCAATGACTCATAGTCCAGCAGACATGGACCGGGATGTAACCTATCTTTCACGGCGCATTGGGTGACTCTTCTGGCAGCTGGGAAGGATGCAGGACAAGGTGCAGTAGTGTTGCAGGTTGTTCCTTCACCACGCTTTCAAAATGCTACTACTGGTGATTCTGACACACACCTCTCCTCCACCCCCGCCTCTTCTTCTTCCTCCATGGCCTCTTCCTGTCCTTTGTTCTTGGAACCAGCGGTGCTCCGTAGGCATTCAAGGGGCTATGCAAGTACGCAGGCAAAAAGATGCCATGCCGTGCTAGCGCTGGTGTGCTTGGGGGACAGGAGCTACACTGGGGCAGAGATTTTGTCAGCTCTGCAGGGGCAGGCTGAGAGGTGGTTGACACCACCCAGCTTAAGCCAGGAATGGTGGTTTGCGACAATGGCACCAACCTCCTCTTCGCCCTCCGACAGGGACAACTGGACAACTGACCCATGTGCCCTGTGTGGCTCGTGTCCTTAACTTAGTGGTGCAACAGTTCTTGGGCAGGTATCCGGGCTTACAGGATGTCCTGAGGCAGGCCAGGAAAGTCTGTGTGCATTTCTGCCAGTCATATAATGCCAGTGCTCGGCTGGCTGACCTACAAAAGGAATTTAACTTGTCCAAGAACCGCCTAATCTTTGACATGCCCACCAGGTGGAACTCAATGTTGGCCATGCTGCAGCAGCTGCACATGCAACAGAAGGCCATCAATGAGTACCTGTGTGACTACTGCACCAGGACATGGTCAGGGGAGCTTGTTTTTTTCCCCATGCCAGTGGGCCATGATCAGGGATGCATGCACTGTCCTGTCACCATTTGAAGAGGCCACGAGGATGGTGAACAGTGACAGTGCATGCATCAGGGACACTGTCCCTCTTATCCACCTTTTGGAGCACACGCTGTGTGGAATAATGGACAGGGCACTTGAGGCAGAACATAGGCAGGAAGAGGAGGACTTCCTTACCTCTCAAGGCCCCCTTTATCCAGTGTTCCTGCTGGCCCGCCAATCACACAGGAAGAGGAGGAGGAGGAGGATTGTGTCAGCATGGAGGTGGAGTCTGGCACTCAGCATCAGTATCAGTCTTTTAGGAATCATTTACAGTCCTAAGAAACCCGTGGACTTGTACGTGGCTGGGAGGAGGTGGCTGTGGATCATGTCGTCTTTAGTGACTCAGAGGACTCCAGACCGAATGCCTCAGCTAACCTACGCTGCATGGCTTCCCTAATCATGCAAAGCCTGCGGAAGGATCCTGGTATTTGTCGGATCAAGGAGAGGGATTATTACTGGCTGGCAACCCTCCTTGATCTATGTTACACGGGTAAGGTTGCGGACCTTATCTTGCCATCGCAGAGGGAGCAGAGGATCAAACATCTTTGGGAGGCCTTGCAGAAAGGTCTGTGCAACGCGTTCCCAGAGACTGGGAGGTTACAAATTCCTGGTCCTGGACAACGTGTTGCTGAGGCTTCGGTCACTCACAGAAGGAGCGGTGGAGAAGGTGTCCGTCTGACCGATGCATTCAAACAATTTTTTAGTCCGCAGCCCCAAGGTATGATCGGTTCCAGCAACCACTGCCAGCGTCTAATTTACATGGTGCAGGAAGACCTAGGGGCAAGATCAGACTTGGACATCTTTTCCACTGAAAATCCTCTGGGTTACTGGGTCTTGAGGATGGATCACTGGCCAGAGCTTGCATAGTATGCAATTGAGCTACTGGCCTGTTCTGCATCCAGTATTCTTTTGGAACGCACATTCAGTGCTGCTGGAGGTTTTGTAACCGATCACAGGGTGCACCTGTCCATCTGTTGATCGACTGACCTTCATAAAAATGAATCAGTCTTGGATCACCACCAGCTACCAAGCACCTGATGCTGATGTAATTGAATAATTGTTTTTGAAATGTCAGATCCCTACAAGATCTGCCTATGCTGATGCTGAGTGACTATCCTGTTATGTTGAGTGACTATCCTCTTCCTCCTCAATGATCATGCTGATAGCTTGGAAGAACATTTTTGATTCTAGGCACCTCCACCAGTGGCTAAGGCCCAATTTTTCAGCCCCTGTTTAACAGGGCCGTGTAATTACAATTTTTGATGCAATATTTTGCAGGAGGGTTCGTTGCTGCGCTCAACTACAAAGTGTCGTGGCACCAGCACCAGTGCCTATGGCCCAAATTTTCACCCACTGTTTAACAGGGGCATGTAATTACAATTTTTGATGCAATACTTTGCAACAGGGCTCATTCCTGTGCTCCAACTAGAGTTTCTGTGAGGTGCTGCAATGTTGCGGCACCAGTGCCTAAGGCCCAATTTTTCATTCCCTGTTCAACAGGTGCTTGTAATTACAATTCTTGATATAATATTTCACAGCAGGGCCGTTCCAGCACCCACCAAGAGTAGCTGTGAGGACTTATAGTGTTATGGCACCAGCACCACCACCCAAAGCCCAATTTTTCTACCACTGTTCAACAATGGCATGTAATTACAATTCTTGATATAATAGTTCACAGCAGGGCGTTCCACCAACACCTTAGCCCAAATTTCTGCAGAGCATATAGGGCAGGCCCCTACTTTCAAACATAAGGAGACAACAGGAAGTGAGATGAAATCCACCCCTAGGAAGGGAAATTCTCTCCTGTAAGAGTTGATATGGGAAAGATGTGCCTCCTCTCCACTGATGCTTTATCTCTATCCTTGTTTTACTAAAAAAATGAAGTTTTTTCAACTTTTTTTTGCATTGATACATGTCCCCTGGGGCAGGACCTGGGTCCCCAAACCCTTTTTAGGACAATAACTTGCATGTTAGCCTTTAAAATTTGAATGTTCAAAATCAAAAGTGCTAGTCCCATAGACTTTAATGGGTTTCTAAAGTTGGCACGAATTTTCGGTCCGTTCGCAGGTTCTGCTGCGAACCGAACCGGGGGTGTTCGGCTCATCCATTGGGGTGGTGTATAGAGCCAAAAAGATTAGAATTGTGTCGATGCCCCAATGTTTATGGACCTGACTGACTTGACTGACTAATCTCACCAACTCCACTAAACGGGGTTAGCTATTAGCTGCTGGATTGGCAGTGGGGAGGCAGCAGTTGTTTCCTAAGCCTCCCCATGTGTAATTGTTGCCCTTACCTGGCAGTCATATAGTAGGATGTATAGTATATGTATAGTAGTCATATAGTAGGATGCACTGCTCCAGGATTCACTCCTCCAGCTGCAGACTCTTCTTCAACTCATTGCTGTCATACTCAATGGTGACTTTGCCCAGATGTCTTCTCTTTGACTCCTCAGCGGTCTCATTGGGGGCTGGAAGTAGACCCAATGGGGGGGGGGGGGGGGGGTGGAGGCTGTAGCCAGGGCTCCTGAGCGAGGCCATTGGGGGAAGTGATTATTGATCGCCCAGTGGTCAAGTGACAGCTGGGCAGACAAAGGCAGGTTGTCTCCAATCACCCCTTCCATCTCCTACCCTGGCTGCCCTTTCTTCTCTTATGTGGACTCTCCACTCTTCCCGATCTCCTGTTCCTGTTCTCAGGGCTGGTGCGAGGAGTTTTGTCTACACTGTGCGCCAGGAAAGGGGGGTGGTGAATTTTACGTAAAGCAGCTGCTTAAGGGTGGCACAGGTCCTGCTTGTGCAGACGGGCACCCCTCTAGGAAGGGAGCTTGTAGGCACATGCCTGCTGTTCCTAATGGGAAATCTGGCCCTGCTCCTCCTGTCTATGTATCATTAAATTTAAATTGGATGACAGATTGTTCTCTTTTATGTAACAGGATTCTCTGCTACATTCAGGTTACACATAGACAGCAGTCATTAGATCGTATTTTCCATAAACAGTGACAAGAATCATTCACTCCACATGTAATGGTGTCAGGTATAATTGGGTGATGTTTTTTTCATACTGGAAGTGAGCGTGCATATTATGCGTGAACTTTAATTATCTAATATAGAAGATTAGACATGTAAAATGAATGTATTTCCTATGGAACATCAGGAAACTGACAAATAATTCCAGATCACAGATCTTTTTTTTTTTTCTGGTGACATTTGCCACAATAGAGCTTTTGTAGAAATGATGGAATAGACAGATCTTCAGACTTCTATCCAATGTGTGTGTCCGATGTCTGTAGCTGGAGTGTGACAGATGATATTTGTTCTCCCAGGAGTTTATAAACAGATCCAGCAAAGCTAATGACGTGTTCTGGATTGGTCTGTACAGAGATGGAGATGGATGGAGATGGGTGGACGGTCGGCTCTATAATACCAGCCTGTAAGTGACTCTTCATCTACACTGAGAATATGAATGATGTTCATCCAGAAAACAATAAATACTCATAACTCCTCATTGTTATTTATTACCAGATTCCAGATATCAGGAAAATCCTCAGGAGACTGTGTATGGTGGGAAGCAGGTTATAAATATAATAATGATCGCTGCCAATTCAGATACAACTGGATTTGTCAGAAGAGAACCCTGAAGATCTGACAGTTATATCACAACATATTGACCAGTGGTGGCTGGTGCTCAAAAATTTTGGGGGGGCGCAAACTGAAAAATTAAACTTTTAGTAATGCAGGGCTGTAAATAGCCATTTATCAGGTGATTATGTATCATTACTGCTAGGTAAAACTGTGGCCATTAATTGCAGCCTCACTCTATCCATTATGAGGGATTCCCACCATCCCTGTGCCAAGTTCCCGGGTCTGAGTGACCCACCGTGCCCATTATCAGTGTTTCCACCATCTATGTGCTGAGTTCCCAGGTCTGTACACCTGTAGTGCCTATTATGAGGGGTCCCCACCATCCCTGTGCTGAGTTCCCAGGTCTGTACACCTGCTGTGCCTATTATAAGGGGTTCCCACCATCCCTGTACTGAGTTCCCGGGTCTGTACACCCACTGTGTCCATTATGACGGGTTCCCTCCACCCCTGTGCCGAATTCCTGGGTTTTTACACCTGCTGTGCCCATTATGAGGGGTTCCCACCAAATCCCCATCCTTGACAGGTTTGTCTTCCCCCTTTCAGCACAAGTCCCCCATCACCCCTCCAGAAATAAATCCTCTCCCCCTCCCAGCACAGCCCCCAATCTCCCAGGGTGGGGGTCTTCACCATAGGTGACTTGTTGACCTGACCTGAGCAGTGTATCTTACCTCACAGTTACAGCGTTCCTGTCCCAGCTATCAGGCGTCTCTCTCCTCCTGCCTGGTCAGCTCTGGAGCAGGCTGCTTAGTGCTCACCTTCCCCAGTTGTCACCACACACTGTGCTCACAGTACAGACCCGTTCTCGTCCTGAGCTGCTCTCATCTAATCCTCCTCACTTCAGGAAATAGCATGTGTGCTTCTCTCCAGCCAATAAGAGTGGAGGGATGTTGACTGTAGAAAAGGCAAGGCAAAGTGGAAGATAAGAACTGGAGGACTCTAGCCCTGCTGTGGGTCACAGGGTGGATGGAGCTGGACTCTGGGATTTTGTGGAGGCAGATATGCTAATATGTTAGGGAGACCGCATGGCCCCCCTGGAGCTAGGGGTGGGGGTCGCAATTGTGACTCCTGTGACCCCTGATGTTACGCCCACACCTCCTCCATTCATAGATTCTGTTCCATTTACAGACACTGTCAAACTTTTATGAATGGAGGAGCTGGGTGGAAAGGGAGGGCATAGTCAGACTCTCTTGATGAGACCCTATGACAGCCTACTAGCTGTATTTACACCCAATGCACCAGAAAATTACTGCAGGGGAGCATCCGAGGAGGACGATTTCATCTAAAGGAGGACACAGCAACACAAGAAATACATCCTACTGGCTGTTAACAATGTTCCTTGTGCTTTTTTAAAAAAAATTAAACTGAGGCTTTAAAGAAATGTCTTGCAGCTATATATGAGAGGAATGGATAATTAGGTGCTGTGAGGTACAAGGAGTGCAGCAATGACACCTCCTCCAAAAACAGCAATGGCACCGGTAGCCCAGTGATCTGATGCACTTACCAGAAGGGTCAACATGGGCTGTCAGTGCAGGGCAGTACAATGAGGTGTCCCCCCAGGAGTTGGTAAGGAAGATGACAGTGGCCCATGTACATTGAGGCAGCAGTGGGGCAGAGATATTTCTGTCACATATTGAGTTAAACAGATAAGTAAAACCTGGAGGAAGGGGAATAAAAAGTAAAAAGGTAGATGGGGGGGGGGCAGGAGTTTGGGGAAGTAGGAGGCCTTTCTGGATCGTAAAAAGAGGTGCACTATGGTTCTAGGAGAGTGTAATTGAAGCCTGGTGGCATATACTGTCTGTCCTGGGCTGTCACACTTGGTGCTATCCTATCTCTCAGCATGACTTCAATTTTTTCATGGATCGTGGTTTGGGTGGTTCTATTGTTAGTTTCAGGCCTTGGCTATTGTTTGTTCGGTGGCTGTAGTAGTTCGCAATAGGAATTTAAATTGTGTATTAACAGTATTGGGTGGGTGTTTATTAGAGAACACTAAAGTTGGGTCTGGAGGTATGCATTTGGCTGATTTCTAGCATGGTGAATGTGACATCTACCAATTACAGCCACCCTAAAACATTCAGCAAATCAACCGTTTATTCTTTGATGTCTTGTGAAGACCAACTTGACTGTTCAAAGAGGAACTAAACTCTAGAAACTGTGTCCAAAAAATGCAGTTAGAGGGCAGAAAAATAGCCACCAGAATTGTCTGCAGTCTTCTGGTAGCCAATTGTTCCCCATTAATATTACCATGCCTTGGCCTGCATTGTGTCTCTATGTGGAGGCATAGGTTTGCTTCCTCATGTCAGAGCCTCCAGCAAGGAGAACAGTTAGCACCACAGGAGTGACATCACAAAATCTCTCTCCAGATCTCCTGAGACTAGCAGTCAGAGACAGCAGTGCCATAGATCGCACACTGTGTATATACTGCTATGAGGCTACAGAAAAGGAGTGCCTAGGCACCCTCACATATCAGGACGTCCATTGCTGTTATTCAGAAGAAATTCCTGACAATATTTTCAAGGTACTGGTTAGGCATAGTAAACATTTCAAAAATCAAAAATTCAAAAAAGCATATCAAATCTTCACTTTTAGAAGTGCTGCCCAATTGATGGCTAGGGAAGGGATATTCAAGAAGCGCAGATCCACAGAATTACTGAGGAAGTACAATAACGATCTCGCCTAATCTCACCCCAAATCTGCTCAGACTGGCAGTCAGAGGCAGCAGTGCCTCCGGTGATCCTACACTGTAGATATACAGTGGATATAAAAGTCTACAAACACCTGTTAAAACGTCAGGTTTCTGTTATGTAAAAAAATGAGACAAAGATCACAAAAGAATCATTTCAGAACTTTTTCCACCTTAATGTGAACTATAAACTGTACAACTCACTTGAAAAACAAACTGAAATATTTTAAGGGAGGTGGTGTAAAAATAAAAACTTAAATAATGTGTTTGCATGAGTGTGCAAACTCTCTTATAACTAAGGGATGTAGCTGTGTTCAGAATTAAGCAATCACATTCAAACTCATGTTAAATATGGGTCAGTACACACCAGCCATCATTTAAAGTGCCTCTGATTAGCCCCAAATAAAAGTTCAGCTGTTCTAGTAGGTCTTTCCTGACATTTTCTTAGTTGCATCCTACAGCAAAAGCCATGGTCCGCAGAGAGCTTCCAAAGCATCAGAGGGATCTCATTATTAAAAGGTATCAGTCAGGAGAAGGGTAGAAAATAATTTCCAAGGCATTAGATATACCATGGAACACAGTGAAGACAGTCATCATCAAGTGGAGAAAATATGGCACAATAGTGACATTACCAAGAATTGGACATCCCTCCAAAATTGATGAAAAGGCGAAAAGAAAACTGGTCAGGGAGGCTGCCAAAAGGCCTACAGCAACAATAAAGGAGCTGCAGGAATATGTGGCAAGTACTGGCTGTGTGGTACATATGACAACAATCTCCTGTATTCTTCATATGTCTGGGCTATGGGGTAGGGTGGCAAGACGGAATCCTTTTCTTACGAAGAAAAACATTCAAGCCCGGCTAAATTTTGCAAAAACACATCTGAAGTCTCCCAAAAGCATGTGGGAAAATGTGTTCTGGTCTGATAAAACCAAGATTGAAGTTTTTGGCCATTATTCCAAAAGATATGTTTTGCGCAAAAAAAACAACACTGCACATCACCAAAAGAACACCATACCCACCATGAAGCATGGTGGTGACAGTATCATGCTTTGGGGCTGTTTTTCTTCAGCTGGAACAGGGGCCTTAGTCAAGGTAGAGGGAATTATGAACAGTTCCAAATACCAGTCAATATTGGCTCAAAACCTTCAGGCTTCTGCTAGAAAGCCAAACATGAAGAGGAACTTCATCTTTCAGCATGACGGCCCAAGCCATACATCAAATTTAACAAAGGAATGGCTTCACCAGAAGAAGATTAAAGTTTTGGAATGGCCCAGCCAGAGCCCAGACCTGAATCCCATTGAAAATCTGTGGGGTTATCTGAAGAGGGCTGTACACAGAAGATTCCCTCGCAATCTGACAGATTTGGAGTGTTTTTGCAAAGATGAGTGGGCAAATATTGCCTTGTCAAGATGTGCCATGCTGATAGACTCATACCCAAAAAGACTGAGCGCTGTAAAAAAATCAAAAGGTGCTTCAACAAAGTATTAGCATAAGGGTGTGCACACTTATGCAACAATATTTTTTCGTTTTTATTTTTACTTCCATCCACCTAAAATATTTCAGTTTGTTGTTCAACTGAGTTGTACAGTTTATAGGTCACAAAGGTGGAAAAGTTCTGAAATGATTTATCCTTGTCTCATTTTTTTACATCACAGAGCATCGACAAAGCTGTCGGTACAGGAGTGTCTATGCATACCCACATACCAGGACATGTAATACTATATATTAGAGAATTTCCAGACAAAATTAACATTGCTAGATGTTCCCTATAACATAACTCTTGATTTTTTGCACTTTAAATCTGCATTTGCTGCCAATCATTGGCCACAATGCAAATAAAGAATCATTCATAAATCTTAATTTCCATACACCTTCATTTTTCCTATGTGATGTGTTCCTGTAAATGTTATTCATTGTTGTTGGCTGAATCCAGACAAACAAATGTGTTTTTATCTCCCTGTTTAAATGTGCTTCATGATATTTAACCAATTGCTGACCAGGTCTTTTCTGGAAATTTCGAACCCCCAAACATGATATCTTTTATTTAGCAGAGAACCTAAAGAATAAAATGGCGATCACTGCAATATTTTATGTTACTTTGTATTTGCACAGCTGTCTTTTATATGCATTTTTTTGGGGGAAAAAAATATTTTTTTCAGTAAAAAAAAAAAAAAACACTAAAGTTAACCTAAAATGTTTGCATAATGTGAAAGATGATGTTTTGCCAAGTAAATAGATGCCTAACATGTGACGCTTTAAAAGTGCACATTGGGAATGGAGACAAACTACGGTACTTAGAAATTTCCATAGGCGACGATTTAAAATGTTTTACAGGTTATCTGTTTAGAGTTACAGAGTAGGTTGAGCTCTAGAATTATTGCTCTCGCTTTAACAATTCCAGCAATACCTGACATGTGTGGTTTGAACACAGTTTACATATGTGGGCACGACTTCCGTATGCGTTCGCTTCTGAACGTGAGCATAGAGGGATGGGCGTTTAAAAAAAATTTATTTGTTTTTTTTTTTTTTTTTTTTTACACTGTCCCTTTATTTATTATTATTTTTTATCACTTTTATTCCTATTACAAGAAATGTAAACATCCCTTGTAATATAAATCAGCATGACAGGTCCTCTTTACCCCAGATCTCTCATTTTCCTTTAAAAGCAAAAATAATTAAAATAAATGACATTTTGATTTTAAGGGAAAAAAAAGTGATGCCGGAGGTCGCCTCGGTCCTCCAAGGGCATAGAGCCGAGTGGGGCCCATCTTACTTTCACTTGACTTCCTGACTATCTAACAAAACTGATCAGATTGTTGGATGTGGTTGCGTGTTTATGAATATATAAAAATATATATTATTAATTGTATCAATGCAGCCGTATAAAGTAAAAGGTCATATATTTCTGAATTTGTAGCGTATTGCCTTAATATATATTATACTTACAAAAAAGGGAACAGCAGGAAGTCTCCTCCCTAAAACTCTGCATGGCCTTAAATGAGAATCTATGGTCAGAGCATACATTTCATTTCATAACATCAGCATTGCACTAACAATACAAAAATAGTTATATTTGACAATTCGTAGGAGGATTTCTGTCCTCCTCTCTGCTGCCAACTGCTGAGATGCTGGGGGGGTGGGGGAGACGAGCCTCTCCGCAGCTGCATGGAGAAGCACAGTCTGTTCAGTTTCTCTGGAATTCTTTAGCCCTAGGGTATCCAGCTAACATACTTTTGTACAAGCTGCAGTGATTTTCAGCATCCATAGTGGTTCCCTGGATATTAGATGTAGTACCCTCTAGGCTGCTAGATGTGAGAATACGTTTTTGTGTAAAATAGGTAAATTGTGAGGCTTGGCTGGCAGCCAAGCCTGTGTGTATTTTTCTTCTGGGTTAGGGTTGAGTGACTTAGGTGACTCACAGGCAGCATCACTGAGATCTCCCACTTCTTTCCAAAATGTAGTAAAATCTGTAAAGGAAAGTGAAGAGGAGAGGTGGAGCTGCCTAGAGTATTCCAAGGAGCCTTGATGAATCCCCAATCTGGATTGCAGAGGGCATGCCTCCCTAAATACCCAGGGTCAGTCTAGCTGGGGAGGAAGCTGGGAGTGAACTTCTTTTGACGGTGCAGCAGCTGGGGCAGGGAAATTTGCCCTGTACAATCGGACGTCGGTGTACCGCTAGCAGATTGCCCGCAAGTACTTGGCTGTGACACACCTAATTCTACACCTTCATTCCTCCCAGTGCTGGTTTCAGAGAGGACTGAAGGTATAGTGGAGTTGGAGATCCCAGCTGAAGAGGAGCAAGGAGAGGTCCGCTTTGTTGTTTGGTGTGGGTCTTTTAGGTACACTTGCCAACGAACTGCATGGCAGGTCAACATATGTCTGGTCAAGCATGTGGTACACCGACTGTAATTGCTGCAGCAGGTGCCTGTGGTATAGGATCAGAAGAACACCAGCAATTGGGGTAGCTTTAGCTGTACACTGTGCAGGTGGCACAATACACTGACTGTAATTGCTGCAGCTGCCTGTGGTATAGGACCAGCACAACACCAGCAATTTGGGTAGCTTCAGGTGTACACTGTGCAGGTGGCACAATACACTGACTGTAACTGCTATAGCTGCCTGTGGTATAGGACCAGAAGAACATCAGCAATTGCAGTAGCTTTAGGTGTACACTGTGCAGGTGGCACAATACACCGACTGTAATTGCTGCAGCAGCTGCCTGTGGGTAGGACCAGAAGAACACCAGCAATTTGGGTAGCTTCAGATGTACACTGTGCAGGTGGCACAATACACCAACTATAACTGCTACAGCTGCCTGTGGTATAGGATCAGAAAAACACCAGCAATTGGGGTAGCTTTAGGTGTACACTGTGCAGGTGGCACAATACACTGACTGTAATTGCTGCGGTTGCCTGTGGTATAGGACCAGCACAATACCAGCAATTTGGGTAGCTTCAGGTGTACACTGTGCAGGGGGCACAATACACTGACTATAACTGCTATAGCTGCCTGTGGTATAGGACCAGAAGAACACCAGCAATTGCGGTAGCTTTAGGTGTACACTGTGCAGGTGGCACAATACACCGACTGTAATTGCTGCAGCAGCTGCCTGCGGACAGGACCAGAAGAACACCAGCAATTGGGGTAGCTTTAGGTGTACACTGTGCAGGTGGCACAATACATAAAGAAGTCTCTGTCATAATGACATACAAAAAAAAAACACAATTACATCCAATGAGTGGTAATATACAGGGTGACTCTAGTGGCGGCCAATGCACTGTGGGCATATGAGCGCCGCCCCCTTATCCATGTGCCCCTTTCAGGATGCCGGACGCATGGATTCCTATGTCGGGGGTGGTACTTTTTGAAGCACCTGATTAGAGCCAGAGGCTCTAATAGGCTTCAAAATAGGGTGGGCTCAGGCGCAGGAGCGGAGGAGACACGCTGGAGCGGAGGTCACCCCTGCTCTGGTACATCGGAGAGGAGCTGCTGTGATAAGTCCCCTCTGTCATAGCCATGTGAGTGCGTGGGGGGGGGGGGTCCTGCCAGAGCCACAAGAGCCACAAGCCCCACGAGTGGGGGGGAGGTCGGTGGGCAGAGTGGCGGCATATGATGGGCACAAGTGGCTGCATATACTGGGCACAAGTGGCTGCATTTCACTGACACAAGTGGCTGCATTTGATGGGCACAGGTGGTTACATATAATGGGCACAGGTGGTTACATACAATGTGCACAGTGGCTGCATATGATGGGCACACGTGGCTGCATAAGATGGGCAAAGTGGCTGCATATGATGGGCCCTGTGGCTGCGTTTGCTGGTCACAATGGCTGCAATTAATGGGCACAGAGGCTGCATTTGATGGGCACAGGGAGGCTGCAATTGATTGGGGGGGGTCAGTATTTTTCAGTTTGTTTGCGCCCCCCAAAAACGTTTTTGAGCACCAGCCACCACTGAGTGACTCCCTGGATTTTAGGTCATGTACCTGGAGGGAGCTAACAATCTAATATCATTACAGAGTCATAAAAACAAACATACATACACTGAAATACAGGATGTTATAATTTTCACACGGTTCTTTATAGTTAGACAAGGCTGGGCAGATCTCAGCCTCGGTGACCACACAGGAACAGGGGGGTGCAAGTGCAGTCACATCATATTAAGTGTACATGATATCTTACATAGAACCTATTAGACCGGACATCACAGTACAGCAGTTTAGGATTCTTCTTGTGTTATCAGACATGGAGATAAAAGGTAAGAGGCTCTTCTGTTTTATATTGCTGAAAATATTGATGAGATTTAGGATTCATTCCAGAAGAGTGAGAAATTCAGATTCCATGCTTCATTTTCCTGCAGCAGGATAAGAAAATGATAATGAAATGCAGTTATGGAAACCATCTGTCCTTTGGTCCCGACCTCATAAATTGAGCATTGAAAATGTTTCCTGAAGTCAAAACTGCAAATGAGCATCAAACAAATATATTAATACAAAATAGGACAGAACATGGGACTATAGAAATATCATGTACAAACACAACTGGAGGCATTCCCACATTAAATTCCTGATATAGCAAAATCCAAACTGCAAGATTCAGCACAAATCATGAGTTTGTCAAAGATTCAACAATAACAGCAACACTAATATTTGACATTCATGTCCTTTACAAGACCATTTCTCCAACACCCTGCTCTATTACACATGGTCATACTCCAAATTGAATCTTCACTCATTCCAAACAGCACCGTCCCTCCTAACTTCCCCTCTGATTATACCCTCTGGCACCTAAGTTCTCTCATGATCTTGCCATCACTGCTGCCTAAACCAGCTCCTGAAAGACCCTTAGCTTCTGCACCAGTCTGGTCAAAGTAAAACCTCATACACACGATTGGACTTTGTACAAACTTTCCTGTGGATTTTTGTACAAAGGGCGTCAGCCAACAACTTGTATTGCATACACACGGCAGGACTTTTTCAGCCAACTTTCACCAAATCATGTGGTTTTTCTGCTCTTTACCGCCACTTTTGATCAACTTCTGTATTGTTGTCTGATCTTTTGCATTGGTTCTGAGCATGCCTGTTTGTACTTTGTACAAAAGTCCTATGGTTTTCTGTACACACGATCAGACTTTGCTCCATCGGACTTTTGTTGCCAGAAAGTTTGTCCGTTCGCACAGCCAACAAAAGTTCGATGAAAACGGAAAAAGTTTGTCCGGTGGAGCGTACACACGGTCGGATGTTGCTCCAAAGCAGCTAATTTGCATGTTTGTTGTCAAAAATTCTGATTGTGTGTACGGGCCTTTAGAATGTTTCTTCCCCATTCTGCTCACAAACAAAAGCAATAGACATACAAAAAACAAAACACAATTACATCCGATGTGTCATAAAAAAAAGAAACATACATACACTAAAAATACAGGATGTTATAATCTTCACACTGTTCTTTATAGTTAGACTAGACTGGGCAGATCTCAGCCTGGGTGACCACACATTTATTCTTCCCATATCACATTCAGAAACCGTATATACTGCAGTCAGCCCAGTAAACGCCATTTATAATCCCAAGGTAAACGCTGTTTAATCTCTTCCATTCTTCACCCCAATGTCTACCTTGATCAGTCTTCTGCAGTACCTATAGCCATAGAAGACTGTTTTAAACACTTGTTATACAATTTGATCCTGTATGTGAGAGGTATGTTAAATCAAACTCATGTGGGGTGTGACTTCCAAATCTCTTTCAATATCCGGTAGGCTGTGGGGCCATCTACCATACAGCAGCTCAATGCGAGAGAACCTTGTAGTAGACTGTGAGACATTAAGGACAGAGAATGTGTGACAGAGAAGAAGACAATCCCAGTCCTGTCCATCTTTATCATTTACCTTACACAACCTACTTTGTTAAACTACTTCACCAACCCTGTGAGTAATACACAGAGGTTTACAACTATTTTATCTTCAGCAGTGTACATAAAAGCTTGATCACTTTGATATAAAGGAAGTCCCTTCATCGATAAGGTTTTCTTTTGCTATTCAAGTGTGGGCGATCATATGGAATAGTTCTTTGGCAATGGTGTTTGCCTAGGTTTGCCTTCTGGACAGCGGATACCATAATCTAAAATAAGAATATACTGGTGGTTCCTAGTGGACTTCACCAATGGTCCAACCAAATCTACCACAATCCTTTCAAAAGGCACCTTAATAAAAAGGCAAGGTTTATCCATGCCCCTTCTAAAAGAGCATGACCCGGGGGGCGTGGCGACCGGGCTCCAAGATGGATGCTTAACCCATGAGCTCCGCTCGCCCGCCGGAGATAATCCACTACCATCAGAGCTCACTAGTGCCATCCGCAGCCTCACACACAGCCAGCTTATCGGCGTTACTCCGCTGAACGAGAAGATGCAGCGAAACAGAACCGGCAGCAGCCGCAAAAATTATAAAGCTACTTTGCCTCAGCCTCGTGCGGGCTACAACAAAATGGCGGCGGCGCTCAGGATGTACGGCTGAAGCAAAGGCCTGGAGCAGACAATGGCACTCACGCGCTGCCATCCACTTCTACCCACTCAGCTAACCCACCCAGTGAGTTCTCCTCTGGACCATCCAGCCCCTCAACGAGGAGTCCAGCCAAATCGAAGCCGAGGAGAGACTCCCCAGTCAGGCCGCAAGCCAATCCGGACATAGGGGTAAGTGGGCCTCATTGTGCCACCACAAGCCAGATCACAAAGAGAGGGGATCCTATCACAGACTTCCCCACAGCAGACAGACCAGTGTCAGATACAATGTTAAAGGACATGTTGCTGTCCTTGTGATCCTCCTTACAGGCAGATATGTTCAGGGGAATAAATGAATGTCAGAGAGAAGTGCAAGCAATAGGCCACAGAGTAAACCAGGCTGAGAACAAGATGGAGGAATATACCTCCTCATACAATATGATGGTGGAGGCCCATACGGCACAAGGGGAAGATATAGCATGGATAAAAGACAAAATGGCTGACCTCGAGGACAGATCCAGGAGGAACAACCTCAAATTGTGCGGCCTACCAGAATCTGTCCCCCCTATTCAGCTACCGCTATATGCCTAGATCCTATTTTCCACATTAGTGCCAGGGGCAACAGCACAAGATCTCCTCGTGGACAGGATCCATAGGGTCCCTAAACCATCCTTCCTCCCTGCTTTCACCCCCAGAAATGTTCTACTGAGAGTACATTATTAGCACATAAAATATCAAATATTGCAAGCTTCACGTAAACCATAAAATATTCCTCAGCAATATGCCAATTTCAGATTACTCCCTTACCTTTAGAGGCACACCTTACAACGCTGCCGCAACCTGATGACAATTACCAAAGCACTGAGGAATCATAAAATCCTCCATAAATGGAAGTATCCAGCAACTCTCTCCATCACCCACAACGGGGTCACCATCTCTGTGTCCAATCTAGAGGAAGGGCTCACTACTTTACGGAAATGGGATATACTCCCTGACCAGGCCACTCATCAATCACCTCCAGTAGGCCCGCATTCCATAGAAAACGAATGGCAAATTGTATCTCACAAACTCACACCACATACCCGTACGAACTTCCACATTTCCCCTACAATGATGATCACTTGTCTATCGATTAACGCCAGGGGCCTAAATCAGCCAGCAAAAAGATTCTCCCTATGGAAAGAAGCTGGTAAACAAAAGGCGGACATTCTCTGTGTACAAGAAATGCATTTCCAACTTAATAACACACCACAATGCTCACACAAAGACTACCCATACATTTATATGGCCTGTACACTGAACCACAAAAAAGGGAGGTGTACTACTAGCCATTAAAAATTCTCTCTCCTTCCAATCCAAAGATATATTCCTCGACGAAGGAGGCAGGTACATCATTACTACCAGAGACATCAACTCCAAACCGTATACGATAGTCACGCTGTATGCCCCAATCTCACACCAAATCCGATTCATTAAGAAGGTTCTCAAAAAAGAAAACTCAATGAAATACGCTAATTTCCTGATTTGCAGAGATTTTAACGTGACCTCGGATCCGTCTCTGGACACTTGCTCAGGTAAATCTAAAGGTAACCTATCCCTTCAGATGCTTCTCCATAATGAGGAACTGTTCGACATATGGAGATGCCTTCATGCCAATGAAAGAGACTACACCTTTTTTTCCCAATAGACATTGTTCCTACTCCCGCATTGACATGTTCATGACGGACAAATGGCTCCTGCAAAATGTAGAAACAACAAGAATACACGACATTGCGTGGTCAGACCATGCTGCCATATCTGTGTCTGTTGTAGAAAAGGGAGTCTCCTCTTCACCCCCCATCTGGTGCTGTAATATCTGACTAATCCAAGAGCCACAATTCCACACATCACTCTCTCGGCATCTAAAAAATTTCTTCTCAGACAATGCCACATCGGTTAAGGACCCATATACTTTATGGAATGCACACAAGGCCTTTATGAGAGGCATCTTAATCCAAATGGTAGCTAAAGAAAAGAAACGACAGGCTCAGCAGCGTGTGGTCTCCGGCGGACTTTTTCTTCCCAAAAGTCGGGCGGACTTTGAAGGAAGTCTTGACTCACAATCCGCCCGTCTGAGTGCTAGTCCGCCAGACTTTCCAAATGAACAGACTTGCCCACACATGGAGTAAAGTCCGTTAATTACAATGTCAATGTCACCCCCTACCTCTGTGAGCTTGACACCTCACGAGCCCCACCGCCTGGTATGGGTTTTAAAGATAACCCCTACGCCGAAAAAACAGCGTGGGGGACCCCCCAAAGTTCATTTCAGACCCTTATCCGAGCACGCAGCCCGGCCGGTCAGGAAAGGGGGTGGGGACGAGCGAGCACCTGAACCATGCCAGGCCGCGTGCCCTCAACATGGGGGTGGGTGTTTTGGGGAAGGGGCGCCCTACGGCCCCCCAACCCCAAAGCACCTTGTCCCCATGTTGATGAGGACAAGGGGCTCTTCCCAACAACCCTGGCCGTTGGTTGTCGGGGTCTGCAAGTGGGGGTTTTATCGGAATCCGGGAGCCCCCTTTAATAAGGGGGCCCCCAGATCCCAGCCCCCACCCTATGTGAATGAGTATGGGGTACATTGTACCCCTAACAATTCACCTGGGGGGAAAAGTGGTAATAAAAAAAAAACACAACACAGGTTTTTAAAGTAGTTTATTAATCAGCCCCGGGGGTCTTCCTCCGACTTCGGGGGTCTTCTCGATGGGCTCCTCCGCTATCTTCTGCAGAAGAGCCCGGCTTTCTTGTTCCTCATCGTCGCCAACCGGGGGTCTTCTTCCGACTTCTCCCGCTCTTCGGTTCTTCTGCCGGGCTCCTCCACTATCTTCCAGCTCTTTTACTGGCAATCCGCAAGATATAGCAAACCAATTTGCAGACTACTACAGCTCATTATATAACCTGCACAATGACCTAGATACACCTCAGCCGACCGCAGAAAAAAATACAAAATTTTTTACAGGGAATAAACCTCCCAACCCTCTCTGACCATTAACTTGATATCCTAAATGCCCCAATTACGACCCAAGAAATAGAAATGGGAAATCTCCCGGTCCCGATGGATTCTCCAATGAATACTTTAAAACTTTTAAAAACATACTTTTACCACACATGACAACAATCTTTAACAAAGCCGCAGATTCTGCTACCCTCCCCCAAGAGATGCTGAGAGCACACATAGTTACATTACCGAAACCAGGTAAAGAACCTAATACACAGGCCAATTTTAGACCCATCTCCCTTCTCAACTCAGATACCAAAGTATATGCAAAACTACTGGCCAAGAAACTAACGAATATTATAACCTCAATTATACGGTGCGACCAAATGGGTTTTGTGACGGGGAGACAAACCTCTGACGCAACTAGGAGAATTGTTAATGTAATACATCATGCTGAACGAACTCAAACTCCTTCTCTGCTGCTATCTATTGATGCAGAGAAGGCGTTCAACGGGGTCCACTGGACCTATATGGAAATGACTCTATCCAAGTTTAGCTTCAAGGGCTCCATACTGAAGGCTATTATGGCCCTGTATTTGTGTCCCTTAGCACACGTTTATTAGGCGAGCTTCCTATCCACACCCTTCAACATTTCAAATGGGACCAGGCAGAGGTGTCCCTTATCTCCGACTATCTTTAACCTGATGATAGAACCTCTAGCCAAAGCTATAAGAACACAACCCTTGATCACGGGTTTGCAGTCTGGCTCTAGCATGCACACCATTAATCTATTTGCGGACGATGTAATCATACTCCTGACTAATCCACTAACACAAGCCCACAAAATCCTTACTGCCTTTGGTGATGTCTCATATTACAAGGTCATCTTTACCAAATCCTTGATATTGGAGTAGGTGTACCAGCCTCCACACGTGATACTCTACAAACACAATTGCCTTATAAGTGGAGCAAAGGAGGCATCACCTATCTAGGAATTATGCTTACAAACAAAACATCCATGCCTGTTAAAACTAATATAGTTCCGCTGATAGCCAGGCTGGAAACCCAACTCAAGGACATGTCAAAAAATGAAATATCATGGTTTAGTAAAATAACAGCTTATAAAATGTTGATACCGCCGCAAAAGTATAGCAACCCTGAGTTGGAGATACTTTTGGGGTGGAAAAAAAGCCAGATGTTCCCGAAATAACCTCACATCTCACAAGAAAGCAGGAGGAGCAGGACTAGTGGACATATATGACTACCTATGGGCAGTACGTTTAGACCAGATCAAATATTGGTTTCATGAGATTGCTACACCACTATGGGTGGACATAGAAAAAACAATAGCACCGACAAAAGTTCTGACATTACTACTTGTCATGAACGACAGGTGGACACCATGGGACACAACCAAACTGTCTCCCCCAATGCAAATCTCATTAGAGGCATGGAGATTCCTATTGGGAGATTCCTATTGGGACAAAACCACACGGACACACAAGATATAAACTACGAAATGCCTTTGATCCTTCTAGAATCAAAAATCCCAATGTTGACAGTCAAGGACCTGATGCACAAGGGCATCACACATATATCAGACCTTTACACAGGAACACGACACAAATCTGCAGAACAGATTAAGACAAAATACCACCTTACGAATGATAAGATGTTCAAATGCTTTAGAATCAAACATTTCCTCAAATCCCAAACACGCCTAATTATAACTCTTCCACGCAAAGTATGGCAATTCTACTCAACAGCCAAACAAGACACAAAAGGAATATCTTTATTTTTCAACGTCACACGGGATAAACTAACATTTACATAAATTATAGCTATGAAAAGATGGGAAGCGGAACTGGACACCACCTTCTCAGAAGAACAATGGCAACAATCATTCAAGGAAACACATAAAGCTTCTCATTGTATTAAACACTGGGAACTAATAAAATGGCAAACGGATGGCATTACACACTATATAAAATAGCAAACTACTTCCCAGGAACATCATCAAAATGTTGGAGGGACTGTGGACGATTAGGAAACCTATTACACATGTTTTGGCAATGTCCTAACAAAAAGCCCATGGAACCAAGTATTACAATAGATTTCAGTTATAACAGGAATGCTCACAGTGCCAGATCTGGCTTTGGCAATTCTCCACTTGAACATAGAGAAATTCCAAACAGACTTCAGGCCAGTCATAACTCACATACTGTTAGCCCTTGTACACACGGTCAGAGATTCCCGACGGAATGTTTCTTATCGGACCGCTTTGTAGGATATTCCCACTGTGTGTGCTCTGCATCGGACTGTTTCCGTCGGAATATCCGACGGACCAAGTTTTCCAACTTGGCGTTAAAATTTTCCGACAAAATGCTCCTATCGGACATACTCCGATCATGAGTAGCCTACTCCGACGGACAAAGTGCCACGCATCCTCAGATCAAATTCCTAGACCAAATCTATTGGCTACTAGCCTGTACGTAGTCCCGTCGTAATGAAATAACGTCATCACGTTATGTACAATCGGATTTTCTGACAACTTAGTCTGACCGTCTGTATGCAACATCACTTCCGGACCTCTTGCGGAATTAATCCGTTGGAATTACTCAGACGGATTTGGTTGTCGGAATCTCCAACCGCGTGTACAAGGGCTAAGAGACATGCTTACTAATCCTACGCAACTGGAAAACCACCACAGCCATAAACCTGTCAGACATCACTAAAGCTGTGCACAGAAACTACACTTTCAAACGTCTCATAGAGATTAATTCATTGTATTGCATTGTAAAATATTCAACAAATATTGGTCTATATGGCCCAAATGATCTTAAAGACCCAATAGGTTACTTTGTCGAGTTGACTTTACTTATTTATGAAGATTTTCATTTTTGTTGATAGCAAACACGCTAAAAAGATTTTCAGGATGTATATTGGTTGATTGTGTATATCAAAATACCCTCTATACTATGTACTTTGTTTATTTTTGATATATTCAATAAAAAACATTGAAACTGAATATTAAGTAAGGCTGACACTGATATAGTAAATATGCATATAGTCTGTTGCTGGGAAGTCTACAACTCTTATTATTAAAGTAATGCAATCTGTTTTGAAGCCTCGTACTGTTTGGCGTAAGGTGGCAAAAGTTATTTCTAGTAGAAATCTGCTTGATTAATTTGTTTAACCTGAAAATTGAAAGCCCTTGTAAAAATTATCAGAATGTACAAAAGAGGAAAACTGTAAAACATTTGTAAAACTGCCAAAATAAATGCAATTTAGAACAGGAAAATAAATAAATAAATAAATAAATAAATAAATAAAAGGGCATGACACCACAAATATTTAAATATTTATTTTGGCTAAGAGGTACAAATACTTTTCAAAAGCTCTGGGTATGGCCATGGCTGTCACATAGTTCTGAAATATAAAGCAGGAAGGGTTTTATCCTACTGTTATTAATGAATAATTTATTGATAATCTCTACAGGTAAATGTGAGAAGGAACTCTGGCGGCCTTCCTGGAAAGGGGTCATTATAACTCTCCTTGTGGCATCCAATATCATCCTCATCCGTATTATTGAAGTGCTAGGTAAGTTATACAGTATGGTGGACACAATCCATAAGAAAGGGACATTTTCTGGACCTGTTTCTATCAAACTGTCTAATGGAATATAGAATCTGGTTGCTGGAGGGACATAAAGATCATCAGGATTAGTTTGTCTTTTTTTTTTATTTATTTTTTTACTTTTTTATTTATAAAGTTCTTTAACATGTTAAATTCTAATATGTGCTTTGTGGCAACAGCTTCCCCTCTACCTTCAACCACTGACAGGTTCAATCCCAACCCCACACTGCTCTCCTGCTTCTGGATAGGCCTCAGTCAGCTTAGCAGCCAGATGCCCTCGGGTTAGGCCCAATCTCTGGCCTAGCAGCCCGGGGCAACACGACACATGTCCACCCAGACAGCCGTCCAGGTGGCACAGGACATAAATCACCGGACTCCACCCAAATATATAGGTTCTCCCAGGAGGCCAAGGAATCCAAGAAAACCCCTGCCCATTGGCTGAGATACCCCATATACCCATAACCTGTCTTTGAGTAGCTGTATCATAGCTAGTACCTCCAAGTACCCGGCCACCTAGTGGTAGAAGTGCAATAAGGCCAAAAGGGAGAAATCAATGGATCTCTAACAATCGACCAGGTTGACTACTCCTGGCAAGTTAACTTGTGAGGAGCATCCCTGCCTAAACTCCAGGGTGCTACATATGGTAAAGGCAATCACTATATGTACTGCACAAAAATATCTATAATTCAATAATAAGATAATGTACCAAAAGTACCCTAATCCTTTATATTGGAGTGTATAAAAGTTTTGTACATATTTCTCTCGTTGTTATGGACAGGACTAAAATATAAAGATTAAAGTAATAGGATTAAAACTATTGCATAAAATTATGTGGTCTTTTATCCAGCCTACAGGTAAAGCTCTAGGCTCCTTTTCACATATTTTCCCTGTCTCCTTAGCATGTATTATAAAAAGTGTGTTGGGTACAGAGAACAATAGCTCAATAGCTTTAGCTGAAATGTACACACTCAAGTTAAAGTACAAAACAATGGCTCTCCCTTATCATAACATCCAGTATGAGGTTTCAGTGAGAGGCAGCATGACTGAAAACAGGTTTCTGTTGAAGTGCTGTCTCTAGCTAAGCCATAGTCCTCTGTGAATCCTTTGTCATATATTAACTCCTTCAGATGTGGGCTATAGCCGAATGACAGCTACAGCGCGGATCTGCTTTGCCATGAGGCCGTCAATAGACATCCTCCCCTTTGCGCACGCTGTGATCACTGAGTCAATGAGATCACGATCCGATCCCTTACCACGCGATTAGCTGTCAGCTAATGACAGCTGATCACATGATGTAAACAGAAGATCGATAATCGTTTTCTTTTTTTCCTCATGCTTACTTCGTGAAGAGAAAAGCCAATCACCAGCTTCAGTGCAAGGGACATCGGTCCTGAAGAGGAAGAGCTGAAGCTGCCTCATCTGTTCCCATCAATACCGCCTTCCAGTGCCACCTGCCAGTGCCCACACAGTACCACGAATGAGTGCGTAGGTCCCAGCAATAAGTGTTACCTATCAATGCCCATGAGTGTCACCTATCAATGCCCACCAGTGGTGCCAATCAGTGCCTCATCAGTGCTACCTAGCAGTGCTGCCTAACAGTGTCACCTACCACTGCCGATCAGTGCCCATCACTGCCACCCATCAGTGCCCATCACTGCCATCTATCAGTGGCCATCAGTGCCAGCTACCAGTGCAACCTCAGTACCACCTATTAGTGCCCTTCAGTGCCACCTATCAATGCCCTTCAATGCCACCCATCAGTGCTCACCAATGCCACCTCATCAGTGCCCACCAGTGCTGCCTATTAGTGCCGCCTATCAGTGCCCATCAGTGCAGCCTATCGGTGCTCATCAGTGCAGCCTCATCAGCGTACATCAATGAAGGAGAAAAATTACATGTTTGCAAAATGTATTAACAAAATATAAAACTTTGTTGCAAATTCCTACCCTTTTTTATTCTGAAGAAATCCCTGTGTTTGTGTCCATGTGAAAGGGAAGTGATTTCATAATTACCAATCAGCTGTGCACCTGCAAGCCTCTAATCAGTAAATCTGTTGTGCTTGCATCCCTTTAGCCGTGATTTCCTATCTCACCAAAAATTACATTTTTGTTCCAGGGGATGCCTGAAATCTGACTTAGTGCAGACTTCTGGGTAAATTGGTGAGCCAATCACACAAGCAGGAAATTATGTTTATGGGGGGTATTCTGTACACATTCTGAGTACAGAACACCTCCAGGTGGCCATATTGCATTTACAGAAAATTACAGAGCTGCAGATTAATAAGAAAAGGTAATTTTTAATAACATTCACTTGCAATATGACTTGTGTTGCAATTGTATACTCTATATTATTTTTTCTGTATTTGTTATTTTTTTCCCCCAAAGTGGAGTTACTCTTTAACAGTTTTTTTAAAAAAAAAAACAAAGAATGTACATACTGCATAAAGTGCCTTGCAAAATAATTCACCCCCTTGGAATTTTTTCGTGTTTTGTTGCCTCACAACCTGGAATTAACATGGATTGTTTGAGGATTTGCATCATTAAATTTAAAGAACACGCCCACAAGATTTATTTTTTTATTTTTAATGTGAAGCAAACAACAAATAGGACAAAATAACAGAAAAAGTCAATGTGCATAACTATTCACCCCCCTAAAGTCTATACTTTGTAGAGCCACCCTTTGCGGCTATCACAGCTCTGGATAAGTCTCTAAGAGTCCATTCCTCCTTGAAAACTGCCCCAGCTCCTTCAAGTTGGATGGTTTGCCCTTGTGAACAGCAATCTTTAAGTCGGACCACCGATTTTCTATTGGATTGAGGTCTGGGCTTTGACTAGGCCATTCCAACACATTTACATGTTTCCCCTTAAACCATTCAAGTGTTGCTTTAGCAGTGTGTTTGGGGTCATTGTCCTGCTGGAAGGTCCTAGCCTCAAATCACACACAGAGTGGTTCAGGTTTTGCTCAAGAATATCCCTGTATTTAGCACCGTCCATCTTTCCCTCAACTCTGACCAGTTTCCCAGTCCTGACTGCTGGAAAACATCCCCACAGCATGATGCTGCCACCACCATGTGGTCACAGTGGGGATGGTGTTCTTTGGGTGATGTGATGTGTTGGGTTTGCGCCAGACTTAGCTTTTTCTTTGATGGCCAAAAAGTTCAATTTTAGTCCCATCAGACCAGAGCACCTTCCTCCATACATCAGACCAGAGCACCTTCCTCCATACATTTTGGGAGTCTCCCACATGCCTTTTCACAAACTCAAAACGTCCCATTTTGTTTTTTGCTGAAAGTAATGGCTTTCTTCTGGCCACTTTGCCATAAAGCCCAACTCTATGGAGCGTACGGCTTATTGTCGTCCTATGTACAGATACTCCAGTCTCTGCTGTGGAACTCTGCAGCTCCTCCAGGGTTACCTTAGGTCTCTGTGCTGCCTCTCTGATTAATGCCCTCCTTGCCCGGTCTGTGAGTGCGGCCGTCTCTTGGCAGGTTTGCTGTTGTGCCATGTTCTTTCCATTTGGTTATGATAGATTTGATGGTGCTCCTAGGGATCATCAAAGATTTGGATATTTTTTTTATAACCTAACCCTGACTTGTACTTCTCAACAACATTGTCCCTTACTTGTTTGGAGAGTTCCTTGGTCTTCATGGCAGTGTTTGGTTAGTGGTGCATTTTGCTTAGGTGTTGCAGCCTCTGGGGCCTTTCAAAAAGGTGTGTATATGTAATGACAGATCATGTGACACTTAGATTGCACACAGGTGGACATCAATTCACTAATTATGTGACTTCTAAAGGTAATTGGTTGGACCAGAGCTTTTTTATGGGCTTCATAACAAAGGGGGTGAATACATACACACATGCCAATTATCAATTATTTTTTTTCTGAAAAATTGTTTTTGTATATATTTTTCTAATTTTACTTCACCAACTTAGACTATTGTGTTCTGATCCATCCCCTATAATTCAGATTAAAAAACACATTGAACTAAAGGCTGTAATGTAAGAAAGTAGGTAAAAAGTAAAGGGGGGGGGGGTGAATACTTTTGCAAGGCACTGTATATATAAAGTTTTACAATAAAGTTGACTCCGAATCATTATATGTTCCCTTTTACAGATAATTTTGCAATTTTTTTCTTTGCAGCTGATAAATATTTGACATGAAAAGTGTTTATGGAATGCATTGTAAAACAAATGTCAAAATTAGACATAGTGAATGATTTTATTTTTTTTAAGTTTAAAATGGTGAATCAAAGACAAAATAAATACATATTTACTGTAA
The DNA here is from genome assembly GCF_037356315.1 of Lithobates pipiens. Lineage (NCBI taxonomy): Eukaryota > Metazoa > Chordata > Amphibia > Anura > Ranidae > Lithobates > Lithobates pipiens. Next base: position 228,448,008 of record NW_027507787.1, read on the forward strand.
ATCTCCTGAAAAATGTTTTCTTATATCATATGTAAAAAAAAATTGGCATAACGTTTTTTTTTTTTTTAATCAATTCTCCTTATTTGATTCACAAATTAAGATGATTCACATATATTACTTTCTTTAAAGAAGAACCTTAAACAGATATAAAAGACATAGATAAGATAAGATAGGTGGATATTCACTCTCCACCTCCCCTTCCCATTTCCATTTTTTTTTTGTGATCCCAAATTTACCTCAAGGTAAGTTCAGCATATTTTAGATACTTACCCACCCAGCAAATCTAGCCCTGTCCAGGTGTCTTCTCTTCTGGCACGCTTTATCTCCCGCCACCATGTTTCACCGCAATGTTATTGATAGGCTGCCAGCTGTTCTGGGTTTATCCCGCATGCCTCCCAATGGTGCGTCATTACATGTCACATATCCCAGGAGGCAAAGGGAGCCCAGTGCACCAGGAGGGTCAGGGGGAATCAATTCCACAAACAAGGAAATCTTCTAAGCTCTCGGCTTGCTTCACACACACTGCAGCCTTCAGCCTTAAACTGGCAGTAATGAACAAAAGTATATGGCGATAAACTGGAAGTAAAGCACGCAAAACAACATGGTGTTAAACTGGCAGTAGCGCACACAGAAGTAAATAGCGTTAAACTGGCAGTAACGCACACAAAACTATATGGCGTTAAACTGGCAGTAACCCACAGAGAAGTAAATGGCGTTAAACTGGCAGTAATGCAATCAAATAGCTGGTGTTCAACTGTCACTACACTGATGCTATCTTAACTGTCCCTACTCTAGCTATACACTAATATAAATATTACTGACACGGTCTCACTACTCTACGCTACACTACACTGAAACTATCTGAGCTATCCCTACTCTACACTAATGTATGTATGAATGACACGGTCTCACTACACTACAGTGAAACTATCTGAGCTGTCCCTACTCTAGCTGCACACTAAGCAAAGCTGAATAATGGTCCTCCTCACTACACTTACACTATCCCTAGACTGACACTAAACTAATAGTCTACACTGATAATTGAAGCAAAATAGCACAGTATAGCACACTAACAAACTAATAGCACTGAACAAAGCCCTGTTCTATCTCTCTCCATGCCGAAATCACACTGAAAATGGCTGCCATTGAAAGAATACTTTTATACTGTGGGGCGGGAATGAGCCATGATTGGATAAATTCATGATGAAAATGTCCAATCATGACTTTGACAGTGCTCTGTGCAGAGCCGTCTTTTCATCTGGGCACGCTGGGCAGTTACCCGGGGGCCCCACTTGCCTGGGTGGCCCCATCTGCCCAGCGACCAAGCATGTCTGTTTGGATAACCAAAACATTGGCCGATGGCTTGTGCCACGGCTGTCTGAGTTTCCGCCCGCTGAATCCCGACTCATTATTGACTGACTGTCAGTCTGTCATGTGACGTCATGTGAGATGGCCTGCCACTGTTGCTTATGGGAGTTGTAGTCCGCCACGTCGACTGCATGCTCAAGTTCCCTGCTCTGGGGGGGGGGGGCGTGGAGTCAGTCTCTCTAAGGAGAGCAGCGCTGCCAGCGTGCTACAACTCCCGCCAACCTGCGGTTGGATATTTTTCCTGCCTCTGCCACAGGAAATGGTAGGTAAATCAAGAAATAAAGCAGTTGTTTTACTGGGAAAATAGTGTGGCAGTGGCAAGAGTGGGTAAATTACAACAAAAAAAACCCTGATACTTGACATTTCTGTTCTTCTGTCCAGTAATCCAGCCTCCAGGATCCTTGAATATTAGTGCGCTTTTCTCCTACAAACAACTTCCTGGTAACAGCAGCCTCCTTCTCCATCCCAATCCCCACTATTGGTTTATTACTTTGATAGGATGCTCCATACATTTTTGCGATCCAACTGTACTGTTTTTATACAGTTTTAGATTGATCAAAACTATGTAATTATGAGGGCCTACGTAAACGAACCAATCTGTATCAAACATGCCCTATAGAGACCTATAGTTGTTAGTAGGTCTAAAGTAGATTGTGCTCAGATTAAAATGTGTATGGTTATTCTGGTCCTAGGGCACTGTTTTTTTCTTTTTGTTTTATATTTCACAGGTCCTCGGGTACTGTTTTTTTTATTACCTTTGCCAGCTCCTTTAGCTTATGCATGTCCCAGGGGGTACTTTTTTTTTACCTTCTACTGGTCTTGGGATACTGTGTTTTATTACCTTCCATAAGTCCTGGGGTGCGTGATTGTGTAGACAGGGCCCCAGTGCACTGTATTGCTCGGAGACCTATAATGCTCTTAAGATGGCATTGGCTCTGTTCCCTGATTGGCTGAAGCTTTCGTTGCTTCAGCCAATCAGGGCTTGCAATGCACTGTTCAGTGCCGCAATGCATTGTGGTCGGTTCGATGGGGGGGGGGGACAAATGGTTGAATGACTCGTGTGTTTAGGTTTTCGCCGAACAATTAAAGTTCGGTCCGAAGTTATGCTTAGGCCGAAGCGTTCGTCCATCCCTACTGGCAATGTCAGTGGTAGTTAGTCAGTTCCCTCCCAGCGTCAGTTAGTGTCAGATTTCCCATTGCACTATTGCAGTCCCTTTATAAGCCATTGAACACTGCCATTAGTAGTATAAAAAAATATGGAAAAATAATTCCAGCATATATACCATAGATTGTAGGCACTATTATTTTCACGCAAACCAATCAATAAACGCTTATTGGGATTTTTTTTTTAATCAAAGACATGTAGAAGAATACATTTTGGCCAACAGATTATTTTTTTTTTTTCGTTTATTGGATATGTTTTGAAACAAGATGTAAAAAATATATATATTTTTTTTTTTTGGTCTTTTTCTTTATATCGCAAGAAAATTTAAAAACACAGCAATGATCAAATACAACCAGAAGAAAGCTCAATTTGTGTGAAAAAAAATGATGTACATGCAGTTAACCACTTCAGCCCCGGACCAATAAACACCTTAAAGCGGAGGTCCACCCTAAAATGGACCTTCCGCTCATCGGATTCCTCCCCCCCCTCCGGCGCCACAATTGGCACCTTTCAGGGGGGGGGTGCAGTTACCTGGATAATCCAGGTAACTGCACCCACTTCCGGGCTAGCTCTCTGCGGAAAGGGGCGTACATTACGCCCCTTTCCGCAAGTGCCCGCCCCCTTCTGCAAGTGCCCCGCTGCCTGCTGGGAAACACACAGATCCCAGAGGCAGCGGGGACCGTCCTCATTGCGCAGCGCGGCTAGCGCATGCGCAGTAGGGAACCGAGAAATGAAGCCGAAAGGCTCCATTTCCTGATTCCCATACCCAAGATGGCGGCGGCAGCACTCGAGTGTCGATCTAGAGATCGGCTTCGGGTGCCGACATCGCGGGCGCGCTGGACAGGTAAGTGTCACTATTTTAAAAGTCAGCAGCTGCAGTATTTGTAGCTGCTGACTTAAAAAAAAAAAAAAAAACGCGGAGTCCCGGCGGACTCCCGCTTTAAGGACCAGAGGTCTTTTTCCAATTTCGCACTGCGCTGCTTTAACTGGTAATTGCGCAGTCATGCAATATTGCACCCAAACGAAATTTGCGTCCTATTCTTCCCACAAATAGAGCTTTCTTTTGATGGTATTTGATTGCCTCTGCGATTTTTTTTTTTTGCGATATAAATGGAAAAAGAGTGAAAATTTTGAAAAAAAAAGATATTTTCTTCTTTTTGTTATAAGAAAAATCGAATAAACTAAATTTTAGTCATACATTGAAAGCAAAATTTATTCAGCCACATGTCTTTAGTAAAAAAAATGTCAATAAGTGTATATTTTTTGGTTTGCGCAAAAGATATAGCGTCTACAAACTAGAGTACATTTTCTGGAATTTACACAGCTTTTAATTTATGACTGCCTATCTCATTTCTTGAGGTGCTAAAATGGCAGGGCAGTACAAACCCCCCCCCCCCCCAAATGACCCCATTTTGGAAAGTAGACACCCCAAGGAAATTGCTGATGGGTATGTTGAGCCCATTGAATATTTATTTTTTTTTGTCCTAAGGGATTGAATAATGACAAAAAAAAAAAAAATTTTTTTTTTACAAAAAGTTGTCACTAAATGATATATTGCTCACACATGCCATGGTTATATGTGGAATTGCACCCCAAAATATATTTCGCTACTTCTCCCGAGTATGGGGATACCACATGTGTGGGACTTTTTGGGAGTCTAGTCGCGCACGGCACCCTGAAAACCAATCACCACCTTCAGGATTTCTAAGGGTGCAAATTTTTGATTTAACTCCTCACTACCTATCACAGTTTCGAAGGCCATAAAATGCCAAAATGTTGAGTCCATGGAATATTTTATATTTTGCCACAAGTTGCGGGAATATAACAAACTTTTTTTTTTTTTGCACAAAGTTGTCACTAAATGATATATTGCTCACACATGCTATGGGCATATGTGAAATGACACCCCAAAATACATTATGCTGCTTCTCCTGAGTACGGGGATACCACATGTGTGGGACTTTTTGGGAGCCTAGCCGCGTACGGGACCCCGAAATCCAAGCACCGCCTTCAGGATTTCTAAGGGCATACATTTTTTATTTTACTCCTCACTACCTATCACTACCTATCACAGTTTTGAAGGCCATAAAATGGCAAGATGGCACAAAACCCCCCCAAATGACCCCATTTTGGAAAGTAGACACCCCAAGCTATTTGCTGAGGGCCATGTTGAGACCATTAAATATTTTTTTTTTTTGTCCCAAGGGATTGAATAATGACAAAAAATAAAAAAAATTTTTTTTTTTACAAAAAGTTGTCACTAAATGATATATTGCTCACACATGCCATGGTTATATGTAGAATTGCACCCCAAAATATATTCCGCTACTTCTCCTGAGTATGGGGATACCACATGTGTGGGACTTTTTGGGAGTCTAGTTGCGCACGGCACCCCGAAAACCAATCACCACCTTCAGGATTTCTAAGGGTGCAAATTTTTGATTTAACTCCTCACTACCTATCACAGTTTCGAAGGCCATAAAATGCCAAAATGTTGAGTCCATGGAATATTTTATATTTTGCCACAAGTTGCGGGAATATAACAAACTTTTTTTTTTTTTGCACAAAGTTGTCACTAAATGATATATTGCTCACACATGCTATGGGCATATGTGAAATGACACCCCAAAATACATTATGCTGCTTCTCCTGAGTACGGGGATACCACATGTGTGGGACTTTTTGGGAGCCTAGCCGCGTACGGGACCCCGAAATCCAAGCACCGCCTTCAGGATTTCTAAGGGCATACATTTTTTATTTTACTCCTCACTACCTATCACTACCTATCACAGTTTTGAAGGCCATAAAATGGCAAGATGGCACAAAACCCCCCCAAATGACCCCATTTTGGAAAGTAGACACCCCAAGCTATTTGCTGAGGGCCATGTTGAGACCATTAAATATTTTTTTTTTTTGTCCCAAGGGATTGAATAATGACAAAAAATAAAAAAAATTTTTTTTTTTACAAAAAGTTGTCACTAAATGATATATTGCTCACACATGCCATGGTTATATGTAGAATTGCACCCCAAAATATATTCCGCTACTTCTCCTGAGTATGGGGATACCACATGTGTGGGACTTTTTGGGAGTCTAGTTGCGCACGGCACCCCGAAAACCAATCACCACCTTCAGGATTTCTAAGGGTGCAAATTTTTGATTTCACTCCTCACTACCTATCACAGTTTCGAAGGCCATAAAATGCCAAAATAGCACAAAACCCCCCCAAAATGACCCCATTTTGGAAAGTAGACACCCCAAGCTATTTACTGAGAGGCATGTTGAGTCCATGGAATATTTTATATTTTGCCAAAAGTTGCGGGAATATTACAAACTTTTTTTTTTTTTGCACAAAGTTGTCACTAAATGATATATTGCTCACACATGCTATGGGCAGAAGTCAAATTACACCCCAAAATAAATTCTGCTGCTTCTCCCGAGTACGGGGATACCACATGTGGGGGACTTTTTGGGAGCCTAGCCACGTACAGGACCCCGAAAACCAAGCACTGCCTTCCGGATTTAAATATAAAATGCTACCAAAAAAACTGTTAGCGATCGCAGGGATCAGGCCTGACTCTGCGATCGCTGCAGTTATGTGTTTAGTGTTTTGTAAGTGACAGTGATCGATCGATACTGCACTTGGGTGGGCTGGGCAGAGGGGCAAAATGCAGGTGCTAGCAGGTATCTGGGCTGATCCCGCTAACAATGAGTTTTTTTGGAACCCTGAACTGCTGGGGACGCTAGTATAGATCTGATCAGATCAGATATTGATCTGTTCAGATTCTATACCACTACGGGAGGTGTATGCTTTGCGCGTGGGTGTTAGCGGTACTGGCACTAACCTAGCGCTGCCTGGGGCGACGCAGGCCGTGACCCTAAAACCTAATTGATATCACCCGCCGGGTGATCAGGGGGTTAAACCTTTATTGGGTAATAAATGGTGGTGCCCTGATGCTATAAAAAGCAAACTAACCAGAGTCACCCGTAAAACTTATACGGTGATCAGTGGTGAAAGGGTTAACTAGGGGCAATCAGGGGGTTCAAATTTTTATTAGGTAGTATATGGGGGTCCCTGGCGCTATATAAAAACCTGACGGGGAACCTAAATAACTAACTGGCTAACCAGCGTCACCAGTGACACTTATACTGTGATCGCTGGTGAAAGGGTTAACTAGGGGCAATCAGGGGGTTAAAACCATTTTTGGGTAGTATATCGGGGTACCTAGCGCTATAAAAACCTGGCGGTGAACCTAAAAAAATAACTAGCTACCTAGCGACAGTAGCGACACTGATGCAGCGATCAGAAAAATTATCGCTTAGTGACACTGGCAAAAGGGGGTGAAAGGGTTAACTAGGGGCAATCAGGATGTTAAAACCATTATTGGGTAGTATATCGGGGTACCTAGTGCTATAAAAACCTGGCGGTGAACCTAAAAAAATAACTAGCTACCTAGCGACAGTAGCGACACTGATGCAGCGATCAGAAAAATGATCGCTTAGTGACACTGGCAAAAGGGGGTGAAAGGGTTAACTAGGGGCAATCAGGATGTTAAAACCATTATTGGGTAGTATATCGGGGTACCTAGCGATATAAAAACCTGGCGGTGAACCTAAAAAAATAACTAGCTACCTAGCGACAGTAGCGACACTAATGCAGCGATCAGAAAAATGATCGCTTAGTGACAGTGGCAAAAGGGGGTGAAAGGGTTAACTAGGGACAATCAGGATGTTAAAACCATTATTGGGTAGTATATCGGGGTACCTAGCGATATAAAAACCTGGCGGTGAACCTAAAAAAATAACTAGCTACCTAGCGACACTAGCGACACTGATGCAGCGATCAGAAAAATTATCGCTTAGTGACACTGGCAAAAGGGGGTGAAAGGGTTAACTCTAGGGGCAATCAGGGGATTAAATCTTTATTGGGGGGTGATAGGGGGCTACCCTGGACCTAACACTAACTGCCCTGACAGTTTTTACTTTTACAACTGACACTGAATGCATTGATCAGTAAAGAAATGATCAATGCAATCAGTGACACTGTGACTGGGGGGGAGGGGGGGCGGGGGGGGATCGGGGGCGATCGGGGGGGGATCGGGGGGGTTTGTGTACCTATGTGTACCTATGTGTCAGTGTAGTGTTTTGGTGCACTTACTTTTAGTCTTCTCCTCGTAGTCCGGTCAAAAAGACCGCCCCAAGGAGAATGACATCGCTTCCTCCTTCCTGTGTAAACAATACACAGTGGGAGGAAGTTCGTCATTGGCCAGGAGCGATCGAGAGGGGGTGGCCAGAAACCAACGGCCATCCCCTCATCGCGGATCGCTCCTGGAGGGAAACGGACCGCCGTATCCAGCGGGAGGGGGTCCGATCGGACCCCCCACCCGCTGGAAGGCAGGCACGTACATGTACGTGCTTGTGCCTGCCTGTGCCATTGTAATGACGTACATTGGCAATACGGCGGTCCTTAAGTGGTTAAAGTAGCGCAGTACTAAATAGAAAAAAAGTCCTGGTCATGAAGGGGGTAAAGTCAAGTACAGTAGTACCAAGATCTGTATTTATATTAGCTGCCTATAATCCCCCCTACCCCCCCTTAGGGCAAAACTGTGAGACCATCAGGCTCATGTACAGTGGTGTCAGTCTAAGCCCTTGTACACGCGGTCGGACATTCCGACAACAAAATCCGTTTGATTTTTTCCGACTGATTTTGTCCGAAACTGGTGTTGCATACACACGTTTGGACAAAGTTGTCGGAAAAAATCCAATCGTTCGTAAAGTGATGACGTTATTTAGTTATGAAGGGACTACGTTCAGGCTAGTAGCCAATAGCTTTGGTCTAGGAATTTGATCTGAGCATGCGTGGCACTTTGTCGGATCGGAATTCTCTACAAACGATCGGACAAACTCTGATCGGATCATGTTGTCAGAAAATTTTTATATCAAGCTCTCAAACTTTGTTGGTCGGACATTCCGACGGAAAAAATCAGATGAAACCCACATACAGTCAGATTATCCGACAACACGGTCCAATCGGACATTTTCCGTCGGAATGTCCGACCGTGTGTACAAGGGCTAAAAGGCATGACCTCATCAGTGAGCTGTGGTTCTTTCACCATCCAATCATATGCTAAGGAGGTCCTTGACCAAGATGTATAGCTTTAACTGCATTGGAGAAAAGTGAGATCAGAGACTTCTCTTGGTTAAAAGACATATATGACAAACGTATTTCACACAAGTGAATATAAACATTAAATAACTCCTACAAAACATTTTATTTTTCCATTGATTTCCTTATTTATAGGTCAGGTCCGTGATGGGGAGATCGGGATGATGGAAATTAAGAAGCAGCTTTGTGTGAACACCAGTGAGGAACTTGCCGGTATGTCCCATTTTCTACTAGTCATGTTATCTTATCAAGCAGAGAATAACTGGAATAACCTACAGGAAGAGGAAATGGGCCTTTAAAGGCAAAATGAAGGAGGGCAGCTCACAACCGCTTAGTAATGTACATCAGAGAGTTGCCAACCATTTTATCTATCAGCCATCAATCAGAAACATGGCTGCCTTAAAGGTGAGAATGAGGAGAGGTTAAATGATGAACTCATCAAATCCCCCAGTATGTGTCCAGAATAAGTTTTATTTATCATTGTGTTCAACAAAATTCATAAGCACATCTCAAGGATTTAAAGGTTCTGCCTTATTGGGGCTAGAAAATGAAAAATCTGAAATCTAGACTGACAGAACTCTGGTATGGCTTCAATGCACTTAGGGTAAGTGGTTTGGCAGGAGCACATTTCAATCCTTCACAAATATATATATCCATTGCCTCGTCAATTATCTATATCCATTACCATTAAAATTTCAGCTTTATACAGCCCTGAAGAAGGAGAACCTCAAAGACTAAATAAAGATAAATAAAACAAGACCATATTAAAAGGTGTGGACATCCTCTTCTCCGCCTACAATTACCGCAGTTAAGACAGATCTTACAATGATCCTTTACCAGGAGAAACTGGACACTGAAAAGCAAGACTATTCCCATATGAACAAATCCTTTACCAGATGGCATTCCTACTGTGAGCATGTCTTCTCTCCTATGGAAAGATAATGCATACTTTCCAGTACACAGAGTGGTACCTGAGAGCAGATTTGACCAACTCCCCGGGCAAATTAATAGTCCAGCCCCCTGCATATCCATGATTTATTCGGCCAGATTACCCTCCAGACTAGTGGACCTTATTCCCATGACACTAAGTTATTATAGAAGACCCATTCCCGCTATATCCCCCATCCTCTCTTTATTGTCTCCTTATCTATTGTTGCTAGGCCTATGGCCAGAACTCCATCCTCATTAACACTCTTCTTTGGTTATAGTTCTTCCTATGTATTATTCTTTTGGTGAGAGTCCTCCAACCTATGTGTTAGTTTTCTCTCCACGTTCCATGCAAGAAGCTTAACACTACGACTTTTGCAGGAACGCTTTATATTTCTTGCATATTGTATTGCCTATTTTATTGCATCCTATGGTATTCATGCACCAGTATCTCCTGGTTCTTGTTCTTTGATACTGTTGAACAAACTCTATTCACTCTTATTGTACTTTTTCAATTTCAAACACTAAATAAAAAATAAAAAAATAAAAAAATTATATATATATATATATATATATATATATATATATATATATATATATATATATATATATATATATAAAAAAGATGAATACATTTATTCAGGACACATACCAGTGGATTGGCACTTCCATCTTCTACTCTCTCATCATACCTCTCCAGAGACCCCTCCAGAGGCTCCTGAATGATCAGAGATCTGCCTGTTATCCCACACTGGCTATCCGAATAGATCACCTAGAAGTCCAGATCCTCCTCCCCATCACTATATTATGAATATATGTGAATGTTAAAAGCAATGAAAACATTTTCTTATAGAGTGTACGTTGTGTCCTGGTGGTTGGTTGCGGCACAGAGAGAACTGTTATAACATTTCATCTGGTGGAGGATACAGAACATGGAAGGAGAGCCGCAAAGTGTGTGAAGAGTTGGGAGCCGATCTACTGGTCATAAAGGACCGGGGACAGGAGGTATGATATAGTATGGAAATAGATATGAGATGGATGGACAGGCGCAGAGAAGTTCTACTCCATTGTTCTGGCATCTGCATGTTTATTATACAGGAATGACCAGAACAGATGAGATCACGCTATGACATGTGTATTGATATGATTATACATTTGATCCCCCATAAGTAGCACTATAAAGACCCTCTATTTAATGTATTTTGGGATCTCCTGATTTCAACTCAGGGTGGAATTATGGTTACTTCTTCTTTGTGTCCTAAAACCAATGGTAATACAAATTGACTACATTTGTTTAGAATTACAACTGATGGGTTGTTAGGACTGCGACGATCTACCTACAATTATGTAATACAAGGGCATGCCTAAATGGATGTAAATCAGTTGGATGGTTTAGGTAGGTACACACTTGAGGATTTTGAACTTAAAAAATGTATTTCAAAATACTATAACAATGTTTTTAGGATGCATCTCTTAGTCCTTGTACACACGGTCGGAGATTCCGTTGGAATGTTTCCTATCGGACCGTTTTGTCGGATATTCCGACTGTGTGTGGTCTCCATCGGACTGTTTCTGTCGGAATATCCGTCGGACCAATTTTTCCAACTTGACGGTAACATTTTCCAACAAAATGCTCCGATCGGACATACTCCGATCATGTGTAGCCTACTCCGACGGACAAAGTGCCACGCATGCTCAGTCAAAATTCCTAGACCAAAGCTATTGGCTACTAGCCTGAACGTAGTCCCGTCGTAACAAAATAACGTCATCACGTTATGTAAAATCGGATTTTCCGTCAACTTAGTCCGACCGTGTGTATGCAACATCACTTCCGGACCTCTTCCGGAATTAATCCGTCGGAATTACTCCGACGGATTTGGTTGTCGGAATCTCCGACCTTGTGTACAAGGGCTTACATTCAGCTTCCTGCCACAATTACCGTAAATTAGTGGCTATCAGAATGCAATAAAAGAATGTGTAAAATTATGATAAGATGGTCTGCAATGTCATTGAGTAAATATAACATAACAATTTTTTGTTTCATTGGATTTACTATACATTGGCCCCGGCAATGTGGCCTTTGATCTGCAAATTACATCAATTAATACAAACATTACAAAAAACGTTTATTGAATGTATTACTATTTAACTCATTATTAACCCTTTCATAACTTTTAATCAGCCATAAGTAACTTATTCTTCTCCTTCTTCTTTTAGCTATTATTTTTCTGTTGATTTTTTTTATTTTTTTATTTATTACTCATTTTTTATTTTTTTTATCAATAATACTTTTTTTTTTCACTTTTTTCAGTGTAGCAAAAAAAAAAAGATCAGATTTTGTTGTCAGAAATTTAGATCCAGCTCTCAAACTTTGTGTATCGGAAATTCCGACGGAAAAAGTCAGATGGAGCCCACACACGAACGGATTTTCCGACAACGCGATCCGATCGCACATTTTCCGTCGGAAAGTCTGACCATGTGTACAGGGCATTATACTTACATTAATGTGTTATTATCTTGTGGAAGTTCATGGTTGTGATGTGATTTCCTGTCTTTGTGATCTCTGTGTTCCTTTGTGTAGCACCCTTTACTTTATGTAGGTGCTAGGAGTAGGATTTTGTGTGAGTGCAGGTAAATCCAGCTAGGCCTGTTTGTTTTGATCTGTGGGGTTGAGAGTGGCCTAGAGTAGAGCTGACTGACAGACAGTTTCATTCCCTGTCACCTCCCTCTTACTTTTAGAGGATTCTAGAAGAGAGGAGGGGAAGTGGGAGTGAACTGTCTGGGGTGTCTCAGGGAACCTTGACCAATCCCCAACTAGGATTGGCAGGGGGCAGGACTCCTTGAAATACCCAGAGTCAGCCCAGTTGGGAAGGAGTTGTCGGGTGGAAGAACTGGGAGATTAAGTAATAGGCTGTTGGGGTCTTTGAGGAAGCTCCCCAGTCTGGGGGGGGGGGTGACTCTGGGCCTGGACTTTGGAGTGTACAGGACCCCCGTACAAAAAAGTATGGCTCTCAATTCAATGTTCAGGACAATATTTCCAGTATGGACGTTTTTGCATGTAAGTGCACACATCATGTGTTTGTGGGGGTGGGGAGCTTAAAAAAAAGTTGGGTGTTATTTTTATTCATTATAGGCCACGGTAATTTGTTTAAGCTTTTTTTTATCACTTTACATTATTACTCTTATATACAGTAGGGGCTAACACAACACTTACTGTATATAATAACAGAGTGGAAGTGATAGGTCCCCTTGGGCGTCTATTAGACCTCTAATATCACCTATGGATCACAATGAAGCTGATGAAGCACAGGTCATTTTCACCAATAGGGATGAGCTTCGAGTTCGAGTCAAACTCATGTTCGACTCTAAGGCCGCGTACACACGCGCGGACTGTTCGCCCAACCTTGTTCGTCAAACAGTTTCGGCAAACAGTCCGCTCAAAATTTGCATGAGCGGACTTGCCCACACACGAGCGGACTGTTTCAGCGAACTGTTTACCAAACAGTCCGCTCAACTTTTGAAATGAACGGACTCGCCCACGTAAGGCGGAGGCAAATCCGCCCATTTCGAGCGCGTGTACAGGTAGGCGGGGCCCGCGAAGGAGACGTCGCGGGCTCCGCCGCCTGGAATGGGCTTAAAGGGGAACCCCAACGCCGAAAAAAATCGGCGTGGGGGTTCCCCCAAAGTCCACAACAGACCCTTGTCCGAGCACGCTACCCGGCCGGCCAGGAAAGGGGGGCGAGCGAGCGCGCCCCCCCTCCTGAGCCGTACCAGGCCGCGTGCCCTCAACATGGGGGGGTGCCTTGGGGAAGGGGGGGCCGCGCGGCCCCCCCACCCCAAAGCACCTTGTCCCCATGTTGATGAGGACAAGGGCCTCTTCCCGACAACCCTGGCCGTTGGTTGTCGGGGTCTGCGGGCGGGGGGCTTATCGGAATCCGGGAGCCCCCTTTAAGAAGGGGGCCCCCGGATACCGGCCCCCCACCCTATGTGAATGAGTATGGGGTACAATGTACCCCTACCCATTCACCTGTGAAATAAAGTACAAAAAAAACACAACACAGGGAAAAAATATTTTATTGCACAGCTCCGGGGGTCTTCCGTCTTCGGGGGTCTTCTCGCCGGACTCCTCCGCTATCTTCGTGTAGCTCTTTTGCTAGCGGAGGAGTCCGGCTTTCTTCCTCCCCGCCGCCGGCCTCTTCTCCCGACTTCGGGGGTCTTGTCCCCCTCTTCGGTTCTTCTGCCGGGCCACCGCGCCTTCTTGTAGCTCTTTTGCAGGCGGTGGCCCGGTCTTCTGTCGCCGCTGCCTTCCGTTCTTCTGTCGCCGCCTTCGGTTCTTCTGCCGGGCCACCGCGCCTTCTTGTAGCTCTTTTACAGGCGGTGGCCCGGTCTTCTGTCGCCGCTGTCGCCGCCGACTTCCGTTCTTGTTCTTCTTCTTGTTCTTCTTGTTCTTCTCCAGGAGATGTTGACACGTCGCTCTCTCCGGCCGGAATGCCAGAGCCACGCTGTGCGGTCACTTATATAGTGACAATGGGGCGGGGTCACATGGTATATGTCACATGGGTTGGTCACATGGGTTGATGTCACATGGGGACTATGACATCGTAAGGGGGCGGGGTCACCATGTGATAAAAGTGTAATATTCCTTAAAATTTCGTACCTGGGGGGTGTTTATAGTATGCCTGTGGTTAGAACTGTCCCTGCACAAAGTGTAATTTCTGCAGGAAAAAAGGTCTTTTAAAATCACTCGCTGCTATACGAATTGTCGGCTCCCCCTAAGACAGAGAACACTCAATGGGTGTTCTCTGTATTTTGGGAGCCGACAATTCATTCATTGATAAAAAAAATAAATAAAAAAAAGCGTGGGGTTCCCCTAAATTCAATTACCAGGCCCTTCAGGTCTGGTATGGATATTAAGGGGAACCCCGTGTCAAATTAAAAAATTTTTTTTTACGTGGGGATCCCCCTAAATATCCATACCAGACCCTTCAGGTCTGGTATGGATATTAAGGGGAACCCCGCGTCAAATTTAAAAAAAATTGATACGGGGCCCCCCTAAAAATCCATACCAGACCCTTTATCCGAGCACGCAACCTGGCAGGCCGCAGGAAAAGAGGGGGAGACGAGAGAGCGCCCCCCCCCCCTCCTGAACCGTACCAGGCCACATGCCCTCAACATTGAGAGGATGCTTTGGGGGTCTGTGACCCCTCAAAGCACCATGTCCCCACCCTGGCCGGTGGTTGTGGGAGTCTGTGGGCGGGGGGCTTATCATAATCTGGAAGCCTCCTTTAACAAGGAGACCCCCAGATTCCTACCCCCTCCCTGTTTGAAATGGTAAGGGGGTACAAAAGTACCCCTACCATTTCACAAATAAAGTGTAAAAAATGGTTAAATAAGACAAACACACTTTTGAAAAATTCCTTTATTAAAAATATTTTTTTTTTTAAAAAGATTCCAGCGGTGGTAATCCACTCTTGCTATCCAGCGACGGATGATCATCTCTCCGGGGTCCAGCGATGGCTGATCGGATCCAGCGACGGGTGATTTTCAGTCCAGCACAGTCCATCCATGCATCCGTCTTCTGTCTCCACTGAGGAGACACTGCGGGGATCCCAGCGCCTGACGTTTCTTATATTGGGAGGGCGGGGCCACCCGTCACCTGACCCCACCCCCTCTGACGCTAGTGAGGGAAGCCAGGGGTTCCGCAATGACGTATGGGTGACCCCGCCCCCTTCTGATGTAACAGAAATTACACTTTGTGCAGGGACAGTTATAAGCACAGGAAACATGCGCCCCTTCACAGGCATACTATAGACACCCCCCAGGTATGAAATTTAAAGGAATATTACACTTTTATTGTTTCACTTTAATCATTATTAAAATCACTGCTCCTGAAAAAACGGTCGTTTTTAAAACTTTTTTTTGCATTGATCCATGTCCCCTGGGGCAGGACCCAGGTCCCCAAACACTTTTTAGGACAGTAACTTGCATATTAGCCTTTAAAATGAGCACTTTAGATTGTGAACGTTCGAGTCCCATAGACTTTAATAGGGTTCTAAAGTTCACACGAAGTTTAGGTCTGTTCACAGGTTCTGGTGCGAACCGAACAGGGAGGTGTTCGGCTCATCCTGACTCACCAACTTCTTCTCTTCCCACGGTAACCGAAGGAAGGACACCCTGATACTGGAAGTACTGTAATGAAATCCTTGTGAGGGGAGATCAGATGGTGTATATGTCCTCATCTACCTCCGGTCCACCACCAGACACCCGCCGTGCTGGTTCTGGACCCATAGGAGGGAAAGCAGAGCCTGGGATATATGGAGATAGTGGGTTGGGGGGAGGTTGTGCTGCACCTTCTCAGACCCATATAAGAGGAAATTGGCGGAACTTCCACTTTATGGATCATCAACTTTTGTAGAAATGGAATAGACAGATCTTATGACTTCTATCCAATGTGTGTGTCTGATGTCTGTGGATGGATTGTGACACACAATGTTTTGTTCTCCTAGGAGTTTATAAAAAGATTTAGCAGACTACAAGCAGGACAAGCAATGGATATGTTCTGGATTGGTCTGTACAGAGATGGAGATGGATGGAGATGGGTGGACGGTCACCTCTATAATACCGGCCTGTAAGTGACTCTTCATCTACACTGAGAATATGAATGATGTTCATCCAGAAAACAATAAATATTCATAACTCCTCATTGTTATTTATTTCACAGATTCCAGATATTAGGAGACACTTCAGGGGACTGTATACAAATGCATGCAACTGTTGGATATTATAGTGATGACTGTCAATCCAAACAAAACTGGATATGTCAGAGAAGAGCCCTGAAGATCTGACAGATTCCTCCCAACATACCAACACCCTCCTTGATCCATAATACAAGAAGATGACTTCCAATGTCTTTTATCCTCACAGTCTAAATGCTAAGACTTCCACTTCTTTATTGTGAAATCCAGGACATGGCAACAGTTGTTGTATTTTTTATTTTTTTGCAGTGAATAACAATGGCAGCTGGTGCTCAATATTTTTTTTTTTTTGGGTGGGCGAAAAGCTAAGATTGTCCAGAAAGAGAATGAGGAAGATAATAGTGAATATTAATTTGCCATTGTCACACAAAGCCAATTAGAGCCTCAGGCTCTAATCATGTGCTTAAAAAAACAAAACAATGGAATCCATGTGTCCAGCACCCTGCATGTAGATTTGGGGGCCGAACGCATGGATAGTGGGGCGGCGCACCTACGCCTTTCAGTTTCGGGCCACCACTGGTGAATAATGTCTTCTTCAGCACAAATGAAAGAGAGCCTTGACTGCTGGGAGCATGGCACTTTAACCGCTTAACAACCGGCCCATAGCCGAATGACGGCTACAAGGCGGTTGCATAACTCTGGGAGGGCGTACTATGCACCCAAACACATCCGTGATGGATCATGAAAAACGGCCACTGATAGTGGCCATTTACCACATAATTGCTTTGTCAAATGATAGAGCTATCCCATGTAAACAAACCGGCATGATATCCGGTTCCTCTTTCTCCTCTCCGTCCAGTGTGAGTGGAGAGGGGAGAGATCGGTGGCAGCAGCGCTGTGGGCTGTATGTGTAGTGCCCACAGCGCTGATATGTGACAAATCCATCCATCCATCCATTCTCAGCCATGCATACCCATCCATACTCTGCATATCCATCCATCCATCCATACTCTGCATACCCATCCATCCATACTCTGCATACCCATCCATCCATCAATCCATACTCAGCATACCCATCCATAATCTGCATACCCATCCATCCATCCATCCATACTCAGCATACCCATCCATACTCTGCATACCCATCCATCCATACTCTGCATACCCATCCATCCATCCATACTCTGCATACCCATCCATCACCCATCCATCCATGCTCTGCATACCCATCCATACTCAGCACACCCATCCATAATCTGCATACCCATCCATCCATCCATCCTCTGCATACCTATCCATCCATCCATACTCTGCATACCCATCCATATTCTGCATATCCATCCATACTCTGCATACCCATCCATATTCTGCATATCCATCCATACTCTGCATACCCATCCATCCATACTCTGCATACCCATCCATCCATCCATCCATACTCAGCATACCCATCCATACTCTGCATACCCATCATCCATCCATACTCTGCATACCCATCCATCCATACTCTGCATACCCATCCATACTCTGCATACCCATCCATCCATCCATACTCTGCATACCCATCCATACTCTGCATATCCACCCATACTCTGCATACCCATCCATCCATCCATAGTCTGCACACTCATCCATCCATACTCTGCATACTCATCCATCCATACTCTGCATACTCATCCATCCATCCATCCATACTCAGCATACCCATCCATACTCTGCATACACATCCATCCATACTCTGCATACCCATCCATCCACACTCTACATACCCATCCATCCATCCTCTGCATACCCATCCATACTATGCACATCCATCCATAGTTTGCATACCCATCCATCCATACTCAGCATACCCATCCATCCATACTCAGCATACCCATCCATCCATACTCTGCATGCTCACCCATCCATACTCAAAAATACGCAAAAAAATAAAAAACCCAACGGTGATTAAATACCACTAAAAGAAAGCTCTATTTGTGTGAAAAAAAGGACAAAAGAATTTATTTAGGTAACGATCGGCCGATTTTCTACTCGTTGTTGGCCAACAAATAATACCCAATATGAATATTGCGATTGAAAAAGTCTGATTGGAAAAATTGCGTCGTAACGTTTGACAATGAACGATATTCTGTTCGTTGGTGTGACGGTCGTCAGTAAAATATCTCTCGAACATTAGCACCCATGAGCGGAAATAGTCGATGACCCGGAAGCAGTGTTCGAGAATGATGTTTAGTAAACATGAATGAAAAGTTCCAAATAAACATGAAAAAAGAAATGTGAGCAAAAGTATAGATTATCAAAAAAATTATTTATTAAAAAAAAAAAACGAACAATTCTCGTATTGTGTATTATCTTCCTAAATTATTTTAATTGCATATATATATATATATATATATATATATATATGTATATATATATATATATAAATAAATGTATATATATATATATATATATATAAATAAATGTATATATATATATATATATATATATATATATATATATATATATATGTATATATATACAGATAGAGAGAGTGTATTCTTTCGATGTGTTTGGTCTGCAACTGGAACACCCCATCCGTATACATATGTATACATTTTTTTTTTTTAAATAATCACACCATAAATCATGAAAACAAGTTTTTATTGTGTGGCTTTATTTTAAAAGGTCCATAAAGGTAGCCCAAAATGACTGAAACATGTGGGTTTTGTATAAAAATAATTAAATAAATAAAAATTGTACAGACAATGGAGTCATTATTATTATTATTTAAGGTACTTATATAGCACCATCAATTTATGCAGTGCTTTACATATAGAAGGAGCTTACAATCTATTGTTCCTAACTCACATTCATATACTAGGGCCAATTTAGACAGAAGCCAACTAACCTATCAGCATGTCTTTGGAGTGTGGGAGGAGTCCCCAGAGGAAATCCACGCAGGAACAGGAAGAACATGCAAACTACAGGCAGGTAGTGTCATTGAATTTGAACCATTTTACCGCTAAGCAAGAGTGCTAACCTCTACACCACTGTGCCAAGTCACATTAGCAGCTCATGTCGCATGACATGTGAAAATTAATGTTTCCCTATGGGAGCCGTCTTAACTGGTCCGACACAAGTCGATCCGACTTTGAAAATGCTCCCTGCACTACTTTGGTCCTGCTTCAGCCCATTGAATATGATTGAAGTGGTATCAAAGTCAGATCGCCATCTTGCCTGATCCGACTTTGGCGTGCGACTTGTGATCTGATGATCTCAAGGAGGAACTCCACGCCAAATTTTAAATAAAAAAACGGCATCGGTTTCCCCTCTAAGAGCACACCAGGTCCTTCGGTCTGATATAGATTTTAAGGGGAACCCCCTATGCCCAAAAAATGGCATGAGGGTCCCCCCAAAATCCATACCAGACCCTTATCCGAGCACGCAGCATGGCCAGTCAGGAAAGGGAGTGGGTACGAATGAGCGCCCCCCTTAACCGTACCAGGCCGCATACCCTCAACATGGGGGGGTGGGTGCTTTGGGGCAGGGGGTGAACTGTGGCCCCCCCACCCCAAAGCAGTTTGTCCCCATGTTAATGAGGACAAGGGCCTCTTCCCAACAACCCTGGCCGTTGGTTGTCGGGGTCTGCAGGCAGGGGGCTTAACGGAATACGGGAGCCCCCTTTAATAAGGAGCATCCAGATCCCAGCCCCCCACCCTATGTGAATGAATATGGGGTACATTGTACCCCTA
Organism: Lithobates pipiens; assembly: GCF_037356315.1. Classification (NCBI taxonomy): domain Eukaryota; kingdom Metazoa; phylum Chordata; class Amphibia; order Anura; family Ranidae; genus Lithobates; species Lithobates pipiens. The sequence continues at coordinate 228,468,066 of NW_027507787.1, forward strand.
CCCATTCACCTGGGGGAAAAAAGTGTCAATAAAATAAACACACTAAACAGGTCAGAGGGACTCTTCTGACTTCTCCGCTCTCTCTGGCCTCTTCTCAGCGCTCTCCGGACTCTTCTCCCGCTCTACGGACTCTTTTCCCGTTCTCCAGCCTCTTCTCCCACTCTCCGGTGTCTTCTGCTGGGCTCCTCCACTATCTTCTGCTCTTTTGCTAGCATTGGCCCAATCTTCTCCATCATCTTCTTCTTCTCTTCCGATGTTGACACACTGCTCTCTCCCACTGTAATGCTGTGTGCACGATGTGCAGTGCGCAACGACTTATATAGGAATGGGGCGTGGTCACCGGGAGATTTTATTCGGTGACTTGCCCCTTTTGACGTCACCGCCCCATCATTCTCCCGGGCGGACATAGCGCAAAAAATAAAAAACTGCAGAGGTGATCAAATACTACCAAAAGAAAGCTTTATTTGTGGAGGAAAAAAAAATGATCAAAATGTAATTTGGGCACAGTGTTGTATGACCGCGCAATTGTCATTCAAAGTGAAATTTTCCCTTTGCAGGAAGGAGGTGAAAATGCCCAGTATTAAAGTGGTTAAATAGCATGAGTTAAAATCTACAAAGTTTGTGTTTCCCCATTTTAGGTGCTTTAAATGTGAACATTATTTAAACATTATTATAAATGAACTATCTGTGTTAAAATAAATGTGAAAAACACAAAAAGTACCCAAAGTCCTAATAACTATTCTCATCTTCAAAAAAAGGAAAATAGAAACTATCCAAGCTTTGCAGAAACACCACAGATGATTACAAAATCCACAGCTGCAAAATCACTCTTTAATCATAACAACATCTACACATCTCGACTTTTACCTGTCACTCCAGGTTTGAAACACATATCGTCCACTTTTTCATTATTACAATCTTGCACAGATTTCTGAGTAATTGTTTCTTCTCCAGAATTGACACTCTCTTCCTGTTCATAAACTCTAATGTCAGGTACACACGATCGAATTGTCCGGCGTACTTAGTCTGGCAAACAATCCGGCGGATAGTCCGGTGGACTTTCTACTGAACGTACTTGGCCACACATGGACACACAAAAGCGTGATGACGTACAGCACGTACGACGGGACTAGAAAAAGGAAGTTCAATAGCCAGTAGCCAATAGCTTCCTTTTCGTAATGTGCTTCTGAGCATACAGCATTCTTAGTCCTCCAGACTAGCACATTGACAAACGTATTGTCCGCTGAAACCCAAGTTCGGCAGTAAGATTGGACTGCAAAAATACTTTCTAAGTCGGCCGTACTTTACGCTGAGAAAGTCCGCTGAAGCCCACACACGATCGAATTGTCTAGTGACTAAGTACGCCGGACAATTCGATCATGTGTACGCGGCATAAGACGCTTTTGGGATGATTTTCTCTGGTGCTGGCCTGTATTCAAAATAATTAAAAGACATGTATGAAGCAAAATAATATACTAAACTAGATATACATAATACACTTTAATTGGCAATTTTGAGGCAATGGTCAAGTATGCTCTCAGACGAGCTGGGCTATTACAAGGGGGCAGTAAAAAAAAAAAAAATTTTTTTTTTAATATGGTGTCAGTATGGGGAATAATACACCATCATTGGTGTCAGTTTGTGGAATATTACCTCATTGTTGTTGGAGGAGATGGAGGAAACCGACAGAAGTCGAGAGACCCCATGCTGACACATAAAATTACAGATTAGGTGTAATTAGAATTTACCTGCATCGTTACACGTCTGTGCTTGAGTAGTTGAAATACCAGGCACCTGTTCATCATGAAGACCTACTTCTGTCAATTCCTCAACATTTGGATCCACTTATGTGGAACAATTGGATATCTTTTTCAGAAAGCGTCCTCGCCTCTTGGCCTTGTTACCTTTAAATATATATATATATATATATATATATATATATATATATATATATATATATATATATATATATAAAAAATTATTATTAATTTATATTATTATTATATTATAAATTAGTGCATTGCATATAATACAAACAGCATGTCTTGTTACAGTATCTCACAAAAAGTGAGTACACCCCTCACATTTTTGTAAATATTTTCTTCTATCTTTTCATGTGACAACACTGAAAAAATTACACTTTTCTACAATGTAAAGTAGTGAGTGTACAGCTTGTATAACAGTGTAAATTTTCTGTCCCCTCAAAATAACTCAACACACAGCCATTAATGTCTAAACCACTGGCAACAAAAGTGAGTACACCCCTAAGTGAAAATGTCCAAATTGGGCCCAATTAGCCATTTTCCATCCCCGGTGTCATGTGACTTGTTAGTGTTACAAGGTCTCAGGTGTGTTAACTTTGGTGTTATCACTCTCACTTTCTCATACTGGATACTGGAAGCTCAACATGGTACCTCATGGCAAAGAACTCTCTGAGGATCTAAAAAAAAAGAATTGTTGCTCTACATAAAGATGGCATAGGCACTGAAACTGAGCTGCAGCACAGTGGCCAAGACCACATAGTGGTTTAACAGGACAGGTTCCACTCAGAACAGTCCTCATAATGGTCGACCAAAGAAGTTGAGTGTACATGCTTAGCGTCATATCCAGAATAGACGTATGATTGATTACAGCATTGCTGCAGATGATGAAGGGGTCAGCCTGTCAGTGCTCAGACCATAGGCCACACACTTCATCAAATTGGTCTGCATGGCTGTCATCCCAGAAGGAAGCCACTTCTAAAGATGATGCACAAGAAAGCAACAAACAGTTTGCTGAAGACAAGCAGACTAAGGACATGGATTACTGGAACCATGTCCTGTGGTCTGATGAGACCAAGATAAAATTATTTGGTTAAGATGGTGTCAAGCATGTGTGGCGGCAACCAGGGGAGGAGTACAAAGATGTGTGTCTTGCCTACAGTCAAGCATGGTGGTGGGGGTGTCATGGTCTGGGGCTGTATGAGTGCTGCCGGCACTGGGGAGCTACAGTTCATTAAGGGAACCATGACTGCCAACATGTTCTGTGACATACTGAAGCAGAGCATGATCCCCTCCCTTCAAACACTGGGCCACAGGGTAGTATTCCAACAGGAAAACGACCCCAAACACACCTCCAAGACGACCACTGCCTTCGTAAAGAAGCTGAGGTTAAAGGTAATGGACTGGCCAAGCTTTTATCCAGACCTAAACTCTATTGAGCATCTGTGGGGCATCCTCAAACAGAAGGTGGAGAAGCACAAGGTCTCTAACATCCACCAGCTCCGTGATGTTGTCATGGAGGAGGGGAAGAGGACTCCAGTGGCAACCTGTGAAGCTCTGGTGACCTCCATGCCCAAGAGGGTTAAGGCAGTGCTGGAAAATAATGGTGGCCACACAAAATATTGACACTTTGGGCCCCATTTGGACATTTTCACTTAGGGATGTACTCACTTTTGTTGTCAGTGGTTTAGACATTAATGGTTGTGTGTTGAGTTTGAGGAGACAGCAAATTTACACTTTTATACAAGCTGTACACTCACTACTTTACATTGTAGCAAAGTGTAATTTTTTCAGTGCTGTCACATGAAAAGATATATTAAAATATTTTCAAAAATGTGAGGGGAGTACTCACTTTTGTGAGATACTGTATATACTTACATTTTCTGATGATCTTGTGGATTTCTTCAAGCTGTTCACGCTCCCTGTTTGAGATCTGACCACCTCTTGCGTAGCTGATCTTTTGAAAGTTTGATTCCATGCTTCTGTGAAATAACATCAATGACCTTGTCCAGTATCTTGTTTTTTCTCAAGTTGGACCTATCATAGTTGCTGAATTTCTCATCATAATCACTTTTCTCCAAGATGTGCACAAGCTTGATCATTTCTCCTTTAGTCATTAGTGTGGCCTTCATTTTCCTCCTAGTATCCCCATGCTGTGGCAGAATGAGAGGAGCAGTGGGTGGAAATATTGTGTCAGAGTTATTGGCCGGAACGTCTGCACCGGACAGCACTGCTGAAAAAAGAGGTGTAGACACGCACGCACGCATGTGCACTAGCGAGAGAACAAACTTACAGTACGGCCTGCTGGAAACAGTTTGTTTCCGTGCACAGAAATTTCTTTCCAAAGATTCTTCTCTCAAGGATCCCATGTGGATAATAATCGTTACAAAGATTCTTCCCAGGTGGACTGGGGGACAATAGCTGGTGAGATATTGGGAATGTTCATATATTTTGTGACTGCATACTGTACTTTGCTTGAAAAGTCTACATTATTTTAGTTTTTGTCTGTCAGGAGTGATGACAGATGTATTTACTTCACCAGATTTCCTACCACAGTTCGTAGACATGTATGGGGAAATGCCATGTCTAGGGAAGATAAAAAGAAAAGATTATTCTGACAGATTAAAAAAGCACGAGGGCTATTTCAGGCTGGCTGAGCTATGCACTGCAGTAAATCCACATGCTACTGTGAAATGTGTGAAATCTAAGCAAATCTGAGAACTGTTTTAAAAAAAAAAAATCAACAAAATAAAGGAATCACAAAAGTCAGGAGTAGGTGCTGAGGATGTGCAAGTTTCAAGACTGTGGTATTTTGACAGTCTTCATTTCCTAACTGATCAGACTGGGATGAGAAGCTCTATCAATACATTGAATTCAAATGGTGCAGAGCCAATATCAGCAGGAGGGGAAGATTTGGAAGTTCCCGATGCATCGCCAATGAGCCCAGTAAACATGTATTGCATACTTAAATCTCTGTAATTGCATATCCTAGCTATTGTACTTATTAGTAATAGCACTGCTACATAGTTCTCATAGACTAGTAACCACCAAAGTTCCAATGAATTACCAATAGACATGCAGAGTAGGATCCTATGCAAGCATTTGTTGTGAACTATTTCTCTGATTTCAATTGAGTGCGCATGATCTCCCTGTGCCGATGTGGGTTTCCTCCAGGTACACTGGTTTCTTCCTACTCTAAAACCACATGCTGGTAGGTTACTTGTATCCTGCCAAAACTGGCCCTTGTATGTATAAATGTGAGCTCCTGAAGGGCAGGGAATGATGTGACTGTACAATATATATATATATATATATATATATAAAGCATGGTGTTAATTGACAATATCTGTAAAATAATAAAAAAAAGTGGCATCCCCCAAGGATGTCACAAAGCAGGCCACGTAAAAGTAAAAATATTGATGACTCAACAAATAAATTCTTGTCACAGGCTACAGCTCCTCTGCAATGTAAAACAGATGACTGTGATGCCTATGGAATTGTGACCGAAAACAAACTAAGGAAGATGTCAGAGGAGCAGCGTCGATTTTTTTAACCTGTATTGGTGCAATTACTCAACAAAAATACATTCATTGGAGAATATACAACAACACCGATGTTCCATACTCCTCAGCATCATGCTACTCCACCGGAATCCTATCCTCAACAGCAGCAGGGTGCTCCACCGATATCACATCATCCACAGTACCAAGCTACTCCATGGTCTTATCCTAGATCTGATAGATCTATGTCCTCATGAGGTTCAGATTTGCAGAACACTAACCATTAAGATTTTTTTTGTTTTTTTGTGTTCATGGTCTCTTTTGAAATAACACTTTTGCCCCTACAGGTTCTTGAGCTTTGTTTAGTTCCAAAATTATTTCTATAGAGGATTGTTTGTTCTATTGACTAATAAAGTTTGGATTTTTATAAAATCTGTACAATTATTTGAAGTGTATTTGCTGATTAGTGTTTGATAGTTTCACCAGCAGTATATGTGTTTTGTTATATTAGAAAAAGGGAGTAATAAAATATTTCTCATGCTACATCCTCTCTGTGGTTATTTTTTTTTTCACACCTTTTCAGGAAACCATTGAGATGGTTGCGTGTGCAAATCCCAGTAGATCTGCAGTTTATGAAATACTCTGAGAAGCCTGTCTGGCATCAAAAACTATGTCACATTAATTCCCTTTCTTCCCCATTCTGATGCTCCGTTGCACTTTTAGCAAGTTGTCTTCATTCTGTCTAGATGACTAAATGCATTGAGGTCCTTTTTTGTTGTAGTTACCAATGTTCCCAAGCAATTGAATTGATGAATGTAATAAAGTGGACAGTGGGTGTTTTGTTATATACATATATATCAAATGGAGGGCATTTGGGAGGAGAAGTAATATATGTACAGGAAAGTGACAGTGCATGTCATTACAATAAATTAGATAATCAGAGTCAACATAATGAGCAGCAATATGTAACATTTAATGGGGATGAATAAATTAAATTACAAACATTTACTGAATATATTAAAATAGAATGTAGCATAGTCAGCCGATGGGTACCGTTATTTGTCATATAACACAAGTTTATCTGGCTAAACTTATCTGCATACAACTATATGTCATCCTGCTAGTCCACAGCACCACTACCAATAAAATAATTCATGTAATTTATTCTGTTTTGCCTTGCTGCGTGTGTTGCTAATCTTGGGTGAGAATTTCCAATTGGTTTCAGGATATCTGGAGTATTACGCAAATCTGTTCGGGCAGAAGACCTTCGAGGAGATTCCAATCTTTCTGTACCTGCTTCTGTATGTGCTCCAGAAGATACATATTTTGCAGCATTGCGTCTAAGAAAATTGTGGCGGATGTAACAACAAAACACTACTTGATCTATTTTATGTACAGACAAATTGATTGTGGTAAGGAAAATGTGGAATCTGTTAGCCAGGATTCATTTTCAACTACTCAAGCCTTTGAGAGTCGGTAATTGTAAATCTTTGTTCTCTTGTAAGGTTTTGAAAAGGAAAAGGCTTCAGAAGATGCTCTCCCAGAGCAAATGCATCATCAGCGAGGAAAATAAAGTTTAAGATTTCAACCGTTTCCATTTTTAAGATGTGGTTTCTTCTATAACCCCTCCATCCGAGTTTCTCCTATTTTCACCAACATCAACAAAAATAAATTCATAATTAGCATTAACAGCTGCTAGAAGGATTATGCTGAAAAATCCTTTATTGTTGTAATAGAAGGATCCAGAGTGTGCTGGGTGTGAAATTTGAATATGTTTCCCATCTATCGCTCTGCCTCAATTTGGGAAGTTCCACTTTTCATGAAATTGATTTGCCTTTTCCATCCAATCCTCTTCAGTTGTTGGAATCTATGGATGCATTTAAAAAAAAATCGAATTACATGGCCTTTTTTATTTTGACACCATAGAAAAAAAAATCGAATTATTATAAAAAAATATATAATGGTCTTTTTCATCTACAAAACATTGCTGCTTATCACCTACACATAAGAACATTAGTCAACAAAAATGTTGATTATATTACCTTAATGTACTCCTTATGAAGGACCTTGATAATTGCACAACAAGTCTCAGGAATAATCCTTCCTAGAGATTGAGAGGATATTCCAGTACTGTATTTCAGGTCCTGCAGACTTCTTCCAGTTGCTAGGAACCGCAGGGTGGCAATAAGTCTTTGCTCAGCAGTGATGGAGTCCCGCATAACTGTGTCTTGCTTTTGAATATGTGGACCAACCACAGATAATAGTTGTTGGAAACAGGTACCAGGCATCCTCAGGTAGTTCTTGTAGTCAACTAGTCATCTGGATTGTTCTCTTTCAACTCTCAGAGTAGCTGCATTTGTGAATATTGATTCCTGTTCTGCAGCCACTGTTTCGTCCACATTCTTTGCTTTCTAGTTGTCTTTTGGTGAAATTTATGGATGGCCAAAACATAAAGTCCAATGATGCAACTTTTTGACCTCTGGGCCTCATCCATATTGAATCTAAACCGTACGTTTGTGAACACACACACACCAAACATACACTATAAACGCCCGTAGATGCTTCCACTACAAAATCTGCGTATATTTTCATTCCGATGCCAGTCACTACAACGGATTGCGTAGGAATGTTCATGATGGGCAGAAAGGTGTGGCTACATGGTTACACGCACACTACATCACTTCCACTTGTGCGTGAGATGTCAACACTACGTATTAAATCGATTGCTCTTTTAACAATCTTTTTAGATGGGTTAATGTTGGCAATGATTTCGATCAACGGTTGTTGATCGATCGGCCAATTTTCTAACTGGGTATTATAGCTATAAGTTTAAGGGTGCTCTCACATAGCTTCATACAAATGTATTTTCTAGGTGCCTGCTACCCAGAATTCACCTGTGAAACTTGGACATGTGATTCAAATAGAGCACCAAAAATGCAAAGCAAGTGGGCTCTTGATGCATTTTTTTTTCCAATTCACTTCAATGGGTAGCTTTTGAAAACTGCAACAAATATGCTGCATGCAGGACTTTTGAAAACACACCACACCCACAGTACAATGGTGTGAAGGGTCCCATATGATTTAAAGGGATTACATTTTTGTTGCATTTTTAGCATGGTAAGGATGCATCAGTGTGGAGGCAGCCAAAGGGTATGTTTTATGGGTCTGTCAGTGAAGCTGCCAGGGACATTTAATAGAATCCTGCTGATGGTACCAAACACTGCCTGCACACACTTTTTGCAACCAGCAGCAACTGTCAGATTTGTACTCTATACAAAGTAATGGCTGGTGCTGCCGCTGTTTGCATGTAACCGCTCATCTGACTGCTTGTGCACATATAGAGCATCCAACCAACCCTGGATAGCATGCATATGGGGACACCATTTTTAACCATATACAAAGTGGTCACAGGCAATCAGCCAGGTTGAATGCGGCCATATCACAGAATGTTGCTGCATCCAAAGGCGGCGTTTAGACCCGTGACTGTAGTCTTATCATGCACGGTATGCTTTGGATGCAATTGTTTTAGGATACAGGTGAGTTTAGTTCTGCTTTAAGTGGTTTTGTAGATTTAGCATATTTTACACACTGGCTTGATTGGATTAAGTTTTGTGGGGGTGGGCTTTGGGGTCTATTTAAGAAAGGTTGGGCTGCAGGCACAGACCTTCAAGAATCCTGCCATCTGACAGTAGAGTAATGTGTAAAAAAATGATCTGCACTCCGGTTATTGCTCTTAAAATGTCTTAATTTTATTAAATAGCCACAGTGAACAAATGCAGATTAAGTCAGTTGGTGCGTTCAGCATATAAGGCTTTATAGGCTGAATCGCATCAACTGCGACTTAATCTGCGTTTATTCACTGTGGCTATTTAATAAAATTAAGAAATTTTAAGAGCAAAAACCGGAGTGCAGATAATTTTTTTCAACATCTGACAACTTTGCCACTCTAATTTCTCTTTGATAGCCACAGTTTTAAAAGAGAAGTAAGGAATTTTTTTTTTGCAGATTTATACTTACCTAGGAGGATGCAGCATTGGTCCGATGCTGCATCTGTCCCCTGGCGCCTCTACACTGAGAACCAAACACCGCCGGTCACTTGGTTTCAGAGCTCCATGAGCAGAGAGCTGTAGAGTGTCAGTCAAAGCTCTCTGCTTTATTCCCTCCTTGCTCACTGGAGCGCTGAGCTGTGGAGGGGTCTCTGAGAGGCTGAGCGGGTTGTCAGTCCAGGTACCTGGTGGATCCAGACACCGTGGTCGGGATGGCGCAGTGCCTGGACTGATCTGTGTGATGTCAGCAGAGGGCGAACTTCAGAAACGCACTCATGTGATCCATAGGAGAAGTACAGCCAAACAAACTTTGGCTATACTTCTCCTGTAATGGTGGATGCCACCTTGCCATGGTTTAAATGGTTGTTTGTGGTTTATGCCTTTAAGTTGGTTGTTAGATTAGTTGAATGGCAGTCCAGCACTCAAGGTAAGGACAGATATTCAGGCTATTGTGAATGTTATTTACCCTGTTTCCCCGAAAATAAGACCTAGCGTGATTGTCGGTGATGGCTGAAATATAAGCCCTACCCCCCAAATAAGCCCTAGCTAAAGTCATTGTAGGTCTTATTTTCAGGGTCGGGCTTATTTTTGGGGGAAACAGGGTAGGGCTTATTTGGGGAGTAGGGCTTATATTGCAGCCATCACCGACAATCACACTAGGTCTTATTTTCGGGGAAACAGGGTAGGTGCTTATGTTTAATAGCCTTCATGAAAACATATCTTATAAATCATCCACAATGGCTCAAAAGGGATATGGTCCAGAAATATTTATACAGAATAAAGGTGGATCAAGCACCTGGACCAGATGGCATCCACCCATGGATCCTAAAAGAATTGAGCCATTGTATCTCATTTTTAGGGACTAATTAATGCCAGGAATAGTACCACTGGATTGGCATACGGCCAATGTGTTGCCTATATTTAAAAAGGGAACAAAGTCTTTACCAAGTAACTAGGCCTGTTAGTTTAACTTCTATAGTTGGGAAGATACTGGAGGGATTAATAAAAGACCACATAGACGAGTTCTTGTTGGAAAAAAATATTTTAAGAAACAGACAGCATGGATTCATGAAAGACAGAAGTTGTCAGACAAACCTGATTTCTTTTTATGAGGTGGTAAGTAAAACCTTGGACAGAGGGGTGGCGGTGGACGTGATATACTTGGACAGAGGGGTGGCGGTGGACGTGGTATACTTGGACAGAGGGGTGGCGGTGGATGTGGTATACTTGGACAGAGGGGTGGCTGTGGACGTGATATATTTGGATTTTGCAAAAGCGCTCGATACAGTTCCGCACACACGGCTCATGTGTAAGGTAAAGTCTACAGGTTTGGAAACATCAGTTTGTAAATGGATAGAAAACTGGCTAAAAGACAGAATTCAGAGAGTCGTGGTTAATGATTCTTACTCTGAATGGTCTAAGGTTATCAGTGGTGTACCGCAAGGTTCAGTGCTGGGACCCTTACTTTTTAATATCTTTATAAATGATATTGGGTCTGGGATTAAAAGTAACATTTCTGTCTTTGCAGATGACACCAAGTAATGCAGTGCAATAACGTCCTTACAGGATGTCTCCAATTTACAAGCCGACCTCAATACACTGTCTAATTGGGCGACTATGTGGCAGATGAGGTTTAATGTTGAGAAATGTAAAGTTATGTACTTGGGGGCTAAGAATATGCATCATACATACTAGGGGGAGTACAACTGGGGGAATCCATAGTGGAGAAGGATCTGGGGGTTTTGGTAGATCATAAGCTCAATAATAGCATGCAATGCCAAGCTGCGGTTTTCAAAATGAGCAAATGTCCTTTCTTGTATTAAGAGAGGTATGTACTCCAGAGAGAGAGATATAATTTTGCCCCTGTTCAAATCATTAGTAAGACCTCATCTGGAATATGCAGTTCAGTTTTGGGCACCAGTTCTCAAAAAGGATATCAGGGAACTGGAGAAAGTGCAGAAAAGGCCAATCAAACTGATAAGAGGCATGGAAGAGCTCAGCTATGAGGAAAGATTAGAGGAACTGAATTTATTCACTCTTGAGAAGAGGAGATTAAGGGGGATATGAACAACATGTACAAATATATAAGGGGTCCATATAGTGAACTTGGTGTCGAGTTATTCACTTTACAGTCATCACTGAGGACACGGGGGCACTCTTTACTCTAGAGGAAAAGAAATTTCATCTCCAAATACAGAAAGGTTTCTTCACAGTAAGAGCTGTGAAAATGTGGAATAGACTCCCTGCAGAGGTAGTTCTGGCCAGCTCAGTAGATTGCTTTAAGAAAGCCCTGGATTTTTTCCTAAATTTACATAATATAACTGGGCACTAATATTTATAGGTAAAGTTGATCCAGGGAAAATCTGATCGCCTCTCTGGGATCAAGAAGAAATTTTTTCTCCTGCTGTAGCAAATTGGATCATGCTTTTCTGTTTTTTTTTTTCACCTTCCTCTGGATCAACTGTGGGTATAAGATTGGGCATATGGGATTGTATGATATTTTTCAGTTTGTTTATTTATTTATTTATTTTTTTATGGTTGAACTAAATGGACTTGTGTCTTTTGTTCAACCACACTAGCTGTGTAACTATGCATATGTGGCCTTGTCCTTCTCCAACGTAATCATTTTTCTGCATCATCATTTGGGCGAGGTTACTGTATTGTGAACCTGTGTCATGTATGCTTCTCAACATTCATGTAACAACAGCTTGCAATGCGAGGGGAAAAAATGTCAATCTTGATTCTTGCAATAAAGTCAAGAAAACGGGTCTGGTAGAATATTATTGTACGTTTACTAAATAAATGCCATACAAACTACACTCACATCAGATGGCGAAAGTTTATGGAATTTACACTTACTCAGGAGGAACTAGAATTTGCTATACAACCCTTTTGCTACACTGATTGGTACCTGAAACGAGACCTCATCAACTCCCTGGGAAAACTTAAACTACCTGAACCCAGCGAGCCCTTTGACACTTCCCTTTCCAAAGTCCTAGAGATGGTAGGGGGCTACTAGCCCTCCTTATCCATTTTTTTTTTACTTTTTATTTATAGGTAGCCTTGTTCTTTTTTCTACAACGACTTCAGCAGCATGTTTTACTCATACATGAACTTTTCTCTGCCTTCATGCCTAAGCCCCTGTACACACGGTGGGAGATTTCGACAACCAAATCCGTCGGATTTTGTCCGTCGGATCTTGTCCGAAACTGTTGCATACACACGGTCGGACTAAGTTGTCGAAAAATCCGATCATTCAGAACGTGATGATGTAATTTGGTTACGATGGGACTACGTTCAGGCTAGTAGCCAATAGCTTTGATGTAGGATTTTGATCTGAGCATGCGTGGCACTTGGTCCGATCAAAATTCGCTACACATGATCGGAGTATGTCCTATCGAACCAGTTGGTCGGGAAATATTTCCAAACATGTTGGAAAATTGGGTCCGACGGATATTCCAACGGAAGCAGTCCGATGCATACCACACACAGTCGGATTATCCGACGACACGGTCCGATAGGACACATTCTGACGGATTCTCCGACCGTGTGTACAAGGGCTTAGGGTTTTATAACATGTTATTTTTCAAACAAAAAAATGTCATCTCAAAGACATGTACTGTATACACCTCTGTACAATTGTGCATGAATGTCATATCGAGAGCAGTGACTATGTCAGTACCCGCTGCTGCTTCCCCATTGCCATGAATGGGACTGCCTGCACGGGGTGCACAAAACACCTTTTTTGTATATTTTCTACTTTTTTTTCTCTTTTTTTGAGACAGAAAAAGGGACTAAAGACATAAAGAAGTCCCTATTTCCCATTACACTTCTCTGCTGCCTTAGCTGCCCTATTAATAAATTCATAGAAGTGTCTGTACAGAGGTTCATTTTCATTCACAAACTGAAGGATAGTAAACACAGTTTACTATCCTTCAGTGATGAATGAACACATGAGCGATTGGTACCGATTGCTCAATGTGTTCATTTCAGGAAGGGCATGGTTAACATGATATGTTTACCAGCCCTCTTCTTCCCGCTCTCCATCCTGAGAACTACACCAATCTCCCGCCCCAGCAGCAGCTACAGCTGGTGGGAGGGGGAGGAGGCGAACCCGGCCAGCAGCACTACAGGGTGAAAGTGGGTGGAAGTGGGGGTTAAGCCGGGAAATGGGTGCTGTGGTCAGGGGTATTCCAGGACAGGCGATGGAACACCTTAGAGTTTGATTGCCCCTCAGGCTCTCCTGCAGCAGCTGCAGTTGGCGAAAGGAGGAAGGGGAAAGCCATCCAGCAGAGCTGCAGAGAGGGGGCACAAAGGGGTAGATGAGAAGGGGGGGCAGTACGGGGGGGGGGGTTGTGGAAGCAGCGGGGAATCTATTTGTGGAGTTAAATTGACCTGTGGCTCTCCTGTAGCACCTGTAGCTGGTGGACCAGCAGAGGAGGAGAAGCCAGCAATTACAGGAGAGCAGTGCTGGGGAAGGGGGGGGCACATAAGAGCGGAGGTGGGGCATTTTAAAGGACAGCTGGAGGCAGCAGGTCCTCCATGTGTGTAATGTGTGAGGACACAGTCAACACGACCCTCCTCAGGGCCCGTGTGCACACATTGTACCCATGGATGATACCCCACTGTACTGAAAGCATAAAGCAGTATTTCTTGATCATACATCACGGGACACAGGAGCTTCATTACATAGTGGGTTATATAGGCACCTCTGGTGATTGGACACTGGTTGACCCAATTAAAGAGAATTCCTCCCCTATATAACCCCTCCCATTAGGGAGGCACCTCAGTTTTTTCGCCAGTGTCTGGTCGATGGTCACGTAAAACTTAGCTCTATGCGGGTCTCGGCGAGGGCCGAAGGGCTACAACAAACCGGATCCATACCTCGGGCCGATAATTGACTCTCAAGATGGTATGGTACCCGGGCCTCGTCTGCCGAAGACACGAGGTTTTGCCTGTAAGTCCTCTCCATTGGAAGACTGGACTCTGGGACAACCAGACTTGGGGTACTGTTTACTCAGGGCGCCCGTAAGTTTCTGGCAGAGTTTTTTACAAGGCCCAGGTAGGAGGATCTTTTCGTAAGAACCCCAGATACGCCTGAAGGTTGGCTAACAATACCCGCCGTGATGGGTGAAGGCTGGAATTGGTCTGAAATCAGCAATTCCTGCGGCGGGGAACAGGTATGGGAAGTCATCCTATATATTTAATATATGAATGGATTTCTTCATTGTGAGTAGTTGTATGTCTTACCTGGTTTCCACCACTTGAGGGAGTAAGAGCAAGCCTGATGCATACTTACATGCCTTTCAAACAAACACGCTCAGTGAAATGCCTGGTCCTCCCAGCTACTCACGTCTCCTTGCAGTCCCTGCCACAATAAAAGTAAAAAAGGGGTCCCCCGCAGATCAGGGGGTCCCAGGTCACTCCTTTTGGGTTCCCCTTCCCCCCCCCGGATCCCGCGGTCCTCGTGCACGCGCGCGGGCGCGCTCCCGGCCTAATAGGGAAAGGGGGGGGGGTGTGGTTGCCAGCTGTGCACAATCAAGTGCTCCAGACTGCAATGCAGGCGCCAAAACGGCCGTTTTTAAAAGCCCAGAGCGTCAGGGGACTGTAAGGTGAGACACAGGAGCTGTGGGCTGTAAGCATCCGTGGGATTGGATCCAGGCGAACCTTAAAGACACCTACTCGGCATCATATTGTGCAGTTAAGCTTATATTGATTTATTGTGAGACTTTAAGCACAACAAAGTGATTGCATTTTACACTAGTAACTCTGCTTTGTAGCTCAGTACTATGTCTCCTCGTAAGAGGGTTTCAGGGGCAGGTAACAAAAGCACTGGCAGATCACCGCCTAGGCCAGGGGTTCCAAGAGTGCATGCAGATTACCATCCCCCTCTGCAAGAGTGGAGCCTGCATCTCAAGACGAGTCAGTGCCCCTTTCAGGCTTTGCAGCCTCTCCTAATGTCGCAGCCCCGGTCTATGTCACTGAGGACTCCCTTAGGGCTTCATTGGAGAGTTTTGAAGGGAGGATAATCAATTTTATTTCTGCTTCCCTAAAAGATAGCAGAAAAAGGGGTAGATCCCCTCCCTCTGCTGAAATCCCTCTCTCAGACAGCTGCTCTGAAAATGAGGAGAGATCCCTATCTTTGGAAAGGGATCATGAGCAGTCGGATCAGTCAGAGGATGAGGAGTTAGTCCCCTCCTCCCAGGCACTCAGAAAGCAGGTGCAGTATTACACTGAATTGGTGCGTACCACGTTCAGAATGCCAGCTGCTGAAGTCGCTACATCCTCTGTCTCTTCCCTGGGAGTCAGGAAAGCCCCACAGACTGCTTGTTCCTTCCCAATTCATCCTTTAATGGCTGACTTGATGTATAAGGACTGGGGACATCCCGATAAACTGTTTACTCCTCCCAAGAGGTTTTCTATGTATTATCCCGTGGAGGAAAGTTTCACCAAGAAATGGGGGGCCCCATCTGTTGATGCGGCTATCTCTTGTGTGAATAAAAACCTAACTTGTCCTTTGGATAATGCGCAGGTATTTAAGGATCCAGCTGACAAAAGGCTGGAAACCTTGTTAAAAGCCTCCTTTTCCATGGCCGGCGCTGTGGTGCAACCTACAGTCGCAGCTGTGGGGTTGTGTCAGTTCCTTAAGGAACAGGTTAAACAGATGTTTGAACTCCTTCCTAATGAGGAAGTAGAGAAATATGCAGAGATGCCTCACATCCTATGTTTCATAATTGATGCGATTTTGGATTCTGTCCAACAAGCATCACGTTTGTCCCTCATGTTGGTACACATGCGTAGGGCTCTATGGCTAAAGAATTGGGCTGCTGAGATGTCATGCAAAAAGCATTTGGCTGGGTTCCCGTTTAAAGGGGAACGGTTGTTTGGAGAGGAATTAGATAAATTCGTCCAAAATATTTCGGGAGGTAAATCTACACTCCTTCCAGTCAAGAAGAGTAAACGTCCTTCATTCAGGCGTACTCTCTCTCCCGAAGCATCAAGCTCTAAACAGTGGCGACGGCCTTCCCAGCCCTCCTCGGCTGGAAAGCCTCAGGGCCGAGCCCAGGGACAGAAGAAGACTTGGGGGCGGAAGCCTACCAAGCAGACCTCCAAGACATCCTTGTGAAGGGCCGCCCCCGCTCGGCCGAGTGGGGGGAAGGCTCTTGCAGTTTGCAGGCGCCTGGCGGGAAGAGATTCAGGACAAATGGGTGATCTCTTCAGTATCTCTGGGCTACAGGCTAGAGTTTCAGGAGATTCCACCTTCCCGTTTTCTAAGGTCAAGGATCCCCAGGGATCCGATAAAGCAGAGACCGCTATTTCTGGCCTTAGATCAATTACTATCCCAGGGTGTGATAGTAGAAGTGAGCCCGAAAGATCAGGGTTCAGGTTTCTATTCGAATCTCTTCACCGTTCCAAAACCAAACGGAAGTGTCAGACCTTTCTTGGATCTGAGAGACTTAAACCGGTTTCTACACATCCAGACCTTCCGGATGCAGTCAATACGCACTGTGGTCTCCTCCCTGCAAGGAGGAGAATTCATGGCATCAATAGATATCAAAGACGCATATCTCCATGTGCCAATATGTCCCGCACACCAGAAGTTTCTGAGGTTCGCGGTAGAGCAGCGCCACTTTCAATTTGTGGCCCTGCCGTTCGGTCTTCACGAAGATTCTAGACCCTCTCTTAGCAATCTTAAGAGTTCAGGGCATAGCCGTCATGGCTTACCTAGACGACTTGCTTCTCGTAGAGAGAACTGCAACAGGCCTAAGTCGCAGCGTCACCAAAACGCTAGAACATCTGGGCCGCCTAGGTTGGATTATAAACCTAGAAAAGTCGTCTTTACAACCGACCACCAGGTTGGATTACCTGGGTCTGATTATCGACACCGCTCAAGGCAGGGTGTTACTTCCAAAGCCAAAGGCCTTGGCCATTGGAGATCTAGTGCGCCTGATTCTGGGCAGAAGATCTTCCTCCATTCGGTTGTACATGAGACTGTTGGGAAAGATGGTCGCCTCTTTCGAGGCCGTTCCATTCGCCCAGTTCCACTCAAGGCCCCTGCAAAGATGCATCCTTGCGATTTGGAACAGGAAGCCCCAATCCCTGGATCTTCCTATGCGTTTATCCCCTCGGGCACGTAAAAGTCTTGTCTGGTGGTTACAGACCAAAAATTTGCTGAAGGGCAAAACCTTTCTTCCCCTCTCATGGAAGATTGTCACCACGGATGCCAGCCTGACAGGCTGGGGAGCCGTGTTGCAGGAAACATGCTCGCAGGGAAAATGGTCTGCGACCGAAAGTCTGCTGCCCATAAATGTCTTGGAGATTCGGGCAGTTTACATGGCACTCAGAGAGTGGTCTCACAGACTGCGAGGTTTCCCAGTTTGGATTCAGTCCGACAATGCCACCGCAGTGGCTTACATCAATCACCAGGGCGGTACCAGAAGTCTGGTGGCCCAAAAGGAGGTGAATCGCATACTTGTCTGGGCAGAAGAGCATGTTCCGTGCCTCTCTGCAGTCTTCATCCCAGGAGTGGAGAATTGGCAGGCGGATTATCTCAGCCGCCAGCAGTTGTGACCAGGAGAATGGGCTCTGCACCCCGATGTGTTTCAAGACATATGTTACAGGTGGGGCACTCCAGACGTGGATCTGTTTGCGTCCAGATTCAACAGGAAACTGGACAACTTTGTGTCAAGGACAAGAGATGCACTTGCTCAGGGGTCAGATGCTCTGACAGTTCCCTGGGATTAGTACAATCTGATCTATGCCTTCCCCCCGAGCCCGCTGTTATCGAGGTTCTTGGGAAGGGTCAAGAGGGAGACGAAGCCGGTCCTTCTAGTGGCCTCGGCTTGGCCCAGGCGACCATGGTTCGCAGAAATCATGAAGTTGGCAGTGGGCAGGCCATGGACCCTCCCTCTCTGGCCAGATCTGCTCTCACAGGGTCCAATTTACCATCCTGCTTTACGCAGTCTGAATTTGACGGTCTGGCTGCTGAGACCCACATTTTGAGAGGCCGTGGTCTTTCGGGGCCAGTCCTCTCCACTCTGATCAATGCCAGAAAACCGGCCTCCAGGCGTATCTATTACAAGATCTGGAGAGCATATGTTTCCTGGTGTGAACCCAGGAGATGGCATCCTAGAAGGTATGTCATTAGCAGAATCTTGGCCTTTCTCCAATCAGGCCTTGAAATTAATTTGGCCATAAGCACCATCAAGGTGCAGATTTCGGCCCTATCGGTCTTCTTTCAAAGATCGCTTGCATCACATTCCCTAGTACCGGCTTTTATCCAGGGGGCTATGCGGATGAGACCGCCAGTCAAACCTCCGGTATGCCCTTGGGATCTGAATTTGGTTCTCTCGGCCTTAGAAGCCCAACCATTTGAACCTCTGCATCTGGCTTCTTTAACTCTCCTGACAAAGAAGCTGGTGTTCCTAGTAGCCATATCCACGGCTAGAAGGGTATCAGAATTGGCAGCTCTTTCCTGTAAAGAGCCCTATTTAATTATCCATAAGGACCGAGTGGTCATGCGTCCCAACAGGTCCTTTCTACCTAAGGTAGTTTCAGGTTTCCACCTGAATCAGGATGTAATCCTACCATCCTTTTTTCCAAACCCTCAGTCCACAGAGGAAGAATCCTTACACACTTTAGATGTGGTTAGAGCAATCAGTCTTTATCTTCAAGCAACTGCTCAGATAAGGAAAACTGACTGTTTATTTATTCTGCCAGAAGGCCCTAAAAGGGGTCAGGCAGCGTCAAAGTCCACTCTCTCGAGGTGGATCAGACAGGTTATTTCTCAGGCCTATGACTTAAAGGGGAAGATTCCTCCCTTTCAGGTGAAAGCGCACTCTACTAGGGCTGTAAGTGCTTCTTGGGCAGTGCATCACCAGGCCTCCCTGGCTCAGATCTGTAAGGCTGCGACTTGGTCATCAGTCCACACATTCACCAGATTCTATCAGGTGGATGTCAGAGGGCAAGAGGATATCGCCTTCGGGCGCAGTGTACTGCAGGCTGCAGTTTAGGTCCTCAGGTCCCTGGCGGTCTTGAATTATGATCTGTGTCTCCCTCCCCTCAACCTGAGCATTGCTATGGGACATCCCACTATGTAATGAAGCTCCTGTGTCCCGTGATGTATGATCAAGAAAATAGGATTTTTATATACAGCTTACCTGTAAAATCCTTTTCTTGAGAGTACATCACGGGACACAGGGCTCCCGCCCCTCTTGGGTTTTACGTGGTTTCTTATTGCTTTGCTACAAAACTGAGGTGCCTCCCTAATGGGAGGGGTTATATAGGGGAGGAATTCTCTTTAATTGGGTCAACCAGTGTCCAATCACCAGAGGTGCCTATATAACCCACTATGTAATGAAGCTCCTGTGTCCCGTGATGTACTCTCAAGAAAAGGATTTTACAGGTAAGCTGTATATAAAAATCCTATTTTTTTCACAATGACATACAAAGAATAGAAGCAGAATTATATATAGTGTGTAGGAAACTTCAGAGGTTTTCTCTGGATTTTAGGTTTAGTTGACATGGTGAAACACAGGCTGGTTCACATCGGTTCCTGCATCCTATGGGAGCTAACAATCTAATATCCCTATATGGTTATATAAACACACATGTACTGTATATTCTGAAATGCAGGATGTTGGTCTTCACACTGATCTTCATGGTTAGACTGGACTGGGCAGATCTCAGTCTGGGTGACCACACAGGAACAGGGGGGTGGCAGTGCAGTCATGCGATGAATAGTGTAAATGATATCATACCATAGAGCCTATTAGACCGGATACCACAGTACAGCCGTTCAGGACTCTTCTTGTGCTACCAGACATGGAGACAACAGGTAAGAGGCTCCTCTGTCTTATAATATTGTAGAAATGATTGATGGGATTTGTGGTATTTGTGGTCACTTGACTGGTGTCACATGATTTGGGGAATTCAGACTCCATGCTTCATTGTCCTGCTGCAGGATAAGGAAAAGATGATGAAATGCCGTTATTATGGACAACCCTGTCTGTTCTTTGGTCCCGACCTCATAAATTAGGTCTTGAAAAGGTTTTATGATAACTGTAAATGGTCATCAAACAAACATACAAGGACCAAACTGGACAACACACAGGACTATACCAATATCATATACTACACAACTGGAGAGATTACCACATGAAGCTCCAGATATACAGTATAAAAGTCCAAATCACAGGATTCGGTACAAATCAAGAGTTAAATCAGAGCTCTAACCGATTTTAAAAGATTAGCTCAAGCCGATTACCGTATTTGCCGGCATATAAGGCGACTGGGCGTATAAGACGACCCCCTATTTTTCAAGTGAAAACATAGGTTTTGGGCAATACTCGCGGTATAAGACTACCCCCCTTCTGAGGTAACACCATTTAAAAAAAACATTAGAACCATTAAAAAACACAAAGTAAGAAGGCCAACTACTCATCCGCCATGCTGTGATATGTCATAAAGTAAATCAAACAATAATAACACAAACAGAGATCTATTGAATGCCACAACTCTGGAAAGTAGAATTTTTCACTAACCAAACCTATACCACTTTTGGGTTACATTCTATGGGAATTGTCCACCAAAATGCATTTAATAACCCCCTGTCATATGTCCCAGATTTACCTGTCCCTCTTGGGTGCCTGGGACCTCAAAGGCAAAAAGCAGGATTTATAGTAGTAGGAGATCAGTGAATGGATTTACCCAGGGAAGTATGGTGAGCGGTGTATTATTTTAATGAATACAACGCCTGCTTGGATTGGCAGAGGCTGTAGCATCATCAGCCCTTGCCTCTCTCTCTCTCTCTCAAAGCCAATCCGAGCAGGCTACTCTATGTAGCCTGCTCGGATTGGCAGAGGTTGTTACTCCAATCCAAGCAGGCTCTGTATTCATTAATAGAATACAACGCTCGCCGGGATTGGCTCAATGGCGTATACTGTTTGTAGCTGAAGCCACATACAGTATTAGCAGACATTTGGGGGCTGACATGCATCGGGCAGCATTGTATATCCGACGTATAAGACGACCCCCGATTTTTGGGCATTTTTTTTAAGTGTAAAAGGTAGTCTTATACGCCAGAAAATATGGTACCTCAGTGTTAGAAAATAAAAACAGAAATTTTTTTTTTTCCTACTGCACCTTTGATTTCCACATCTTGATCTGTATTTCCTGTATGTGGAGTGTGCGGATAAGGGCGGGGATAGTGCAGCTATTTCGTAACTTCCTTTTCGGCGCACTGGCTCCTGGGAGCTTGTGTCAGTGTTCCCAGGAGTCAGTGTGGCGTCCCTGCTCGAGTTATCGCGGGATTTCTTTTTTTTGGCATCACAAGGGGGCGGGAACTACCCCCGTCGTGATGGCAACTATGACGCTCCACGAATTTAAATATTGAGCACGCGTGGGAATGAGGCATGCTGGTAGCTAAACATCAAGGGAACAAGGAAGTAAATGCTTGTGGGTTTCACATGCCCGCAAGCAAGATGAAAACGGCAGTCGCAATTTTTTATAAGTTGTAATTTTCAATGAAAGCGAACATCGGGCAGGCTAAATCTACAAACATGTGAGTTTGCAATTGTTTATATGCGATAGTGTTAATGGGTAAAAAAAAGCAAAAAAACAAAATGGCGCGTGGAGCTCCGCTTTAATCAAAGATTCAGCAAAAACCAAAAAAAAAGCTGCACTCATTTTCTACATCTATTTCCATTATAAAGCCATATCTCTAAAATATCCGGCTGTATTCCAAATACAATCTCCACCCACTCTGAACATTACCTGCCCTAATAATTTTCCCTCTGATACCCTCTGGCACCTTTTCTCATGACCATGCCAGCACTGCTGCCTAAACCAGCTACTGACAGACTCTGCACCAGTATGAATTTACCAGTACAAGTATGAAGTATGAATTTACCAGTACAAGTATGAATTTTTCTTCCTCATTCTGTCTGAAAACAAAAGCAATAGTCCTCCATCATTTATTCTTCCCATGTCACATATAGAAACACATACAGTATGTTGCATTCAGCCCAGTATACACCCTTTTATACAATATGATCATGCATCTGAGAAATATATTAAATCAATTTCTTGTGGGGCGTGACTTCCAAATCTCTTTCAATATCCAATAAGCTGTGGGGTCATCTACCATACAGCAGCTCAGTTTGAGAGAATGCTATGGTAGACTGCAAAACAACAAGGGGAGCAAACATAAGATAGAGATGAAGCCAGGAGCCTCAGGCGGCGTACACACGGGCGGACTGTCTGCCGAAACTAAGTTCGTCAAACAGTCCGCTCAAACTTTTGAATGAACGAACTTGCCCACACACGGCACTTTTTGAGCGGACAAATACGGCAAACTAAGTTCGTCGTACTAAGTCCGCGCAACTTTTGAAATGAACGGACTCGGACACACACGAGGGGACAGTCCGCTCATTTCGAGCGCGTGTCAAGGTAGGTGGGGCCCGCGACGGAGACGTCGCGGGCTCCGCCGCCTGGAATGGACTTAAAGGGGAACCCCAACGCCGAAAAAAATCGGCGTGGGGGTCCCCCCAAAGTCCACAACAGACCCTTGTCCGAGTACGCTACCCGGCTGGCCAGGAAAGGGGGGCGAGCGAGCGCGCCCCCCCTCCTGAGCCGTACCAGGCCGCGTGCCCTCAACATGGGGGGTGCCTTGGGGAAGGGGGGGCCGCGTGGCCCCCCCACCCCAAAGCACCTTGTCCCCATGTTGATGAGGACAAGGGCCTCTTCCCGACAACCCTGGCCGTTGGTTGTCGGGGTCTGCGGGCGGGGGGCTTATCGGAATCCAGGAGCCCCCTTTAATAAGGGGGCCCCCGGATACCAGCCCCCCACCCTATGTGAATGAGTATGGGGTACAATGTACCCCTACACATTCACCTGTAAAATAAAAGTACCCAAAAAAAACACAACACACGAGATAAAATATTTTATTGCACAGCTCCGGGGGTCTTCCGTCTTCGGGGGTCTTCTCGCCGGACTCCTCCGCTATCTTCTTGTAGCTCTTTTGCTAGCGGAGGAGTCCGGCTTTCTTCCTCCCCGCCGCCGGCCTCTTCTCCCGACTTCGGGGGTCTTGTCCCCCTCTTCGGTTCTTCTGCCGGGCCACCACACCTTCTTATAGCTCTTTTAGAGGCGGTGGCCCGGTCTTCTGTCGCCGCTGTCGCCGCCGCCTTCCGTTCTTCTTCTTCTTCTTCTTCTTCTTCTTCTTCTTCTCCAGGAGATGTTGACACGTCGCTCTCTCCGGCCGGAATGCCAGAGCCGCGCTGCGCGGCCACTTATATAGTGACATTGGGGCGGTGTCACATGGTATATGTCACATGGCGGGAACAGTCCGCTCATTTCGAAAGTACAGCGGACTGGCCCACACACGGGCGGACTGTCCGCTGAAACAAAGTTTCAGCGAACAGTTTTACGTAAATTCCGTAAGACTTTGTTCGTCAAACAGTCCGCTGAAACTGTCCGCTCAAGCCCACACACGAGCGGACTGTCCGCTGAAACACTGTTCAGCGGACAAAGTTGGGCAAACAGTCCGCCCATGTGTACGCGGCCTCAGTATTACTGTCCATATCTTTCCAAACTTCTGCCCTGCAGCCAGGCATACAACAGGCTCATGCACTCTTTCTTCAAGGACCAGTCTAAGGGATGTTCTTTTTGTGGTTTCTGTTTTTGGAGAACTAATGCTGCGTACACACGGGCGGACTATATGGCATACTTAGTCCGTCGAAACACATTTCAGCGGACAGTCCGCTCGTGTGTGGGCTTCAGCTGACTTTTTCAGCGTGCAGTCTGGCGTACTAAGTATTTCGGATTTTTCGAAATTCTGTCCGTCGTACTTTGGTTTCAGCGGACAGTCCGCTCGTCAGTATGCTAATTCGACGGACTAAGAATGGCGCATGCTCAGAAAGGATTTACACGGCGGAAGGGTGCTTTGCTGTGTCTTGGACTTCCTATTTCTAGTCCCGTCGTACGTGCTGTACACGTCATCGCGCAAGCTTTCGACGGACTGTTTGTGCATCCGTGTGTGGTCAAGTCCGTTCAGTCGAAAGTATGACGGACTGTCCGTCGGATTGTATGACGGACTAAGTACGCCATACAGTCCGCTCGTGTGTACGCGGCATTAGATAGGGTTGAGGGAAGTGGTGGGATACTCCAAAGATAAGAAAAGAGGACTTGGTATTTCTTTCTGAGAAAGCTATAATGAAGTCCGGGCTTGAAACAAACAGTAGACTTCAACTTTAAAGTTCCCACTTCTAAGAACCGATGAGCTCCAATAGATTACATTTTTGCTTTGGGGTTTAGATAGACTTTATAGGAGATGTTGAACTTGTTTCTATGAATATGTGATTGGCTTGTGGCCAAAAAGCTCCACTCTACTTCCAGGATGTGTAATTCTGTAAAGGAAGAAGTTACATCACAGTGACATCACTTCCTTCATAAAGAAAGATAGGATTGGCTCCTGACCCTTCATGCGATAGTAAGCCCACCACTGCACTTTATTTCTGCACTTTACTGAAATATAAAATCTCAAAATTTAAAGAAGGAAGGATTTTATTCTACTATAATTAATGAATAATGTATTGATAATCTCTACAGATAAAAGTGGGAAGAAACTCTGGCGTCCTTCCTGGAAAGGTGTCATTATAACCCTCCTTGTGGGATCCAATATCATCCTCATCCGCATCATTGAATCACTGGGTAAGTTATAGAGCAGTGATGGTGAACCTTGGCACCCCAGATGTTTTGGAACTACATTTCCCATGATGCTCATCCACTCTGCAATGCAGTTGAGCATCATGGGAAATGTAGTTCCAAAACATCTGGGGTGCCAAGGTTCTCCATCACTGTTATAGAGTATGCTGGACACAATCCATAAGGCTTCTTTCACGCAGAGCAGAGTCTGCTCCGATCATCAGGGGATCCAAATTTTAGTTTTTTTACATCTGTCCCATTCAATTTGCGCTTGGCAGAAATGGGCAGACCTGTGACAGCTATATGTCCATTTACATCAGACTACCTCCGATCCAACATATTTAGGTATGGAAAAATGAAAAAGGACAGACCCGGATGTAGGCAGGTTTAAATGGACACAAGTCTTTTTATATCCACCTGTCCAAAAGGGTGCATGGAGCTTCAGATCAGGTCCGCCTGAAAAACTGACAAGCGGAGTTGATTGAACCTGATCTAATGCCTGTGTGAAATGGCCCTAAATAAGGAGAGTCTCTGGGCCTGTTTTATCAAACTGC